>NC_072403.2:26492500-27092500 GCF_028858775.2 Pan troglodytes
AGAATCTTTGAACTTTTGATAGGAAATACAAGTTGAGTATCACTTATCTGAAATGCTTGAGACCAGAAGTGTTTCAGATATCACATTTTTTTTTTTTTGGATTTCGGAGTATTTGCATTACATACTTTCCAGTTGAGTATTCCTAATCCAAACATCTGAAATGCTCCAGTGAGCATCCTTTGAGTATCATTTTGGCACTCAAAAAGTTTCAGATTTTAGAGCATTGTGGATTTTGAATTTTTGAATTAAAGAAACTCAACCTGTATGTAGATTTTTTTTTATTTGAATGATTTTAAATTTGGCAAGGTAATTGGTTAAAAAGAAATGAGATGTCAAATTGGATGTTCCTAGAAGATAGCCTCGGGCAATAGGGATCTCTTGGATATTACTGTAGTTGATATGTAAGTCTGTGTTATTTCCAAATAAAATTTTTACGAGAGTTTGTGATTCTTATGAGACAGTAGTATTTTGGACATTTGAATTTTCTTAGCTGATTTTCAAATACCTGTGGATCAGGTAAAGGCAGTGGGCACAAATAAATTATTGCCCTATTTACACTATTATAGTAGATCTCTAGTCCGTGAAATTTTGATACAACCTAACCAGAAAGGATAATGTAATTATATGGTTTTAATAAGCCTATATTTGTTTATCTAGTCAACTGCTGAACTTTATAATCTGCTTATTTTGTTGGGAAACTAAGCTTTTAAATTCTTGGAATTTAAAATTTGCTTATATTTTAATGACTGAAGTTTATAAAATTTCTCCTAAATGTGTCCTTAAGGTAATTTTTATTTACTTATAAATTATTAGAGCAATCCAAGTTGAAAGTCCTTTTTTTCCCCTAAAAGTACTACCTTATTTTTAGAACTCTGATTTTATAGAGTGCTTTTAATAATGCTTTAGGATGACGGTTTTTAACTTTGATTAAGTTATTTATATCTGTAAGTTTTAAGGAAGCTACAGATTGCAACTAGTACGTAGGAATCTGTAAACAGACATACTTTTCTTTATTTGTCATTGCTGCTAGAACCACTTTCTTTCCTATTGTTATTTTTGTGTACCTTTCCAGGAGTTGAACTTAGCGTTAGTAAGTTAGTAGTATGAATTTAAAATGCAATTCAGAGAAAAAGGAGATTTTTTTATGTGGAGTGTTAACTTCTTAGAATTCTGTGGTTATTTTATCTTGATTTTAGACTTTTGATATAACAACAGATTTTGAGTTAAGTTGGTGCGTTTAATGAATAGCTTTTGAATGGATTGTAGTGAGTTTGTTTTTTGTGTAATATATCTTAAAATCATCTAGTGGTTTTTATTTTAAAAATAACTCAATGAGGTTGGGTGTAGTAGTGGCTCACGCCTGTAATTCCAGCACTTTGGGAGACAAGGTGGGAGGATCACTTGAGCCCAGGAGTTCAAGATCAGCCTGGACAGCATAGTGGGCCACTGTCTCTACAAAAAATAAAAAAAATTAACAGGTGTGTTGGTGCATGACTGTAGTCCCAGCTACTTGGGAGGCTGAGATGGGAGGATCCCTTAGGCCTGGGAGGTTGAGGTTGCAGTGAGCTGTGGTCACACAGCTGCACTGCAGCCTGGGCAACAGAGCGAGACCCTGGATCAAAGAAAAAAAAATCACTCAATGAAACTTACTTTTTTTTTTAATTGATTCCTTAACAGCACTATTCCAGGCATACAGAAAATTTGGATACGAACATGGGGTTGTTCTCATAATAATTCAGATGGAGAATATATGGCTGGACAGCTAGCTGCTTATGGCTATAAAATTACAGGTAATGAGATCTATAATATATTTTATTGATTAAATTTTTCAGAATTAAGTTTTTTAGAGATAAATAGCCTAGCAGTTAAAGGGTATTTTAGCATGACAGTGATTTTAAGGTGAAACACTGATAGTTATTACACATTTTGTAGATAACCATGGATGTCATATTTAAAAAAACTTTTTATTTTGAAATAAGTTTAGACTTTCAGAAAAGTAGTAAAATTAGAGAGTTCACATATGCCCATCACCAAGCTTCCCTTGATATTAACATCTTACATAGTTGTAATATCATTAATAAACCAGGAAATTAACATTAGTGCATTTCTGTTATCTAAACTGTAGATCGTATTTGAATTTTACCAGTTTTCCCATTAACTTCCTTTTTCTGTCCCAAGATCTAATCTTGGGTCCCACCTTACATTTAGTTTCATGTCCCCTTAGTTTCCTCCAATCTGTGACAGTTTCTTAATTGTTTCTTGTCTTCTGTGACCTTGACACTTCTGAAGAAAACATTTCCTTGATATTTCTGATGAAAATGATTATTATGTAGAATGTCCTTCAACTTGAATTGGTCTTTTTCTCATGATTAGAATGAGGTTCTGGGTTTTTGGCAAGCAGAGAACAGAAGCGATACTATATTTTTCTCAGTGCGTCATATCGGGGTCATGATGTCAGTGTGTCTTATACTGGTACACTAACCCATGTCTGCTAGGTTTCTTTCCAATACAGTCACTGTTTTTCTCATTACAACTAATAAACATCCTATTTCTCCTCAACCTTTGGCTTGTTAATTTTAGTATCTACTGGTGGATCTTGTCTGCAACAGTTATTACTGTGGTGTTTACTTAATGGTGATTTTCTGCTATCTTGTTTTCTTTACATTTATATTTATTTATTTATTTATTTATTTATTTATTTATTTACTTTGAGATGGGGTCTCTTTGTGCCCCATTCTGGAGTGCAGTGGCACGATCTCAGCTCACTGCATCCTCTGCCTCCCGGGTTCAAGCGATTCTTCTGCCTCAGCCTCCCAAGTAGCTGGGATTACAGGCATATGCCACCATGCCTGGCTAACTTTTGTATTTTTAGTAGAGACGGGGTTTCACCATGTTGGCCAGGCTAGTCTCGAACTCCTGAGCTCAAGTGATCCACTCGCCTCGGCCTCCCAAAGTGCTGGGATTACAGGCGTGAGCCACCGTGCCCAGCCTCCTCTTTACATTTATTAATTGGAGTTTTTCTCTAAGGAAGAGCTGTCCATTCTTCTCCATCTTAATTAATTAATTAATTTTTTTTTTTTAGACAGAGTCTCGCTTTGTTGCCCAGGCTGGAGTACAGTTTTGTGATCTCGGCTCACTGCAACCTCCGCCTCTGGGGTTCAAGGGATTCTCCTGCCTCAGCCTCCCAAGTAGCTGGGATTACAGGCATGCGCCACCACACCAGGCTAATTTTTTGTATTTTTTAGAGATGGGGTTTCGCCATGGTAGCCAGGCTAGTCTAGACCTCTTGATCTCAGGTGATTTACCTGCCTTGGCCTCCCAAAGTGCTGGGATTACAGGCATGAGCCACTGCGCCTGGCCCGTCTTAGTTATTTCTATCAGTACAGACTCTTGGATATTTATTTTATCCTGTGGATATAGTCTGATACTATCATTATGTATTATGCTGCTTGTTGTTCCAATCTTGGCCATTAGGATCTTGTTCAGGCTGGCTCCTGTGTCTTTTCAGCATGCCCCCATCCTTTTTTTGAGCACTTCTTTATTTCCTGGCACCACAAAATGTTCTAATCTCTCATATTTTCCCTTCCCCAGTCTTGGAAGCAACCAGTTTTCCAAGGAGTCCTGATTTTTTTCATTAAGAGAATGGCATTTAGAAAAGGGGATCTGGGCAGTCAATATGCTTGCTCGTTGCCACCGTGAGGTGTCGCTGTTGTGAGGTCCTCTTGGGGGATGGAGCTAGGAATTATGTATGAATAGTTACCCACACATATGCACGCATCTGTAGCTGTTTCTGTATCTATTATGTGTACTAAATGGAACTATAATTCGAATGCTTTGTGACAGGCACTGACCCGGTGCTTTATGTATGTTATCTTGCTTAGTCCTTGAGTAGGAGGAAATATTGGCACCCCTACTTTACAGTTGAGAAAGGAGAGGTTGTGTCTTTTTTTTTTTGAGACAGAGTCTTGCTCTGTCTCCCAGGCTGGAGTGCAGTGGCACGATCTTGGCTCACAGCAAGCTCCGCCTCACGGTTCAAGGGATTCTCCTGGCTCAGCCTCCCGAGTAGCTGGGACTTCAGGTGCCCGCCACCATGCCTGGCTAATTTTTCGTATTTTTAGTAGAGACAGGGTTTCACCGTGTTAGCCAGGATGGTCTCAATCTCCTGACCTCGTGATCCACTCGCCTTGGCCTCCCAAAGTGCTGGGATTACAGGCGTGAGCCACTGTGCTCGGCCTGAGAGGTTGCGTCTTATCTTAAATCACATATGCAGTGAAGTCCTTTGTCACTTCCAAACACTGCTCCTGACCGTTGTTCTGTACCTCATGGCTGCCTTTGCATGTGTAATTGGCAAGTCCTAGCTATAAGACAGCATGTAATGATTAAGGAGGATTGGAAACCTAGTCCTTGTATCACCCTTTTTCCTTCAGTAACTAAAATATCTTTTTTTTTTTTTTGAGACGGAGTCTCGCTCTGTCACCCAGGCTGGAGTGTAGTGGTGCAATCTCAGCTCACTGCAAGCTCCGCCTCCTGGGTTCATGTCGTTCTCCTGCCTCAGCCTCCCGAGTAGCTGGGACTACAGGTGCCCACCACCATGCCTGGCTAATTTTTTTGTATTTTTTTAGTAGAGACGGGGTTTCACCGTGTTAGCCAGGATGGTCTCGATCCCTTGACCTTGTGATCCACCCGCCTCGGCCTCCCCAAGTGCTAGGATTACAGGTGTGAGCCACCGCGCCCGGCCTAAAATACCTTATGTTATTAATTTTGTATTTTTTATAACATATTCTTTAGATGGCAAAATGAGTCTTAATATTTCTGTCCTTTAAGTTAAAAATGGTCAAAATATGCTTTCAGAATTACTTCTCTATATTCATTAGTAATTTTTAGTATAATTTAGCCTGGGCTTGCCTTACCATATTCTGATGGTGTAGTTTGAGTATTAAGAAAATAGAATTTATTTATTGATTTATATTTATTTATTTTTGAGACAGGTCTCACTATGTTTGCCCAGGCTGGCCCCAAGCTCCTGGGCTCAAGTGGTCCTTCTACCTCAGCCTCCCAAGTAGCTGGGACTACAGTTGTGTGCTTGGCTAAGAAAATACCCTAAGGAAAAAAAAAAAAAAAAAGGCTGGGTGTGTTGGCTCATGCCTGCTGTAATCCCAGCACTTTGGAGGCCGAGGCGAGAGGGTGGGAGGGTCACTTGAGCCCAGTAGTTTGAGACCAGTGTTGGCAACATAGTGAGACCCTGGCCCTGCAAAAATATTTAAAAAGTAGCCAGGTGTGTTGGTCTTTGCCTGTAGTCCCAGTTACTTGAGAGGATGAGGTGGCAGGATCGCTTGAGCCTGAGAGGTAGAGGCTGCAGTGAGCTGTTCTGTGCACAGCACTTCAGCCTGGGCAACAGAGTGAGATCCTATCTCAAAAAAAAAAAGGCCCTGAGATAATTTCCTAAAACATAAGGAAAATCAGATATTGACTTTTTCTATGTCATATTAAATATCTAATACATTTTAATTAAATTTTAATCCATTAGCAGTTTGTGTTTGGTCTTGTAACAGTACTTGTCTGTATAAAATAACAGTCCTGGTATGTTTATACAAGAATATTAGGTTTTGTTTTACACACCTAATTTTGTTTCTTATTTGGGAATAGTTAAAAAGAGAAAATGAGGAAGTAATTACTTGAATGGGAATTTTTTTTTTTTTTTGCTAATGTAGCATAGTCTGTTGCTTTTATATATTATATGTATTTGTATTAATTTTATAAACTATTGATTGTTCCTACTTTAGAAATTCATGGTTGTTAATTCCAGCCTGGCTTGCATGCAGCAGACTGTGGGAATACTTTCTTCACTAGTCTAGGTGCTATAGGCCCAGGAAATATAAACAGAATTAGCTTTGATAAGACATTTAAGAAGTAAATCTCTACAGATTTTATATTTAAAGATTTGATATGAATGACTTCTGGATTACCTATGCCAGTAGTCACTTTCATTACTATGGAATAATGAGAATGTATAAAGTTTATTATGGCTTACTAATTGATAATGTTTTCATTAATCAAATGGAAACCTAAAATATTAAATGTATAACATAAAATAGGTATAAAATATACCTTATGTATAATGTATAGGGAGTTTATTGAAAACAGTATGCAGATAAATTATATCAAAATTAGTTCTCAGTAGTCATAGATTTTTTATCATTTGGGGAAGAAAGATTATGTGGGTATGTATTTGAAATTGCTGCTTTTAAATATGCAAATTCAGGATATAATTATTCTGTATTAATACTTCATAAGGCCAGGTGTGGTGGCTCACGCCCATAATCCCAGCACTTAGGAGGCCGAGGTGGGCAGATCACCTGAGATCAGGAGTTTGAGACCAGCCTGGCCAATGTGGCAAAACCCCGTCTCTACTAAAAATACAAAAATTAGCCAGGTGTGGTGGCACACACCTGTAATCCCAGCTACTCGGGAGGCTGAGGCAGGAGGATTGCTTGAACCCAGGAGGCGGAGGTTGCCATGAGCTGAGATTGCCCCACTGCATTCCAGCCTGGGTGACAGAGTGAGACACTGTCTCAAAAAATACAAACAAAAACAACAGCTTCATAAAGCGAACTGTCAGAGCAGTTTGCTGTTGTTCATTGCCTCTTTTCAAACCCTTTTTTATTTTGAAGAAAAAGGTGGCTCATAACTTTTTTGTTACATAGTCTCACTCCGCCGCCCAGGCTGGAGTGCAGTAGCACCATCTCGGCTTACTGCAACCTCTGCCTTCTGGGTTCAAATGATTCTCCTGCCTCGGCCTCCTGAGTAGCTGGGATTACCGGTGTGCGGTATCATGCCTGACTGATTCTTGTATTTTTAGTAGCGATGGGGGTTTTGCCATGTTGGCCAGACTGGTCTCTAACTCCTGGCCTCAAGCGGTCTGCCCGCCTTGGCCTCCCAAAGTGCTGGGATTACAGGCATGAGCCACCGTGCTCGGCCAGCTTTTAAATGATTCTCCTGCCTCAGCCTCCTGAGTAGCTGGGATTACAGGTGTGCGGTACCATGCCTGACTAATTTTTGTATTTTTAGTAACGATGGGGTTTTGCCATGTTGGCCAGACTGGTCTAACTCCTGGCCTCAAGTGGTCTGCCCGCCTTGGCCTCCCAAAGTGCTGGGATTACAGGCATGAGCCACCGTGTTTGGCCAACTTTTAAATAAACTGTTACAAAATCGTGCCTGCTTGTCTCTCATTCAAAGAATAAAACTTACTGAGGAGAAATGATGTTAGCCCCTAAAACTCAGAACAATTACTTGTATCGTGGGTACATGGATATGTGATATAATTAGATTAGTATCTTGGGAAGCAATTAAACTTTCCCTGTGAGCACCATGGCTTTTTAAAGAAATGAATGTGTTCTCCAAGTAGGCAATTTTTATAGATTAAACTTTTTTTCCAGTCATCTTTTGTTTATTGTTTTTGGATTATTTCTTTGGGAGATGTTGGTAAATTGTTTTCAGTGTGCTCATTGGTGGCAAATCTTCATATCTTGAGAATACATTTAGTGTTAGAAAATGGCCACAGGTCATTTGAGGCCAAATCTGGTGAATAAAATATGTGCTATGATGTTGCACAATGCTGTTCTAGTTGAGAATAAATTTTGTCTTAAGTGATTCTGAAATCAGTTCTTAAAGAGTTTTGAAAGAGTAGCTGTGATTCTTACACGTTTTTGGTCTCTTCAGAACCTCACAATCCTTACACAATTTTGTTAAGGAATTCGTAACCACTCCCTAGCCTGATAGTGGAATAAAGGTTTAGGCTTCCAAGGTGACTGCTTTGGGAACAGCCCTCATTTAGATACAGCTGTGTTAGATACAGCTGTGTTATGTTTAGTTTGCAGCCATGCCTGGTGTGAATGAATATTGTATGTGTTTTTTGGTTAGTTGGAAAAAAAAGTCCATCCAAAGACCATTGACTGAGGCTGTGGTTCATAAACACTGAAGAGTAATGGTGTTATGTGTACGAAATATTTGTGGACATGCTTACCTAAGTCAGAATAGAGTGTTTAGCCTGGGTGCCCACATTTTCAGAGCAGTTATTTAAAAATTGATGAGCTGTTAACATTCTTGATAGTTTCTTTGTATATGTGTTTATAGTTTATTCATTTGGCAAACATTCTCTGAACATGACATATGTTACAGAGTAGAGTGCTAAAGAGGTGTAAAGATATGAAATTGAACTAGCCATGGATTCCAGCAGACAAGAAGTTTATTCTTTTTTGGCAAAGGAAAGGCCTTCATATTCTGTGTTAAATCCTAGAAGTTGTTTTAGGAAATACTTAAGCTCATAATGTATTCTTTCACTTTTTGTAATATGGGAGGTAGGACCTGCTTTATTTTTTTATTTTTATTTATTTTTATTATTTTCCGAGATGGAGTCTTGCTCTGTTGCCCAGGCTGGAGTGCAGTGGCACGATCTGGGCTTACTGTATCCTCCGCCTCCTGAGTTCAAGCAATTCTCCTGCCTCAGCCTCCTGAGTAGCTGGGATTACAGGCATGCACCACCACGCTCAGCTAATTTTTGAATTTTTAGTGGAGACGGGGTTTCACCTTGTTGGTCAGGCTGGTCTCAAACTCCTTACCTAGTGATCTACCCATCTTGGCCTCCCAAAGTGCTGGGATTACAGGTGTGAGCCACTGTGCCCAGCCAGAGTTGTTTTTTTTTTTTTTTTTGAGACGGAGTCCTGCTCTTTTGCCCAGGCCAGAGTGCAGTGGCGCTATCTTAGCTCGCTGCAAGCTCCGCCTTCCAGGTTCACACCATTCTCCTGCCTCAGCCTCCCGAGTAGCTGGGACTACAGGCACCTGCCACCACGCCCGGCTAATTTTTTGTATTTTTAGTAGAGACGGGGTTTCACTGTGTTAGCCAGGATGGTCTCGATCTCCTGACCTCGTGATCCGCCTGCCTCGGCCTCCCAAAGTGCTGGGATTACAGGCATGAGCCACTGCGCCCGGCCCCAGCCAGAGTTTTAAAATATGTAACCCTTATTAGAAGCCTTTCTCGTTTTTTTTTGGTGGAAAGAAGGGGGTATATATCCCACTGCAGTCTATACCACAGGAACATGCTCAGTCTGTTAATTTCAGTGCTGAGTTGGGATTTGAAAGTAAGCTGTTTCTTGGCCGGGTGCGATCGCTGTCGCCTGTAATCCCTGCACTTTGGGCGGCCTAGGCAGGTGGATCTCCTGAGGTCAGGAGTTCGAGACCAGCCTGGCCAACATGGTGAAGCCCCGTCTTTACTAAAAATACAAAAATTAGCCTGGTATGATAGTGCATGCCTGTAATCCCAGCTACTAGGAAGGCTGAGGCAGGAGAATAGCTTGAACCTGGAGGGCAGAGGCTGCAGTGAGCTGAGATTGTGGCACTGCACTCCAGCTTGGGTAACAAGACTGAAACTCCGCCTCAAAAAAAAAAAGTAAGCTGTTTCTTCAGTTATAGATAGCAGTGTCAGCAGAGTGCTACCTGGTCCATTCCTACCTCCTTAATCATAAGTATAAAGTAATTGATCCAGTGGAACCTCAATAGGATATTTTTGGAAATTCTAGTGGATTCAATGAAAGAATCATCAACTATCTTAGTATAGGGCTGTTAACTTATACTTTCTACACATAACTCTTTAATCTAGCTTTCTTGCTCCTTTACTATCACCATGATTATTTACATTTATATAGTGTCTTACAGTTTGTAACATACATTTAGCTCTGCTAATTTTGTATAGCTTGTACCTGAAGATAAAGGAAAAACAAAATGTTAACTTAGGCCTTACAGAAATTATTTAAAAACATCCTGACATAGGCCAGGTGTGGTGACTCACACCTGTAATCCCAGCACTGTGGGAGGCTGAGGCGGGCAGATCATGAGGTTAGGAGATCGAGGCCATCCTGGCTAACACGGTGAAATCCCATCTCTACTAAAAGTACAAAAAAATTAGCCGGGCATGGTGGTGGGCGCCTGTAGTCCCACCTACTCGGGAGGCTGAGGCAGGAGAATGGCGTGAACCTGGGAGGCGGAGCTTGCAGTGAGCTGAGATCATGCCACTGTACTCCAGCCTGGGCAACAGAAAGAACGAGTCTCCATCTCAAATAAATAAATAAATAAATAAACAAATGAAAAATAAATAAATACATAAATAAATAAAAATCCTGACATTAAGGTTTCTGACTTAAAATTATATGTGTAAGTAATAAGTATTTACAGTGAAGTGTTTAGTTATATATTGAATAGAACTTTTAAAAAATGTAACCCAGGGTTTTCTTGCCAAAATTCTTTATTCTGTAGCCAAAGATGATGTCTGTTGTTAATATCTTAAGGTTCTGAAGTCTACCTGGAATTATAGTGCAAGTAAATTGTAGTCTGATCCTGTGTAGTATCTGTAATGCAAGGTGTGATCATCAGCTTATAGATATAGTTGAATCTTAGCATTATTCTAAGGCTTGGAAGTTAAACATAGAATTATATACAGAGAAACAAAGCCTTTCATACATTAAAATAGAAACTATTTCTGCTGATCTGTAAAATGTCCTTCTTGTGGATATTTTCAGATAATTTTCCAAGCTTTTACTATATATATGTATACATAATGTATATATATGTGAATACATATATATGTTTTATGTACTACAAAACTGTAGTCTCAAGATCGTTATTTAAAAGTACATCCTTAACATGGCTGGGCACGGTGGCTCATGCCTCTAATCCCAGCACTTTGGGAGGCTGAGGCAGGAGGATCGCCTGAGGTCAGGAGTTTGAGACCAGCCTGGCCAACAT
The DNA here is from genome assembly GCF_028858775.2 of Pan troglodytes. NCBI lineage: Eukaryota > Metazoa > Chordata > Mammalia > Primates > Hominidae > Pan > Pan troglodytes. The sequence continues at coordinate 26,503,298 of NC_072403.2, forward strand.
GGTGAAACCCCATCTCTACTAGAAATACAAAAATTAGCCGGGTGTGGTGGTGCATGCCTGTAATTCCAGCTACTCAGGAGGTTGAGGCATGAGAATTGCTTGAACCTGGGAGGCGGAGGTTCCAGTGAGCAGTGATCACACCACTGCACTCCAGCTTGGGTGACAGAGTGAGTGAGACTCCGTCTTAAACAAACAAACAAACAAACAAACACATCAAACAAACAAACATCCTTAACTTGCCAGTAATTCACTCTTACTTTTCTTCCTGTGGAAATGTGCTTATGTTAGGTTATTTGCATGAACTGAGATTATTAAGTTCTAATATTTTTCTACACATTTTGGCCACTATTATTTCATGTAGAAAGTTGAGAGAATTTTATTCAAAGCTGCCTTTGTGTGAGGATCTGATAGCATAGAGGTAGTAGAAATAGACATTTTTTAAGGGGTAACTCCCAACAAAATAAAAGCGAAGTACCAGTTGTGGCAGAGATGACAATGGTTATTGGATCACCGAGCTGTATTCTTTCTATCAGCTCTCTCCAAGGGACTCAGCTTTCTAGGAGGGGGAGATGGAAATCTTAAAGAGGTTTCATAGCTTCCCTACCTTTTATCTGCCCAGATAACAAAAATAAAACAGCTCACAATGTTAGGATTTGGGGTGATAAATTAATTTGGAGATATCTAAATGTAAAATGAGATTTCTGGGCACATGGCAGTGCGGTCTGTATAATAAACAACTGGGATTGAAACAGTAAGTGCATGAACTAGACAGACTCTTTTTGACCAGACCTTGTGTTATAGGTGAATGAAATTTGGGAATCCTATACTTGGAATTCTGGAATGGCTAGCCTGGGCCAGGAAAAATCACTTTGTAATCTAAGAAGGAATTGAGTTAAGAAGATTTGTTCATCACACCACATTTCCATGTTGTTGAGGAAAATAGATTGGCAGTGGTGACAAGGTCAAGGATGTGTTGTTCGAAGTTGTGGAAGATAAGCAGCAATTTAAAGGCGTTACAATACATTTTTAAGAGTGGAAATTGCATTGAAGAGTGGAAGAAAAGTCGACCTAAGAGAATTAGGGCATGTTGTTCGCCCAGGCTGGTCTTGAACTCCTGAGCTCAACCAATCCACCTGCCTCGGCCTCCCAAAGTGCTGGGATTACAGGCGTGAGCCACCGTGGCTGGCCCTTAATGTGTTTTAAAAGGATGTTTAATACTCTTCATTACTGTGTTATGCAATAGTTGCATGATGATTTTTCTGATCTCCACATTCTATTTTTTTTCTTTTTAAAATGGAGCACAGAAGTACTTAGTTTCTGATATTTTTCCATCTTGGCCCAGTAATTTCCTTTTTTTTTGTTATTTTATGAAGCACAAAACTAAATATTTTTGAACCAAGAGACTACTGTGTGGTATTAATTTTGATTTTGTACTAAATTTATGTTATTTACACAAATCAAATAGTGTCAACCTTAAAATTTTTTTAAGCAATATTTTTCTTATGTTTGAGAGTTAACATGTATGGTTGATTAGAATCTTCACCTTCTAAAGGGATTAAGGAAAAATCTCATTCACTGTTGTGAATTCTAAAATGTTTTGGTTCCAAGTCCTAGTTTTTCTTACCCTGGTATTATGTCCAAAATGAATGCCCAGTAAAAGTTAGTAACTCTCATGGCAATTAAAGTATTTTGATAATGTTTATAAGTTCTTGTTCTCAATTTTGCCGCTAGTAAAGATGTGGGAGAAGTTAATCTTTTTTTGTTGTCTTTCTTGTGAACTTAAAGATCATTTTTCATCCTGTTCAACCTTTGGCCTGACCTTTTCAGGTCACTAAATGTCTGGTTTGCACTTCTTGTAGCATGTGAGAAATAATACTTCAAAATTCAAGTGTAATTGTATTAATTTTTGTGAATAAACTGCTATGGAGTGCTGAAGTGTGTTAAGATGCCTAGTCTTTTCAGAATTACTGGCATTATGGTATTGAACTTAAAATATTTTATGTTTATAATATTTTAGAATTTTCATGAGTCAGATAAACATATACCCAGATTTTCAGAAACTTGACATTTGCTTAATTGCTTAATAATTCACATCAGGCTTAGAGATTTGTGAAATATTTTTGGGATAATTTATTTAGAAATAGCGTGTGTTTAAATATTAATTTTCTTTTTTAAGAAAATGGGCAGATGATAAATTACCATGAAAGCTTCATTTAAAAATCTGTTTTTAGTATTGTCTTCTTTAATTTTGGGGAGAAAAAACTTCTGAGATGTTAACAATTGAACATGTACTGTGGGCTCTTTTTGGCCTTCAATTTAAAATTGTCATGTGTTTGGATTAAAGACATGATGTATTTTTAGCTATTGGGCAAGAGATGGCAATATTGCATTACATGATCACTGCAGTTACACTATTATATATGAAAGTGAATTTCATGTTACAAATGTTCTTCTAATGCAATTATTAGGCGTCATTAAATTAGTTTACACTTTATTTCTTCTGATTGATTTTTAAAAAAACTTTTTAGCAGTATTTATATAAAAATTGGACAAATTGACCCTTTCAGAGGCAGTATGACCCTTTCAGAGGCAGTATGATCTTGTGCAGATACCTGTCTGCAATATGTGTGCTGAACAGATGTGAAAATTATTTAGTCACTGGCTTACTGCTTGACACCTTCATTGCTCTGTTGCCCTGACTGTGCTTGTCCTAGAATCTGGTTGTTGTCCTCTTTGTGCATAGGAGCATATGAAGGTGGGAGTTTTTGAATTTGAGGACAAACATTTGTTACCTTTAATACTACATTGCTTTCGTACTCACTAAAAACTAACCTTTGCATAGTATGCAACTTGTATAGCTTATTAATCTTCGAGTCTATTAACATATAATATGGTTAAAGAGGCTTAATAATAAAACAGAATGTAGTAAACTACTGCATTTAAAAATTTCCCACCAATTCCTACTTTACCAGCGTATGTTTGATGGTTAAGGGTGAAGTGATTTGAATATCTCAGGATTTGCAGAGACTTTGCTTTTACCTCTTCTTTCATTGTAGCTTGGTCATTCTCAAATTTGAGTTTCTAAGGACTTTTAAAGTGTTATGTATGCTAATCCATGTATATATTATTTTTATGATTGATTAAGGACTTTTTTGGGAAGAGTTGTGGCTATACATGATTTTTACCTAATCTAATCATTTTTGATTCAAACTCCTTGCATAAAATGTAGCTCTGCTTAGCACTGCTGCCATTAGCTTATTTCTGCTGGCTTAGAGTGACGTCTCGGCTAGTTCCTGTGTTAAGATAATTTAACTGGTTTACATTTTCTTTTTTATGATGTGTGAGTTCTTTCTGTCTTTCTCATCTTTACCTTTGACGTGTCAGAGACACTGTTGCTTAGTTATTAAGAACCGACTGTCAGCCGGGCGCAGTGGCTCATGCTTGTAATCCCAGCACTTTGGGAGCCCGAGGGGGGCGGATCACCTGAGGTCAGGAGTTCGAGACCAGCCTGGCCAACATGGTGAAACCCCATCTCTACTAAAAATAAAAAAATTAGCTGGGCTTGGTGGTGCGTGCCTGTAATTCCAGCTACTGAGGAGGCTGAGGCATGAGAATCGCTTGAACCCAGGAGGTGGAGATTGCAGTGAGCTGAGATCACACCACTGCACTCCAGCCTGGGCGACAGAGCAAGACCATCTCAAAAAAGAAAAAAAAAAAAAAAAAAGAACAGACTGTAGCCAGCTCTTAATATTAAGCCAGACTGTAAAACCAACTACCATCATTTATTAGCTATATAACTTTCATAATATCTCTGTGTCTTAGTATCCTTATTAAATGAAGATGGCAATGGTAGTCCTTTCTGAAGATTAAATGAATCAGTATATGTAAAGTGGTCAACTTTGTATTTTAGTATTATAATAATTATTAGATATGATACCTGGCACAAAGTAGTAATTCAGGTTTTTTTTTGTGTGCATTAGTGAACAAGTAAAAACAAGTATATTTCTTGAATATAATGTATAGAAGTAATTTTATTCTTTTTAAGTTAGAGGAAAAATTAAAGTATATTCCAAAGGTTAGATAAATGCAGTGTGTATGGGAATCCCTTGAGTTTTTCAGTAAAATTCTATTTAGGTGGCTGTCAAGTCCAGTCTGCATAGTCTTGACATGTCTTGGATAAGATCCTTATACTATCACTTTTCCTGTCATGGACACTACAAATTATATTGAATCAGAAATCTAATTTAATCCATTCTTATTCAATTGGAAGCAGTAATTGCTTTCAATTTAATGGGATTGGATTCAGTATTAGAAATTTTGATGTCCCTTCAAACTTAATACAATATGGTTATATATATTTCCATTTATTTGTGTGTGTTCCCGTGCCATCGCAGAGAGATGATCTTGGAGTATTACTTGTATTCACTTGAGTTATTTGCAACGGTTGGTAAAGAGGCATATTGTAAGGGTGGGAATGAGAGTGGCATTCTCTTTGTTTTTTTTCTTTTCTACCCATGGAATAATGAAGAGAGAAATAATAAGGGCCTTCAAAATGGGATTTCCATCCACTCAAAAATAAGGAAAGGAAATTTAGAGTCTCTAGAGAAGATCTGGAATGCTATTTACTCTTGAGGGTAAACAGCATCCAGCCCTACTAAAGATGAAAAAAGGAGAGCCTGGGGGTGAAATTAAATCCATCAAAAAATTCACTGTTGGTCAGGCCTGGTGGCTCACGCCTGTAATCCCAGGCTGAGGCGGGCGGATCACTTGAGGTCAGGAGTTCCAGAAGAGCCTGACCAACATGGTGAAACCTCGTCCCTACTGAAAATACAAAAAAAATTAATCGGCTGTGGTGGTGGGCGCCTGTAATCCCAGCTACTCGGGAGGCTGAGGCAGAAGAATTGCTTTGACCTGGAAGGTGGAGGCTGCAGTGAGCCAAGATCACGCCACTACACTCCCGCCTGGGCAATAGAGTGAGACTCCATCTTAAAAAAAAAAAAAATCATTGTTAGCATGTTATTTCAATCTTTCCCAGCAAATCATACTTAGAGACAGCTAAGTTTATCAATTCTCATGTCCTATACGGTGCTTTTTCTTGAATATACGGTAGACAAGAGGTAAGGCCTAATGGGTGAAGTAACTACATTTCTGAGTTAGTGTCTAATTGTTTTTGATCACCTAGTTCCATTTGACAGAAGATGTAGTGCTTATGGCTCATCCCATTGACTCTTTCTCTGCTTTCACTCCTTCAGCAGTGTTTTCAGTAGCCTTTTTGGTGATCTTATTGACTTGTCTTTTTTCTGATGTTCTTTTTAATTGAATTGCTGTATGATTTAAGATGGAATGATTGTGTTTTAACCATGATCTTCAAGTCTGCTGTATAAAGAACTAATGACTGCAGTTTGAGCAAAATTCTTAGTAACAAGTGAATCAAAGATAAGGATAGATCATTGAGAATATTTTTTTTCTCTCCATGAGGAAGTTCATTATTAGCTAGCTTACAAAAATGAAGGAATTGTGAGAGTGTTCTGGAATAAATGTTATGGCTTAATAAAACTATTCAGAAAATCACTGAACAATACAAAAGTGGAAGACATTGAAAATGGTATATGGACACATCTAAGATCAAAATTAAGCCAGAGAAGCTTTAGGGAGAGTATTTGAAGCTTATCATTTCCATTTGTAACGGCTTTTTATATTGTGGTGTAAAATCATGTGCAAGCCATAAACAAGGGCTTTTAAAAATATTTTTGTTAATTTTTTTTTAGTTTTATAGAGATGGTGTCTCACTGTGTTGCTCAGTCCGGTCTTGAACTCCTGACCTCAACTGATCCTCCCATCTCAAATTCCCTAGTCACTGGGATTACAGGCATGAGCCACCACACCTAGCCAACGAGGGCTTTTTTTTTTTTTCCATTAACATAGAGATATGAAGAATACTATATTGGATTAAAAGTTTTTGCATTTGTGAAGTGTAAGCAGCTGTGTGAATGTAGTCAATGTGTATTCTTCATTTAATAAACATAAGTATCTTTTCCTTGCCAAATGTATACAAAAAATACTAAAAGCAATCAAACGATTTTTACAGAATCTTAACTAATATACAAATTTGTTCATTGCTTATAATACAGGATAATTATATAACTTGGCTTATTATCTAAGCTTAATGAATTAATGTTGGAATGTAAAAACGAGCAATTTTAAGCCAGCGATGGCTCAATCATTTTTAACTGAGGGATTTTGGGATCAATTACTAAAATGTTCTGAGCCTCAGTGTCTTTAAAATGTAATGGTGCTCTATTAATCTCATGAAATTGAAGTGAAAACAAATGTGAGGTAATATGTTTTTGGAAATATTTATAAGTTTAAAAATAGCCTGCTTGGTACTTGTGCCTGTAATGCTAGCTACTCAGGAGGCTGAGACAGGTGAATTACCTGAGGCCAGGAATTTGAGTCTGTCCTGTGCAACATAGCAAGACCCCATCTCCAAAAAAGCTAATATATTTATAAAGCTTAAATGTTATAAAATGATAAACTGATGGTTTTTGAATTCTTTGCTCTACTCACCTTTCATCTGTTAAAGATGTTTTTGTACAATTTAGCTCAGTTCCTAAATATACCAAAAGATGGCACTGTTTACCTATGTTTAATATTTTAATTTGCGTTTTTTGATGAAAAAGTGTGTTGAATGTTTTATCTACAAATGTTTTAAATTGAGGTTATTTTTTTACATTTAATTTTCTGTTTTGTAAATGGATCTTTAATTCATGTAAAGTTTACTAGGACCAGGTTTCATTTTTATTTTGAAATGGTTTGGAAATTCAGATATTTAACAATCATTTTGTAGATATAAACTCCTGTGTAATCCATTGTAATTAATGATAAAACCTTGTATTAATGTGACAGCTAATGTTTCATGGAAAACCTAGTTGCTTTTGTATAACAAAAACCATTAAATTTTTTAAGCCTCTAAAAACAGTCCAGTGATTAAAACATGACAGCCATAAATAAATTATTTATGTGGCTTTTAGGTCACACTGCCCAGGTTTATTCATTTTAGAAAGTTATTTTATCTTAAAAGTACCTTTGAAAATGTAGCAAAACCTTTCATTGCTTGAATTTCCTACTCACAGTTGTGTGATGAGAGGAGAATCTAGGTCCAGGTCCTGTGAAGAGCTTCTCTAGGTGAGAAATGCAAAAATTAGATAATATGAATTTGACTTGAAGTGAGGATTATTTATATAGCAGGATGTGGTGAATACACTTCCCATACAGTTAGACGGAAACCTCCTGATTGTTCATTTATACAGCCTATTACATCCAATGTAGTTTATGACCTAGAAAGAGAATACAAGTAGGATATTTTTTTTATCCCATCAAAGCTATCTATATATATATATTTTTAAATGAACAGCATTTGTCAGTGATTTTTACAGGGGTGAAAAAGCACAAGATGGTTCCATTACTATTATAAAATGTTTTACTTTTGTTGTGGGGGTAAGTTTAGAAGTCCAAGATATAATAATTTCAGATGTGCTTCTACTGTTTCCTTTACTTAAAAGTAGGGACTATTTTGAGGCAATATAATTTGTATGTTTCAGTTTTTATTTCTCTCTGAAAATCACTTTTTAGGGTACCATGCCTTGGAAAGAAAGTTTACATTTTTTTCCGTTAAAAACCCATCCTCCTAACTCTGAAATGACTGTCTCAGTTACTAAATGTATATAGCTTGGGGGAAGTGAAGGCACAGTTGGCAGTTAGAGGTTTGTTTTTATGTTCATGGGAGTATATGTGCTTATATTTAAATGTTCACTCTTCTAGCAGGGTTTGTTGATGTTAGTAATATGCTACATATGTGATTTGTCTGAATTGTTTAAAAATGCATAATTACAGGAGGATTTGATTATTCAGCAACAGTTCCAGTAGCTAAAGACTATCATATAGATATTTTCTTCCAGTATTTGACAGTGGTTCTGTGAGCTATGAGTAGCATAAAAAATAAAAAGAAGATACTGTGACTCTTTAATACCCTAGAGGCCGTAGTCTTAGGATATTCTTACTGTAGAGATGAAAAAGCAGGGCTTCATTAACAAACTGAACTGCTATTTCACCTCTTTTAGTAGATGTGTAATTCTGTGGGTTTGGTAAATAACAAAGGCTTTTTTCCTAAATGATTTAATGCTTTCAGATTTTTGTGGGAAAATTAGAAAAAGCAAAAATGCACTCAGTGCATTTTAAACCCCTTTGTTTCTGGACAAATGGACAAAGATAGTTAAGTGTCCCAAAAATGGTTTTAACAGGCTTCCCTCTCCAACCCCATACATACCCTGGCTGTCCATAATTCCAATTTTGGGTAGGTAGTAAAATGTGATATTAGACTACGAGTATTTTCCCTCCAGATAATACTTGTGATTAAAAGAAATGCAATCAAATAGCATTATATATTCGTTATGAAAGAAAGATCTATCATGCAGATTTTGCCTGGTTCCTTTAGATGCCTTGTAATAATGTGCTAATTTATGCTGATGATCTTGCCTCATGACCCTTCTGTGTGGCCTAGATATGTTAATATGTTATAGCTTTTTAATTTCGATCATCTGTGTTGGTTGAATATGCTTGTTAGTCCATAGTGCCCCTCACTAGTCTGTGTCAAGAACTGAAAAAGAACAAGAAAAATGTATCTCAGAATCAATTTCTTTAAGCATGTATCAGTAATGGAGGAAATTATAAAATATACATAATTTTAATAAGACTTTATGTCTGAACATTCATTGAAAATAGTAAGCACTCTAAGTACTGTAAGCTTTTAATTAGGAAAGAGAGTTGGGTCATTGGTTTTATTAAGCAAGGGCTTATTAACATCTTTTGATTTTTTTTCTTGATTTTTGTTTAATATCAGTGAGAAAATATTACAAGAATGAAAACTAGACATCACTGGCAGTTTTTACTTTATTGCATCCATTTTTCTGTTCCCTAAGCCTTGAGGGTTATGCATCTAAAGATTCCCATGGTAGGAAAATACTGTATGTGGTTCATAAATTCATGACCTTAAGGTAGCAGAGACCAAGGCCTAAAATAGATGGGAGAACTCAACTGTTTAAAAAAATTTGTTAAAATAAAAATTCCATAGAAGGAAAACAATTTATGTACCTTAAATATAATTCATCTTTATTATCTTTCCTCATCTACAGAAGCTTCTCCTTATAATTTATTTGTGTTCTTTCTACAGAGAATATACTAGGAGGGGTATTTTTCCTTATTTTTAGCTGTTGATCTGAAAGTGTAATGTTCTTTTCGCTTTGTCTTGAAATTGTTGCCTCCCCATTTTTGGGTCTCATCTGGATCTGAAAGACATTGACCGACTCAAATATCCGAAAAACTTGGTAACTTTCAAATTGGTATACGTGGCATAATTAAGAATATGTTGGTGCAAAAGTAATCGTGGTCTTTGCCATTGAAAGTAATGGCAAAGACCACGATTACTTTTGCACCAACCTGTATTTCACAAACGTCTCTGTGCCTGTGATTACTTCTCTCTAAAATGGTTTATAGAGTAGTTGTTATGATTAATAAATGGTTGATAAATACTAGCTATTATGGTATTAAGCATTAATAAGGAAAATTCACTATTACATGTAAATGTTTTGAGTCCCTGAAATTAACCGGCAACTTAATGAAATTTGATTTAAGCACACATTTAGTCCATTTCAATCTATTTAAACGTGTTTCTCTCTTGCACATCTTTTTCTGATGGAGAGCGTGAGTTAGGAAATGAGCCAAAATAGGATATATAATGGATAGCCTCTTTTGGTAGCCAGTCAGACAGAATGGGGTGATGTCTTCATAGAAGGAATATGGAATTAGGAGTTGGAAGATTTGGGGTCTTGCTCCAAAGATCACTTTGATTGTTGGTGAACTTATTTATCTAGTCTCAGCTTTTTAATTAATTAATTAATTATTTATTTATTTTAATTTAGAGACGAGGTTTTACTTTGTTGCCCAGGCTGGAGTGCAGTGGCATGATCATAGCTCACTGCTACTTTGAATTCCCAGGCTCAAGAGATCCTCCTGCCTCAGCCTCCTGAGTAGCTGGGACTACAGGTGTGCACCACCATGCCCAGCAAATTTTTTTTTTTTTTGAGACGGAGTCTCCCTCTGTCGCCCAGGCTGGAGTGCAGTGGCGCGATCTCGGCTCACTGCAAGCTGCTCCTCCCGGGTTCACTCCATTCTCTCACCTCAGCCTCCTAAGTAGCTGGGACCACAGGCGCCCGCCACCACGCCCGGCTAATTTTTTTGTACTTTTAGTAGAGACGGGGGTTTCACCGTGGTGGCCAGGATGGTCTCCGTCTCCTGACCTCGTGATTCGCCTGCCTCGGCCTCCCAAAGCGCTGGGATTACAGGCGTGAGCCACCGTGCCCAGCACCCAGCTAATTTTTAAATTTTTTGTAGAGACGGAGTCTTGCCATTTTGCCCAGGCTCTCCTCCAACTCCTGGCCTCAAGGGATCCTCCCACTTCAGCCTCCTAAAGTGTTGGGATTCCAGGCGTAAGCCACTGTGCCTGGCCTATTCTTAGCTTTTAAATTCTCGTCTATGAAATAACGCATTTGACTGTTCCAAAAGTGTGGGGGACAGGTCATCTTCTTTCACATGCATTGTCTTACTTTGTAAGGTAAATAAAGTACTATATTAAGAAATGTGGGCCTGGCACGGTGGCTCACGCCTGTAATCCCAGCACTTTGGGAGGCCGAGGCGGGCGGATCAGAGGTCAGGAGATTGAGACCATCCTGGCTAACACGGTAAAACCCCGTCTCTACTAACAATACAAAAAAAATTAGCCGGGCGTGGTGGCGGGCACCTGTAGTCCCAGCTGCTCGGAAGGCTGAGGCAGGAGAATGGCGTGAACCTGGGAGGCGGAGCTTGCAGTGAGCCGAGATCGCGCCATTGCACTCCAGCCTGGGCGACAGAGCGAGACTCCGCCTCAAAAAAACAAAAAACAAAAAACAAAAAAACAAAGAAATGTGAGGTGAGAAATCCTTCTTGAACATTTTTAACTTCACTCCTCCCTATGCTGCCACTCTGCCCCCTCATCAGACTCTTCCTTAACACACTGCTGTGACCCAGATTGTCTTTATTTCTTCTTGTAGCACTTGTTAGACTCTATTGCAATTATTTATGTATTTGTCTCATTAGACTGATCTTGAGTACAGAGATGGCCCTTTATTCTTGTATTCAAAGTACCTACCACCATATTTGGCTTATAATAAGCCTCAGTGTTTGTTGAATGAATTTATATCAATATCCATGCCATTCATGAGAAACAAAACTTATTATATAGAGCATAGAGGTGGTTTCTAATTCGTGTTGCTCTTATTTTTACTGTTAGATGTAAAACATTGAATGATTTGTTACCACTTGGCATAATTAAATTTAGCATTTTTCTAGTTTAAGTAGTTCAGTTTTTGAGACACTTTTATGAGCCTCACTATATTAATGGCCTTATTGGTGCTTTACAGATTTTGTGATTCATGGGCACTGTAAGTATAGATTTCATGCTTACAGCAATTGAATAAAATAGGCACATTGTTCTTTGTTAGTTTCTTCAGTTGGTTCTTTTAATTTTCCTGTTCTTACTGGTGATTCCTTGAGGCATCTGGCCAGTGTTGAGTATTTCTTCCTGACTCATCATCCCTTCTGCCACCTGCCAAAGGAATGCTTTTACTTTGGTCAAGAGCATTTCGAGTGAGTTAGATTTCATTATTGGTGTAGGCTATGGACCACCTGATAAGTCTAAGCATGTCATACTAATTAGCATTGACTGCCAGCCACCATAATGCTTAATTCAGGTGCTATGCTGTTTTAATTCTAAAGGTGTTGTGAAGTATGGAAAAATCCTTTACCTGAATATGAAACTAGCTACTAAATTTGGAGTTCTCTCCCTACCCCTGCAGCATTTTCCTTTGTGTGAAATTTCAGTTGATTATATTCAATTTACTTTTATATAGTCTTTCAGAATCAGTAGAATTTTTTTCCTTAGATATATCTAAGTCACTCCTTTTTGAGATGATTTAGAAAAGAGGAAATTGAGGATTGGAAGTTAAAAAGGGAGAAAGATGGCTGGTAGGTAACATGTAGAAGTTTTAACCTTTCATCTCAGGAGAGTGATTCTTCTGGGCTTTAATACGTGTATCTGAGAGCTGGGAGGAAGCTGTGTTGGAGGGTGTCTGGGACCTGGTGAGACCTCAGAAAATGAGAGTCCATCATAAAGTAAGAAAGGCATTGATGGGACTTAAAAATATTTGACTACAGCGAAAGCTTTTTATTTATTTATTTATTTTTATTTTTAATTAATTAATTTTTGTTGTTGTTGTTGTTGAGACGGAGTCTCTGTTGCCAGGGTGGAGTGCAGTGGCATGATCTCGGTTCACTGCAACCTCTGCCTCTTGGGTTCAAGCGATTCTCCTGCCTCAGCCTCCCGCCTAGCTGGGACTACAGGAGTATGACACCACCCCCAGCTAATTTTTGTATTTTTAGTAGAGACGGAGTTTCACCATGTTGGCCAGTATGGTCTCTATCTCTTGACCCCATGATCCGTCCACCTCGGCCTCCCAAAGTGCTGGGATTACAGGGGTGAGCCACTGTGCCCTGCCAATTAATTTATTTTTTTGAGACAAAGTCTCACTCTGTCGCCTAGGCTGGAGTGCAGTGGCGTGATCTCAGCTCACTGCAACCCCCGCCTCCTGGGTTCAAGCGATTCTCTTGCCTTGGCCTCCCGAGTAGCTAGGACTACAGGCATCTGCCACCACTGCCAGCTAATTTTTGAATTTTTAGTAGAGACAGAGTTTCACTGTGTTGGCCAGGCTGGTCTCAAATTCCTGACCTCAGGTGATTCAACTACCTTGGCTTCCCAAAGTGCTGGGATTACAGGTGTGCACTGGGTCAGCTTTTTAGAATGCATTTTATCTGCTGCAAGTTAAAAGAAATTTACTCGCCTTTGAATGAAACTGTAGAAGGAAAATCCTGAATTTCCTGGATATCAAGGGATGGTTAGAGAACCCCCAAAAGTACCGTATTGATCATTACAAAAAAAAAGGGTAAAATGTACCCTTATAGTCTCTTCATTTAGTGCAATATCTTTATTGTGGTAAGTTATTGATAGGGGCTTCTATAGTTTATTTTTCTACTTTTGGTCTCCTTATCCTATCTTCCCACTAGATTAAAAAATTCTCCCCAAATATATTCTGCTGTGGGGATTTTCAGAAATATTAGCACCCTCACTGGGGAGGAATTACCTTCTACCTGTATTTCTGGAAGGGGAAGCTTATGTGAATCTCTAAAAAGAGAATTATATTGATGTTACGAAGTAAGTACTATAGGTGAAAGAGAGAATAAGAAAAAACTCGATGTTTAAAGGAGCATCTATTGAGTTACTCTGTGCAAGGCTGACCAACTCACCTTGTGATCTTAGTCAAGCCATGTAATCTCCCTGAGCCTCAGTTTATTCATATATAAAATAAGCAAGTTGAACTCCTCTGTTCCCTGGTTCTTTGTAAATTCATTCATTCTTAGATATTCATCATAAGCCTGTTGTACTATGTATTCAGCAGTTGAACAAGACAGATGCAGTCTTATCCTTGTAAGAAGACTTCTCTTTCCCCTATCTCTGCTGACCTGTCCTTCTCCCTGTTCTCTTATCTAGTAATTGGTTGGATAATGAGGAAGTGAAGCAATGTGAAATGCTTAATTACAAATTTGGGGACTCTGTCTGCTTTTATGGATGAAGTGGATTGACATTTTGGGGGGAAAGTACCCTGTAAAAACATAGTTTATATATATTAAAAATGTTATTAAAATGAAAAAGTGATTTATCAGTTAGTGGTAAATTAATTGGCTGACTTGGGAGTGAAAATTATTTGACTTGGGAGACAAAATTACTCTCTAGACTGAGCTAGAGAGTAATTTTGTCTAAATTTAGATATAGCAGATATGAAATGGAAAAGATTTATCTTTGATGTTGAGTAATTTTAAAAAATGCATTTGAGCTTCTTGGGAATAGTTACCCATCTTGATGTATTTGCTGAAGATCAGATGTAATTTTTAAAAAAATTTTTGGTAGAAAAATGTCTTTGGTATAAGTCAGGCCTATTATCTTGAGATTTATGCCTTTATTCTGGAAAATTGAAATTTTTATCTCATAAAAGAGGAAAATAATTTGAATGGAGTTAATAAAAATGAAAGGAGTAAAATTTCACTTAGAAATACAGTGAGGCATCCAAAATGAAGAAAAATCCCTTATTTGGCTTCTAGATCTAAAATGATATTCTAATCTATGCAGGTTGGTTCAAGAGCAGTTTACCCCTGTTGGAGGCAGCCAGGTTAGCTTTATTGAATGTAAATCTCTGACTTCTCCCAAGATACCCATGAAAGCAACTAAATTCATTGGTTATTAGGCAGCAAGAGTAAGTTCAATTTTCTCTACACTTGTGACAATTAGAGGTTGGTTCTAGCCTGTCTAATGCTTAAGTTTCAAGGCTACCTGTAGTATTTGAGAGCTGTTTTGGGGAGATAACCTTGTAACACATACATTTTAATGAGTACATTACTTTTACCACCTGCTGAAGTCGACTTGGAGTGACTACTGACCTGAAGTGAATGCCTGTGTTCAATATTAATATGGCACGTCTGGATCCAGACAGCAATCTTTCATTTTGACATGCACATAGTCAAAGTAAATTAATGTTTAAAACCCAAACACTTTAAGTTCAGCCAGTGTGTGCATTCCATAATAATCCTTCAGAAGCAGTTTACATAGAAATGCTGAGTGCTTTCTTATACTTTATTTATCATATGTATTGGGTCCACATTGCAGTACTTATAACGAGATTTATCCAGTGCTGTTTTTGTTCCTTGTTTTGTGGAGGCTAAAGAAGTTAATTTATTTCAGGATTTAGTCTCTGCATATTTTAAGCAAAATTATACTTAAAAATCTTCATGTGCCTGGCAAGATAGTAGTCTAATTTCAGTTATATTATTTTTAGATGGAAAAAAAAATCAGGCTAATTCCATACTTTATTTCTGCTCAAATGATCACCAATTTTTGAAAGTATAGTAGTAGTTTAAAAAAAGAAAAAAACTAGGCCCAGATATAGTGTATGTTTGTGACTACATGTAACAAGGATATTGCTGATTTTCCTTTTCTCTCATACATACCATTTTCTAGTCTTGCTTTTATTGGTTAGAAAACATTCATGGCAGATGTAGTAATGGGGAAATTATATTAACATTTAAGTATTAAATTAGCTTGTAGCCAGAGTCTCCTTCTAATACGATGACATTTAGCAAGTTCAGGATTTTAAGGACCATGTTGCGCAACTCATTGTTACACATTTCCTGTTTGCCTTTTTTGAAAAAGTATCTGAGATCTGTTTTTTCAGATTGGAAATTTCCATTGTGGATTTCAATGTTGTTGTTGTCATTTTACCTTGCTGGTCAGTGTTTGTTATTTATGTATTAAGAATATGTAGTATAGTGACCATAATGAGAATAGTAGGTGATTGGAGTTGTATGCAAATGACAGTTTTCATAACACTTTTGCAGTTTAATTTCAACAAAAAACCTCAAGTTATATTTATTAGCAAACATATTTCAGCTAAGGAGTTTTTTATGCTCCAAAAAGATGGCAGATGGAAATGAACCTAATATGTGTTCAAAGAAAGTATGCTGCATTTATTTCAAATTGTATCTGATACATCAGCATGATGATTTATATGTTGTCTTAGAATTAAAGTAGATGCCATACTTTTACTGTAAAAGTCAAAATTAGATTTCTTCTATATTTGACAGAATTTATTTTCTGTTCATAAATAAATATAGTATTTGGTTTAGGATGTAGAACATCAAATAACAACTGTTAGATTATGCTTAATATATTTATCATTTTCTGAATTTTGGATGTTCTTAACATCAGAAAAATATGTCCTTTACCCATACAGTGACTTTAGATTGGATTTGGAAGCATTGTACAGAGAAGACCTATTGTTCCTATTGAATAAGGATGCTGTACAGAGATGAGCTTTTTGACCCACTGCTCTTCCAGTAGTAATGGATTTGCACTAATTTGAGCAGAGTATGCCACTTGGTCCTGTTTTTCAGTTGTCCTGTGTGATGGCTGGCTAGCAAAATCAAACATCTGCATTTTGACTGTGGAAGGCAGTAGAACTAGCTGGCTCATACTGGTTCAAATTTGCAACACTGATATGGTTAGTATTATGGTGTCACTACCTGAATTAAGTAGTTGTGGCTAAATTGTTTATATTATATGAACATATTCGTTATTATTCTGCATGGAGAATTTTTGTCCTCATGGATTGTTTCATAAAGTGTTTTATTAGCTTGGATTAATTGGAAAATAAGCTTTTTAATATGGACCTCTCCCCTAGTCAGAGACTTTGCAAATGATTTCTACAAAAATAAACTATAAAATAGATGATATAATGGGGCCTATTATTCCTGATTTGATTTTAATTTGCTTCCTTTTATAATTTTTCCACAATAAAACAGAGCCTCTCAGAAAGTAAGAGGATGTAATCCTAGCTCAGGTGGTATAGGGTCCTTATGTCTTGAGCTATTATGATGGAAGGTACCCCTATACCTCCACTGATAGAAATATGATGGGCAGACATTTTCTTTGGTGAAAAGTAGTTCATAGTTTACTGTGATATCCACTCCTTGGACTTACTTTAGAGGACTGTTTACTGAGGGCAAAATATGTGCATGATTACATATAATCAAGGTTAATTTTTATCAAGGGTCACCATGTTTTTGCTATGGTCTGACAATCATGACCTACATTAAAAGAGCCCTGTGGGTCTGTCTGGTGTATTTTTGCTTGATGTCTGGGTAGTTTATTTCAGATGCTTGTCAGTTTCATTATATATTTTTGTTTGGGGCTCTTGCTGGATTTTCAGGTACACCATAAAAACAGTTCTCTTTGCAGTTAGATTGTCATGAAATAGCTTCTGTTTTATGGTATGAAAACACTCTTTAATCTTGAAGGGTGAGTAATTTTGGGAACATTTTCCATTTGGTGGTGTGTTATGTTCAAATGGTAGGTTATTTTGAAATAGGATAGACTTTGCAGCTAAGATTCCAGATTTAGTTCAGTTAATTCATTCTTCAGTGAGTTTTTCTTGGGAAAATATTTTGGAATTTTCATTTCAAATGCATCCTCATTTAAGAAAAATCCAGATGAGTAGTTTATTTCACAACATAATAACTAAATAGGATTTATAAAGCAGAAATTTATAAATACTTTCTTTTGCTGGGACAAAGGCAATGGTGAAAATTAAAAAAAAATAAAGTTAGGACATTTAGGTAACTCAAAGACAGAACTTAATGGCTGTTAAGATTGGAGTATTTGGTTTTGTAGTTTTTAAACCATATTTAATTTTGGCCATATCTATCTTATTTAGTAGTTTAAAGGATAAACAGTTCAAACAGTAAGAAAAAAGCAGTTTGTGTTTTGTCAGTTTTCAACTTTAGATATCAGTAAATCATTGCTGTAGCTTTCTTTATCTTTTGTTTGCACAAAAAACCTGTTAGAATTATGTCTGGGGGGACCATCTGCTGTGGTTCCCAGTCTTGTCAGTGTGATAAGGGATAAGCTGTATAAACAGGGGCACCACAAAAAAAAAAAAAAAAAAAAAAGAAAGCAAACTGCTTTTAGAAGGGAAAAAGTATCCATTTGATTTTATAACATAGCCACAGAAATTCATATGATTTTTCTCATAATCTATCAGAATTGAGGTTGTAATATATTTTTTCAGAAACCACAGGTCCAAGTTATTTCTATGGTTTATCTTCACATTAATATTATATCTTTTTGATTACAGGGTTTCTATTTTGGAGGTCATAGCTTTTAAAAGTTCTTCGAAAATATTTCAGTATAGCACTTGACATTGCAATATTTTTCACATTGTCTGCTTAGTTTCTGGATCTTTTTTTCCCTAGCCATTAATTTTTCTTTCAGTTGAATCCTCAGAAATCATCCTTTTCCTGTTTCATTTGCAAGGAGGTCATGATGCTTCGTAAGGAACAAGGCAGTCATTTCCATGGCAACACACTCTATCAAAACATCACAAATCTGTCGTGCCCCTTACCTTTAAACTCTCAAATGCTAAGAGGAGGAGGTGTGTAAGGAGCAGCATTGTTCTTACAGCATAACTATACGATCACAAGGAGAGGGAAGTCAATTAATTGACTCAAAAGTACCTTAAGTTGACTTAGCTATAGACATATATATGTAAGGAATTTATTTTTTATATTGTATTAAACAGTGTTTTGAGGATGGAAAAATGAACATTCCAAAACTCTGATTTAAAGATCTTATTTAGTGTCTGTGAGAACTGTAAAAGAAGAATAAATAGCTGAGTTATGTCATACATGTAAACATGTTACACAGTTACTCCAGTCATGAGAAGTCTACCTTTGCCTGGAGGCCCCAGCACATGTCTCTGTCAGTCATTTTGGCTTAAGCTAGGTATTTTCAGCATGGTAGTGACACCTATCTTTTAAACAAGTTCCAGAATTTTGTCAATTCTCTTTTTCTTTTTAACCATTAAGAGGAGGTGTTAGCAAGATGGCATGACTCCTGGATATGGAATAGGAGAACAATTGGTGTTTCATCATTACTGAAAATTTTATGTTCTTTGAAATCAGGTATGAAGTATAATAAAAATCAACAGTTTTATGAGATTTTGTGGTAAAGCAATTCTTATTTTATTAACTTCAAGTCTTCTGCATTTTCAGCATTTCATTTTATTCTGTAGCATTTTTACTCCTGGGTAATGCATTTATTTATGTGACCTGTGAAGATGGTAAATGTTGCAATGCTTAGCGCCTTCTGTTTCCCCATGTTCCTTGTAGCAAACTGTATGCTAGTCCTTATCATAGAACCTACCTATTGTACTTTAGGAGTCAGCTCACAGGACTGACACCTCCCACTTGACTGTAGCCACCTTGGAGGCAGGAGCTTGCTTTTCTCTGTGTGTGGCGTGGAGCAGGTGTTCAATAATGTTTGTTGAGAGAACAGTGGTCAGAATGAATGGAATTAGTTGTTTGTGATAATGTTTATTTTCTCTATATGGCACAGGTATATATATATTTTAATTTTTTACTGTGTATGTCTAAAATGAGGTTGAAATATGTTCTCCATACCCATTTTGTATTTAACAATTTTTTTGTAGTGTATTTTGAAATCTTGGTAGGCTATTTCCTTTTGCCTTTTCAGGCCTCCATACACTCCTATTACAAGAGGACTTCTGTCTCTGTTCCACATTTCCCTTCGTTGTTGGCGACCTAACCTTGGTGACCGCAAGCGATCGGTTGTGAGAGAAAGAGCTGTAAGTGGGGAAGGCTTTCCGAGTCTATAGGTACTACCTGGTGGCAGTATTAACACATTTTATTATGAACTATTTGACAGAGAAAAGGATTAAGAGAATAAGGACCAGTTATATATCACCTACTCAGATTTAGAAATGAAACATTACTGATACAGCTGCAGCCCTCCATGTATGGGGTGGGGATTAGGTGGGAGTATATTTTTCATTTTCACTTTGTACCTTTTTGCTCTACAAAAGCTTCATACTTCAAAAGAAATCTTTCCTTGCTCTGTGCTTTCATAGTACTACCCCAGGCCTAAGTGTATTATTGAACCTGCCAATGTATTATAACCATCTGTTCAGATGTCTGTCACCTCTACCAGGCTGTACTTCATCTTTGTGTTTTCAGTACCGTACATAATAGCTAGAATGGAATAGGTGCTCAGTAAGTGCTTGTTGTGTGAATGACTGAATGAATGAATAGGTACAATTCTTTTCTCAAAATACCATGTTAATGTAGGATTCTGTTTAGCAAAACTATTTCCTTGTCTAGCCCATAGTTACAGGGCCTTGGTGCTCTGATTTGAACAAATTGAATTAAACATAAAATCCTGTAGAACAGATGCATTTACAAGTCTCTGCTCACACAGCTGCTGGTCTATTTAATAAAAACATTGCTGTTCTGATTGGGTATTCATAGCCTTTCTTTTTGTTAACTCTATTAGTATCATGGTATAAGCAGACTACAGTCTAGGGAAGATGAGTGGAAGAATGAGCCAGTGATCAGAACTCAGAGAGACAATAGGAGATGGATGTCAAGAAGATGGATGGGGAAAATGTTTTAGTCTTAGGTGTAGTTACAATAAAAAGAACAAATACATGTATTTGTCTTCCCTGGACTATATGTCATAAATCTCTGACTCCATATTTCTTATGCAGTTATTGTAACCTTCCTTCCCCTAAATCACCTAAGTATGTATAACATTCCTACTCTAAATTACAAAAAATCGATACTGATGCATTTGCTTTTTAAATTTTTAAAAATTCAGGTATAATTTATATCCAATAAAATGCATAGATCTTAAGCATTCAGTTGAGTGAATTTTTTTTCCCATTTATGCACCTATGTAAACACTACCCCAAACAAGGTAGGGGATATTTCCATCACCCCAGAAAAATTTTTCCTACCTCTCTCCCATCAACCCTCCTTTTCCCTTCCCCTCCCCTCTGCAGCAGCCACTTTCTGATTCTGATTTCACTTGTTCTTGGGAGTCATATGAATGGACTCATAGTATGTACTTTTATGTCTGGCTTCTTTTATTCAAGATACTGTTTTTGGATTCATCCATGTTGTTGCATGTATAAATTCGATTTGCTTCTAGCAACAGAAATGTGTATACTAGCAATCAAATACAAATTTACTTTTACCTTAAAGTTGAGAGATTGAGTAGTGCTTTTTTAAGAGGATTGTTAGTAGACTTCCACAGCAACTCACATATATTGAGTGCCAGTCCCTACGCTCAGTGCTTTACACACATTATCTTATTTAATTGTGTTTTGTGATTGTTTGTTTAGTTGTTTACTTAATTCTCTATGGCAGACATGTTCGGTGAAAGCATTGACATCTGATGAAGAAGTTGACTTGGTGTTTGACAAAAGAAACTGTCTTGTGATATAAAATTCTGATTGTTTTCTCAGGACTAAGTACTAAGCATTGTTTATGGCAGGCATCGATGAGCTTAAATCATGAAACAGGGGGAAAAGTGTAAAAGGACAATGGAAGAGAGTTACTGGGTGGGAAAGAAAGAAGTGCAGTAGCTAGTTTAGATTTGTCTTATACAATCTGTGATGAAACTTTTGAGACAGAGTCTCGCTCTGTTGCCCAGGCTGGAGTGCAGCAGCGCAATCTCGGCTCACTGCAACCTCTGCCTCCTGGGTTCAAGCGATTCTCCTGGCTCAGCCTTCCGAGTAGCTGGCATTACGGGCCTGCACCACCATGCTTGGCTAATTTTTGTATTTTTTTGGTAGAGACAGGGTTTCAACTTGTTGCCCTGGCTGTTCTCGAACTCCTGACCTGAAGTGATCCACCTGCTTCAGCCTCCCAAAGCACTGGGATTACAGATGTGAGCCACTGAGCCCGGCAAAGTTGCCTTTCTTCATAGAAGAAAGTTGCAAAATATACATGAATGAAAGTATATTACATACAATACGGATGCCTGAAAAAAAGCATATGTAAATTGTGCTTAGCCTCTCAAAGATGCTTGTAATCAGTGCCCTTATTTTTGTTCAGAATTATATCAACCTAGTTTTGAGTTTTTACATATAGCTTTTGTTTTACTAGCACGTATGTAATACCTGTTATGGTGCCAGTTCATTGTCCTAATTGCTTTATGTATATTAATTCTCAAAACTCTGTGAAGTGGGAATTTTTTCTGTTTTTTAGTCCCTGTTTTCCCCATGAGGATACTGATGTAATACGAGGTTAAAGAACTAGACCAGAGTCACATAGGTAGTGCAAGTGGGGCTGGAATTCTAACCTGGCTGGTCTGATTTCAGAGCCCGTGCTCTTAATCACTGCACCGTGTGCCTCAGCCTCCCCTCTCCCTAACATGCTCCTCATTCGTCCTTGATCCTAGGGATGATGCTGGTTGAGTATTTCAAGGTTTGTAAAGATTGACAGTATCAAAACAGATGTAGCAACTGGGACTTTGATAATTTCTATAATTCACAAAATAGATCTTAAAATTGCATAGTTCTGTTTTTTGTAGGGGAGGGAAGGATATGTAGGAAGGGATGATTTATAATTTGAAATCTGGCAGCAGTAGAGCAAGTACCTTAAGCCTCAGCAAAGCTAATTACATAACCAATTTTTTGCTTATTCAAGGCTGTATTTGTAGTAGATTGGTGTTTCTTGGCTAGTTGGTCGTAGACCCTGGGAGTGAGAGACCATAGGGACGGTCTGTGAATGTACATATGTTTGAATTAGGCAATGGCAATTGGAAGTATTTTATTACCACATGAGGTCCTTGTACTCAGATTGGGCACACCTGCAGTAGGTCGTTGACATTTGTGAATCTAACATTTGGGGTTTCAATTATTTTCAAGCCCCCAGAAAGTCCATGACATTCAGTAGTTTGTTATGAAAATAATATCAGTTTCATAGAGTTGTGGGGTTCTGAGAATTAAATAAAAATAATGTATGTAGGCGTTAGCTGCTGGAAGGCTGGAATACAGATTCTAGTCATTTGGTGAGTGAGTGAACCTAGCAGAGGTCCTCCCGTGTCTGCTTGTGACATTCTGCATTTGGGAGTCTCAGGATGCATCAGTGACTGTGCTGTCGGTGCACTATTATGGCCACTTCTCATCCTTGCTGGACTGAGTCTTCTCTAGACTCAGGGCTTCAGAGTTACTTCTGCCCCTGTGTCCTTCATGGAACACTTACTTTTTACTTCTGTTTGGTCTTTCAATATAAAGTTCCTTTATTTTTAATTACCAAACTTCCCTCTCCAGGTTATAAGTAAGGTTGCTTTTGGCCATCACCTTTCTTAGCTATGGGTTAAAGCATTCTGGGTACTATTTTCTCCTTTGTATCACCATGCCATAGCCCTTGTGTCTCTTCCTTCAACTCATGGTTAGGTTGGTTTCATTGGCACTTTACTTTTTTTTTTTTTGAGACGGAGTTTCGCTTTTGTTGCCCAGGCTGAAGTGCAATGGTGCGATCTCGGCTTACTGCAACCTCCGTCTCCTGGGTTCAAGCGATTCTCCTGCCTCATCCTCCTGAGTAACTGGGATTATAGGCGTGCGCCACCACGCCCGGCTAATTTTGTATTTTTAGTAGAGATGGGGTTTCTTCATGTTGGTCAGGCTGGTTTCGAACTCCCGACCTCAGGTGATCCGCCCACCTCGGCCTCCCAAAGTGCTGGGATAACAGGCGTGATACTTTTAATTTTTAAACCTTAAAATACATTATTAATTTTTCCAAGAGAAGCCCCAATATTTTTGTAGCTTGGCCTCCAGAGCCTCAGTTATCCCTGATGTAGTAGATCATCTCCTTGCTTCCAACTAAAGTGGAGCATTGGATGTTGTTTGTTAAGGAGTGATTTTCCCATTTACTAACTCATAAAATTTGCTGACTGTGTTTTTTGGTAAGAAGTCTTATAATGCTTTCAATTTCATAAGAGTCATTTTCATAGAGTCCATGCAATATACACTTACAGTGTGAAAGATACTGAGTTAGATGCTGTAGGGGCCCCAGAAATGAAGCCCTGTCTTTCATTCTTACAAAGTGTTCATCCTTTTAAGTTCCTTGTTAATGTTTGGGGCAAACTAAATATAATTTTTTTGTTAGACTTTAGGTAAATATTTGAAGAAAAATTTTATATGCTATATTAAATTTTTATTTTATCACAAGTTTCATTAACTTTCACTTTTAATGCCATTCTTTATGAAATGTCAGTGTTAAAGTGACCCCAGTAGTGTGACAGGCAAAAGGGTCAGTAATGATGGCTTCTTTAGTAGCCTTCAGAACTGAGCAGTTTGAGATTAACAGCCAATATGAACTGCCTGCAGTAATCATTAAAATATAATCTCCAGTTTTGGTATGATTTTACGTATCTATAATTTATAATAAATGTCTTGAAGTTGCAGGTTTTTTTCCTTTGCAATGAATCAATAAATTATGTCACAACCCTTAACCCCAAGTTTTTGCTTTAGCAATTCAGGATAATGCCAAAAACTTACTTAGCTTTTAGTTTGTGCCAGGCATTGTTCTGAACACTGTACATACAATGCTGTCTTGTAGACCCTGGATTTGGAAAGCCCCCAATCCCTTTATAAAGCATATGTATAAGTTGTATAGATAAGTGTATTTTCAAAAGTAAACATATAAAAATTCATAATTGATATTTGAGGATCAAATATTTTCCTCATTTATGTATCTAACCCACAAAAATTTAATTGTTTATAAGACATTTTATGGAGACCTTTACATTTATATGAAGTAAAATTTAATATGTTCCTTAACTATCCAATATATTTGAGTATCTGTGAGATATGCTATGTGCTGAGGGATACAATTAAAAAATAGAAAAGATTTGATTCTTGTCTTTATTTTTTCAATTATTTCAGGTGGCAAACACAGATGGTCACAATATAATGTGACACCTCCATTTTCCCAATGAGAATATTAAATAAATTGTTTTGACTAACTTGAATATGTAAACTTTAGAGATGAAGATGAATTTCTGTATATTTATTTAAGTTATACATACATATTTAAAATAGCATTACATGAGATAATTTTCAAATGTAACTCTTCTCTCCTGGCTTTTCATGAAGCAATTTTATCTAAACTCTTCAAATGCATCTTTGACATATGAGGGTTTTTTTCCTCTCTAGAACCTCTTTTTGAGTTGTCTGACACAGTTTTCTACGGTTCCATTTGAATTGTCTGAAATCCAACCTATTTTGAATCTATTTACGTTGTGGTCACTGGAAATTTTCTCTCAGGAGCCCCTCCATTCTCATTATTAAAGATCAGTTGGTTTTCTTTTTCCTCCTGTAGAAGCATGTATGTTGATCTCTGTAGTGTAGGCACTTATTATAATACTTAAAAAAAGTCATTTTTGCAAGGCTTGTTTACAATGAAATCCAATATTTGCCAATGTGAGGCAATATCCCTAGGAGTTAAATCTGTGTTAAATCTCATCGCAGCTTTTACTGCAATTTTTACTGATTCAGATGATTGTTTCTGGGGGACTTCCCTAAGCTTCCACAGATCCTGTTACTTAGGGTAATGTCTTCTCCAAGTGATACTCTGTTATTCAAAGTAGGACTGGAGAGAGTAAAAAGAGGTTCTGGTAATAAGAAAGACTTTCTATGGACTTTATTAATAGAAATAGAAAACAATTTCCTATTTTCTGAGGGATTTTTTTTGGGAAAAGTAAACTTTGCCTTATACTTGGGCATTTGTTGAGTTGCCAGCTAACATCTCTTAGCGGGGAGTTGGTAGATAGGTTCTATTTAACCCAGTGTTTTTCATGCTGTTCTATTCACCATTCCATACTGCTTTGCCTTGCCATGAAGTGTACTGTTTTTACCCAATTCCTCATTTTCATATTTCTGTTTTCATAGTATCTTGTTAGACTTTTACTTCTTGAGTCAGATGAAGAAAACTTAATCAGTATTGATGTCTTCAGTATCATAAATATCTGTAACTCTTACTTTGAATGTAAGAGTAATGTTCTGATGTACTGCTAATATTCTACCAAATTGACTTTCAGTACATATTGATGTATTTCTGGAATGAATGTTCCTGTGATCTTGGCTTGCAGATGAAAACCTTAATATTTGAATCAGACTGGTGCAATGTGGAAAGACAAAATACACACTTGAAATATTTGCATGATAATCTACGGAACAAAAACATTTAGTGGGAGTGGTGGTAGAATGTTTCCAGGATCAACACTTGAATGCTGTGAGAGAACTATTTTTTTTTTTAATGGATGGCAGGTGGCAGAGTTGAAAAACAGGTTTTTATAATGGAAATGCTAAGAGTCTTAGCTATAGGAGTATGAATGGTATTGTTACAATAGATATAATAGATGTATTGCATTATCTTATCTCATCAGACACTTTTGTTAGTAAAAGCGCCCCCCCCCACTAGTTTCAGTCTGCTCTTGCAGAGAATCACTCCTCTCAACAATTTTTGCTACTTACAAAATTTTTGAGATTCAAGATATCTTTAATCTGTCGAGTTTCAGCAGATTTAATAAGCATAAATTTATTTTATTAAAATATTTTAAGTCAGGAAAGTAAGTATAGGAAACAGACCAGATGTAATTCAGATTACAGGATCTGGATTTGCCCCTTTAATGAATGTCAGCTATGCTGGCAATATTCTGCTGGTTTCCTTTTTTTTTTTTTTTTTTTTAACATTACTACTCATATTTCACATTTGATTTGTTTTCAATATCCTTACTCTTAGGAAGGGGCTTAGGAAATTGAATTACATTTTATATGTTTAGTTCCTAATCTCATTCTTATTTTAATATCTGTTCAAATTCTTAAGGCTTTTTGTAAATAGGGGTCTGTGGTGTCTGTAAGTCTGGGGGCCTAGGAGGGAGTCTCACACAGGAGTCCAGTTTGATCACAGTGGATAGGGTACTCTACAGTGTGCTTAAAGGCAAGGGGGCTCTAAGAAAGAGCAGCCCTGGTCAGTGTGTTCTGAGAAAGCAGGGCAGTGTCTGAGAGGTGAGTTAAAATAGGAGTGAGTAGTCACCATTTGGGGATATTAGACAGGAAGTGCTTTCTGTACATGCAGGCTGGAAATGCACACAACCCTCCTGCCCCATCCGTGAGCAGGCCAGTGTGGGGAGAGGAAGGAGGGTGGGATGTGGTTGGTCATAACTGTGATCCCTTTTCTTCTCTGTAATGCTGAGTGTTCACAATTGAGAACTGACTGGTGAGTCCTTGGTGAGTTAAGGCTTAAGCTGAGGTCCCTGGGTAGTTAGGTAGTTCTAAGAATGTATTTGTTCAATAGAACTTTTGAATAACTTCACTTAGCTAGCTTGTTAGTGCTAGGAACCCAAAGATGACAAACAGCCCATTCTTCTGAAAAACTGTGACTCTGGTGAGGTGCATAGTTATTTAGACCTGCTGGATGAGAATACCACTTTTCCCCGCACCAAATCTACCTGCTGGAGTGAATTTATTTCATGTAGACTCTGAGGTCCCTCTGTTGCTTTTGATAACGTGCTCTCATCTGAGGCCAGCTCCATTACTTGTGTACTCATCCTGTCTCCCCCGCCAAGGTCATTGCTCCTGCAGTTTTCTGCTTTCTCTGTTGGATCATTTTCCTTCTTTGCTGGATCATTCCTATCATCAAACATTCTGTGATATATCCTACCTTAAGCTAATCTTGTTTCTTTTTTTTTTTTTTTTTTGAGATGGAGTCTCGCTCTGTCGCCCATGCTGGAGTGCAGTGACATGATCTCGGCTCACTGCAAGCTCCGCCTCCCAGGTTCACACCATTCTCCTGCCTCAGCCTCCCCAGTAGCTGGGACTACAGGCGCCCGCCACCACGCTAATTTTTTTTTATTTTTAGTAGAGATGGGGTTTCACCGTGTTAGCCAGGATGGTCTCGATCTCCTGACATCGTGATCTGCCCGCCTTGGCCTCCCAAAGTGCTAGGATTACAGGTGTGAGCCACTGCGCCTGGCCGATAATCTTGTTTTTTGACACCACATTCTTACTCTCCAACTTCCTGACACCACGTTCTTCCTCTCCAACTATTCCATTTTTTTCTTTCTCTGTTAATAGCAAAATTCCTTGGAAGGACCTGCTGCTTCTCTTTCTGTTTCTAGTTCACTCTACGGAGGCCCTTTTACTTGAAAGTGCTCTCATCAAGTTCACCAATGACCTTTGCTTGGCCAAATGCAAATGCCGCTTCTCAGTCCTTATCTTATATAGTCTTTGTTTGTTAGCATTTGCCACAGCTTTTCACTCTTTCCTTCTGGAAATACTGTGGCCTTCTGGACACTACTCCCCCTTGCTTATTGGTTCTCTTCCTATTTCACTGGCTGCCCCTTCAGTCATCGTTGCTGGTTCCTTCTTATCATACCGAAATGTTGGAGCATCCCCAAGGCACTTTATTTTACTTTTCCACCTGTACTCACTTATTTGAGTTTTTATAGAGTCCCATAGCTTTTAGGTACTTTATGCTGATGCTTTTTTTTTTGGAACCCTGGGCTCTCTGCTTACATATCATCTGAATTTGGATCTTTAAAAGGCATGTCTATTTACCATGTCCAAAACTACTAATCTCCCCCACAAATCTGCTGCTCCATGTTCTTCATATCTCAGTAAAAGGATTCTGAGTCTTTTCAGTTGCTTGAGCCAAAGACTTTGGAGTCAAGGATAACTACTTGTTTCCACATCACACACTGAGTCTATCAGCAAATCCTGCTGGCTCTACCTTTAAGCATATCCATAATCCTATCATTTTTATCACCTTCACTTAGGCTACCACTGTGGTCTAAGCCAGCATCATCTTGCCTGGATTATAATAGTTACCTGTTTTATCTCCTAGCTTTTCCCTCAACCATCTGTTTTCCACACAGTGATCAGAGATTCTTCGAAACCTAAGTCAGATTATTTTACTTTTCTGCTCAAAATTCACAATGCTGTCTAGTACAACTTTCTGCAAAAGTGGAAGTGCTCGGCCAAGGCACGGGGTGGCTCACTCGTGTAATCCCAGCACTTTGGGAGGCCAAGGTGGGTGGATCACCTGAGGTCAGGAGTTCGAGAACAGCCTGGCCAATGTGGTGAAACCCCATCTCTACTAAAAATACAAAAATTAGCCAGGCTTGGTGGCCAGTGCCTATAATCCCAGCTACTTGAGAGGCTGAGGCAGGAGAATCACTTGAACCTGGGAGGCAGAGGTTGCAGTGAGCCGAGATCACGCCACTGCACTCCGGCCTGGGTGACAAGAGTGAAACTCTATCTCAAAACAAACATAAAAAAAGGAAGTGCTCTAATCTGTGCTAATATGGTAGCCACTGGCCATGTGTCTGTTAAGTACTTCAGATCCGGCTAGTGCAACCAAAGCACTGAATTTTAAATTTTATTTTAATTGATTTAAATGTAAATATCCACATGAGTGGAAGCCAAGATTTATATCATGTTCTGAGGTTTACAAAGGCCAGATGAACTGAACACCTTTTCTACTTCTCTTGACTTCATCTCCTGCTACCACTGCCACCCTCATTTTCTTGCTCTTCTTTGAATATACCAAGCATATGCTTGCACTTGCTATTCCCTCATGCCTGGAATGTTCTTCCTCCAGGTGTCTTTTTTTTTTTTTTTTTTTTCTTTGAGACGGAGTTTTGCTCTTTTTGCCCAGGCTGGAGGGCAATGGCAAGATCTCGGCTCACTGCAACCTCTACCTCCCGGGTTCAAGTGATTCTCCTGCCCCAGCCTCCTGAGTAGCTGAGATTACAGGCGCGTGCCACCACGCCCCGCTAATTTTTGTATTTTTAGTAGAGACACGGTTTTGCCATTTTGGCCAAGCTGATCTCGAACTCCTGACCTCAGGTGATCCACCTGCCTCAGCCTCCCAAAGTGCTGGGATTACAGGCATGAGCTACCACGCCTGGCCTCCTTCTTTTCATTTTAGGGGATGAGAGTTCGAAGCTAACAGATAATAAAACTCATAAATTATCTACAAACCAAGAATCTGAATTGTTGAAATTTTCACTTTAAAAGAGAAGATCTAGTTAGGTTTATATGATAATCTTGAACTGCTACAAAACAGATGCTGTGGGCTGGGCATGGTGGCTCATGCTTGTAATCCCAGCACTTTGAGAGGCTGAGGTGGGAGGATCGCTTTAGCCCAGGAGTTTGCCACCAGCCTGGGCAGCGTAGTGAGACCCTATCCTTACAAAAAATTAAAAAATTAGCTGGGTGTGCTAATTTTTTAGCTGTAGTCCCTGCTACTCTGGAGGCTGTAGTCCCACCTGTAGTCCCAGCTACTCTGGAGGCTGAGATGGCAGGATTGCTTGAGCCCCAGATTTTGAGGCTGCAGTGAGCCATGATCATGCCACTGCACTCCAGCCTGGGCAACAGAGTGAGACCCTGTCTGAAAACAAACAAACAAACAAACCGCCCCCATCAAAAAACCAACTCAATACACCAGAACCAAAAACCAAAAAAAACCCCCAGAAGTTGGGTACTGTGGCTCATGCTTGTAATCCCAGCACTTTGGGAGGTTAAGTTGGGCAGATTGCTTGAGCCCAGGAGTTCGAGACCAGCCTGGGCAACATAGCGAGACCCTGTTTCTATGAAAAATACAAAAATTTAGCCAGGCATGGTGGCATGCACCTATGGTCCCAGCTGCTAAGGAGGTTGAGTGGGAGGATGGCTTGAAGCCTGGGAGGTGGAAGTTGCTGTGAGGCAAGATCATGCCACTGCACTCCAGCCTGGGCAACAGAGCAAGACCCTGCCTCAAAACAAAACAAAATAAAACAAAAACACCACAAAAACCAACCAAACAAAAAATTGTTGCTGTGGGAATATTTGATGGGTTTAATACTTGTTAATATCTAGTAGAGATAATTAAGGCTGATCCTTGATTCCCTTTCCCTAGCATTTTATTGTGGTTCATTTAGGTGTTCTTAATGTTGAGTGAACTTTTCAAAAATACTCTTCCTTCTCTATAACCCAAAGAGTATATTCTTCAAAGCTACCTTCTACATGACTCCCTCACCCAAAAATTCATCTTTGTTTCTAGCAGCCTACGCTACTCATTTCTTTGAGCCCACCTTTGAATTTAGGACTTGTAAAATTATAAACATTTATAAATGTTTGATCTCTATGTCCATGGACAGCTTTAAAAATCTTCTTTAATCTCTGAGATGAGGCAGTCAAGAATAAGGCATCTTCGATTACAGAATCTCTTTGAAGTTTTCTTTCTATTTCAGGTTTTCCCTCTAGCACTCCTACGTTCGGTAGCTCTAAGGTGGATTTTTTTAATTAATCTTTTTCCCTTTTGCTTAGGTATCCTTGGCAGTCTTTCAAAAGTTAAGAGGCAACATTAGTAAAATTATACTTTCAAACTTTATCATTTTCGAACTCTGTTTCTCTAGTAAGTTAATGAGCTAGAGACCTCCTTTTAAAATAATCTCATCTATTTTACATTTTAATGCTGTTTCTGTTGTAGATATTACAGTCCTAAAAATGTGTTATTTTCTTAGAGTAGACTGGAAAGCTCAAATTAATCAATATGTCTCCAGCCTAGCTACCATCCATTTCTGTTTTATAGGATTATATACTTGCTTATTTTATAAAATGGAAAGTTTGAAATCTTATAATATTTTCATTTATGGTTTTATGTGAATCAAACAGTCTTGGTTCAGGTGATTTAAAAATATCACTACAAAAAGGAGATATCTTGCTTATTTTTCATTCATGTAGTCCTGTGTGAAATTATTGGTGGTCTTTCTGTCTCCGTGAATATCTACAGCCACACAGAGAAATTTTATTTGCCTTTTGTTATCAGATTCACATATTATGAATGTTGAGGCTAGATATCATTGATTAGAACCATTAAAATACTAAAGATACTAGTAAAGAAAAGGATACTAATGACAAAAAAGTACTAATCTTGCATATTAATCTTGTTTTTACTTCAGTGTTAGTAAAAACACTAGTAAAAAGCAGTTAGTTACTTCCTTTTTATTTTGTATTTGACATTACACACACATGTTCTGCACGTTCTGAGAAGAAAGTGTCAGATTGCTTCCTGTTTGAGTTTAGATGCAATCGCTACTCTTGCTGAAAGCCAATGAAATTGAAAGGCTTAGCTTTGTAAGTAGAATTTCTGTTTCTTTAACTCTATAGTTGATAATATTGTTTCTCAAGTTTCCTTTGGCAGGTATTCTCAGGGAACGTTCCAGGATCTTGTAATACTTCCTGTTTGATTAGAAAATGATTCATTACGTGCCTTTCAGCTCTTTAGGAAAGTGGACGGCCTTCACATCAGTGGGATTGAATTCAGAAAAAGAACATACTACTAAAAGTACTTTTGTAATTATTTTATTAGTTTTTCTCATATTATTAGTTTTTCTCATATTTCAGTGAAATTTCTTATATTATTAGTTTTTCTCATATTCAGTGAAATGCTAAAAATGATGTCCAAATTTATGTTTAAAGTTTCACAGAGTTATACACTGACTTTAAAATTGCATTGCTTTATTTTAAGGATTAGAGAAATGGTAGTGCACGGGTTAAGAATTTGGGTGATGGCACCAGGCTGTGTAAGTCCAAGAGCCACTTTGCTTGCCATGTGACTTTGAGAAAGCTGTTCCATCTCTTTGTCCCCAGTTTTCTCATTTATAAAATGAGGATAATAGTGCTTATTCCATATGACAGTTATAAGTAGTAAATGAATTTAAATGAAAATATTTAAGGTACTTAAAAGTGCTCATATAAGTAGTAGGCTGCTTATTGTATTGTACTAATATTAATGAAGTATTAACAGTTGTTAATACTGTGTTTTAATTCTTGCTCTTTCATTTGATAGTCATATGACTGTCCCCAGGTTACTTTACTTTCAGTCTCATTTTTCATCTTTAAAAACAAGATTATATTATGTTGTATCTAATAAGGCCATCATGATGATTCTAGACTAGATATGCAAATTACCTACTATGCACAGAGTAAGGGCACCATAATTTTATTTTTTTGTTTTTATTTTTTATTTATTTTATTATACTTTAAGTTCTGGGATACATGTGCAGAATGTGCAGGTTTGTTCAAAACATAGGTATACACGTGCCACGGTGGTTTGCTGCACCCATCAACCCATCATCTACATTAGGTATTTCTCCTAATGCTATCCCTCTCCTAGCCCCCCACTCCCCAACAGCCCCCGGTGTGTGATGTTCCCCTCCCTGTGTCCATGTGTTCTCATTGTTCAACTCCCACTTATGAGTGAGAACATGCAGTGTTTGGTTTTCTGTTCGTGTGTTAGTTTGCTGAGAATGATGGTTTCCAGCTTCATCCATGTCCCTGCAAAGGACATGAACTCATCCTTTTTATGGCTGTATAGTATTCCATGGTGTATATGTGCCACATTTTCTTTATCCAATCTATCATTGATGGGCATTTGGGTTGGTTCCTAGTTTTTGCTATTGTGAAAAGTGCTGCAATAAACATACGTGTGCATCTGTCTTTATTGTAGAATGATTTATAATCCTTTGGGTGTATACCGAGTAATGGGGTTGCTGGGTCAAATGGTATTTCTGGTTCTAGATCCTTGAGGAATTGCCACACTGTCCTCTACAATGGTTGAACTAATTTACACTCCCATCAACAGTGTAAAAGCATTCCTATTTCTTGACATCCTCTCTGGCATCTGTTGTTTCCTGACTTTTTAATGATCGCCATTCTAACTGGCATGAGATGGTATCTCATTGTGGTTTTGATTTGCATTTCTCCAATGACCAGTGATGATGAGCTTTTTTTCATATGTTTGTTGACCACATAAATGTCTTCTTTTGAGAAGTGTCCGTTCATATTCTTCGCCCACTTTTTGATGGGGTTATTTTTTTCTTGTATATTTGTTTAAGTTCTTTGTAGATTCTGGATATTAGCCCTTTGTTAAATGGATAGATTGCAAAAATTTTCTCCCATTCTGTAGGTTGCCTGTTCACTCTGATGATAGTTTCTTTTGCTGTGCAGAAGCTCTTTAGTTTAATTAGATCCCATTTGTCTATTTTGGCTTTTGTTGTCATTGCTTTTGGTGTTTTAGTCATGAAGTCTTTGCCCATTCCTGTGTCCTGAATGGTATTGCCTAGGTTTTATTCTAGGGTTTTTATGATTTTAGGTCTTACGTTTAAGTCTTTAATCCATCTTGAGTTAATTTTTCTATAAGGTGTAAGGAAGGGGTCCAGTTTCTGTTAGGGGTCCAGTTTCAGTTTTTTGCATATGGCTAACTAGTTTTCCCAACACCATTTATTAAATAGGGAATCCTTTCCCCATTTCTTGTTTTTGTGAGCTTTGTCAAAGATCAGATGGTTGTAGATGTGTGGCATTATTTCTGAGGCCTCTATTCTGTTCCATTGGTCTATATATCTGTTTTGGTACCAGTACCATGCTGTTTTGGTTACCGTAGCCTTGTAGTATTGTTTGAAGTCAGGTAGCCTGATGCCTCCAGCTTTGTTCTTCTGCTTAGGATTGTCTTGGCTATATGGGCTCTTTTTTGGTTCCAGATGAAATTTAAAGTAGTTTTTTCTAATTGTGTGAAGAAAGTCAATGGTAGCTTGATGGAGATAGCATTGAGTCTATAAATTACTTTGGATAGTATGGCCATTTTCATGATATTGATTCTTCCTATCCATGAGCATGGAATGTTTTTGCATTTGTTTGTGTCCTCTCTTATTTCCTTGAGCAGCGGTTTGTAGTTCTCCTTGAAGAGGTCCTTTACATCCCTTGTAAGTTGGATTCCTAGGTATTTTATTCTCCTTGTAGCAATTGTGAATGGGAGTTCACTCCTGATTTGGCTTTCTGTTTGTCTGTTATTGGTGTATAGGAATGCTTATGATTTTTGCACATTGATTTTGTATCCTGAGACTTTGCTGAAGTTGCTTATCAGCTTAAGAAGTTTTTGGGTTTTCTGAATATACAATCATGTCATCTGCAAACAGAGATAATTTGACTTCCTCTCTTCCTATTCGAATACCCTTTATTTCTTTCTCTTGGCTGATTGCCCTGGCCAGAACTTCTAATACTATGTTACTATGTTGAATAGGAGTGGTGAGAGAGGGCATCCTTGTCTTGTTTTTCAAAGGGAATGCTTCCAGCTTTTTTTTTTTTTTTTTTTTTGAGACAGAGTCTCACCCTGTTGCCCAGGCTGGAGTGCAATGGTGCAATTTCGGCCCACTGCAACCTTCACCTCCTGGGTTCAAGCGATTCTCCTGCCTCAGCCTCCCACATGGCTGGGATCACAGGCATGTGCCACCATGCCTGGCTAATTTTTTGTATCCTTAGTAGAGATGGGGATTCACCATGTTGGATGGGCTGTCTAGAACTCCTGACCTTGTGATCCACCCGCCTCGGCTTCCCAAAGTGCTGGGATTACAGGTGTGAGCCGCTGTGTTTGGCCTCAGCTTTTGCCCATTCAGTTTGGTATTGGCTATGGATTTGTCATAAATAGCTCTTATTATTTTGAGATAGGTTCCATCAATACCTAGTTTATTGAGAGTTTTTAGCATGAAGGGGTGTTGAATTTTATCGAAGGCCTTTTCTGCATCTATTGAGATAATCATGTGTTTTTTGTCATTGGTTCTGTTTATGTGATGGATTACATCTATTGATTTGCGTATGTTGAACCAGCCTTGCATCCCAAGGATGAAGCCGACTTGATTGTGGTGGATAAGCTTTTTGATGTGCTGCTGGTTTTGGTTTGCCAGTATTTTATTGAGGATTTTTGCATCAATGTTCATCAGGGATATTGGTCTGAAATGTTCTTTTTTTGTTGTGTCTCTGCCAGGTTTTGGTATCAGGATGATGCTGGCCTCATAAAATGAGTTAGGGAGGAGTCCTTCTTTTTCTGTTGTTTGGAATAGTTTCAGAAGGAATGGTACCAGCTCCTCTTTGTACCTCCAGTAGAATTCGGCTGTGAATCCATGTGGTCCTGGGCTTTGTTTTGGTTGGTAGGCTATTAATTACTGCCTCAATTTCAGAACTTGTTATTGCTGTGCTCAGGGATTCGACTTCTTTCTGGTTTAGTCTTGGGAGGGTGTATGTGTCCAGGAATGTATCCATTTCTTCTACAGTTTCTAGTTTATTTGCTTAGAGATATTTATAGTATTCTCTGATGATAGTTTGTATTTCTGGGGGATCAGTGGTGATCTCCCCTTTATCATTTTTTATTGCATCTATTCGATTCTTCTCTCTTTTCTTCTTTATTAGTTTGGCTGGTGGTCTATTTCATTAATCTTTAAAAAAAAAAACCCAGCTCCTGGATTCATTGATTTTTTGAAAGGTTATTTGTCTCTCTATCTCCTTCACTTCTGCTCTGATCTTAGTTATTTCTTGTCTTCTGCTAGCTTTTGAATTTGTTTGCTCTTGCTTCTCTAGTTCTTTTAATTGTGATGTTAGGGTGTCAATTTTAGATGTTTCGCACTTTCTGCTGTGGGCATTTAGTGCTATAAATTTCCCTCCAAACACTGCTTTATCTGTGTCTTAGAGATTCTGGTACATTGTGTCTTTGTTCTCATTGGTTTCAAAGAACTTATTCATTTCTGCCTTAATTTTGTTATTTACCCAGAGTCATTCAGGAGCAGGTTGTTCAGTTTCCACGTAGTTGTGTGGTTTTGAGTGAGTTTCATAATCCTGAGTTCTAATTTGATTGCACTGTGGTCTGAGAGACTGTTTGTTATGATTTCTGTTCTTTTGCATTTGCTGAGGAGTGTTTTACTTCCAATTATGTGGTCAGTTTTAGAGTAAGTGTGATGTGGTGCTGAGAAGAATGTATATTCTGTTGATTTGGGGTGGAGAGTTCTGTAGATGTCTATTAGGTCTGCTTGTTCCAGAGCTGAGTTCAAGTCCTGAATATCCTTGTTAATTTTCTGTCTTGTTGATCTGTCTAATATTGACAGTGGGGTGTTAAAGTCTCCCACTATTATTGTGTGAGAGTCTAAATCTCTTTATAGGTCTCTAAGAACTTGTTCTGTGAATCTGGGCGCTCCTGTATTGGGTGCGTATACATCTAGGTTAGTTAGCTCTTCTTGTTGCGTTGATCCCTTTACCATTATGTAATGCCCTTTTCTCTGTGTCTTTTGATCTTTGTTGGTTTAAAGTCTGGTTCATCAGAGACTAGGATTGCAACCTCTGCTTTTTTTTTGCTTTCTATTTGCTTGGTAAATATTCCTCCATCCCTTTATTTTGAGCCTATGTGTGTCTTTGCATGTGAGATGGGTCTCCTGAATACAGCATGCCGACGGGTCTTGACTCTTTATCCAATTTGCCAGTCCGTGTCTTTTAATTGGGGCATTTAGCCCATTTACATTTATGGTTAGTGTTGTTATATGTGAATTTGATCCTGTCATTATGATGCTAGCTGGTTATTTTGCCCATTAGTTGATGCAATTTCTTCATAGCATTGATGGTCTTTACAATTTGGTATGTTTTTGCAGTGGCTGGTACTGGTTTTTCCATTCCATATTTAGTGCTTCATTCAGGAACTCTAGTAAGGCAGGCCTGGAATCTCTCAGCATTTGCTTGTTTGTAAAGGATTTTATTTCTCCTTCACTTATGAAGCTTAGTTTGGCTGGATATGAAATTCTGGGTTGAAAATTCTTTTCTTTAAGAACATTGAATATTGGCCCCCACTCTCTGCTGACTTGTATGGTTTCTGCAAAGAGATCCACTGTTAGTCTGATGGGCTTCCCTTTGTGGGTAACCCGACCTTTCTCTCTGGCTGCCCTTAACGTTTTTTTTCTTGATTTCAACCTTTGTGAATCTGACGATTATGTGTCTTGGGGTTGCTCTTCTCGAGGAGTATCTTTGTGGTGTTCTCTGTATTTCCTAAATTTGAATGTTGGCATGTCTTCTAGGTTGGGGAAGTTCTCCTGG
This sequence comes from Pan troglodytes, assembly GCF_028858775.2. NCBI lineage: Eukaryota > Metazoa > Chordata > Mammalia > Primates > Hominidae > Pan > Pan troglodytes. The sequence goes on from NC_072403.2 coordinate 26,540,809, forward strand.
ATAATATCCTGCAGAGTGTTTTCCAACTTGGTTCCATTCTCCCCATCACTTTCAGGTACACTAATCAAACGTAGGTTTGGTCTTTTCACATAGTCCCATAGTTCTTGGAGGCCTTGTTCATTCCTTTTCATTCTTTTTTCTCTAATAATGCTTTATTTCATTAAGTTGATCTTTAGTCTCTTTAGTCTCTGATATCCTTTCTTCCGCTTGATCCATTTGGCTATTGATACTTGTGAATGTTTCTTGAAGTTCTCATGCTGTGTTTTGCAGCTCCATCAGGTCATTTATGTTCTTCTCTAAACTGGTTATTCTAGTTAGCAATTCCTCTAACCTTTTTTCAGGGTTCTTTGCTTCCTTGCATTGGGTTAGAACATGCTCCTTTAGCTCATAGGAGTTTGTTATTACCCACCTTCTGAAGCCTACTTCTGTCAGTTCGTCACACTCATTCTCTGTCCAGTTTTGTTCCCTTGCTGGCAAGGAGTTGTGATCCTTTGGAGAAGAGGCATTCTGGTTTTTGGAATTTTCAGCCTTTTTGCGCTGGTTTTTCCTCATCTTCGTGGATTCATCTACCTTTGGTCTTTGATGTTGTTCACCTTCGGATGGGGTCTCTGAGTGGACGTCCTTTTTGTTGATGTTGATGCTGTTCCTTTCTGTTTGTTAATTTTCCTTCTAACAGTCAGGACCCTCTGCTGCAGGGCTGGTGGAGTTTGCTGGAGGTCCACTCCAGACCCTGTTTGCCTGGGTATGACCAGCAGAGGCTGCCGAACAGCAAAGATTGCTGCCTGTTACTTCCTCTGGAAACTTCGTCTGCCAGATGCCAGCCAGAGCTCTCCTGTATGAGGTGTCTGTCAACCCCTTCTGGGAGGTGTCTCCAAGCCAGGAAGCACGAGGATCAGGGACCCACTTGAGGAGGCAGTCCTGTCCCTTAGCAGAATTTGAGCACTGTTCTGGGAGATCTGCTGCCCTCTTCAGAGCCGGCAGGCAGGAATGTTTAAGTCTGCTGAAGCTGTGCCCACAGCTGCCCCTTCCCCCAGGTGCTCTGTCCCAGGGAGATGGGAGTTTTATCTATAAGCCTCTGACTGGGGCTGTTGCCTTTCTTTCAGAGATGCCCTCCCCAGCGAGGAGGAATCTAGAGAGGCAGTCTGGCTACAGCGGCTTTGCCGAGCTGTGGTGGGCTCTGCCCAGTTTGAACTTCCCGGCAGTTTTGTTTACACTGTGAGGGGAAAACCGCCTACTCAAGCCTCAGTAATGGTGGACATCCCTCCCCGCACCAAGCTTGAGTGTCCCAGGTCAACTTCAGACTGCTGTGCTGGCAGTGCGAATTTCAAGCCAGTAGATCTTAGCTTGCTGGGCTCTGTGGGAGTGGGATCTGCTGAGCTAGACTACTTGGCTCCCTGGCTTCAGCCCCCTTTCCAGGAGAGTGAATGATTCTTTCTCGCTTGCATTCTAGGCGCCACTAGGGTATGTAGAAAAACTCCTGCAGCTAGCTCAGTGTCTGAATGGCTGCCCAGTTTTGTGGTTGAAACCCAGGGCCCTGGTGGTGTAGGCACCCGAGGGATTGTGAAGACCATGGGAAAAGTGTAGTATCTGGGCTGAAGTGCACTGTTCCTCAAGGCACAGTCCCTCACGGCTTCCCTTGGCTAGGGGAGGGAGTTCCTCGACGCCTTGTGCTTCCCGGGTGAGGCAACGCCCCGCCCTGCTTCGGCTTGCCCCCCATGGGCTGCCCCCACTGTCTAACCAGGCCCATTGAGATGAGCCTGGCACCTCAGTTGGAAACGCAGAAATCACCCGCTTTCTGTGTTGATCTGGCTGGGAGCTGCAGACCAGAGCTGTTCCTATTTGGCCATCTTGCCAGCCACCCCTTTATTTTTATTTTTTATTTATTTTTATTTTTATTTTTTCAGACGGAGTCTCGCTTTGTCGCCCAGGCTGGAGTGCAGTGGTGTGATCTCAACTCACTGCAACCTCTGCCTCCTGAGTTCATGCCATTCTCCTGCCTCAGCCTCCCGAGTAGCTGGGACTACAGGCGCCTGCCACCACGCCTTGCTAATTTTTTGTATTTTTGGTAGAGACGGGGTTTCACCGTGTTAGCCATGTTGGTCTTGATCTCCTGATCTCGTGATCTGCCCACCTCAGCCTCCCAAAGTGCTGGGATTACAGGCATGAGCCACCATTTTTTATTTTTTTGAGGCAGAGTCTCACTCTTTCAACCAGGCTGGAGTGCAGTGGCATAATATTGGCTCACTGCAACCTCTGCCTCACGGGTTCAAGTGATTCTCATGCCTCAGCTTCCTGAATAGCTGGGATTACAGGTGTGCACCACCATGCCCGGCCAGTTTTTGTATTTTCAGTAGAGACAGGGTTTCACTATGTTGGCCAGGCTGGTCTCAAACTCCTGGCCTCAAGCAATCCACCTGCCTCGGCCTCCCAAAGTGCTGGGATTACAGGCGTGAGCCATCACACACAGCCCCATAATTTTATTAATAGTAGCTGTAGTTCTGTTTTTATAATTTTCTCTCCTGAAAACCCTGCCGGATACCCATTTTCCTTTTTGTTTAATCTATTGTAATATTTAACTGTATCCTGCTAAATTGATATCTAGAGAGTTTCTAAAAGGAGGAACTCTTGGGATTCAGGGCTTTAGACACGATTGAAATAAATGTCTTTCTTAATTGCAGACTGTGAGAGAAACGTGGTGGTGATCATTAAGTTTCCACTACTGAGTGTTAAAAAAGGATGTGAGTGCTGAGCCAACATTTTCTCTCTCTTTTATCTCCTGTTATTCCCTCCTCTCTGTCCATTAATATCTGTTGTGAGGTGGTTATGGCAGCTGGAGTTATAGTGCGGACATGATAGTGCTGTAATAGGAACTGCAGTCCTTTCATTTTATAGTGGTGGCATGGGAGCCACGGAAAGCTGTAAAGCATTGGAGGGTTACAAGAGTTCCAGAAGTACTGTAAGAAACCTGAAGTTGCATTTCCTTACATTCTTATATTTGTGATGGTTATAGTTAGAAAAATCACTGGAATAATTTGGAGTCTAGGGAAAGCTTTGGTGTGGGCTAGTTTTGTATGAATATTTGCTTTTGTTAATATTACATACCAATTTTTGTTTCTAAATGGAAACCTTAGCTTACTGAGCTTCACATTGATTTTGAGGACTGTGTAGTGGTGATTGAAAAATAGGTTACAGCCATTTTGGAAGAGAGAATACACTGGACTTTTACATGAAGTATGGCATACGATACATATCTGACACATCTTGCTAAAAAGCAAGTCCTTAATGACATGACCTCCCATCATGAGCATAGACACATGTTTTAAATTCATAAATGATGGCCTATTGAGAGATATCTATTGTGTTCATTAAAATATACATATGAAACGAGGATCAAATTAAACATTTCAAGTAGCTAATTTTATCAGCTCTTAATAATTAGTTTTTAGCATTTAGAATGAAGGTAATTAAAATAGATTTACTACATGCTATAAGATTTCTGCCTCTGGAAGATGAAAGGGGACATTTATTTTTCATATGCTTAAACATTGGCGTTTTTGCTTTTGTTCTATGGGGATTTTGTATGTAACAAAAAAACTTACTGAGTTATTTTATTATGAAATTTTAATTATAAAATATCTTTAATGCTTTTTAGTCGGCCTAAATTTAATTGTAGTTTGTTGGAATGTTACAATTTTATTTTAAATTTCTAAAGTTAATATAAAAGTCTTTTCTGCTACTGTGGTGTATTGTTATATCATTTTATTTATATTTTTATAATTTGATTTTTAAAGTGGGTCATATCTTTACATAGTTCAAAATACCCAAAATATAAAGGCAGAAGTTTTTTTCCTGTCTGGATTCCTTATTTTCTTGGTTCTCCTATAATCTCCAGGTAAAAACATTAATTTCTTGCATATCCTTCCAGAATTTATACAAATGCAAGTAGATATACGTACATATTATAAGTTTTTTCTTTTATCACATTTTAAAAAGTATAAATCCAGAGATATTAAGTAATAGATAATAAGTGTTAGATGTCAGATAATAACTCGTAAAGAATAAAGTTGCATTATTGTTATACTTGGAAATAAAATAATTTAATTACATGTCTCTCCCAGTTATTTCAGGTTGAGTGTACGTTTGCTTCATCTTCAAAGTAGAAAGTTCCTGGAGAAGACCTGCTCTTTCTGGAACTGTTTTTGTTTGACCCATGCTATGCAAACTTACTCATTCATGCAAACACTGGGTGCTTTATACAAATATTACCACCTGTATTTTTTATTTGTGTTTCTCAAAGGAGTTTTGGCAAAATTTGCATAATGACTTGGCTCATTTAGCTTTGTGTATTGTTAAGAGTTCAAATTCTGTGGATATGAAAGTTTACAGTGTATACCAAATAAAAAGGTCGTGTGGTAGGCAGTGTTCTCAGGATAAGCCTGTGTTAGGTATTCAAATCTAATTTGCATATTGGATCTAGACCTATGACTATTAACTCCATTTACAGTTGATAAATTTGCATAAAATTGGTCATCTTGATAGCTTAAGGTATACTGAGCAAAATGTTAACTCCTTGGGTAGCATGTGTGACTGTATGATTGTCAAGATGAAAGTTAATCTAAGCACATTTGGTTTACTGATAATCATTTCTAGAAATGAGCTGTAGTATCATGTCAGAATGTCAGAAACATGTCTGACAATTTACCTTTTCATACCAGAAATGGTGGATGACATGTTTCAAATCCTGGCAGCTGTGCTATATCAAATCCTCCCTATGTGAATATCATGCTTGGTACTTAGATAGTTTAGGAGCAGTACTGTGGCTTGTGATTTGTTGTATAATTCTGAAAGAAAATATATTAATTTTGTGCACTTTATATTGGCTCTTGCTTTATTGTAGCCTTTATCCATTAATCTGCTACTGATGGATAATTTCTCAATCATTTGGTCCTTTTTGTAATGGCTATATGGAGATGGCGATTCTTTTTATTAAATATTGCATGACTGTATATGTGTTAATAATTTATTGGGGTAGTGAGCTGATATAAATCTCTTTTTAGATGAAGTTTTTGGCTATTTACAAAGGTTGATTACTTTTTAGAACAGTGATTGCCTCAGATTTGCAAAGATTGAGGAAAAGCACACCTCTTATTTTACCTTTTTCCATTTGTGGTTAAACCTATTGTAAATATATTGGAAGGGTTTTAGGCCCTTGAAGACGCCTCTGTATTTGAACAGTTTGATTCTGTCAATTTCATTTAAATCATTATTTTTTGTAAGACCTCAGGACAAATACCACTTTTGAGGTAGTGACTGAACAAACATGAGTTCTTGAATAGTTTCTATTAAAATGTTTTTTTTAATCCTATGAGTGGTCTCTGTGCCTTTTAAAATAAGATTTTAAATAAGATGATAATTAATACTCAAGATATGATACTAACTTTTATTTATAATGATTTGGTTGCCTTGATCATATTTAATGATGATTTAAAAAACCTGGATGGAGAGAGAGATATATATGTATACATATATATATATACACACATGAATGATAAATTATTCTGTAATATTATTTATACATTCATTGTTTCTAGCTAGCAAGCACCCTTAGTGTATTTAATGTATTAGATTTATATAATTCACTCTATGTACAATATTAGATTAGGATGAGAATTATATAAAATGAGGCATGCCACTATCAAGTCTGGCATGTTTTTGTTACCAAGTTCTGAGTGCTGAATGAGAAACAGTCATGTATTTACTCAGATTGATCCCGGATCCCCTGAGGGAATTGGCAGTTTCCTCTGGATGGCATTGCTAAATCTTCAGTTTTCTTTCTTCCTCGCGCTCTCTGTGGCCCATACTTAGGTCAGATTACTGAGAAAATCAGTGTTATTGATGAATGCCTTGTACATGATTATAAAAGTCTCAATACCTCTGAGAAAGATCAGAAACACATAATTAAATGCAAATAGGGTAACTTATTTAATTTTGAGTTAATTATAGCTTCATCCAATGTCATTGATTACTGGGGCAGCACAACTTGGTGTCCATCTAGTACAGATGATAGTGATTCTTATGTTTTCTTTTAGATATATTAATGCTTGACTTTGAGGATAACACATTTTTAATTCAGAACTAGTGTTTAAGTTTTTTGTTGTTAAGTTTTAACAAAAGTTTTTCTTGTGGGCATGGGAATGGTAAGTGGTGATTAAAATTTTGAATTTAATGGATATAAGGAAGAAAAATAAACTGAGAATTGACTTACATTTTTTCTTGGAGAGGAGGGGATTCAGCACTCTCAGAGCCTCTCCTCTGTTAGCGTGCTGGTGGTTGATGAGGATGAAGATGATGAGATGAGCAAGAATCTGGAAGGGCCAAGCATAGGTATACTAATTACACAGAACTTTAAAAATCCATGTATGATTATTTCATTGCATTGTAGAATTGCAGATAAGAAAAGAATTTGCAATATTTAACTCAAATTTGTTTTATAGCTAAAATAACCGAGGCCCGCAGAGATTGGGAGATGTGTGTGAAGCCATTGAATGAGTTACTGGCAGCCTAGAATCCAGATCATATTTATTCAACCTAATGCCTTCTTCTGCATTATTCTCTTTCCATGTTTATTTGTTATACATACAGTAGTTGTTATTGGCTTGCTAGATGGTTATGTATGATTGAGAAAGGAGGTAGGAAGATCTAATGAAAAGTTTATTTCACGATTCTGCTGAAGACTTGGTCTGCTGACAGTTAATAATAGTAGCTAATATAACATTGAGAACTTGCTGTGTAAGGGACACTGTGCAAAGAGCTTCATGGGTACTTACATGTAATCTCTACAGAGTTCTCTGAGGTAGATAGCAGTATTATAGTACTGTTTTGTAGATGCAAAAACCAAGTCTTAAATAGATGAAGTAATTTGCTAAAGATACTTATCTACTCAGTATGGGGGCACATATTTGAACTCCTACCATATCCCATTCTGCTTCCCTTTATTTATCAGTCAGCATATAAGGGAAGGTCTTTGAACAGATCCAAAGCCCTTGTCAGCTCTCATGTCCAGTGACTACTGGAATTTAAGTTTTTTCCCTCTTTTTCTAAGAAAATTTTTCTTTTCATTATAATATGAAAATCAGCTAATTGAATCTCACCCCAGATTTCAAGGGATTGGACTCCTTCATGTCAAGTTTATTCTGGATAGTCTCTCAGCCCTTAGACAGGGAGGAATGGGGTTAGCTTGCTATCATTGCTTGCTATTATTTGGTCCTCAGGATTTTAGGCTTTTACGTCGTGGTTAGTGGTTTATCAACCATCCTGAAAATGGCATAATTATAGTCTTTTGAGGATTGATGGTAGATGAACAGGTTACCTGATTTACCTTTGTTTGGGAAGTTGGAACACTTGCCTACCTCTTGCCTTTCCATATTTTCTTCTTTCTCCATGATTCCTCAGAGGTTACTTACTTACTGATTCAGCAGCCTCACTTGGTTGTTCTTTGATTCCCTGGGATATCAGTTTTCTGGGCTGGGTTTGGAGCAGTGAGGCATTCTTTATTCTTCTTACCCACTGTGGCCTCTAATTCCTTTTAACCATATTCATTGTATGCTTTTCTCATCTGAAGAAGATGGTCACATCCAGTTTCTCAGTGTGAGGATGAAAAACTCACTGGTAATTTTTGTTTTGGGTATCCTTATTGATTAGGACTATAGTCCTGTCATACTGATTAAATCTCAGAAGGGTATAGATGTAGGGAGTGGAATCTGCTTGTTCCCACTGAGTTCGGAAACAAGGAGGATACTGTGAGCAAAGGTTTATTCAGTGATTTTTCTTCCTCTTCTACTTTTTCTTTTTCTGTGTATTATTTGCTTCTGGCAAGTACCAATAAAAGAATCACCGTGCAGACCTTTAGGATTTTAGAGCAAATTTGTGCCCTCTCTGCTGATAATGATTCTTCTTTTGAGAAACAGTTCCTGGCTTTTGACTTTGCTAGAGACTGAACACCTACTCATGAGATCTCAGGTGACCATGTGGCTGAGTTTCCCATCATGAATTGGCTGTTGTCTGACCTGTTTAGCCATAGGTTGGGAACAAGCAGCAGCTATCTGTTATTAAGTGAAAATGGTATATAAGAGACCAAGGTTGGGCAGGTCCAGATAATATAAGTAAGTTAAACGAGCTGGTGGCTCAGACTCCTTTGATACCAACTTCTGTTCCATTGCTTCCACTCCTTCACTCCATGTGTATGGTCTCCTGGGATGTTCCTTATGGACCATTTGAGTGAAAAAGAAAATTTGAGCCTAGTTTATAAGTGGGTCTGGATGATATGCAAGTGTTACTCAAAAGCAGACACTGAAACACTAAAGCCCCACAAAAGACTCACCATGAAGGACAATGGTGAAGGAAGATCTTCCCAGTGGACAGAACTTCTGTGCATTATATTTTGTTGCCTACTATGTCTGCAGTAGGAGATGGCCAGAGACAAAGATCTACATTGATTAATGGGCAGTTGCTAAATTTTTTTTTTTTTGAGACGGAGTCTAGCTTAGTCACCCAGGCTGGAGTGCAGTGGTGTGATACCGGCTCACTGCAACCTCCACCTCCCGGGTTCAAGCGATTCTCCAGCCTCAGCCTCCCAGATAGCTGGGATTACAGGCGCTTGCCACCACGCCCGGCTAATTTTTGTATAGTTGCTAATGTTTTATCTTGGTGGTCAGAGACCTGGAACAAACAGGATGTGAAGACTGGTGACAAGGAAGTCTAGGGAAGAGGTGTGTGGATAGACCTCTCTGAATGTCCACAAACTGTGAAAATTGAGTGCCATGTGAATGCCTGTTAAAGGGCATCTACTGCAAAGGATACTTGCTAGTGAGCTGGACAGAACAACCTGCTCTGTGCATGTCAGTCAGCCTTTTATTCACCCACATTAGGGCTTGCTCAGTGGACCCATGAAAAGGTGGCTATATTGGCAGGGTTGGGAGCTCTTCATGGGTTCAACAATAAGGTCTTTCCCTTTACAAGACTGATTGGCTACTGTTATTGCTGAGTGCCTAATCAGCCAACTGCAGAGTCCAACATTGAGTCCCTGATATGGCACCATTCACTGAGGAACCAGCCAGCCATCTGCTAGTGGTTGATTATATTGGACCTCTTCCATCATGGAGGGGGCAAAGATATATTCTCACAGGGCTAGTAGCATATTCTGCATATGGATTTGCTTTCTCTACCTATAATGCTTCTGCCAGCACCACCATCTGTAGACTCACATAAAACTTTATTCACTGTTAGGGCATTCTGCATTGTATTGCTTCTGATCAAGAATTCCTTCTCTAGCAAAGAAGGTGCGGCTATGGGCTCGTGCTCTTGGAATTAACTGGTCTTGCCCCATACCCCGTGATCTGAAAGTGGCTAGCCTAATTGGAAGGTAGAATGGCTTACTGAATACTCCTAATGCTAATTGAAAGGCAGTACCATGAAAGGATGGGGTTCTGTTTTACAAGATGTAGTATACAATTTGAATCTGTGACCAATACATGTGCTGTCTCTCTGACTCTGGGATTCAAGGGGTAAGTGAGAGTAGCTTTGCTCATTGTTACACCTAATAACTCACTTGCAGATCTTTTATTTCCTTTCTTGGAAATACTGAGCTTTGCTGAGCTCTGGTTTGGAGACCTTGGACTTCAAGGGGATAGTGTTTCCACTAGAGGATACAACAGTGGTTCTATGAGATTGGAAGATGGGGCTGCTTCTTGGCCATTTTGCAGTCCTTATGCTACTGAGCAAATACTCAGAAAGAGGAGCTAATTTAGTCACTGGAGTAATTGATACTGTTAACCAAGGGGAAATCGGGGATTTGATACACTGCAGTCAAAGAGACAATATCTGAAATTCAGGGGATTCTCTGGGCACCTCTTAGTACTTCCATCCCCAACAGTGAAGGTTAATAAAAAATAATACCAGCCAAAAAAGGGCAGGATGATTAATGGCTCAAATATTTCAAGAAGGAAGGTTTGGGTCACTCCACCAGGTAAAGAACTCAGAGCAGCTGAGGTTGTTTCATCTCTGGAACTTTGATCTGGGTCTTCTTTTTAATATCCTCGAGGTCTATGCTTAATTTTTGGGTACACTAATAATGGTTATAATAACTTTTTAATGATTTATCTATTCTAACATCTGTGCCAATTCTGGGTCAGTTCTTATTCTCCAGTTTTTCTTCTCATTATGGGATTCCTTTTTCTTATTTTTTGCATGCCTGGTAATTTTTGATAAGATGCTAAACATTGTAAATTTTACCTTTTTGGTTGCTGGATATTTTTGTGTTCTTATAAATATTTTTGAGCTTTGTTCTGGATGCAGTTAAATTACTTGGAAACAGGTTGGTTCTGTTCAGCATGACTGGAGCCATGCTCAGTCAAGGGCTAATTATTCCCTGCTACTGAGGCAAGATCCTTCTGTGTGCTTTACTCAGTGCCCCATCAGTCGTGAAGTTTTCATGACTGGCTGGTAAGAACAGGCATTATCCCCAGTACTGAGTCAGCTCTGGGCGCCGTTACTCCATTCTTTTGAGGTCATTCTTTCCCCAGCTTTGGTTGGTTTCCTCACATACATGCACTGGTCAATGCTCAGCTGAGTACTGTAATTACTCCTCTCAAGTACTCTGTCTTACAAACTCTAGCAAGCCTTGATTTCCTCAAATTCTTAACTCTGTCTTAGTGCAGAGTCTTCTGGACTGACTGCCTTGCACAACTGCAGCCAAGTCTGGAAACTGACAAAGCAGTAAGCTGGGGCAATTGTAGGGCCCACTTCATTTGTTTTCCGTCTCTCAGGGGTCACTGTTCTGCATTGTGTTATGTTCAATGTCTTGAAAAATTATTGTTTTATATGTTCTGCCTGTTTTTTGGTCGTTTCATGTGGAAGCTTTTAATGTTAATGTTATTTCTGAGACCATATATTTATATAACATTGAATTGGATAAGATTAAACAGAAGAAACATTATTTAGAAAGTTAAAAAAATTTTTCTGCGTGAGAGCCTGTTGTTAGCTATTTAGAATCACTTCTTAATCACAGCAAGATACTTTGTTTTATTGAAGATTTGTTTCCCTCTAGATTTTCTCCTTATTAAATAGTAGAACATAGAGAAGAGAACGGTTAAGATCGGCCGGATTGCTTCTGCAGGTTTATGTCCATAGAGAAGCTGAATGTGTAGAATTTCAAGAAGGTAATTGAGAAGTCCGGGAGTAGAGTTTATCTCAACACCAAAAGAATCATTTTAAAATAAATACAGGGTGAGAAAAGTGAAGAATCAAAAGAGTAGCTTTTGAAGCACCGTATTCCTAAGGTCTTGTTTTAAGGATATGTTTCTGTGTTTGTTTTTTATTGATTTGAGATCATCTTAGTGCGTGTTAGAAAATTTATCAGGCTGAACGAGTTGATCCTAAAATGCTGCAGAAAAGTTGGATGTGAAATGGGAAAGAAAACTAACTTTCATGAGATGCTTCATAAAATCTATTTCAATTCAGGGTGAAAATTGCAAAACTGTCTGCCAATGCATTTTTGATGGACATTCTGGCTATTTGTGTGAGTCTTCTGCATTGAGGTTTTATTTATTGAGCTTCCTTTTGCTTCACTCTAGACCAGGTGGTTTACATATGTTATCTCATCTTGTCCTTCTGACAAATCCTGTGAGGTATGTGGTGTTAATCTCATTTTAAAGATGAAGATTTTCAGGCTTATAGGGTTTAGGTAGTTGACTTAAGGTCACTGGTAGTAAGCAGGGATTATGGCTGGGTCTTTGACTGCTAGGCAAGTATTAACACCTCATCACACACATGGGCTGCTTTTTCTGGAGGTAGTAGGTGGACATTTCTTTCCTTGAGTAAAAGGGCAAAAAAGAAAGAACGTAAAGTAGTTTTTAGAAGTAGTTTCTTCTGGTCACCAAATTAACAGGAAAGGGGAAACTTGTCTAACCTAGGTGTTGTGTTTTCCCTATTATTCTGACTACAGTAATTTCTGTTGAAATAACCACAGTCATTTTGTTGAAAAGCCATACGTGTTTCTAAATAAAATAGTTACATAATTTTAAGTGCATATTTTAATTAATTATACATTCTTTTAAATTATTCATAGACTATCATAGATTTTTATATCAGTTGGCATCTGGAGTCACAATGTAAATATTAGAAAAAAGATTCAGAGGACCTTTTTCCCAAATAAAATCATGTGACCCTAAAGAACAATTTAAATAACACTATAAAAACAGAGTTATCAGGAGAGGGAGTGGTGGCTACAGATATTTACCATTTTTTCTTGGTGGGGATTTATAGGAATAGAATACAGTCAGTTCCTCTATTTATTTATTTTTGTTTGTTTGTTTAAACCTGTTGCTGTTGTGTCATTAAGAATGTAAAATAATGAGATAGCTTTTTTCTTTTTTCTTTTGAACAAGTCTCACTCTTTTGCCTAGGCTGGAGTGTAGTGGTGCGATCTCAGCTCACTGCAACCTCCGCCTCCCAGGTTCAAGCAATTCTCCTGCCTCAGCCTCCTGAGTAGCTGGGACTAGAGGCATGTGCCACCACACCTGACTAATTTTTGTATTTTTAGTAGAGATGGGGTTTCACCATGTTGGCCAGGTTGGTCTTGAACTCCTGACCTCAAGTGATCCACCTGCCTTGGCCTCCCAGAGTGCTGGGATTACAGGCATGAGCCACTACACCCAGCCCAAGGTAACTCTTAATAAATACAGCAATAGCTCAGGGTACTTACATCTGAGTATGTTCTGCTGTTCCTGAAATAAATTAACATATGCATAGTAAACTCTAAAGTTATCACCATTTGGATACATAGACGTTTACTGAGGAAAGAAGTTTAGTGTCTGTCATATAAACAACATTATTATCCTTGGTAATGTCTGAAGTATACAGCCAAAGTTGAGAAAGTTTTTGAACTAACAAAAATATATTTTCATTGATTATGAGAGTGAAATTGGTACATGTGTAATTTATATATATATAAAGTACACAAGTTATCTATATATAGTTTGTATACTTAAGGAAATTGAAAATTTAAGAAATTGAAAATCTGCTACTACTTTTTAGTACTTTTTAGATTTCTTTCCAGTTCTAAGTGAGTGTGACTTTGTATAACTGCACTGTAGTATGTTCTCCTCTATGCAAAAATAAACAAGTAAATAAAACCCAGTGTTATATCCTTGACGAGGACACTATTTTGTTGCTGACATATGGTTAGTCATTAGTTGTATTCAGTACCATACCTTCCTCATTTAGCAGCACCATCTGTTAAAACTATGGCTGATACCAGTAGAGAGGAAGCCAATTATTTTTGAGTTTGTGAGCATGGGATAAATGCGAGTATGTCTGAAGTTGCCCGTAGTCAAATCCTTTACAACTGGTGTAGTCATTGGAGGTAGTGCTACCTTGGGGAACCAGGTCAGGAAAGAACATGATAATGCTTGTTTGGCATCTTTCTCTACTCTTAGCAAGGGTGATGTGTTATAAAATTAAATAACACATAATTAAGTTATTAAAAAGATTTGCATGATATGCTTTGTTTTTAAGGCTCTCAAACTATTGGTGTTTGTGGTTTGTGACTGCAGCTGGCATAATAAGAGTTGGTAAAGGTCTTTTCACAATGAGGCAAAACCTTTACAGGAATGATTTTCTTCATAGGCTTTTTATGGATTTGGGAGAGTATTGTACTAATAAAGTTAAGCATAAAGTTATTAGACATTTATCATTGATTTCATGTCTGTGTCTTTATCTGTGTTATGAATGCTTTGGACTGCACATATGGGATTATAGCAGAATAACTGGCCTTGGAGGGACATTGGGTTTTTCAAAACAGACCTCTATCTGTGTGTGCTGGCAGCAAGTATGTATTTTTCGATTTCCACCTGGACTCTTGGAACACCTTTTTATTTTCTTCTTCTTCCTTCTTCCTTCCTTCTTCTTCCTCCTTCCTTCTTCCTCCTCCTCCTCCTTCTCCTTCTTCTCCTTCTCCTTCTCCTCCTCCTCCCCCCTCCTCTCTCCCTCCTCCCTCTCTTTTCCCTCCTCCTCCTCCTTCTCCTTCTCCTTCTTCTCCTTCTCCTCCTCCTCCCCCCTCCTCTCTCCCTCCTCCCTCTCTTTTCCCTCCTTCTCCTCCTCCTTCTCCTTCTCCTTCTTCTCCTTCTCCTCCTCCTCCCCCCTCCTCTCTCCCTCCTCCCTCTCTTTTCCCTCCTTCTCCTCCTCTTCTCCTCCTCCTCCTTTTTTTTTTTTTTTTTTTTGAGATGGAGTCTCACTCTGTCACCCAGGCTAGCATGCAGTGGCACAGTCTCGACTCACTGCAGCCTCCGTCTCCCAGGTTCAAGTGATTCTCCTGCCTCAGCCTCTCGAGTAGCTAGGATTACAGGTGTGCACCACCACGTCCAGCTAATTTTTGTATTTTTAGTAGAGATGGGGTTTCACCGTGTTGTTCAGGCTGGTCTCAAATTCCTGACTTCAAGTGATCTGCCCACCTTGGCCTCCCAAAGTTTATTATTATTATTCATCTTAATGTTCTCCTTAATATTGGGACCATATTCTGCTAAATGAAGCATGATATATATGATTTTTCCTATTTCTAGAGGTTTATCTTTGGAAAATTTTATTTTCTTTTAACTTTTATTTTTAGTTCAGGGGTACAAGTGCAGGTTTGTTACATAGGTAAACTTGTGTCATGAGGGTTCGTTGTACAGATCACTTCATCACAGGTATTAAGCCCAGTATCCGTTAGTTATTTTTCCTGATCATCTCCCTCCTCCCACCCTCCATCCTCTAATAAGCCCCAGTGTGTGTTGTTCCCCTCTATGTGTCCATGTGTTCTCATCATTTAGCTCCCACTTATAAGAGAACATGCAGTATTTGGTTTTCTGTTCCTGTGTCAAGTTTGCTAAGGATAATGGCCTCCATCTCCATCCATGTCCCTGCAAAGGACATGATCTCATTCCTTTTTAGGGCTGTGTAGTATTCCATGGTGTGTATATACCACATTTTCTTTATTCAGTCTCCCATTGATGGACATTTAGGTTGATTCCGTGTCCTTGCTATTGTGAATAGTGCTACAAAGAATATACACTTGCATGTGTCTTTATAATAAAACAGTTTATATTTCCATGGATATCTGCCCAGTAATGGGGTTGCTGGGTTGAATGGTATTTCTGTCTTTAGGTCTTTGAGGAATCGCCATACAGTATTCCATAGTGGCTGAACTAATTTACATTCCCACCAACATTGTATAAGCTTTTCCTTTTTCTCCCCAACCTTGCCAGCATCTGTTATTTTTTGACTTTAATAATAGCTGTTCTGACTGGTGTGGAACACGTTTTTTTTCTTTTTTTTTGAAGTAGTGACAACTTTGAAATTATATTTGGCTCTGTTTTTGCCCAGTCTTCCCTCTCCTCTTCCTTCCTGCACAAACTTACCATAGGACCATTAACCCATATCAGGCCAGACTTTCCCTTCCCTCACTTTCCCTCCTTTTCTCTTATTTTCCTTTCTGTAAGTAAATCTTACCCAAAACAGGAAACAAACATTAATAAAATGTAAAAGGTAGGGAGACAATGGCAACAAAATTCTACTTTAGGCTAGAATCTAATTCTTGAGTAATTCTTTCAGAAAAGATCTGGGTGGTAAATTCTCTGTGCTCTTGCACAACTGAACATGTTTCATACTTGTTGGAATGAGTCTAGTTTTTGAAACTTTAAAATAATTTTTAGAGACAGGATCTTGAACTTGGGCTCATGTGATCCTCCTGTCTTAGCCTCCCGAATAGCTTGGACTACAGGTGCACACCACCATGCCTGACTAGAATGGGTCTAAATGTTTAGATTCAAAGTCATTTTCCCTCACAGCTTTGAGGCATTCCTTCCTTTAGAATTTATTCTAATAGTTAAGAAATCTGGTGGCCATCTGTTTTCTTTCTCTGCAGGCATCTTTTGTTTTTCATTTTTCAAAAACTTTTAGGCCTTTATTTTTAGCCTTAGTCATCTAAATATCAGAAGGACATTCTTGGTGTGAATGTCTATTCAGCTACTTCATGCTTAGGGCTCTAGGGATTCTGTCAATCTGAGGTTTCGTGTCTTACCCCTGGAAAGGTTTTCAGTTTGTTCTTAATTTCCATACCTTCATTTTCTTTATGTTCTCCATTTCTGGCAATCCTGTTGTATGTGTCAGCTTTTGTGGACTGGTCCTTTGTGCAGTGATCCACCTGCCTCAGCCTCACAAAGTGCTGGGATTACAGATGATTTTAAAGTGATGGTGTTATTTTTCAGGAGGCTAACTCTATTATTGGTATGTGATAGATGGGGAAGATTTTACCTGTGACCCAGAATGAACATGTTTGTTATGTATTTCAGTTTAAAATTAATAATGTGTGTGACCAAGACACTGGTGTTTACTATTACTTTTATGCTCTTGGATAAAGCTAAGAATATTAAAACTTGAAAAAATTGATACATAATATGTTACATATTTGTGGGTACGTGTAACATTTTGTTATGTGCATACAATGTGTAATGATTGAGTCAGTATTTGGGGTGTTCATTGCCATGAAGATTTATCATTTCTGTGTACTGGGAACATGTCAGGTCCTCTCTTCTAGTTGTATATTTGAAATATACAATATATTGTTGCTGTCAGTAGTCACCCTACTCTGCTATCAAACATTAGAACCTATTCTTTCTATCTAACTGTATGTTTGTACCTATTAACCAGTCTCTCGTTATCCCTCCTAGTCCTTGGCACATCCCCTTCCCACTTGCGATATCTATTATTCTATTCTCTACCTCCATGAGGTCAACATTTTTAGCCCCCACATGAGTGACAACATGCAAAATTTGTCTTTCTTTGCCTGGTTTATTTCACTTAATGTAATGATTTCCAGTTCCATTCATGTTGCTGCAAATGATATGATTTTGTTCTTTCTTTATGGCCAAATAGCATTCCATTGTATATATGTACCACATTTTCTTTATCCATTTTTCTGTAACAGACACTTAGGTTGATTTCATAGCTTTGCTATTGTGAGTAGTGCTGCAGTGAACATGGAAGTGCAGGTATCCTTTTGATAAACTGATTTTTTTTTCCTTTGGATAAATACCCGTTAGTGGGATTGCTGGATCATATGGTAGTTCTATTTGTAGTTTTTTGAGAAATCTCAATACTGTTTTCCATAATGGTTGTACTAATTTACATTACCACCAACAGTGAACAAGAGTTCCCTTTTCTCTGCATCCTTATAAGCATCTGTTATTTTTTGTCTTTTTAATAATAGCCATTCTAACTGGGGTGAGATGATATCTCATTGTGGTTTTGCTTTACATTTCCCTGATGATTAGTGATGTTGAGCATTTTTCCATATACCTGTTGTCCATTTGTGTGTTTCGTTTTGAGAAATGTCTATTCACATACTTTGCCTGTTTCTTAATTAGATTTTTTTTTTTGCTGTTGAGTTCCTTATATATTCCGCTTATTAATTCTTTGTCAGAGGAATAGCTTGCTAATATTTTCTTCCTTTTTGTAGGTTGTCTCTTCACTTTGTTCCTGGTTTTCTTGCTGTGCAGAAGCTTTTTAGCTTGATGTAAAACCATTTGTCTACTTTTGGTTTTGTTGTCTGTGCTTTTGAGGTCTTAATGATAAAATCTTTGCCTAGACCAATGTCCTGGAGTGTTTTCCCTATGTAAAATCACTTTTTTGAATGGATAATTTGTTGAATGGCACAAAATTCGAAGGGAACCAAAACCCATACAGTAAGTAATAAGACTCCATCCATCTGCCGTCTGCTTCAGCTAAGTATTTGTGAAGAAACTCATTGTTACAATTTCTACACACACACACACACACACACACACACACACACACACACACACACACAAAGGGTATGGATTTATAAGAATAAATGTACACACACACACATATATATATACATACATAATGTTTTTTGCTTTCTCCTTTTACATAAAAGTTAGCATATAATACACATGATTTTCATTTAACTATTTAGGTTGTTGCAAAAGTAATTGCAGCTAATATATGATTTGGTTACCTTATTTTATCAGTTCATCACAAAATTTCTTTCTTTTTGTTTTTGAGACGGAGTCTTTGTCACCCAGGCTAGAGTGCAGTGGCGTGATCTCAGCTCACTGCAACCTCCGCCTTCCAGGTTCAAGTGATTCTCGTGTCTTGGCCTCCCAAGCAGCTGGGATTACAAGCATGTGCCACCATACCCGGCTGATTTTTGTATTTTTAGTAGAGACAGGGTTTCACCATGTTGGCCAGGCTCGTATCAAATTCCTAGTCTCAAGTGACCTGCCCTCCTCGGCCTTCTGAAGTGCTGGGATTACATGTGTGAGCCACCATGCCTGGCTGCGACAAAGTTTCTTATTTTATTTTTTGAAGTAGTAGTATATTCCATTTTGAGGATATGGGATATTTATATACAGTAAATATTTATATATTTATATATAATATATATTATTTAACCATTCCCTGTATTCTAGACATTTTTGTTGTTTCTTTTCTTGGCTTTTGCTAATAACAAAACTGCTACAGTGATACCCATGTCTTTGTATTTATGTATCATTTTGCATATGCATAAATATATTTTTAGACTATCTGGAAGTGTAATTACTGGGTTAAAAGTTGTGTACATTTCTAATTTTGATAGATATTACCTAATTGCCTTGTGTAGAGATTATATTAATTTATGCTCCCATCAACAACATATATGCTTGCTGGTTTCCCCAGAACCTTGCCAACATAATTCTATGTATCATGAGTTTTTTTTGATCTTTGCCCATCTGATGAATGAAAAATGGGATCTCAGTGTCTTTTAGTTTGCATTTCTTACAAGGGTGATTTTTTGTTTCCTTTTCTGTGACCTGTCTGTATCCCTTTATCATTTTTCTGTTGGGTGACGCTTACTGATTTGTAGGTACTCTCTATTTGGGAAATCAACCCTTCATGATATGATTTCCAGATTTTTCCCCCTTTGCTATATTTTTCTGTTGTTTATGGTTGCTCTTGCCATGAAGAAAATAATTACTTTTTACATAGTTCACTTTATCAGTGTTTTCTTTTACTCCAAGGTGATGATGGTAATTCTCTGATTGTTTCCGCTGTTACTTTAATGGTTTCATTTTCTTACATTTAAATCTTTGAGTTACATGAAATTTATTTTGATTTATGCATCATTGATGGTTCCAGCTCTCCTTCCCCTGGATGACTAGCCATTTCTCCTGATACCATTTATTAATTTATCTTTTCTCCTTTAATTCGAATGCATCTATCAAAAGCTAACTTACTAAATGTATTTGTATTCTTTCTCTCATATTTAAGAGTTATGTTTGTTTAGTATGAAAAAGTTCAAACGTACCCACAAGTAGAGGGAATAGCTCAGCAAGACCCCCCTACTTATCACAGATTCAGTAATTAAGATTTATCTTTTTTTCCTTTTACTTATGTTTTTGCTGAAGAATTTTAAAGCAATCCCAGATAACATATCATTTGCCTCTTAGTAGTTCTGCGTGTAGCTTTAAAAATATGGACTTTCAAAAGATAATCAAATATTTGACTTTTTAAAAATTATACTTTAAGTTTTAGGGTACATGTGCACATTGTGCAGGTTAGTTACATATGTATACATGTGCCATGCTGATGTGCTGCACCCACTAACTCATCATCTAGCATTAGGTATATCTCCCAATGCTATCCCTCCCCCCTCCCCCCACCCCCCCACAGTCCCCAGAGTGTGATATTCCCCTTCCTGTGTCCATGTGATCTCATTGTTCAATTCCCACCTATGAGTGAGAATATGCGGTGTTTGGTTTTTTGTTCTTGCGATAGTTTACTGAGAATGATAATTTCCAATTTCATCCATGTCCCTACAAAGGACATGAACTCATCATTTTTTATGGCTGCATAGTATTCCATGGTGTATATGTGCCACATTTTCTTAATCCAGTCTATCATCGTTGGACATTTGGGTTGGTTCCAAGTCTTTGCTATTGTGAATAATGCCGCAATAAACATACGTGTGCATGTGTCTTTATAGCAGCATGATTTATAGTCCTTTGGGCATATACCCAGTAATGGGATGGCTGGGTCAAATGGTATTTCTAGTTCTAGATCCCTGAGGAATCGCCACACTGACTTCCACAGTGGTTGAACTAGTTTACAGTCCCACCAACAGTGTAAAAGTGTTCCTATTTCTCCACATCCTCTCCAGCACCTCTTGTTTCCTGACTTTTTAATGATTGCCATTCTAACTGGTGTGAGATGGTCTGTCATTGTGGTTTTGATTTGCATTTCTCTGATGGCCAGTGATGGTGAGCATTTTTTCATGTGTTTTTTGGCTGCATAAATGTCTTCTTTTGAGAAGTGTCTGTTCATGTCCTTCACCCACTTTTTGATGGGGTTGTTTGTTTTTTTCTTGTAAATTTGTTTGAGTTCATTGTAGATTCTGGATATTAGCCCTTTGTCAGATGAGTAGGTTGCGAAAATTTTCTCCCATTTTGTAGGTTGCCTGTTCACTCTGATGGTAGTTTCTTTTGCTGTGCAGAAGCTCTTTAGTTTAATTAGATCCCATTTGTCAATTTTGTCTTTTGTTGCCATTGCTTTTGGTGTTTTAGACATGAAGTCCTTGCCCATGCCTATGTCCTGAATGGTAATGCCTAGGTTTTCTTCTAGGGTTTTTATGGTTTTAGGTCTAACATTTAAGTCTTTAATCCATCTTGAATTGATTTTTGTATAAGGTGTAAAGAAGGGATCCAGTTTCAGCTTTCTCCATATGGCTAGCCAGTTTTCCCAGCACCATTTATTAAATAGGGAATCCTTTCCCCATTGCTTGTTTTTCTCAGGTTTGTCAAAGATCAGATAGTTGTAGATATGCAGTGTTATTTCTGAGGGCTCTGTTCTGTTCCATTGATCTATATCTCTGTTTTGGTACTAGTACCATGCTGTTTTGGTTACTGTAGCCTTGTAGTATAGTTTGAAGTCAGGTAGTGTGATGCCTCCAGCTTTGTTCTTTTGGCCTAGGATTGCCTTGGCGATGCGGGCTCTTTTTTGGTTCCATATGAACTTTAAAGTAGTTTTTTCCAATTCTGTGAAGAAAGTCATTGGTAGCTTGATGGGGATGGCATTGAATCTGTAAATTACCTTGGGCAGTATGGCCATTTTCACGATATTGATTCTTCCTACCCATGAGCATGGAATGTTCTTCCATTTGTTTGTATCCTCTTTTATTTCCTTGAGCAGTGGTTTGTAGTTCTCCTTGAAGAGGTCCTTCACATCCCTTGTAAGTTGGATTCCTAGGTATTTTATTCTCTTTGAAGCAATTGTGAATGGGAGTTCACTCATGATTTGGCTCTCTGTCTGTTGTTGGTGTATAAGAATGCTTGTGATTTTTGTACATTGATTTTGTATCCTGAGACTTTGCTGAAGTTGCTTATCAGCTTAAGGAGATTTTGGGCTGAGACAATGGGGTTTTCTAGATATATTTGACTTTTTATGGCCAGGAGCAGTGGCTCATGCCTGTAATCCCAGCACTTTGGGAGGCTGAGGTGGGCAGATCATTTAGCCCAGGAGTTCAAGACCAGCCTGGGCAGCATGGTGAAACCCCGACTCTACCACACACACACACACACACACAAATACAAAAATTAGCTGGGCATGATGGTGTGCACCTGTAGTTTTAGTTACTTTAGAGGCTTAGGCTGGAGAATCACCTGAGTGCACGAAGTTGAGGCTGCAGTGAGCTGTGATTGCACCACTGCGCTCCAGGCTGGGTGAGTGAAACCTTTCTGTCTCAGAAAAAAAAAAAAAAAAAGACTTTTTGTTCTAAATTAAAGAGAAAAACCACGGGGGGCTTAATAGTTGATGTCTGTGCTTTTACTGGTACTCAGTTGCTGAAGGTGGTATCATATTAGTCCTTTAATTGCTTAGAGTTGTGTCCTCATGAAACTTTCTCCCTGAACTTGCTTTTAAGGGAGATCTGCCTCTGTATGCCATGATATTGGAATGTTTTATTAGTGTAGAAGTGTCTAGATGATTTTCCTAGGGGGCCACTTAATGAGCAGTCTGTGTGTAGGCCGTATGAATAATAAAATTGTGAGCAGTGGTTAAGTTTAGCCAAATGTATGGATAGGACCTAGGGAATAATAAAGAAGTGCTTCAAATGTAGCTTAAAACTATTTTTTTTTAAATTTTACTTTAAGTTCTAGAGTACATGTGCACAACGTGCAGGTTTGTTACATAGATATACATGTGCCATGTTGGTGTGCTGCACCTGTTAACTCGTCATCTACATTAGATATTTCTCCTAATGTTATCCCTCCCCCTGTCCTCCACCCCATGACAGGCCCTGGTGTGTGATGTTCCCCACCCTATGTCTGAGTGTTCTTATTGTTCAGTTCCCACCTGTGAGTGAGAACATGCGGTGTTTGGTTTTCTGTCTTTGTGGTAGTTTGCTTAGAATGATGGTTTCCAGATTCATCTATGTCCCTGCAAAGGACATGAACTCATCATTTTTTATGGCTGCATAGTATTCCATGGTGTATATGTGCCACATTTTCTTAATCTGGTCTATCATTGAAGGACATTTGGGTTGGTTCCAAGTCTTTGCTATTGTGAATAGTGCCGCAATAAACATACATGTACATGTGTCTTTATAGCAGTATGATTTATAATCCTCTGAGTATATACTCAGTAATGGGATCGCTGGGTCAAACAGTATTTCCAGTTCTAGATCCTTGAGGAATCGCCACACTGTCTTCCACAATGGTTGAACTAGTTTATACTCCCACCAACGGTGTAAAAGTGTTCTATTTCTCCACATCCTCTCTGGCATCTGTTGTTTCCTGACTTTTTAATGATCGCCATTCTAACTGGTGTGAGATGGTATCTCCTTGTGGTTTTGATTTGCATTTCTCTGATGGCCAGTGATGATGAGCATTTTTTCACGTGTCTGTTGGCTGCATAAACGTCTTCTTTTGAGAAGTGTCTGTTCATATCCTTTGCCCACCTTTTGATGGGGTTGTTTTTTTCTTGTAAATTTGTTTAAATTCTTTGTATATTCTGGATATTAGCCCTTTGTCAGATGGGTAGATTGCAAAAATTTTCTCCCATTCTGTAGGTTGCCTGTTCACTCTGATGGTAGTTTCTTTTGCTCTGCAGAAGCTCTTTAGTTTAATTAGATCCCATTTGTCAATTTTGGCTTTTGTTGCCATTGCTTTTGCTGTTTTAGTCGTGAAGTCCTTGCCCATGCCTATGTCCTGAATGGTATTGCCTAATCTATTTTTGAAAGTGTGCATAAGGCTTAATGCTAGAAATTGATAACATTTTGATCAAATTCATGACTGCATTCTTGAGAATAAGCGTGTCCAGGCATATTCCCTATTTGATTCCAGAATTATACCACTAAGATTTGTGCTCAGTTTTCATTTTATGAATTCTTTTCATTTTTTTTTTGGATACAGGGTCTTGCTCTGTCACCCAGGCTGGAGTGTAGTGGCACAGTCTTGGCTCACTCTAGCCTCGACTTCCCAGGCTCAGCTGATCCTCCTGCCTCAGCCTCCTGAGTAGCTAGGACCACAGGCACGTGCCACCACACCTACCTAATTTTTGTATTTTTTGTGGAGATGAGGTTTTGTCATGTTACCTGGGCTGGTCTTGAACTCCTGAGCTCAAGCAGTCCACCCTCCTTGGCCTCCCAAAGTGCTGGGATTACAGGTGTGAGCCATTGCACCTGGTGATTTTTTCAGTTTCATATGAGAAAATATACTTCTATGATAGTGACAGGTACAGATATTTTACATAGCTATAAATTTCAGTTTAGATTATATTTGTCAATTGGATTCCATGGATATTATCTTTCCTTTCTGTTTAAACTATTTAAAGCTAGGCTACCCTCATATCACTTGTTATTGATAATTCAGATGTATCCTCAGATTTGTACTCCAAAGGCAACTTCAGAAACTTAAAACATGGTTCAGACTCTTGTGCATCTATAAAATTCTTTTGAAAAATAGAAAGCCAGAGGTTGCAAGGCTTTAGTTAGGTGTAAATTCAGGAGATCCATTGTACAACATGGTGACAATAGTTAACAATATATCGTATTCTTGAAAAATGCTAAGAGAGTGGATGTAAAAGTGTTCTTATCACAAAAATAACTATGTGAGGTAATGCATACATCAATTAACTAGATTTAGTCATTCTGCAATGTATATAGGCTTCTAAACATTATGTTGTATGTGATAAATACAATTCTATCTTCTAGTTAAAAAAAATTAGAAATTATTTTTGCCAAATAGCCCTAATAATCACCAGGTAGTCACCAAATACCTTGCAGCAATATAAAATAAATGCAGATTTCGGTTATCATTTGTATCATTCATATATCCAATTTGACTGGCAATTCTTCCTTTTCTGAACAAATTTCAACTCCTTAATTTTCTCCAGTTTCATGGTGTGTCTATGCCTTGTTACAACCTGCTGAATCCCATACATATTTGACTGGTTAGGTCTTCCAGAGCCCTGCAGTTCCAAAAAAGATTTAATGAGGCACTTGTTTGTGAATTCACTAGCCAGTCATTTGATTAAATTAAAATGAAATTTCTATGTTTTGCTTTTCTATATTTTAAATATCCCCTTATTTTCTATATGTATTCAAGTGACTTGGAAAGGTTATAGCACCATCTCTTAATGAAGGATTTTTGTGGAAAGCTAACTCACACCTCTCTTCTTTGACTTGAATAAACTGTTATAATCTACTTTTGTCTGTTTTGTTCAATATAGGTAAATTATCTGTGCAAGCGAACTCACGTTTAGAGAGAATTTCTCAGTTTTCTTCCCGTAGATTCTCAGTCCTATTATTAGTTCATATGTGTTGGTTAAGTGGTAAAACAAGGCTTGGGCTGAAAGCCTTATTTTCCACATATACAGAGCCATAGCTTATACTGGAGAAAAAAAAAGTCACCTTAATCTTTTGGAGGGAAATGATGAAATCTGGAATAGTCATAACCAAACAATGTATATTTAACAAGATAGCTCAAAGACTTTCTATTTTTATAAATTTAACATTCTTTTAGAATGATTGAATTTAGAATTATTGAAAATATTATAAATTCTTAAAGAATTTAAATGTTTGTGCCATTTGTTAAGCTTCTACAATATGCTGGATCTGCTCTTGTGACTTTGCATATATCATCTTTAATCTTCACAACGAATCTGCAAAATAAATATTATCCACATAAGATAGATGAGAAAGGTGAAGCTCCAGAGGTTAAGTATCTTGGCTAATGCCACATAGCTAATATATGATGGAGTGAGGATTTGAAGCTACATTTCTGAATATAATGCTCTTTCTTACTTCTGGACATTTGATAGTATTTGTTGAATTCTTGAAAGATGAGAAGACTAGCACACTTGTTTACTGGGTCTATATTTCCTGCCTAACACCGAATTTTTTTTTTTCTGGAAGAAAACTTTTGACTTCCTAATAGGTGCATTTTTTTCTGTTAATAATTTTATTTTTTCAACACTTTTAAAGAAAAATTGAATAGGTAGTATGGAATGCTCCTATAGGTGCCTCTCTTTCCCTGCCATAGCTTCTCCTATTATTTACATCTTATATTAGTACGGTATGTTTGTTACAATTAATGAACCAGTATTAATACATTATTATTGAAGTCCATGGTTTATTCAGATTTTCTTTGTTTTTATCTAATGTCCCTTTTCTTTTCCAGGATGCCATCCAGGACACCATATTACATTTACTTGTCATGTCTCCTTAGGGTCCTCTTGCTGTGACAGTTTCTCAGACTTCATTTTTTTTCCCCTAAAGCCTTTCCACTCTGCCTTACTGCTGCCTCAGATTTGCCATTTGCATTTAAGTACAATTGTAATTTGTTACTGATTACCTTGAGATTTTTTGGTGGTTGTTTTTCAAAGAGCTTTGCTACTACATACCTTGACATTTTTAAGGAATCCAGGTGTCCAGGTTATTATGTATTCTAGGATGTTCCTCTGTTAGAATATATGTAGTGTTTTTCTCATGATTAGCCTGGGATATGGGTTATTGGGAGGAAGACCACGCAAGTCTGCTGCCATTTTCACCACATCATATCCTGGGTATGTATTGTCAACACGATTTCTGACTGTTGGTGTTAACCTGAAACCTGGTAGAAGTAGTGCTTGTCAGTTTTCTCCACTGTGAAGTTTACTCTTTTCTTCCCTCCCTTCCATACTGGAAGTCATTACATGAGCTTGCACTGAAGGAGTCGGGGGGTTGTGCTCCCCCTTTTTTAGAGTGGTGTATCTACATAATTTATTTGGAATTCTTCTACACAGGAGATTTGTGTCTTCTCCTGCATTTATTAATTTATTCAATCATTTATATCACTGTGGAGACATAGATATTTATTTTATACTTTGAGTTATAATTCAATACTACTTTATTTATTTTGTTACTTAAATTGATCTAGCTTTGGCCATTGGGAGATGACCCTGTCAGTCACTTCTGTGTCAGTCGCTCCTGTGTCCCGTTGCATGCCTCAGTTTTTTTTTTTTTTTTTTTGACCACTTTTTGGCACTGCAAGATGCTCTGGGCTCATCTTGCATATTTCCTGCCCCAGTCTTAAAATCAGCCATTTCTCCAAGAAGCCTTGATTCCTTTTATTGAAGAGTAGTGTTAGAAACCAACATCTGGTGCTGGGTGTGCTTATTACTGAGGTGTCATTTCTTTTAAACTCTCCCAGTGTCAGGGAAAAATGTGTATATACTAATCTTTAGATATAATACATATATAAAAATACTTCTATATGTGTCTCTGTGAAGTTAAACATGAGTTCTTACTGATGTTTCCAGCTCTAATTTATTACAACTCCTAATATTTACGTGATTTTAAGAACACTTTTAAAGTTTATGGCAGCTTTATTCTTTACCTTTTTCTTTTGTTTAGCTTTGCTTCTATATTTAGGTGGACTCTATTCACTCTCAGTTGTGTCGTATAAGGACTTCTCAATTCTTGAATTGTTTTAATTCTTCCTTGGGCTGCCTAATTTTTTATACACAAGTTTCCCCTACCCCAAGGAAAAAATTCTTCATGGTTACTATATTTTCTAATTTCTTACTTGTATGTTTGAAAATTGTATTAAAAAAACTAAGGATTGGATCCTATCAGTGAGATATTTGAGAATTATATCTGTTCACCTTTTAATTTTCACAGTATTGCTTTCTGATTTTGGATGGATATATTAGACAAAGGGGATGGAGAGTAGTGTTGGATTGATACTGAAATGTTTTTAGTTTTGTCTACTCTGCTTCTAGATGACAGTGTTCAAAAGCTTATAGTTTCAGTTTGGGTCCCTTCCCAAGTTAAGAACACTGTTGATGTTGTTCTTTGCTTATTTTATTTCTTGTGTTTAGTTCGTTGGGTTCAGAGAGGTACAGGTTCAGTGATTCTATATTGTTCTGCCATCTTTACACTTGATCTTAGCCAAAAGGCCGAGAAGTGATATTCTGCTATCTTTTACTTTGACCAATATTTTCTTTCCCCTAAAGCCTTTCCACTCTACTGCCTCCTCAAGTTTACCATTTACATTTAAGTACAGTTGTAATATCTAGTTGCTATCTTTGCTGTTATCTAGTACAACTCTCATTTTATAGATGAAGGAGCTTAATTGATTATCATTTGCATTAGAAACTGACACACTAATTTTTTCCCCCTAATTGTCTCAAACAAAAGGGAAACTACTTTTCTTTGCCAGGCTTTTTTCAATAAAGTATTTTTATGTCTAAGCATATTTGTGGTGACTAATTATATTGTTTTTGTATGGATTTTTTGGGGAAGAAAAATGTACATTAAAAGTCTTCTGTTAGTAAGATAATGAAAGATAAATCTTTGTATTTCCAAGGCAAAGCAAGCATAACTTCTCTTCAAACAGATTGTTCTAGTCAAATTTGGTTGTTGCAGAAAGCCCATTCATTTTTTTAGTAACAACAGATAAAGAGCTTAACTAAAGTTGTGATGAAAATACATATACTTATTTGAGAAGACTGGTAATTTTTGAAAAGTCTTAATCAGTATAAAAGCCAACTTTTTAAGCAAAGAAAGTAAACTATTAAGTTTATGCAATGATTCATTTTGGATATTTGGAATAGGATATGACATTATTATATAACATAGTTTGTCAGCTTAGACTTATTTTGTAGCACTTAAGTGATTCAGTGTTTTAAGGGATTTAAAATGTGATCCTTTACAAAACACTTTCCCAAAATCAGTGAGGAAAGGAAATTGCTATGTTATGTTCAAATCTTGTTAAAATCTTATTGCTATAGTTTACAGAAGAGGTATAGTGATTTTAAAAATATTTATGCAGTGCAAATGCTTGCTGTATATGTTTTACAAAGTGAATCAAAGTTGGAGGGTAGTTATTTAATAGGGGAATATTTGTTGGTTCCTAAGTCATGGTTTCTGAAATAAAGAAAAATAGCAGTATGCAGTAGACCTTTATTTTATTATCAATCTATTTTGATGTGCTTTTAATAGCACTGGTGATTAAAGTTGCAGAGTCTGGAGCCAGACTGCTAAGTTCAAATCAGTGTTCCACTATTTGTAATGTTTGGCCTTGGCTTACTTAAGCCCAGGTTCTTCATCTGTAAAGTGGGGCTAATCATGTACTTGCCTTGTAGAATCCTTATAAAGATTGAGTGAACTTATGCATGTAAATCTCTTTGATCTTGGCACAGAGAATATGCTCAATAAATGACAGCTATGGTTATATTTTTTTAAAGGAATATGGGTTTATTATTTATGTGTTTTCTTTGAAGGACTGATAACCTTTGACATGCGGCTTATTGTAGAGTTCTTTTCTTGGTATTAGATCTTGTGCAGTTTGGGAGAGTTTACTACTTAATTCAAGCAGTTTGTTTTCAAAATTTATGAGCAGACATTTGGTGGTTTGGGGTGACTACAAGGATGAGGAAGTATAAACAGAGATAGGTAGTCAGCTCTTGGTAGATACCTTTTTCTTTTTTTTAAAACACTTGAGAAATACTATTTAGAACTGAGACCCATGTAGACAGCCACCACCATACTGTTCATCATTAGCCATACCATTCCCCATCATTAGTTAAGGAAATGCATTCGATTTTTAAGTTTTTTCCCCCTCTTTTTGCTAAGTCTTTTTTTCTCTCCTGAGGATGCTTCTTGTATCTTTGCTTCTGACCTGAGGGCAGGCCAGGCAGATAATAGGTGTATAGCTGCTGCACCATTTTATATACATGTGAAGGTCCTGCTTTTGATGTAATTGGGTCTCTGCTTCTCTTCACCTTAATGTTCTTAACAACTTGCTACCACCATGAGCCCCACAAACTCATATGACTTGGTATGATCTCACTGATTAGATCTGATGGTAGAATTAATTTTAAACCACCCATTTTTACAATTGACGAGAGTAGTGGGAAAAAAAAACTGTGACATGAACATTGAGAAGCATTTCAAATTCCATGTAGATGGCATGCTACTCAATTTTTTACATAAGCTGCTGTATTTAATTTTGTATAAGAACAAATGCCTGCAGAGTGTATAGAGGCCACATTTCTGTTTGTTTGAGTTTACTATATTCACATCAACAACTGGAATTAGGGTGGGCCATAGAATAGAAATATCCTCTTGGTAATAATGAAACAAAATTCTGTCTGTAAGGCTTTTATGCTTTTTGGCACAGGTCATATGATTGTGGTTTAGGAAATATACTCACCTCCTCTCTTCATCTGTTTTCTGAGTCCTAATGTGATTTCCCAGAATACCTAGCACATATAATTCAAAAAGACAATATTTGTCTTTGCTCTGGTTGCAGTTAAACTCTGAAGAATTCTGGGTTAAGATATTACAGACAGTTAATTTCCAGGAAAAATTACTCTATTGGAGAAGGTATAGCTCTTTCTAAGAGTATTCCATAGATGAGACTGGTATCTGTTTTTGTAACTCTATTCTTACATATTCTATTCCACTTCAGCAAACTTCTTTTGAGCATATTATAAAACTCTTAAATTTTTTACCTGGGTGCTCTTATCTATCAAATATTAAAAAGCCATTAGAGAAAAATGTATTGGTGACTTCAAATAGTTTAGTCAGTACGCATCCATTTTGCATTTTTGGCGTTGGTTAGTTGAAGAAGAATTTCAATGGTGTATGTTAGTCTTGTGTGGCTCTCATAGTTATCGCCTGGGCAGTATGTGGAATTCACTAAATTAATTGAAAAGTTCTGATTATCTTTTTAACTTATGACAAATCCCTGAAAATCAGTGCTTTCTGATGAGTCAAACTATATAGGTAGTATATAAAAAGTCAACATATGCTATATGGGACAGTTTAATAAGCATTTAGAGTATTTGGCTCAAATGTGTTCTGTGTACTTTAATCCTCTTCTGTGATTTGTAATATTTAGATCCATTTTCCCTATTGGGTTAGGTGGAAATAAGGCATTGACAGTCGATGAATTGCTTTTGGGTAGAGCTCAACATAAAACAGATTTTGCTGTAGTAAAGATTATAGATTATCATCTTAGAAGAAAATGTAGACTGTTATGTAAAAAAAAAAATGGCCAGATTTTGTAAGATTGTAATTGGGAAACTCTGCACCCGTTTGACCAATTTTAACTTATTACTCTTTCTTACTAGCTTAGGCTTAAAACAATAATGCTGTCTGCAAGATCTGCCTTTCTTGTGATCCCCCCATCCCCAGCCATTAAATTCTAACTAGGATCTATGTTTTCTTCTCTGGAGTTACTTTGGGTGGGTGGTGGAGGGACCCACGGACGTGAATAAGTTCACTTTCCCCTACTTCTTTTATTTTGTAATTATTTTACTTCTAAGTTCACTTTTGTTACATTTTTTTCTTCCTTGACTCACTGAGTTAGAGTTAGTCTCATTGTTCAGAAGCCCTCTTCCTTTATAGCTTCTTTTTTTCCAATGCCTCTGTTATATGCAGAACTTACCTTCATTGCCTCATAAATATTGGTGTTAGGAGACATCATCCCTCATGTGTCTCATTTTGCAAATAAGCTTCCTGCTAGAAAGTTGGCTAGATGGAAGCAGAGACCTTCACTAAAACCTTGATCCTCCTCTGTTTTCCCAGCACATAGTAGGTGCTCAAAAATACACGTTGAATGAGAGAAAGGAAATGAGATCCAGAGAGGCTAAGTGAAGTAATACATGAGAATATATAACATGTAATGTCATGAATATATGTTATGAAAGTACTAAAAGGCTCCAGAAATGTTAGTTATTTGTTGTTAGTATTAGTAATAGTAAATCACCATTAATAATATTTTAAAACTTATTACTAGA
The DNA here is from genome assembly GCF_028858775.2 of Pan troglodytes. Taxonomy (NCBI): domain Eukaryota; kingdom Metazoa; phylum Chordata; class Mammalia; order Primates; family Hominidae; genus Pan; species Pan troglodytes. Next base: position 26,572,186 of record NC_072403.2, read on the forward strand.
TGATATAGAGATACTTTTCATTGTATGTAACAGAACACCCAATCGATAGTGACTTAAACTAATGAGGATTCATTTTTACATTTTGAGGGTAGATATCTGCCAACATTGACTTAGCTGCTCTGTAATGGCAGGGCTATTGTTCTGTAATTTTCTTGGCCTTTCCTTACTTGTTACAAGATGGCTGCTTCTGCTGTAGGCATCACCTTTCTGTCTGAAGCACCAGGAAAGGGCATGGATCAACAACAGCATCTCTGTTTTACCAGGGAACCAAAAGCCTTCCTGGAAGCTGTGTAGTACAACAGTCTTCCCCTTAAGTCTTATGGCCAGACTGTTTCACATGGCCACCTCTATCTGGAAGGAAGGCTGTGAAAGGGAGTTGGGTTTTCTAGCCTCTACTGTAGATGGGGAAGGGAGAAGGAGTTTGGAAATACATTCTGGGTTTGCTGCAAAATCTACCTCTTTGGCTAGCCAAAATCCGAATATATCCTTCTTATGAATACATTTTATAGAGAATTCAGTCACCATCTCTCCCAGGGAGATGATACCTGTTCTTATACATAATTGCATCTACTTCAAAGTCCAGAATGTCTGCTTGATACATAGTTTTCTCCATCAGGTCTAGTTGTAGCTTGTTGTCCTCTGGTGACCTAGAACTAAGAAGACAAATATATACTTCCAGCACATCAAAAACTACTAGATAAAGGAATGAGTTAACTCAAATAAATCTTTTCCTTTAGAAAAGGGGAGAATTAGAAACTCAAAATAGTCATTGGTCCACAAATATACCATACTCTGTAGGATAAGAATATTGAAGATTTCCTGTTGTGGCAGTGAGCGAAATTCCTTAAACAATCTGCTATACTTATTTATGATCCCTGGGAGGTTTCCCTTGGTCACATCTGACCAGAAAGTATTGATTGGTGTAGCTGTATAGTAAGTCAGGTAGACCAGTTCCTTCCACATTATTCTTTTCCGAATTGTTTTGGCTATTTTAAGGACTTCCCCTTTCCATATAAATTTTAGAATAAGTTTGTTTATGCCTACTGAGAACCTTGCTAGGATTTTTGATAGGAATTACGTTAAAGTTATATATCAATTTGAGAAGAATTGATATCTTTACTATGTTGAGTCTTCCAATCCATGAATTTGATAAGTTCCTCTGATAATTTGGAGAGACTTTAATTTTTTTCAACACAATTTTATAATTTTTAGCATGTAGATCCTGTGTATGTTTTGTTAGCTATACACCTAAGTATTTCATTTTCTTTGGCGCAAAGAAGTATAATTGGAATGGCATTTGCCTTTTAAAATTTGTTTCATTTGCTGTTAGTATACAAAGGTCATGATTTTTGTTTGTCAATCTTAAGTTCTGTGACCTTGCAGAAGTCACTTTATTCTAGGAGTTTGTTGTTGTTGTTGTTGTAAATTCCTTGGGATTTTCTAGATAGACAATCATATTATCTGTGAAAAGAGACAGTTTTATTTGTTCACTTCCAATCTATATGCATTTTATTTCCTTTTCTTGCTTCATTTTCCTGGCTATAATTTCTTGTACTATGTTGAGTATGAGTGGTGAGGGTGGTCATCCCTACCTTGTTCCTAATCTTAGGGAGAAAGAATTTGTCTTTCAATGAGTAAGTCTGATGTTACCTCTGGGATTTTTTGGTATATGCTCTTTCTGTGTTTGAGGTAAATCTTGTCTAGTTCTAGTTTTTTTGAGTGTTTTTACCTTGAATAGGTGTTGGATACTTTGTAGATATTAAAAATACTATGAAGGGAGACTGGATTATTCTTTTTTAGCTGGAAATAGAGTAATATGTGAATTAGAATGATAAAGTCTGACTGTTGTCTCAGGCATACAATACTTAGGGCACCAAAGACATTAACTGGCTCTGAATCAACTTCATGTATTTCTCTATTTAGGGAAAGATTTATTAACATAATTACATGTGACTATTCTTTCTTATTTTGGCTTTTAAAATAGATGTTCCTTTAACATAAACATTTTTAAAAAGCATACTTTGTCAGTATCTTTGTTGGTTCTGCCACTGATATTGTTCCCATAAAACCAACCCTTATTTTACTATCAGGGAAAAAAAAATACTTCATGTGGTTAAAGAGTCATGTTGTATGTTTTATAGTGCCTTCCATGCTCTTGCAATTTTCCAGTGACAGCTATATATTCTTACATTGCAGAGCAGCCTGCCTCTTTAGTCTTCGTTTCAAAATAAAACCAAAAAGAAGAAAAAATTACAGAAATGTTGTTAAGAATAGTACAAAACCCTTTTTTTTTTTTTTTTTTGCCTTCTGAGTCATTTGATAGTGAGCTGTTTACTTGATGCCCCATCATCCCCAAATACTTTATTGTGTGTTTCCTATAAAATTATTCTCCTACGCAACTATGACAAAGCCATCAGCAACAGGGAAATAACACTTAGGCATTACCACCACCTAATCCTCAGACTTCATTCATCTTATTCCCTTAATGTCCTTTATGGCAAAAGAAAGGATTCCCTTTGAAATGTCTCTGTAAGATTTCTTTAATCTGGACTAGTTTCTCTCTCTTTACTTGCCTTTATATCTTTGACATTTTTTGAAGAGTACAGGCCAGTTACTTGAGTGATTGTGTCTTGATTTGGCTTTCTCTGATGTTTTCTCATGAGTAGGTTCAAGTTATACATCTTTGGCATGAAGATCTTCAGAAATGATGCTTTTTTTCTCTCTCAGTGCATCTTATCAAGTAACACCTGACTTTGATTTGTCCTATTATTGGTGATGTTAACTTTGATCAGTTGATTAAGGTGGTGTCTGCCAGGTTTCTCCACTGTAAGGTTATTTTTTCCTCTTCGCAGTTAAATGTATTTTGTGAGGAGGTTCTTTGAGGCTATGTAAATTTCCCCTTCCTCTTCAAACTTTCACCCCTCTTGAATTCCTGTGCTCTGCACCTTGCTGTCCCTCTATAGGAATGCCCTTTTCACCCCTTCTGGTTCTAACACCCAGCAAAGAGGCTCTTCTGAACCTGCACAGGCCATCCTGCTGCCTGGGAGTGATACCTCCCTCACTCCATTTCTGCTCTCCTGCCCAATATGGATGCCCTTTTCACCTCCTGGTCTTTGACACCCCAGGCCAGGCTGCCTTGTCATGCAGATGCCCATCCCATTGTGCCGCAGCTCTGTCACCCTGTGCTGGTTGCCCCCTGTAGAGATGCCCCATGTTCTTCTTGGGCTCTGAGACCCTGTGCTGGGCTGCCTGTCTTGGTGGATGCTCTCACCCTGCTCGTACTTTTTTATTTTTTATTTTTGAGATAGAGTCTTGCCCTGTTGCCAGGCTGGAGTGCAGTGGCACGATCTTGGATCACTGCAGCCTCTGCCTCCTGGGTTCAAGCGATTCTCTTCTCTCAGCCTCCTTAGTAGCTGGGACTATGGGCACCCACCGCCACACCTGGCTAATTTTTGTATTTTTAGGTAGAGATTTGTATTTTTAGATAGAGTTTCACCATGTTGGCCATGCTGGTCTCAAACTCCTGACCTCAAGTGATCCGCCTGCCTCGGCCTCCCAAAGTGCTGGGATTACAGGTGTGAGCCACCACGCCACGTCCCTGCTCAGACTTTGATACCTTATGCCAAACTGCCCCTCTTTGTGGCCAGCCCAGCCCTCCTTGTGTCTCTGGCATTGATAGCCCATATTGATTCACCCTCCCATACAGAGGCCTTCCTCATCCTGTGTGTGCCCTGACACCCTCTTCCCCTTGGATGGGCTCTGATCACGTTTCCTAAGGCTGCTCTCTGCCTTCCCCCAGCTCAGCCACCTGCTTTTATCAGTCCCACCTATTGTCTTTATGCTGAATTTGTCTAGAAGGGTAGGGAGGTAAAAGGAACTGCAGTCCCTCTCGGTATTCTTAATCAGCCCCCTGTTGTTTGCTTTTTCACCTCTTTTTTTTTCTACCTTTTCATGAAGAGTGGTTAGAGATAATTTATAACATTTGAAATGTAAAATTATTTTCTTAGAAAAAACCAGGTGACTATAATCCTTTGAATAAATGTGCAAAGCCTGATGATTTTGGATATTTTCAAAGAAATAATCCCCGAATATGGGAGTGAAGACATCCCATATCACAGTACCTAATGTCAGATGGCAAATAGCTAGCATAGAATCAGCTTGCTTCAGTTCAGCCTGTAGAGCCAAAGATCCATCCTGGCACTGCCTTCTGGTTTCCAGCTTAAGACACCTCTTTGCAAGTCACAACATCTCTTTCTATTTCTGTTTCCGCATCCATAAGATGGGGGTTATAAATACTTAGGTCATGGGGTTGTTGGGGAGCTCAGATGAGATAATGCATTTGAAAATGCTTTGCAAGTGGGAAAATGCTATGCAAATGTGGTTATTTAGTTCTAATTTATTACCTAGTCAAAATTGAAATGTGTAGGAAATTAAGTCAAGCATTTTAATTGCACTTGTGATTTGTAGGCAAATTCCCTCTGAGTCATAAGGCAGATAAAATGTCGGCATGGTTTTGTTTTTGCTGCCACTTTAAGTCCATTGTGTTGTCACTATTACTCAACCAGGTAAACACTCCTCTTTTGAAGTTCTGCCCACCTGTTACGCCTCGGTGACATACTGCCACCTTCTAGATGATTTTTACCTCCAGTGTACAACTGTCCTCCCTACCCCAGTGCCTGTTTTCTGTCATCTTTGGTGACATCAGCTTCATTGGCCTTAACATGAGTTCTTTCATGCATCTACAATTGCTTGTGGCACAGTTCTGCTTGCATATATCACTGGTTAGGGATCTCAAAGTGAACATGTCTAATGCTCAAGTTACACTCTTCTCCCCTGACCTGCTCCTCCCTAGAGCTTCCATTTATGTTACTGGTGTCACTCTGTGTATTAGCCTTGTAGATTGGAAACTTTTAACTCTTCCCTCTGTCATCTCCCATGTCTAGTCAGTCAGTAAGTTCTTTTATTTTTGCAACCATCTCTTCTCCACTTGAGCATCTATTTCCCCATAATTAATGGTGTATTCCTTTAAATCTAATCTCTGAACTCTTAAAATAGCCTTCTTCAAGGCAAATGTTAGAACCTCAGCTTGCCAGGTCCTAGACTGGTCCTCTGCTGAATAATTGGATGAAAAAGACCATGGGGCCTAAGTCAGTTCTCTGAGTCAGCCCTTCCGGATGAACCAGTCAGATGTTACAGGACATGTCTCCAGAGACCTGTAAAAACCTCTAGATGGTAGGGTTCAGGCTTGGGGAAGAAGACTTACCATGTTAGGCCCAAACTCATGCCTGGAAGCATCTAGAATCTGAAAGGACCTGTTCTGTATAGCATGAATTCCAGTATCTAAATATAGCAACTGTAAACATTTTGGTGCATTTTCTTTTCTTTTTTCTTTTGCATGTCTATAATTATACTGTATGTATTCATTCATCACATCTGTTAAATGAAAACATTTTAATGATATTTTAGTAAGTGCATTTTTAAAATTGGTGTGTAACATGGATGCCCCTTGACTTAGGATGGGGTTACATCCTGGCAAAGTGAAAATTCATATGTTGGAAATGTGCTTAATACACCCAACCTACTGAACATCATAGCTTAGCCTATCCTCTCTTAAATGTGCTTGTACGCTTAAATTAGCCTATAATTGGGCAAAATCATCTGGCAAAACAGTCCACTGTAGATTATTAGTTGTTTACCTTCTTGATCGTGTGGCTGACTGGGAGTAGTGGTTCATTGCCCAGCATCTCGAGAGAGCGTTGTAGTGCATATCACTGGCCTGAAAAAGATCAAAATTCAAAATTTGACACATGGGCTCTACTGAATGTATATTACTTTTGCACCATTGTAAGGTTGAAAAATTATAAGTCGAATCATTGTAAGTTGGAGACCATCTTTGCTTCAGAGAATGAAAGATTGCTATCCATGTTTCTGTTAGAAAAAGAAGATCCCTTCCAAGAAATGCCAGACTCTCTGTCAGAGCTTAACCCCAGCTTCTGCTGAGAGTGTTTGTTTAGTGTTAATTTTTGATTGCTGACAACTAGTCTGTTTTCCTCCTACCTCGGTCATGATGCCTACTCATTAAGTTACCTTTCTGCTTTCTTGGTCTCGCTTGTTTGTTCATTCATGTATTTATTCTTTTCTTATTCATTCTCCAATAATAATAGCATAGTCTCTTCTATCTCCTGATTTTGGCTCTGAAGACTTAAAGATTGCTTAGTTCATCGAGGGACTATTTATTTTTGAATCGTTGCCAGGATGTACCACGGGCCCATCTGTGGGCACATAGGAAGCAGTGCCTTCCTTTTTGAAGAGAGTAGAGAAAGCTTCCTGGGGGAGGTGGCGTGTACGCTGCTCTATGAAAGATGAGTAGCAGGAGTTGGTTAGGGCAGACAGGTGGAAGATACATTTAGGCAGTGGGCGCAGAAATGAGAACAGTGGTGATGGTGTGGCTCCAGCTTACCTCTAGGTTTTTGTTTATGTTTTTGTTTTTTAACAGCTTTATTGAGATAATAATTCCTATGCCATGAAATTCACTCATTTGAAATACACAGTTTTCATAGAGTCAATTTAAAACATTTTCAATACCACACAAAGACACTCCACATCCTTTAGCTGAGCCCCCTCAGTCCTCCTATCCCTCTCAGCCCTAGGCAATCACCAGTCTACTTTCTGTGCTATGGATTTGTCTCTTCTGGACATGCCTTTGAGGTAGAATCAGACAACCTATGTTCTTTTGTGCCTGACCTCTTTCACTTACATAATGTTTTCAAGATTCGCCTATGTTGTGTGTATCAGCACTTCATTTCTTTTGATTGCTGAATAATATTCCATTGCATAAATATACCACATTTTATTTATCCATTCATCACTTGAGGGACATTGGGTTGTTTCTGCTTTTTGGCTATTAGGAATAATGCTGCTATGAACATTGATGTACAAGTTTTTATGTGAACACGTTTTCATTTTTCTGGGGTATATACTTAGGAGAGGAATTGCTAGATTATATGTTAACTCTCTGTTTAACAATTTGAGGAATTGCCAGATTATTTTCCAAAGCAGCCAAACCATTTTACATTTTGATTAGGAGCATATGAGGGTTCCAGTTCACATCCTTGCCAACAGTTACTACTTTTAAAAAAGTATAGCCATCCTAGTAGATGTGAAGTGCTATCTCATTGTGGTTTTAATTTGTGTTTCCCCAATGGCTAGTGATGTTGAGCCTCTTTTCATGTGATTGTTGGCTATTTATATGTCTTTGGAGAAATGTCTATTCAGATCTCTTGCCCATTTTTAAATTGGATTATTTGTCTTTTTATTATTGAGTTGTGATAGTATTTTCTTTTTAATTATGAAATTGGTAGTTGTTTTGACCAAGTAAGTTTGCTAGGTCAAAATCTAGAAGTGGTTCTTATATTGGAGATAATATTCTGCAGATTAATCTAAAGATCTCTTTTAAGATGTCTCTTTAAAATTCTATACTCTAGAATTGGTGCTGATCCTGAAAAATGTACCATTCTGAGCAGATGACTTGTGTTATTGATTTGTGCCAAACTAAGGGTTGTGTATAATCTGAATGGAAAGCAGATGTTTTGGCAGTTTGCTAGTGAGTGGTTTTCTCTTGGTTAGGGCCTGCTCCTTTACTAAATAGAACTATTTTCAGTGTATCACTTTTCAAATATTTGAATAAGGAAGGAGATTTTTGGGGGACATACAAATTTATGGATACAATTGAATTTTTTGAACAACTTTATTATTTTATGTGTAGTAAATTCTCAATAACGACTTATTTTCTTTTTCATCAAAATAAATGTTTAACTAGCTGCAAATAGTGTGTATCTTATTGACCCAGTTTACAATTATGCATATGTACAGATTATCTATGACTATTAAAACAAACTCTTGCTTTCTAGTTTGTTGCTAATTCCCTGAGTTGCCTTAATGGAAACCATAGGGAGAAAGGAGATTATTGCAATGGTCCAGGTGTGACATGTTGGCTTATACAAGAGTGGTGGTGGTAGTAGTGATAAGTAGCAGATGTATTTCACATTATTTTGGAGATAAAATACATTGGGAATTGTTGGATTTGCCATGGAAGATGGTGAGGGGAAAGGAATGATTAAACATGATTCCAGCCAGGTGTGGTGGCTCATGCCTGTAATCCCAGCACTTTGGGAGGACGAGGCAGGAGGATCACTTGAGGTCAGGAGTTTGAGACCAGCCTGACCAACATGGTGAAACCCCGTCTCTACTAAAAATACAAAATTAGCCAGGTATGGTGGCTCATGCCTGTAATCCCAGCTACTTGGGAGGCTGAGGCAGGAGAATCGCTTGAACCTGGGAGGTAGAGGTTGCAGTGAGCCAAGATTGCACCATTGTACTCCAGTCTGGGCAACAAGAGCAAAACCCCGTCTCAAAAAAAAAAAAAAAAAAAAAAAAAAAGAAAAAAGAAAAAAAGGATGATTCCTAGGGTTCTGGTTTCACCATTTGGGGAGATGTGCCATTTATGGAACTGTAGAACACTGGAAGAAGTGAGGTTTAGTCATTCGCTTATTAGGTCTTAAATCCAATTCTCTGACCCTCTCAGTCCTGTTTTGTATTGCATTTCATAGGTATCCTTACCATTCGGCTTTTGTGAGTAGATCTGGACAATTGGAGGCACTGATGGAAGACTGGAGGGTAGGAGTAGGGAGAAGGTAGGGTATTTTTCTCCCTCCCTTTTTACTCCGGGTGGTGTCCCAGGAAGTGACAGTTTCATTCCTGTGGCTTCAGCTGTCAGGGAGCTCCTTCCTTCCTTTGTGGTCCCTGGTCCCAAAGGGCAACTCCTGCTATTCTAGCCCCTGTCAAATGATCCCAGCTATTGGGCTCTTATAATACAGGTTGAGTATTTTTTATTCAAATGCTTAGGACCAGAAGTGTTTTTGATTTTGGATTTTTTTTTTCCAGATTTTGGAATATTTGCATTATACACTTACTGGTTGAGCATCCCTAATCCGAAGATCCAAAATGTTGAATTTCCTTTGAGCATCCTGTGGTTACTCAAAAAGTTTCAGATTTTGGAGCATTTTGGATTTCAGAGTTTTGGATTAGGGATACTCAACCTGTACCACCTCTTCTAGTGGGTCTCCCCAGCCCTTAGGTTGGTAGTAGCTTCCTGCTGGGAAAAGGGAGGAAAGATTTTCCTCTATCCTCTTAGGGTCTTTGGCTGAGTCTGAAAATCAAATTGCCAAAGACAGATTAACAGAAGAAAAACATTCAAATTTATTTAAGTTTTATGTGACATGGGAACTTTCACAAGGAAATGAAGACCCAAAGAAACAGTTAAACTTTAGTATTTTTTATAGTAGGTTTGAAGAAGAGTGGAGAACCATGGAGAAATATGGTAGGGTAAAAGAGTGTGATCTAATGGTAATAAACTGGGGGAAACATAGTAGGACCTGATTTTGCCAGATTCTTCTGTGTCCCCTCGTCTTCAGAGATAAGGATGTTCCTTTCCTCTTGGTATAGGGAGGGCATGTCTCAGATTAGGGTCTTATAACCTGCTTCAGGGGAAGGTCAGAAATTTTCTTCTAGGTTTTATGACTTGTTTCAGGGGAGACAAGAGGGACAAGGTCAGAGAGACCTTCCTGCTTCTGCTGTTTTTCAGATCTCTTCCGTTTAAAATACTCACTATGTCGAGGTGGTATATTTTGGGGTAGTGTGCTCTGAGCCCCATCACTGCTGTTGTTCATTTTGGCGCTCCTTCCCATTCCCTGTTTGGAGTCTTGGATCTTCTATTGCCATGTAACCACATTTCTCTGTTAAATTTTATCTGTTTTAATGCTTAGAGTGGTTTCTTTTTTCCTAACTAGAACCTGATGAATACAGGGTGAAAATTTGAGAGTTCAATTTTGGAAATTATTTGTGTCAAGTTTAGTATTTCTGTGATGCATTCCAGTGATGTTCTTAGAGGAGTTGGATAGTGAGCTCAGATGCGTGTGTGAACTAGAAGTATAAATTTGGCTATCATCTCAGCCAAATGGTAGTATTTCAAACCATGGGAGGGATGGATGGGATCATCTAGTACACAGAAGAGAAGGGAATCCAAATCTAGGTCCTCTGAAACTCTGAGTCCTGAGAAGTGGGATGGGGGAGGGAGATGGATAAAGTAGAAAGGCCAGGGAGAGTGATGCTGTTGATAACATAAAGAAAGGATTGTTGGCGGGGGGAAGTGGCCCATGCCTGTAATCCCACACTTTGGGAGGCCGAGGCGGGTGGATCATCTGAGGTCAGGAGTTCGAGACCAGCCTGGCCAACATGGTGAAACCCCGTCTCTACTAAAAATATAAAAATTAGCCAGGTATGGTGGTGTATGCCTGTAATCCCAGCTACTCGGGAGGCTGAGACTGCAGAATTGCTTGAACCCGGGAAGCAGAAGTTGCAGTGAGCGGAAATCGCACCACTGCACTCCAGCCTGGGTGACAGAGTGAGACTCCGTCTCAAAAAAAAAAAAAAGAAAGAAAAAAGAAAAAAGAAACGACCGTTTCACTGCTTTGTGCATTCTGCCAAATGTTTATGGTGTCAGTTACCTTGATGAAAGCAGTTTTAGGGACATGGTGGGTAGTTGAGGGTCTTCACCAAAATGAAGTGGTAGATGAGTGAATGTGAGGTGACAGAGTATAGCTCGTGCATAGAGAGAGTTCTTTCGAGATGTTTGATAATGAAGGGGGAGTAAACAAATGAGGAACGCTGGGCACAGTGGCTCACGCCTGTAATCCCAGCACTCTGGGAGGCCGAGGCGGGAGGATCACTTGAGGTCAGGAGTTCAAGACCAGCCTGGCCAATATGGTGAAACCCCACCTCAACTAAAAATACAAAAATTAGCCGGGTGTGGTGGTGGGTGCCTGTAGTCCCAGCTACTCGGGAGGCTGAGGCAGGAGAATCGCTTGAACCTGGGAGGCAGAGGTTGCAGTGAGCCAAGATTGTGCCACTGCATTCCAGCCTGGGCAACAGAGCGAAACTCTGTCTCAACAACAACAAAAAAGAAATGAGGAGATGTATTAAGAAAAGCTACAGTTTTTATGATTGCCTTTTACTTTAAAAATATTTAATTTTTAGAATAGTTTCTAAATGAAAATAGAAGTCATACAAGGAAAAGTTTTCCTCTTCTTTCCCGTTAACTCTTTTTTACTCCCTTCTCCCAGCCCCAGCATATAGCCACTGCTATGTGTTTCTGGTATACATCCAAAAAAATTTTATGTAAATACCAGCAAATGTGATTATATATTCTAGATTTTCCCCTTCTTATCCCTAGGGATAGCCTACTGTATATATTTTTATTGTCTTATTTTTTTTCTCTGAATAATATGACCTGGAGATCTTTCCGCATTGGAACTTAGAGGTTATTCATTTGTTTATAGGAATATTTGTTCTGAAGGTACTAAAATATTTGTAACCAGTCATTTTTTACTATTACAAATAATACCTGTATGTTTGCAGTAGGCTAACTTCTTAAAAGGAGAACTGCTAGGTCTGAGAATATGCACCTGCCATTTCAGTAGATACTGTCATATTACCTCCTTAAGTGGCGATCTGGTATCTATGCCCACCAGCAAAGCATGAAGAGTACTGTTTTCTCACAGTTACATCAGTATAGTGTGCTATCAAACTTTTGGATTTTTGACAGTCTAGTAAGTGAAAAATAGTATTTTTTTTTTTAAAGTGCAGTTTTAGTTTTCATTTGTTAAGAATGAAGTTGAACATCTCTTTGTATGTTCAGGAACCGTATGTGTTTCATTTTTTCATGAACTCTCAGTTCATATTTGTTGCCCTTTTTTTTCTATTAGCTTTGGTCTTTTAACTTTTTGAGTTTTGTATGTTAGGCCTAAGGGCCTGACAGCTCACTGTGGCTGTAACATTGCTTGTAAGATGGGCCTGGTGAGCAGTGGTTTTGGATTGGGGCATGGTGGCTGGATCATGAAGGGCCCTGGAAAGTCCATTTGGTGTTTATATAGGCTCTTGGTTTATAAAACTTGTTTTAACTTACAGAAATAGTATCTTATTAGAGATTCTTTTTTTTTTTTTTGAGATGGAGTCTCACTCTGTCGCCAGGCTGGAGTGCAGTGGCGCGATCTCAGCTCACTGCAACCTCCAACTCCCTGGTTCAAGCGATTCTCCTCCCAAGTATCTGGGATTACAAACACGCGCCACCATGCCCAGCTAATTTTTGTATTTTTAGTAGAGATGGGGTTTCACCATGTTGGTCATGATGGTCTCGATCTCCTGACATCATGATCCGCCTGCCTTGGCCTCCTAAAGTGCTAGGATTATAGGCATGAACCACCGTGCCCGGCCTAGGGATTCTCTAGATGCAGTAACTTCTGAAATAATTATATGTCAAAATCAATAGAGCAATTTAATTTGGAATGAGGACGGGGAATATTAATAATGTTCTTTTCTACATGGTAAGTACAACGTCTGTCTTGTACCTGATTTGACTATGACCAGGCCTACTTAGCTATGGGGTAATAGCCATAATTAATTTTCAATAGTTAGTGGTAGAGCTTTGCCAGCTATTATTTTTCATTTAAAAGAAAAAATCGTCTTTCATATAATGAACAGACTTCAAGTTGACCCTTGGTTTCCTCATCTTATTTCTATGAAGCACTCAGGGGGACTATTTTAAGAGAACAAACTCATTATATAAGTAATCTCCGAGAATAACTGCTTCTTCCTAGTAGCTTCTATTTCCTTTAGTCAGAGACTCACTCTAGAGACACCACCACCATACAAAGGACCAGTTCATACTCTTGAGAATTTCAGAATGGGAGCATAGGTGCTCTTTGTCAATGCCTTCCTTTCATTTCTCCTCTACTCTTTCCTCCTTTTTCCCCCTTTTTCTGCTCATTCTCCCAGCGCTCCAACCCTAGCTGGCTTAAAGGAAAATACTTTATCATGAATCACTTTTATTCCTTTTAGAAAACAGATTTTGAAAGCATGGTTACGCCATGCTGAGCATTGTGTAAGTCCAAATAAAGAAAAATAAATGAAATGTAAAGAAAAAAATTAATCTATTGACCAGAATTTTTATTTTGTTTTCTTTTTGTTTTTTGAGTTGGAGTCTCGCTCTGCTGCTCAGGCTGGAGTGCCGTGGTGCGATCTCGGCTCACTGCAACCTCCGCCTCCCGTGTTCAAGTGATTCTTCTGCCTCAGCCTCCCGAGTAGCTGGGATTACAGGCATGTGCCACCACGCCCAACTAATTTTTGTATTTTTAGTAGAGATGGGGTTTCACCATGTTGGTGAAGCTGGTCTTGAACTCCTGACCTCGTGATCCTCCCACCTTGGCCTCCCAGAGTGCTGGGATTACAGGCGCGAGCCACCGCGCCGACCATTTTCATTGGTTTTAAGAAGTTATTTTTCAAGTTGTACCTTAAGGGTGCTTTCGAATTCTCTTATTAAAGCTTACTCTGTTCTCAGTTTTTAGTAGGCAGTCAATGATTTGTATTATGTAAATAAACCCTCTGGGTATGGGCAAAAGTACTGCACACTTAAAATGTTTGGACTTGACTTGTCTTCCAGAGTTCTGTGGTAAAGAAACTCTCAAAACATGCTTTTGGGTTCAAAACAATCAAACTGTTTTCTCTCTTTGTTTTGTTCTCACTGAATTTTTATTTGTATCAACCTCCATACCGTCCTTACTTAAATCCATGAATAGACTCCTTTTATTGTTTTGTGTTGTTTCTTGGGTTGATTTTCAAATGGAACAGTTGTGTAAGATAAAGGTTTGTTCTCCTGAATAGTGTTGATGTGAACCGTGCTGTCTCTTCTATAATGCCACCATTATGCAGAAGCCTGCAGGGGGAAGGGCAGATTCGTAGTTGTGAGAGTCTGCCTGTGCTTTAGGGTAATAATCCTGCATTCATTATTAATCTCCCTTTGCTTCCATGTCTCCTGCTCATTACCAAAGGCCAAGACATGACATGTTCAAGATGTTAGAAATTTTGAAAATAGCAGAACGGCTGCTTTTGAAGCCCGATTATTAGTCTTAGAAATGACAACTGCAAGGCCATGTAATATTACTTATTTTAGTTTTTAGATATTGTCTACATTGTTTTTTGATCAATAGGCAAAGAGCCACTAATGAGCCATTATAATTTCCTTAAATTCACAGTCTCTGGAGTCAGTTTGTCTGGGTTTGTAATCCCTGCCAACCCTCTCACCGTGTGATTCTAGGCAAGTTACTTTTCTTTTCTAGACCTTAGGTTCCTCCTCTATAAAATTGGAATAAAAATGAAGGTCAACATGGGAGGATTACATGAAAAAATGAATGTGACAGGCCAAGTTTATTGCTGGATATATAATAGGTACTCAATAATGTTAGCTATTATCGTTATTACTAATCAGATTTTTATTACCCTGGATTTAAAAATAATTTTTCTGTATATAAAGAAATAGTTTGGAAAGTAAAGTGTTTCGATTACAACAATAGTTTATTTCTCTTGTTGGTGACTATTATTTTCTTGGTTCAGTGAGTCCAAAAGCTTTTAGCAGGCAAGGGAAAAGTCCCTTGGAAAATGTATATCAGGTCACTGTTTTTCTGATGGATCACAGCAGGAAAATAGTTTATGTTCTCACCTTAAAATAAAAGGAAGCTATTGATTCCAAGCTGTATGGAAAGGGAAACTTAAAAACATTTAAAAAGTGTTGATAAGTTTTTTAAGGGAAAAAAGGGCAATGCATGCTTTTAACAATTCAAACAGTACAGATAGATATAAATTAAATATTCATGTGTCCCTTCTCAGGATTAAGCATTAAAAAATTATAAAAGTAGTATTCATGCAAGTTTAAAAAAAAAGAGAAAGAATATAAAAGATGCACATGAATACAATATTGGAGCCCACTGAACCTTTATCTTGCTTTCAAGGGCAAACCAGTTTTTCATGTATACTTCTATCCATTTTCTTTGCTTAGAACAGAATTTCCCTTTTTTCTTTTTCCTTTGTAAAACACAAAGTAGATACTAGACATATTCTTCTACACCTTGCTTTGTTTCTTCTAATAATATCATAGAGATTGTTACAAATTGGCACTTAGAGATTTATGTTGCTTTCTAAACAGGCATGATATTTCAGCTGCAGTCCCATAATTTATTTAACCAGTGTCCTTATAGTGGATATGTAGGCTTTTTATGTTTTTTGCCTTGTCAATAATCTTCAATGAGAATTACTTATTTATATATGTTTGTGTGTGTGCGTGTGTGTGTGTACACATGTGTATGGGTATGTGATGTAAGTATCCTACAAGCACATGTAGGAGAAATTCTGACATGCATATATATTTGCTAGTTTTTTCTATTTTGCCTTCCAAAGCGTTTCATCAGCGTAGCCTGCCATCAGCAGAGGGAGAGGTTGCCAGTTTTCCCATTCTTTTGCTTGCACTGGATAGTATCGCACTTAATATTTTCTATTTTGATATGAGAATATAGGATCTCATTTTGTTTTGCATTTTAAAATTATGCGAGATCAATGTATATCAGGATAAATTCCTAATAGATCCGAGATATAAATGCAAAACCGTATGTGAATTAGAAGAAAACATGGGTGAATTACTTAGTAATTTGGGAATAGAGGAAATGTTCTAATAATGACTCAAAATCCATCAGCAATAACAGAAAAGAGTGACACATTTGCTATTTTAGAAATAAAAAAGTATGAAGAAACTATAAAAAAGTAAAATGACAAACTGGAAAAAATATTGTGACTTCTATCATAGATATAGATAGGATTGATATCCTATGTGGCGTATGTGTATGAGTAAATTAAAATTTGAGATGAAAATAACTATTAGCCTGATAGAAAAATGGGAAAAAATAGGTACAGATGAAAAGATGAAAAACAGAAAAAAAAAAAAAACAACAACACTGCGAGGGGCCCTTATGCGTGAAAAGGTGCCCAGCTCACTCATAATAAGAAAAATTCGTGTTACACCCTCAGTGTTGTTTTTCACCAGATTGGCGGAAGTCCAAAGTTTTCATAGCAGACTCCAGGGTCAAGGCTGCAGGTAAAGGGCACTCACAGGCCCTGCTCATGGGAGTGCAAAGTGGCACACCTTTGTGGAGAAGAATTTTACAGTATGTAATGGAATTTCATGAGAATTTATCCTCTGACCCCACATTCCCACCTTTTTGGACTCGATTCCAAAAGTAATCTGGGAAACATAAAAATGACATGTGTACATTGCTACTCATTGCAGTACTGTTTGTAATAAAGAAAGACTGTATGCCACTGCCCTCCAGCCTGGGCGACACAGTGAGACTTTGTCTCAAACAACAACAACAACAACAACAGGCTGTAAATAATAAGATATTGAAATCTAGATTCCATCTGGCTAGCCTGAAGTTTGCAGCTCTCCAAAATAGATCTGATATCCCAACTTTGGCATTGGCAATATTTGGCTTACGTGCAGATGGTTTTCAGCTGCATATCAGAGGTTACGAGCACTCTAAGGGGTTCTAACGCTCAAATCTTGAAGTAGGTGGAGTTCTTTCTTGGGCACTCTCTAAGTTGGTGCCTTCTTCCTACCTTTCCCTTCCCTGGTCCACTCTTGTCCATCTGCCTGGCCCTTCTTTCCTTCAGTGCCCTTCTCTAATATTGCTTCTCCTTCTAAGGCACTGGAGGACCTGGCATGAATGTTCTAAGGCAAGATCAGAAGGTGTTAACCTCTTAGCAGGTATTTGCTCTGATAACCAGATCATCTAAAAGCGGTAGTGTGTTTGTACATTTATTTTATTATTTATTCCACCTCCACTTATCCAAATTAATGTATGAAATTGGGATGTATCTTAAAATTGGTAAGAACTTGCATTTAACTTCTACCCCTCTGGAAGAGTTTTTGCAAAGTTGATGGTGTTTCTCGTAGTTGGTGGCATCTTAGAAGCCCAACAATGTGTGCATAAGGGGGTAAGCCACGTGGAATCACCATTATTTATTGGCAAATAGCCATAGACAGTTTTCCTTCTCACTTTTCATTTTTAGTGAGTTTGTTTTCTGTGTTATTTCATAAATAAGGCCTCTGCTGGGTGATTGTGGGTTGGCTCAGAGCTAGCAAATACTCTAAAGTGAGAAAGGAAAAGTATAGGGTATTATCTTTTTGTTAACAATATTAACATTTATACAGATATCTGTCTTGAATTCTTAGCATTTGACATAATTAATTATTCCCTCTTTTTTTCCCTTCTTTTTTTGAGACAGAATCTTGCTGTGTCGCCCAGGCTGGAGTGCAGTGGTGCAATCACAGTTCACTGCAACCTCTGCCTCCTAGGATCAAGCGAATTTCCTGCCTCAGCCTCCTGAGTAGCTGGGACTATAGGCATGCGCCACCATGCCTGGCTAATTTTTGTATTTTTACAAAATACAAAGAGACAGGATTTTGCCACGTTGGTCAGGCTGGTCTTGAACTCCTGACCTCAAGTAATTTGCCCGCGTCTGCCTCCTAGAGTGCTGGAATTACAGGCACAAGCCACCGTGTCTGGCCTGCTTTTTTTTTTTTTAAATTTATTTTTAATTTTTTAAAATCAGATAGGCTCTTTAAGACTGTAAACTCCCTGAGGGTAGAGATTCTATTCACAGCCGTATCCCCAGTACCCAGGGTACAGCCTGGCACATAGTGAATCCTGATTGCCTATTGTTTGTTGATTGACTGATTTATGCCTCTAAGAGGAACTATCTTTTGATAATATTAAATAAGATGACCTAATACAAAACTGATAGAGTTCAGAAATAATTAAGAATCTCCTGGCCAGGCGTGGTGGCTCACGCCTTTAATTCCAGCACTTTGGAAGGCTGAGGTGGGCGGATCACGAGGTCAGGAGATTGAGACCATCCTGGCTAACACGATGAAACCCTGTCTCTACTAAAAATACAAAAAAAAATTAGCCGGGTGTGATGGCGGGTGCCTGTAGTCCCAGCTACTCAGGAGGCTGAGGCAGGAGAATGGCGTGAACCCGGGAGGCAGAGCTTGCAGTGAGCCGAGATCGCGCCACTGCACTCCAGCCTGGGCGACAGAGTGAGACTCCGTCTCAAAACAAAAACAAAAACACAACAAAAAAAAGAATCTCCTATGTTCAGTGGGAAAGGAATATTTGTTGGGTGGGGGGTTTCCTAAAAGATTATGTAATTTTTTGGCATTTTGACATATTCACAGAATTCCTATTGATTGAGGTTACTGCATCAAGTATAGTACAGTCATGTGTTGCTTAAGCACAGGAATTTGTTCTGAGAAATGTGTCAGGCTATTTTGTTATCATGGGAACATCATCAAGTGTACCCACACAAACCTAGATTGTACAGCCTATGACATATCTAGGCCATTATATGGTATAGCCTATTGCTCCCAGGCTACACACCTGTACAGCATATTGCTGTATTGAATACCATAGGCACTGCAGAGCATCTAAACATAGAAAAGGTACAGTAAAAATATGGTATGAAAAATTTAAAATGGTGCACCTGTCTAAGACACTTACTATGAATGGAGCTTGCAGGACTGGAAGTTGCTCTGGGTGAGTCAGTGAGTGGGTGGTGAGTGAATGTGAAGGCCTGGGACATACCCTGCACCCTACTGTAGACTTTATAAACACTGTACACTTAGGCTACACTAAATTTATACAAAATATTTTTCTTTCATAATAATAAATTAACCTTAGCTTACTATAATATTTTTACTTTATGAACCTTTTAATTTTTGAAAACGTTTTCACACTCTTGTAATAACACTTAAAACACAAGTATATTGTACAGCTGGAGAAAAATATTTCCTTATTGTTTAAGCGTTTAAAATTAAATTTTATTTACTTATGGCCATGCACGGTGGCTCACACCTGTAATGCTAGCAGTTTGGGAGGCCGAGGTAGGTAGATCACGAGGTCAAGAGATTGAGACCATCCTGGCCAACATGATGAAACCCCGTCTGTATTAAAAATACAAAAAGTTAGCCAGGTGTGGTGGCAGGTGCCTGTAGTCCCAGCTACTCGGGCGGCTGAGGCAGGAGAATCACTTGGGCCCGGGAGGTGGAGGTTGCAGTGAGCCGAGATTGCGCCACTGTACTCTAGCCTGGTGACAGAGTGAGACTCTGTCTCAAATAAATAAATAAATAAATAAAAATAAATAAATAATTTTATTTTATTTTATTTTTAAAATTTTATTTATTTTTACTTTTTAAATGTGTTTGTTAAAAGCTAAGACAGAAACATACACATGAGCCTAGGCCTACAAAGGGCAGGATCATCAATATTACTGTCTTCCAGCAACACATCTTGTCCCACTGGAAGATCTTCAGGGGCAATAACATGCATGCAGCTGTCATCTCCTATGTTAACAATGCCTTACCTTCTTCTGGAATACCTGCCTCCTGGAGGACCTTCCTGAGGTTATTTTACGGTTAAATTTTTTTTTTTTTTTTTTGTGAGACAGAGTCTCACTCTGTCACCCAGGCTGGAGTGCAGTGGTGCAATCTCAGCTCACTGCAACCTCTGTCCCCCAGGTTCAAGCAATTCTTCTGCCTCAGCCTCCCGAGTAGCTGGGATTACAGGCGCCTGCTACTGCACCCGGCTAATTTTTGTATTTTTAGTAGAAATGGGGTTTCACCATCTTGGTCAGGCTGTTCTTGAACTGCTGACCTCGTGATCCAGCCACCTCGGCCTCCCAAAGTGCTGGGATTACAGGTGTGAGCCACTGCACCTGGCCAACTTTTTTCTTTCTTCTTCTTCTTTTTTTTTTTTTTGTAAATAAGTAGAAGGAGTACATTAAAATAGTGATGAAAAGTATTCTATAGTAAATACTAAGTGATAGGAATTTTTAAGCTCCATTATACTCTTGTGTATCAACTGTCATATATGTGGTCCATCGTTGACTGAAATGTCATTATGCAACACATGTTTTCCCTTTATTTTGAAACCAACGTTGGCAAAATTCCAAAGTACAATAATTTGCATTATTTATTCATTGCCATACTTCTCCTTGAGAGGTCCTATGGTAAGAGTTATCTAGTGACTTGAAAATGACTGGGTAGAAGAATGTGCCAGGATATAAAGCTGGCATCTGATACAGATAGTTCTGTCATTAGGATTATTTATTTATTTTGAGACAGAGTTTTGCTCTTGTTGCCCAGGCTGGAGTACAGTGGCACGATCTCGGCTTACTGCAACCTCCACCTCCTGAGTTCAAGCAGTTCTTCTGCCTCAGCCTCCTGAGTAGCTGGGATTACAGGTGCCCGCCCCCACGCCCGGCTAATTTTTTGTATTATTAGTAGAGATGGGGTTTCATCATGTTGGCCAGGCTGGTCTCGAACTCCTAACCTCAGGTGATCCACCCGCCTCGGCCTCCCAAAGTGCCGGGATTACAGGCGTGAGCACCTGCACCTGGCCCTTATTTATTTGTTTTGAAATAAACTAACAATTGCTAGTTTTTTTTATCATTAGCTAGCAGACATCTGTGACATTTTCTTGTCTGCATAATATGGTTCTCATAGTATTGCTTTGTCATTTGAAATTCAACATTCATTCAGCAAATATTTAAGGAGTATCTCCCATGTAGCAGGCCCTGTAATAAGTGCTGGGGATATAGTTACGAGTAAGGTGTGAGTCTCAGTCCTAAATCTTTGTTAAATACAACAGTGAAGCTTGTTTCTTGAAGCTCATTTCTAACGATCACTATGGCCTTCCAAGCTTTAGGGGATTGGAGAAGCGCCATATGCATGTGGTCCCACACATTGCCCCTCTGTCATCCTCCCCTCACCCTTTACCTACTTGCATATTGTTTAGTGTTCTATGACAATTTGAATGTCTACTCTGTGCCCATCACTCTGTTGGGATTTGAACGTTCAAGGAGCAGCAGATAAAAATGTATTCAGTATCTCTTAAATAGTAGTAAAGACAGGCCAAAAAATGAATGATTTTCAGTGTACAAGAATTGTCTACACACAGTCTGTTATAGGAATTCAGAGAAGAAAGAGTACTAGGATCAGATTGATAGTAGAGGAATATCACTCAGGTGGCACTGGGAATAATTTGGAGGATACTAACAGGAGGTAGGTGAATAATCTTTTCTGAGTTGAGTAGGGAAGTGACATAATTGATTTATGTTTTATATAAGGCACTCTGGCTGCTGGGTGGCAAATTAGACTATGGTCTGGGGGTAGAGGAAATGAATGCAAGAAATGAGTCAGGTTAGCAAGGATCGTAGTATTCAGCTGATAAATAGTGTAAGTAGTTTCCATGCCTTTCATTGTTTCAACATTTTTTTTTTTTTAGCTGGGCATGGTGGTGGGTGCCTGTAATCCCAGCTACTCGGGAGGCTGAGGCAGGAGAATGTCGTGAACCCAGGAGACGGAGGTTGCAGTGAGCGGAGATCATGCCACTGCACTCCAGCCTGGGTGACAGAGCGAGACTCTGTCTCAAAAAGTATGTATATATTTTTTGCCATGTTTATAATAAAATACTGGGGGATTTTTTTTTTTTTTTTTTTTTTTTTTTAGGTGGAGTCTTGCTCCGTCGCGCAGGCTGGAATGCAGTGGCATAATGATCTCGGCTCACTGCAACCTCTGCCTCCCGGGTTCAAGCAATTCTCTGCCTCAGCCTCCTGAATAGCTGAGAGTACAGGCATGCCCGCCACCACACCCGGCTAATTTTTGTATTTTTAGTAGAGACGGGGTTTCACCATCTTGTCCCAGCTGGTCTTGAACTACGGACCTCATGATCCACCCTCCACAGCCTCCCAAAGTGCTGGGATTACGGGAGTGAGCCACAGCGCCCGGTAGAATTTTTTGGCGTGTGTGCCAAGTTACCAGAAACTCTGATGTGCTTACCAGTCCTCCCACCTAGTGCTCTTATTTGAATCTTCCTTCCTAAGTGGAGAATCTACACATAGACATCTGTATGTTCTCTTAGTTCATGTCATTTGAGCTTAGCTTCTGTTCTTATACAGATACTGTTGAAGGTGCTGCAGTTTTCAATTTTGGTTTTCCTTTCTTTATGGTAATCCTATTTTAATATATAAGATCCTTTCAGGCAACTGAAGTATGCAAGAGGCAGGTGGAATAGTAGCAACTTTAGGTATTAAAAATCCATATAATAAATATGATGGGTTTGGATTATTTGTTGCATTGCCAGTGAGTTTATTATAGTATATAACAATATTTAATCAAAATGGTGATAGGAATAAAAGGCCCACTTTGAGGTAAATCATTAATTTTTAAGGCAGACAAGTTATGTTTTTAAGAATTTCTCAAGCTGAAGAATATTCAGTGTACACTCTGTGCCTGAAAAAGCTTAACACATAATCCACAAAGGTGAAATTGATTTGATACTCAGAGGTAAGATTAGGGCAAGTTTCACTTTAGTTTGTGGAAATTATTAGATAGTACTGTCAAGCATTGAAAATAAAGGAAGAGAATGCTTATCATTACATTTTAAGTGAAAAGATATAGCATAGATTACACATTTTTATATTTATTGTTCACAAATATTTCCATGTTCTAGCAATTTTCTACTGTGTTGTAATTGCCTGTTCATTTTACTCCACTGTTTTTCTCTCCCCTACCACAGCAATCCCAGTGCCACTGGATATTTTTGAATGATTAAGTGTGCTACTTACTTCTTTTTTGTGTTCATTTTTTTAATAGAAAATGCATCCGATGCAGATTTATGGCTCCTGAACAGTTGCACTGTAAAAAACCCAGCTGAAGACCACTTTAGAAACTCAATTAAGTAAGTAGAAATTGATTTTTTCCTATTTTGTATAATCAAAGTAAGAATTGATACCAAAAGATTAGCTTTTTAAAAATGTCAATATAGATAGTTTATATTAAAAAAGTATGAGTTGGACTTTTAAGATTATACTATTTTGACTTTGTCTGATACAGAATGATGCTTTTTTATTTTTTATTTTTAAATTAAATTTAATTTAAGTTCTGGGGTACATGTACAGGATGTGCAAGTTTGTTACATAGGCAAACATGTGCCATGATGGTTTGCTGCACCTATCAACCCATCACCTAGGTATTAAGCCCTATATGCATTAGCTATCTATCCTGATGCTCTCCCTTCCCCCGCCCCCTAACAGGCCCAACTGTATGTTGTTCCCCTCCCTGTGTCCATGTGTTCTCATTGTTCAGCTCCCACTTGTAAGTGAGAACATGCAGTGTTTGGTTTTCTGTTCCTGTATTAGTTTGGTGCGGATGACGGCTTCCAGCTCCATCTGTGTCCTTGCAAAGGATGTGATCTCATTTCTTTTTATGGCTGCATAGTATTCCATGGTGTATATGCACCACAATTTCTTTAGTCTGTCATTGATAGGAATTTGGGTTGATTCCATGTCTTTGCTATTGTGAATAGTGCTGCAATGAACATATGCGTGCATGTATCTTCTTAATAGAATGATTTATGTTCCTTCGGGGATATACCCAGTAATGGCATTGCTGGATCAAATGGCGTTTCTGGTTCTAGGTCTTTGAGAAATCGCCACACTGTCTTCCACAATGGTTTAATTAATTTACATTCCCACCAACAGTGTAAAAGTGTTCCTATTTATCCACAGCCTCGCCAGCATCTGTTGTTTGTTGACTTTTAATAATCGCCATTCTGACTGGCGTGAGATGGTACCTCATTGTGGTTTTGGCTTGCATTTCTCTAATGATCAGAGATGTTGAACTTTTTTTCGTATGTTTTTTTGCTGCATAAATATCTTTTGAGAAGTGTCCATGTGCTTTGCCCACTTTCTAATGGGGTTGTTTGTTTTTTTATCCTATATATCTGTTTACATTCCTTATAGATTCTGGATATCAGACCTTTGTTATGTGGATAGATTGCAAAAATTTTCTCCCATTCTATAGGTTGTCTGTTCACTCTGATGATAGTTTCTTTTGCTGTGCAGAAGCTCTTTAATTAGATTCCATTTGTCAATTTTTGCTTTTGTCGAAATTGCTTTTGATGTTTTCATCATGAAATCTTTGCCTGTGCCTATGTCCTGAATGGTATTGCCTAGGTTTTCTTCTTGGGTTTTTGAAGTTTTGGGCTTTACATTTAAGTCTTTAATCCATCTTGAGTTAATTTTTGTATAAGGTATAAGGAAGGGGTCCAGTTTCAATTTTCTGCACAAGGCTAGCCAGTTTTCCCAGCACCATTTATCAAGTAGGGAATCCTCTCCCCATTGCTTGTTTTTGTCAGGTTTGTTGAAGATCAGATGGTTGTAGATGCGCGGTCTTATTTCTGAGTTCTCTATTCTGTTTCCTTGGTCTATGTATCTGTTTTTACACCAGTCCTATGAAGTTTTGGTTACTGTAGCCTTGTAGTATAGTTTGAAGTTGGGTAGCGCGATGCCTCTAGTTTTGTTCTTTTTTCTTAGGATTGTCTTGGCTATATGGGCTCTTTTTTGGTTTCATATTAATTTTAAAGTTTTTTTTTCTAATTCTATGAAGAATGTCAATGGTAGTTTAATGGGAATAGTATTGAATCTACAAATTACTTTGGGCAGTATGGCCATTTTCATGATATTGATTCTTCCTATCCATGAGCTTGAAATGTTTTACCATTTGTTTGTTTCCTCTCTTATTTCCTTGGGCAGTGGTTTGTAGTTCTCCTCGAAGAGGTCCTTCACTTCCCTTGTTAGCTGTTTTCCTAGGTGTTTTATTCTTTTTGTGGCAATTGTAAATGGGAGTTCATTCATGATTTGGCTCTCAGTTTGTCTATTGTTGCTGTATAGGAATGCTTGTGATTTTTGCACATTGATTTTATATCCTGAGAGTTTACTGAAGTTGCTTATTAGGAAGTTTTTGGGCTGAGACGATGGGGTTTTCTAGGAATAGGATCATGTCATCTGCAAACAGAGACAGTTTGACTTCCTCTCTTTCTATTTGAATACGCTTTATTTTTTTCTCTTGCCTGATTGCCCTGGCCAGAACTTCCAGTGCTGTGTTGAATAGGAGTGGTGAGAGAGGGCATCCTTGTCTTGTGCCCGTTTTCAAAGGGAATGCTTCCAGCTTTTGCTCATTCAGTATGATATGGGCTGTGGGTTTGTCATAAATGGCCCTTATTATTTTGAGGTCTGTTCCATCAATACTTAGTTTATTGAGAGTTTTTAACATGAAGGGATGTTGAATTTTATTGAAGACCTTTTCTGTATTGAGAAAATCATGTGGTTTTTGTCTTTAGTTCTGTTTATGTGATGAATTATGTTTATTGATTTGTATATGTTGAACCAGCCTTGCATCCAGGGATGAAGCCCACTTGATCATGGTGGATAAGCTTTTTGATGTGCTGCTGGATTCAGTTTGCCCAGTATTTTTGCATTGATGTTCATCATGGATACTGACCTGAAGTTTTCTTTTTTTGTTGTATCTCTGCCAGGTTTTGGTATCAGGATGATGCTGGCCTCATAAAATGAGTTAGAAAGAAATCCCTTGTTTTCAGTTGTTTGGAGTAGTTTCAGGAGGATGGCTTTTTGAAGGGTTTTTTGTGTGTCTATCTCCTTAAGAGTAATACTTTAATGGGAACTTTTCTAATAAGTAATTTCAGTATTTGTGAAGTTAGCTAATAGGTGATTTTTGAGTATTTGTTAAGTGTTAACTGTGTGTTCTTCTCGGAGAATCAATGCATACTTTGTGAAGTTGCCTGACACAGTCCTTGCCTCTTTTCCCTGCCCATTAGCACTGTTCTAAGTGCTACAGTACCTGGCTTTCAACGGAATTGCACTTTGTTGAAGGGAGGTGGGCATATTAAGTCCTTGCTTCTTTCTTTGTTCCCTCAAGTTAACGTGGAAGAAGTATCCTTTTTTCACATTTTCTCTGAATCTTATCTCCATGGATCTTCTTAGAAACCTTCTTCTAGAAATTATTTCCTCATTCCATATTTCCAACCTCTCCAACTCCCCTGGAACGTTTTCATTTGTATTTAAACATACCTGGGTCTAATTGGCCCCCTGTGCCCCTGTTAGCTATTGTCCTACATTTTTTC
This sequence comes from Pan troglodytes, assembly GCF_028858775.2. Lineage (NCBI taxonomy): Eukaryota > Metazoa > Chordata > Mammalia > Primates > Hominidae > Pan > Pan troglodytes. Next base: position 26,598,168 of record NC_072403.2, read on the forward strand.
TTGCCTTCCCAGCCAGACTTTTAAAAATTCTTCTCTTCTTAATTTCATTCTTATACTCATTCTTTTTCCCCTTTATTGGTTTTATTGTGAAATATATTAAACATACATTAGCGTTTATAAAACACATACAGTTTAAATAATAATAAACACTTAAACATCTGCCACCCAGTTTAAGAAGTATAACATTGTCAAGACCGTAGAAACTGCCGTATTTTCAATCATAACTCCCAAGAAGTAACCTTTATCTTGACTTTTGTGAGTCATTTCCTTACTTTTATTAGTTAATGTATCATCTATTAAGTATGTCTTTAAACAGTGTGTTGTCTTGTTTAGCCGTATTTTGAACTTTATCTGTTGAACTTATACTGTTTGTGTTCTTCTGAGATTTACATCTTTTTCTCAGCATTACGCTTTGAGATTTATTCATGTTAATGGGTGTAAATTCATAGAATTTGCTACAATTTATTCATTTTATTATTAATAGAGTTTTGAATTTTTCCCAGTGTTTTGCTTTCATGGACATTCCTGCTATGAATATTTTAAACATGTTTTCCGTTGCACATGTGTAAGAATTATTCTAGAATATGAACCTGGGAGTTGAGTTACTGGGTAACATATCTGTGTACATTCAAACTTTATTAGGTAACGCCAATTTCTTTTCACGAATGGATGTAGTAGTGTGCATTCTCACTAGTAATGGATGTGTGCATTTGTTGTTTTCCATTTTTGTCAGCACTTGATATGGCCAGACTTAAGTTTTTGCAAGTCTGTTGGTGATGATGGTATTTTGTTTTGGTTTTAATTTACATTTCCTTTTTTTCTTTTCTTGAGACAGGCTCTCACCCTGTCGCCCAGGCTGAAGTGCAGTGGCAGGATCTCGGCTCACTGCAACCTCTGCCTCTCGTGTTCAAAGGATTCTCCTGCCTCAGCCTCCCGGGTACCTGGGATCACAGGCGGGCGCCACCACACCCGGCTAATTTTTTTTTTTTTTTGAGAGGGAGTCTCACTCTGTCACCAGCCTGGAGTGCAGTGGGGCGATCTTGTCTCACTACAACCTCCAACTCCCGGGTTCAAGTGATTCTCCTGCCTCAGCCTCTCGAGTAGGTGGGATTACAGGCGTGCACCACCACACCCAGCTAATTTTTGTTTTTAGTAGAGATGGAGTTTCACCATGTTGGCCAGGATGATCTCAATCTCCTGACCTCGTGATCCGCCTGCCTCGGCCTCCCAGAGTGCTGGGATTACAGACGTGAGCCACTGCGCCTAGTCAATTTTTTATATTTTTAGTAGAGATGCGGTTTCACCGTGTTGGCCAGGCTGGTCTTGAACTTCTGACTTCAAGTGATCCACCTGCCTCGGCCTCCCAAAGTACTGGGATTACAGGCGTGAGCCACTGTGCCTGGCCTTTGTTGCATTTCTGTGATCATTAATGAGTTTGGGCTTTTTAAAATAGATCTATTGGCTATTTGGATTTTACTTTTTTGGTAAAATGGCTTCTCAGGTCATTTGTCTATTTTTCTGTTTTTTTTTTTTTCATTTTAATCATTTTTTTGTCGCCATATATTATGTGTCTTACATATCCTAATCCTTAGATATTATACACGTTGCAAATATCTTCTCCCAATTGCGGCTTATCTTTTCATTTTCTTTTGTGGTATCTTTTGATGAAGATAAATTCTGGTTTAAAGGTATTAATCCATTCTTTTTGGTCTGTGTTCTTATTGTTTAAGAAGTCTTTTCTTACTCTGAAGCTATTAAGATATTTTCCTATATTTTCTTCTAAAAGTTTCATGGTTTTACCTTTTACATTTAGGTCTATAATTCATCTAGAGTTGACTGTTATTATTTTTTATTATGGTATCAGAAGGGGTCCAATTTTATGTCTTTCTCTGTAGATAACCAATTGTTTCAGTATCATTTATTTATTTAAGTTCTATTCTTTCTTCTTTTATCTGTGCATTGCCCACCCTCTCATATGTTGAGTGTCCATAGATGTTTGAATCTGTTCTGGGTCCTCTATTTCATTCCTTTGATCTATTTCTTTATTCTGGTTCTTGTTCTACATAGTCATAAGTAGTACAGAGTTACATTAAGGCTACCTATTTGATAGTGCTAGTACCTTTGTGTTCTTCTTTAAGAGTGTATCTGTTTTTAAGTTCAACAAGGAATACTATTGTGTGTTTGTGATTACATTTAATTTTTAGATGATTTTGGGGAGAATTGAATCTTCACAATTTTGAGTTATCCAACTCTTCTATCCTGACTTTTTAAGGATTGATTCTTTTCTTTCTATAGCTCTTGTGCATCTTTTAGACTTTTTTCTCCCAATGTAGGTATTGAATTATTCCAGTGCGTTAAGAAAATAAACTTACTCTTTCTCCTTTTGCCTGCACAGTATGTACTTTATATTTTTATACTACTGTAAATAGTAAACTTTAAAAATTTTTTGTTTTCTGTTTTTACTGCCTTGGTCAGGGACTTAATTGTAGTAGCAATGTGAAGGATGGTTGTGTGTAAGGAAGAGTATAGATCAGGAGTCCAGGGAGGACAGAGTGGTTGTAGTCCAGGTACAGAGGATCTCATCTAAAGTGGAGGTGTTCAGAATTGGAAGGAATACATTGACTTGAGATGGAAGAATTCTTTACATCAGGGGTCTCCAACCCCTGGGCTGTAGACCTGTACTTGTCTGTGGCCTGTTAGGAACTGGCTGCACAGCAGGAAGTGAGTGGTAGGCGAGCAAGCATTACTGCCTGAGGTCTGCCTGCTATTAGATCAGCAGCAGCATTAGATTCTTACAGGAGCACAAATCCTATTGTGAACTGTACATGTGAGGGATCTAGGTTGTGCGCTCCTTATAAGAATCTAAACTAATGCTTGGTGACCTGAGGTGGAACAGTTTCACCCCAACACCATACCTCCCACCCCCGGTCTGTGGAAAAATTATCTTCCATGAAGCCGGTTCTTGGTGCCAAAAATGTTGGGGGGACCGCTGCTTTACACATTCCACGTTGTCCAAGATGACTCTAAGGTCTCTGGCTAGAATGAAGTGAGGAATTCTAGGAAGGGAGTTATTAAGAGATGACATGTTTTGGTTTTGAATGTGCTGTATTTGAAGTTACAGATAAATATTTTAATAAGATAATGAATATACTTGAGCTTTATTGAGTGTCTTCTATGTGACAGGCAGTGTTCTAAGTGCTTTAGATGAATTAGATATTATCTAGCTTAATTCTTGCAGCCTATCAATGAGTTGTAGATTCCATTTGTATTCCTGTTTTATAGGTGAAGCAGCATCTGTTTTACAGATGAAGGTCTCTAAGGCTGTTCAGTTCATAAATGGTAGAGGTGGGATTTTAACTGAGGCAGTCTGACTAGAGTCTGTGCATTTAACCATTTTATTACTGTGCTTCCTAGATAAAGATGTCAAGTAAGTGGTTGCAGAATTGAGGCAGATATCAAAGAGGTCAACACTAGAAACACAAATTTAATATTGTTTGCATAGAGTTGATAGTTGAATGTGATGTCATCCTTAATTGAAAATGGTGGAAGGAACAGAGGAGTTCTTACCTGAGCAATGGCAAGAGGCAAGGGAAGGGAGGATGGAAGAGGGGAGTTAGGGTCACGTTTAGGAGCAGAAGAAGGACGAATTAAACTAAGGCAGAGAATGGTATTCACCAGATGCTGTTCATTTTCAGAGAATGCTTTTTTTTTTTAATGAGAAGCCTGTGATTGTCCCAAATTATGTATTTTTCTCTATAGAAAGGTAAACAAGATACAAAGATACTTTAGTGCTACTGATACCCCCTATGTACTGAACCTAGAGAATATAGTTTCTGTGATTATCAACTTTATGATGTAATTAATGGACATAGTTCTAGAGTATTTCTAAAAGTTTAAAAACTCAAATATAACTTGTGTCAATGGGTTTTGTTATATATGTGTTGTAAATATGGTTCAAAGTAATGAAATGCTGTTTGAATGATTAAGTAGAAATGACACAAGAAAAGTTTGCCATTTAAACACTACAAAGCTAGTGGTAGCAAGCACAGGTTCCTTTAATGTACTATTCTGCTTGATTGAAAGAAAATTTAAAAAGATATTATATATGATTATTTTTAATGGCCTTGAAGACTTTTGATCATCACAACTAATTCTTATTAAGATAACACTTAAACTAACATTTGATTTCTTTCCAGAATAAATACAATCCTGTAAAAGGTACAATAACAGTTAACATTGGGAAAATATCAGATTGAGGTGACATTTATACATATGAAATCTTTCAGTGATGGATTACTCTTCTCAAGCATTTTGCTTTATTCAGATATTTTCCCAGTTGTCACCATTGCCTAACACAAAACAGCAAAGATGAGTAGTGTAACATTGTTAAATGTTAAGTCGTGCTACACATGTGCCTTTTCTCATCCTCCAGCACCATCCTTTCCCTTTGCTGTCCTCTCTTGCATGCATTTTGGTTTTCCATGAGAGTGAGGTAAAGCTTAGATTCAAAGAGAGCCTGATAAGATGTTGCTTCTCCTTCTGTTGCACCCAATCCTTTATACCCAAATGTAAAGATTTACAGCAGTGGGGTGGGACCTGTCTTTTTCTAACCTGGACTCTTTACCCATGATTACTTCACTTTGCTACTTATTCCTGTGTGTCATCATCTCTCGATCATCTGCTTTTGTTTTCCTTCCAGTACTTCTTGGTGTTAAATAGTTGTTTTAAATTATGCATCACATCATTTTGTTTCTCTTGAGCCACCACACAAAAGATCACCTTGTTTTGACAGGAATAAAGAAAGATGACTGTAAGGGATTTACTGTCTTTCATGTGATTAATACAGTCTCAATGATTAAGATCCAGAAATTGTGAATTTGTGACATGACAGTTATGGACTGAATTATTTTGTCGTTTGTTTTGGGGCTTAATACTTTTTTCAAGGTTTTACAGTGTTTGTATTATTGATATTCAGACTGATAAAAGAGTAAGAATTTTAAGTAGCAAAAATAGAGATAAGAGTGACTTTTTGGTTGCCTTTTCACCTTAGAAATCTGAAATGTTATTGCCCTTACTAATTTAGAAAGAATCGCTAGGAAGCCCCCTGTGTTATGATGGCAGCCTGCTGGATGCATACTAGTTCCTCTTGAGCATTTGTCAGTTGCCCTGGCTTTGTTTTATCCATTAGACCATTTTGATTTAGACAATATGGCCTTTAACTTGGGGGGTTCTTGAGTAAATAAAAAAGATCAAAAGTTTCAAAAAATAAAATTTGCTCTTAATGATAGTATCAAATCAAAAAACTCCTTTGGTTAATGCTTTATAGAAGTGTGGGATCTTTTCCATGCCACCTACAGGAGGTCATTCAGAGGCTGGTGAAAATAAACACATCTTGTGTGTCCTATATAAATGACAGAAAGAATAGCCAGCTTGCTTTGATCATGGACTGTCAACCTCTATTTGACCTTGTGCATTATTAACCCAAATGGGCACTGTGGTTTAGCCGTACTGATAGTGGATAGACAGGAGTCACTTGTTTTTAACTGCCTTTGCCTGTAGAAATAAATGGTAATGTCGAAGGGATGGCTTAGGTATCTGAATGTAATTACTTGAAACGACAATTGAAAATAAAGGCAGAACTGGATAAAGACAAAAAATGTGTGTTTGAGACAGAGGATATCTGCTTTGTATAACATCTTTTCACTATAGGAAAGCACCTTCCATGCTATTCTGTTGAGCAAAACATAAATTATTGGATTGTTATTCCTATTATGAAAATATTGTTTGTTTTATGCAGATTTATTTTTGAGTTCTTTTTCTTCATAAATTGAAGTTGGGGGAGGTACCAGAATATTATTTCAACTTGAACTTGTAAAGTAAATTGCTTTCAAAAAAGCTGACTTCATAAGAATAGAGAAGTGGTTACCCTTTCAGTTAGTAATTATCCAGTTTAAAAGAATTAAAAAACCCCTTTCCAGTTCTCTTGTTAACCACATTCACTAGTAATTTTCTTTTTTAACTAAACTTCTAAAAGTTACTTTTATTTACTTTTTGAGACCAGGTCTCGTTCTGTTGCTCAGGCCGGAGTGCAGTAGCACGATCACGGCTTACTGTAGCCTCATCCTCCTGGGCCAAAGCAATTCTACCATCTCAGCCTCATGAGTAGCTGGGACTACAGGCATACACCACCACACCCAGTCAATCTGTTATTATTATTTTTTTTTTAGTAGAGAGGGGGTCTTGCTATGTTGTTCAGGCTGGTCTTGAACTCCTGACCTCAATCAAGTGATCCTCCTGCCTTGGCCTCCCAAAGTGTTGGGGATTACAGGCATGAGCCACCTTGCCTGACTTCCAAAATTAATTTTTAATTAAAAAAATTTTGTCATTAGAAGGTAAAAAATCACGGGGTTTTGATTTGGCCTTTTGTGAGAAATAAGTTAGATAATGCAAGTTATTTGAATTATACTTTAAATAATACTATAGTTTGTTGATTTTTTGTTAAACTTAGATATTTTAATTTTAACTCTTCTAATTATATGAAATGGCTATAGTTTAGTATCAGTTTCATCTTATTGTTTAAAATGTTAGTGGCAGATTCAGTGAATCATTGTGTGCTTTTACCAGTCACAATCTCCTTTTTTCAGCTATCCTTGCCTACCAAAAAGTATCCTTTTACATGGAAAGTTAGTTCAAAATATTAGACTGAATTAATTAGTATTATTGGTTGGGTATTGTCTAATAAGATTTTTTGTCTCCCAACAGTGCTATGCTTAATATGAATTTACATTTTCCTACCATTTGTCATCTCGTTCCACTGTTTAGATATTGTCTGTATGCTGATTTCTCCCAAATCTTCGTCTTTGATCTGTATGTCTCCTTACAGGCTCCAGCCTTGTATATCCCACTGCTTCCTTGACTTCGCCATTTGGATGACCTTGACCATGGACACCTCAAATCATCATGTCAGGGCCTCCTCCTTATCTACCTCACCTTTTCTCTAGCTAGCATTTCCATTAGTATTGCCCATCTTCTTTGATTGTGGTCATCAGGAAATTGCATTATCATTTCTTAGTGTAACAAGGGTTTTTAAAAAAAATTTGTTCAATGCCTCTCTCTCCTACCTCTTTTCTTGCCACTGGGCTATAGAATTTTACTTCCTCCCTGACATTAGAAAATTTCCCAAGCACATAATTAATGTATTTGCATATGTTCTTCCCTTCCTTGGACTGTCTTCTCTCTTTCCTCCAAATGCATGCCCTCACCTCCACCCACCCCACATTAATCCCACCTGGCTAAATAGTTGATCTCTGGAACTCATGTCAGAGATAACACCTGTGGGGTCATCGCCCTTCTAAGCCTCACCTCACCTCTTAGCTCCAAGGTCTGTTCCATGCTAGTTCTTTATCCCATATTAACAATTAACATCTGTTGTTGTGTAGTATATTCTATTATTTGTTTACATATTTGGCTTGCTACTAGATTGTGAGTTTTGAGGTTAGGATACTGACCTCAGAAAAATTCTTTTTATGAAGCCTTTGACGCTCTGACTCTACTGTGTAATGATTTTCCTTGTCCTGGGAAACAGATATCATTAATAGACAAAGACCATTTGTCAACGGTTGTAAGAATGTTCTCCCAAGGTTGTAGTGAGTCCCTTGACAGATACAGGCTGTGTATTTGTAAAAAGGGAAAAGGACATTCTAACTTCCTAATTTCTAACTTCTAATATTGTATTCCTGAGGGAAGTTGTAAAAGGAGTATCTTCCTTCTTGGAGTAGTCACCTGGTCATGCTGGCAGGATCTTGTGCTCCTCACTATCCTAAATGAGCTCCGGGCCAGCTTCAGGGCTGTGGCCATTAGATTAGTTAAAGTATCATGTCTTGAGTGAGAGAGTAGGAAAGGTGGATAAAAACCTGGTTAGTGTTTGGCCTTGAGTTTGGCACACAATTATAATTACTCAATACATGTTTGTATAATTAGGTTGAACTGATTTTTCCTCTTTTTGGGAAAAGGGTTTAGTATCGTTCTGCTGTCATTGCATCAAGTCATCGTTAATATATTTATGTTAAGTACATTGTAAGTTGTATAAGTAATATAATTGCATTAATATCAGAACACTTGTCTTACATTTGAGTATCAAATTGTCCAGATTTGAGAGTGAGCAAAATACACCAGATATACCACCAAAATTGAAAAAAAAATCAACTGCTTGTTGTTGGGGAAGAAGTAGTAATGTTGGAAAGGTTGACTTGATAGAGGATTTTGTAAGATGAGTGAAAAAGATCTAAAAGGACAGTGATGTCTCTGTTATTGACTGAGGTATCCTTGGTCTCTAGAATAGTGCCTGATGAACAGCATTGAGTTACTTATTCACTGAATTGAATTGAAAGATTTGATGAAGGCCAAATTTCTCTAAATAAATTCTTGTTTATGGATTAGGTCTTATTATCTATCATATGTGAATGAATTCATTTTATTCATCTTATGTCACAGTTTTGTTTAGTCTATTTTCTGTTGTTGCTAGGATTTTGTAATTTTTTCCCCATGAGTTTGTTTGGAGTTGATAATGGTATTTGAGGAGCAAGTTTTCTAGAAACATAGATGAAGAGTTTTTTGTAAAGTAGGGGGTGAGAGTTATGTATGTTCAGAGCAGCTTCTGACCATTTCCTATTAGAGGCTTCAAGTTGTCTTCTAACTCTGGAAAAACATGGAGATGAGTGAGAGGAAAGACAGAATATTATCATGTGATGTATGCCAGTGAGCAGTTTTATTGGAAATACAAAAGAAAGTCTATTTTAGTGTTTAATTCCTGGTTTACATAAAAAAAAAACCAAATGAAACTGTAAACTTACAGTTAAAAGATTAGTAACTTAATTTGCAAATCAGCAACAGAAAAAGCAGTTCAGAGGTGGTAGGCCATTTTAAAATGCAAAACTGAGTTTTGTAGATATCCAAAATCTTTTTGAAGAATAGTATTTTGCATATTTTATGATTAATGTTACATCAACAGTTGCTTTGTTTTTGCCATTTTAAGCAAGAGAGTGAGTGAAAGAGGGCAGTGTATTATGTGCTGGCAACAGCTGGCTGATAGCATTGAAATACTTACGTAATTAAATATATGTGTTGGCTGTTGTCCTAACAACTCTGTAGGTGGAGGCTCCAGAAAGCATGCAGAAACTTGCTTTACCAGGATTAAAGAAAAAATCAACATGATCTAAGTCTGTTCTTTCAGCCAAGAGTGATTTCCTATTGTTTTGGTTTGAAAGACATTCTACTTATTCTTGGTGTGTGTGTTTATATAACAGCAGAGAAAAAAAGGCTCTTGTTTTTTTCTTCCCTTATTGTTTGCTCTAAGAGTGACAAACATAATCTTTCATAATTTTTAGTCAGTAGTATTGTTTAATAACTGATAATAAGTGAAATAAAAAAGACTTTTTAAACCCATAGGACATGCTACCAAAGTATTAAATATTAACCCTTTTTATTTCTTACTTATGGTTACACTTAGGTGTAGTTCTCTGGGCCACATTAATGAAGTTATTTAGATTGTAGACTATATTAAGGCATAGATTGCTATGATCCTGGAAAATTGGATAGGAGTGGCAGGTAATATGCAACTTACTTTTACCTAACAGCTGTGGATCTAAATCTTACTCAAAGTGCCCTATGTTTACATATTTTACTGTTTTTGTAGCTCTAAGGCTGAGGCTGGTCCCTACTGTACCTTTGATGAAAGGATGGCACTTTTGTGGGTGTTAGAAAGAGTGCATAGACACAGTGCAGCACCACTGTGTGTGGCTGCCCCATATTAATAACTGTCATTTCTTTATCTGTCTGCACCCATTTTCAGAGTTCCTTAGGGGCAGCCGCTATATCTTTTATCTGTATCCCAGCATCTTATACAGTGATTGACAGTGATAGTTGAACAAATGAATGAACCAACTCATATGTATGTTTCCTTTGTATGTTTATCTTTCCCATCCCTTCCACCTTCTGCGTCTGTCAGATCAAATGTCTTCCACTGGATTTTCATAGAACTTTTTCTGTGTCTCTTTCTTATTAGATTTTAAGAGTTTGAACTTGAGGTTATCTGCATGTCATAGAAAACCTAAAAAGTAGAGGCTTACATGACTTAGGGGATTTATTTTTCGTACATATGCAAAGTCCACAGTTAGGAAATTGCTGGCTTTGCTTTACCAATTTAAGGGTGTGAGGATTGAAGTCGGTTGTTTTAAAGGTCTTTCCCTTTTGGTGTCAAATGGTTATTGCTCTCTGGCCATCACATGCACTTTCCCCCACAAAAAAGATGGAAGTACCAAACTGGATGTGCCAGCTGAGTCTGTCCCTTCTTTAAAGGAGCTTTATAGGAAGTCCCGCTCAAAACCCGTGCTTGCATCTCATTGTGTGGAGTCATATCACAGGACTACCTCTATTTGTAAGAGAGGCTGGGAAATGTAGTGTTTTTTTTTTCTTTTGTTTTTATACTGCACACATTGTTGCTCCCAACAGAATTGGGATTCTGTTAGTAAGGGAGATGGGGCTAATGTTTATTGGCTTGATATCTCTGCTACAGGGTATAAACTTTGGGACAAGATACACATTTTATTTATCTTTCTATCATTTATCAGGGCCATTGTATTGGAGGAGGTCCTCAACATACTTGTGAACAAATGATCCTCTTTTCTCCTCTTATCTTTATTCAGAACATTTAAGAAATGACATAGTTGACATGTAAGAACTTTTCCTCTTTTTGCTTACTCTGAGTGGTCTCTGATGAAGGAATAACAGAATACATAGGAGAAGTTCATGGCTTAGTTGTTGGACACACATTTTTTTAAAAAATGGGACTTGCTTATATTTTCTGCTCTTAAGACCTGCAATGACCATATTTGAAATGGAATCTATAAGGAAAATATGTTTTTCATTGTTCTGAGATTCATTTCTGTGATATAATAATCATAAGCCTGATTTAAAACCTAGATATTTTAAAATAATTTAGACATAAAACAAAAGTGGAGTTTATGATGATTATCATGGAGGGTCTTAACCAATTGGAAAACAGGTTGAAGGACAGTTAAACTCATTTTATAATTAAGTGTTTAGAAAATAATATTTTGTTTAATTCTAAAAAAATTTAGGTACAGCTGAAAAATACCACCTCTCACTAAGATGGAAATTTAATGTTTTAGATTTCACTTGAAAAAAAAAATGGAGAATTTGATGTAACCAGTGAAAATCTAACCAATGGGAAGAGTCTTACAAAACTTGCTGGAGATTTTTTATAGGTTGGCGCCATTGGATATTATCAGAGGGATGTTAAGGCTATCAAATTCTCATTCCAGGATACAACCTACACATTCTGCAGCAGTGTCTTTTTTGTGTTTCTGTACACAGAAGCTGTCGGGAACTACCCAGATATAGTTAGGTTCTCCTGACCCATTCTTTACTGTTTCTTTGTGTGCGTGTGTGCTCGCACGCTCAATGTAGATGCATTAAGAAAGAAACTGACAGAATCACATGATAGAAAGTGTTTTGGGAAAAATACAAATTAAAATGGATGTCAAGGATCTCTTTAACAATATGTTTTAGAAGTCAACAGCTCATCCTTTGTGCCAACCAACAATTTGCTTTCCAGCTCATAAATTTCCTTTCCATTACAAGAGGAATCAGATAAGCAAGTTTATGGCAAAACTAAAAAGTTTAATTTGGTGCTTTCCTTAAGTACCTGTCAGTATTTTATGATAGTTACTGAAGGAAAAGACTTGTTTTACCTCAAATGAGAAAATGGTTTGAGTCAACATATTTTGTAGTATTTCAATTATCCATGGTTGAAACATTGATTAACTCTTTTGATGCTTTTACCATTTTAATTTAATAACAAAGGATTTGATGTCATTGATCAAGTAAATTTTTTAAAAAGTAATTTTTAAAAATAGGGAATAGAACTGGAGTGTATTCATTGAGCAAATTCTAAGAAACTTTAAAAAATTCTCTTCTATCTAGGCTGCAAGCTTTTTCTTACTTGTCATTTCAGATACTTGTATATCGAGAAATTTGCAATATACCAACTTGGTAATCGGTAATGGGTGACTTGAGGGGTATACAGCATAATTAGAACTTAAAACTCAGAGTAATCCAGGGCAGATGGTGGCCTGAGTATGTATTTTCGATCCCCTCATTGTCACACTGCCTAAATAACTTTGAACAACCGTGGGAACCTTTGTACCTGGTGTTAGAGGGGAGCACATATATCAGCTGAGACTCTGGGTCTTGGGCAGAAGTTGTGCTGTATAGATGGGGTTGGGGGAGTAATGTTATCTGTATTCCTTGTGGTGATGGAGAGAAGAGTCCAGGACCTAGAATCTGGAGAGTCTTAGCTCTCCCATAGACCTGGGGCAGTGTCTTGAAAACTTATCAGACCCAGTAATCCTCTTATATAAAAAGTGTTTTGCAACGTACCCTTTATTATATTGAAGTGAAAATCTTGAATAATATAATCTATGCACACACATAATTAACAAATCAATTAGCACAGTGCTCTGAATGTAATTAATATAAGGAAAAAAAGAAAAAATTGTTAATGCAATACATATTTCAAAATACAAATGCTTAGGCACAAATATACTAGAAGACCTAATGAAATGGCCTGTATACAGAATGACAGTGACAGTGAGAGTAATGAACGCAGTCTGATATGTGTGTAGCCTTAACAGCTTAAATGCCAAGAACAGCATTGGTGATCTAGTGATGCACCTTTCCAGAATGGATGATGACTCTTGCTAAAGTTCTTAATGACACGAAGTATGTTCTTCCTTCCATTTTCACAGAGGTTGGATTCCTGAAACTGTACAAGAAATACTTAAAATAAGTCCTCACTTAATGTCAACGATAAGTTCTTGGAAACTATAACTTTAATTGAAACGATGTATAGAGAGATGAGTTTTTTTTTTCTAAGCAATGTTATAAAGAAACTGTCGAATGAAACAATTTTATTCCAGGAGCCACTATCTGTAAAATGGAGATAGGTTCTAAGGAGATATTATAAATATATTTTTTACGTATATGCATGTTAAGTGGGGCTTTCAGAACTCATGCAGGTCGTGTGGAATTCTCTGTACAGCATAGATCTGTGTAGTGGAAGACATCTAGCACCTCTGACTTCGGCCTGCTTAATGGCAGTTGCACCCTCCAATTAGTATTATATCCAAAAAGATTTGGATTTAACCACTTACTGATTAAAATTTCTATATGGCCCGAAGCACACAAAACAAGATAAAAGAAAATCAGGAGAATATGGATGTGAAGGTATATATGACATTATGTTTATAAGTTTAAATAAATACTATTAAAGAGCTCCTTACATTAGACAACATAATTAGAAAATATCCAAAGGGCATAAACAGGCAATTTATGAAAGAGGATGTGCAAATAAAAATGGAAAGATTTTCATTCTTACCAGTGCTCAGGGAAATACAGACCAAGTGAGATACTGGTTTTTGCCCACTAGATTTTTTTTTTTTCCCCAGTAGGCCCAGTGCTCCTGAGAGTATGGGGAACTGTTGTTTACTCTGATACATTTCTGGTAGAAGTTTGAATTGCTATAATCTTCTGTGGAAGTTGTTTTTTGATAGGTATAAAATTTAAAAATATATCTGCCCCTTGATTTAGCAGTCCTGTGTTTTATGACCCTCTCCTACAGACATGAAATACCTGTTTGCTAGGATAGGAACATAAAGTTATTTATTGCATGATTATTTATAATGCAAAAAGTGTTATAACAAATCTTATGCCGTCTTAGGTATTCTTCTTTATGGGCACATATTAATACATTTTACAGCAGCTGATCCTGGAATCTACTTACATAGATTTGCCCGGCTGAGAAGCAACTTGAGGGCTGATCTCCCGCTGCATTCCAAAGAATCCTTTTTTTTTTTTTTTTGACTTATTAGTGATTATGATGACATTACCTTTTATTGAACTGTTTCAAAATACATGAAACCATGCTCTGATGACATTTTTGAAGTGTCTGGATTCTGTTTGCCACTGTTTAAAGATTTAACTAGTTCTTTCTTTAATTAATATTTAGCTCTTCTAGTATCATCTTACCACTGGAACAGCATGTACCATTTGCCTCATCTTTCCATTTCAGGGCTGGTCAAAAGAGACAAATTTCAGACATTAACTAACTGAACATTCTTTACTATAATAGATTTGGAACTTTTATCTAAAACAAATGTTTGTTCTCTGGCCACTGTGTTAAATATGTATGGTGTGTCTCTTCCATTTGGCAGCAAATATCCATTGCATTTGATTCAGTTTTCACTGCCCTTGAAATAAATATACTTGTCCTGAATGGCAGGCTTAAGGATTTTCCAAAGTAAATGATGTTTGCACCACATCTGGCCAGCCATTTTTATGTGATACATTAAAGAGAGTCAGTGTTCATTAATTTGACAAATATTTCTTGAATGCCTACTGTGTGTTACAGGCTTTGGCAATTCAAAGATTAATGACACAGTCACTGCTCTTAGGAGATGACAGTTTAGCAAAAAGGGCAGAGTCTTAGCCAGATAATTATAATACAGTGAGGGAAGTGTGGTAATGCTTCTTTGTTGACAATGATACCTGAATGGGTACGAATGTACTTCAGTTTTTAAAATCCTCGGTCTTTTTCAAGTCTATACTCATCCTGGGTCTCTGTATCTTATTTTACACCCCTCTTCCCTCAACAATAAGCAAACTTTGCTATCTGAGGTAACAAGAAATCTTGAGGAAGGGCAGCTCCGACTTTATTAATTCGGTTGTTCAAAGATACTATCAAAGACCCTAGGCACTAAGTACTTCGTATTTTTTCCTTATTTTTTCTCTTCTGCCACGTTCAATGTGATGGCTTGGTCTTCAGTGAAGTTAAAAAGTTACTTTCATAAGGTGGCTGCCTGGGTTTTGGGGACCATGTGTAGAGGAACAATTTCTTTCCTGTGTGTACTTTTTTGGGGTAAATTTTAAATCATTTTAGACTAATAGCAAAATTGTAAAAATAGTACACTGAATTTTTGTATACTCATTACCTAGATTTAGCAAATGCTAATATTTTACCATATTATTTTACTTTTTTGGTGTATGTGATTTTCATGGCTAAAATTTTAAAACAAAAGGGTGTGCAATGGAAACTTCATTACAGCTCTGATGTTAGCCACCTTATGCCCTTTACCGTAGTGTATACAAATGACTATGTAAATACCTTTCCTCCCTTTCTCCTTTGTCTCTCTTTCGCTTCTTCTCTCTCCTCCCTTTGTGTTTTTCCCTCCCTCTCTCTTTCTTCCCTCCCTGCCTCCCTTCCTTCCTCCAATTGTGTATCCTGGAATAATTCCATATGGATATATAAAAAGGTTCCTCATTCTTTATAGATTCATAGAATATTTGTTTGTTCTCTTATTTATGGATTTTTAGTGTTCCAGTTTATGTGCATGAAATTTTATTAACCAGTCACCTCTTGACTTTTTTGGTAATAACTGGCATTATAAATACTGCTTAGAAGAATGTTTTTTAAAGTATTATTTATATTTTTGGAGATGGAGTCTCGCTCTGTTGCCCAAGCTGGAGTGGAGTGGCTATTTACAGGTGCAGCCATAGCATATTGCAGCCTTGAAATCCTGGGCTAAAGCCATCTTTCTGCCTCAGCCTCCTGAGTAGCTGGGACTACAGGCATGTGCTACTGTGCCAGCTTATAAACATGTTTTGACTGGAAACCTTAGTTGTTGACTATGTAGAGTATGTAAACAGTTTTTAACTTGTGTCTTGAAATAATAACATAATTACTGAAAAGTTACAAAAATAGTGCAAAGACTTCCCATGGACCTTTCACCCAGCTTCCTTTAATGTTTAAATATTTTACATAGCCATGATGCAATGATCAAACCAGAGAATTAATATTGATACAGACTTAATTCACATTTTGTCTTTTTTCCGGTTCAGGATCCAATTTAGGATTCTCCATTGCATTTAGTTGTCATTCACTGTCACCTCCAATCTGGAACAGATCCTCATTTTTTTCTTCTTCTTTTATGACATTGACGCTGTTGAAGAATACTTGTCAGTTGTGTTATAGAACATTGGTCAGTTTGCATTTGCTTGATATTTCCTCATGGTTAGATTCAGATGCTATACATTTTATCAAGAATATAGGAGTGGTGGATATTGCACTTGAGACTGACAAATATCAGTGTGTCATACCAAGAAGATTCAGGCTGTTGATATATCTCTGTACCAGTTAACTTTAACATCTAGTAACCAGGTGTAAACTTTATTTAAGGTGGTAGCTGTCAGTTTTCTCCACTGTAAAGTTACTGTCTTCTTCTTTGGAATTAATAGATATTTTGGGATTCTTTGGTACTGTGCAGATATCCTATTTCTCATCGTGCTCTCACCATTATAATTTTAGCATCCCTTGGTTATTCTTACCTGTAACAATCAATACAATTGTATTATCAAGTGGTGATTTTTCTCTTTCCATCATGTCTTCTCCACTTATTAATTTGAATTTTTGAGTGTAAAGAAGAGCTACAGAATGAGTCTCTTTTCTCTCATTTATTTATGTATTCAATTATTTATATCAGTGTAGCCTCATGGTTCTTTATTTTTTGAGACATAATCCGTAACTATCATTATCACCCATATTGTTCTGGACTTGGCCAATGGAAATGTCTTCAGGTTGTCTCCTTTATCTTTTTGTTGTTGTCGTTTGTTTTCTTATTGAGTGAGGATTTTAATGACAAGCTATGGAACTCAGCTTATACTAATGAGAATGGTACAAGGCTTGACTTTCCCTCCGCGCATCTTAACCACTTTTAAGTGCAGAGTTCAGCAGTATTAACTCCATTCACACTGTTACCCAGTGCTCCTGTATCCTTTTAATATGCTTCTGTTTTGAGCACTTCCTTATTTCCCGGCACCATAAGTTCAGGCTTATCGTGTACTTTCCTTGCCTCAAGTCCTGGTTTGAGTCATTTCTTGAAGAAGCCCTGGTTCCTTTCACTGGTGAACTGTGTGAAGAAACCACAATCTGGGCACTAGATATGCTCATTGCTACTAGGATGTCATTGCTTCCAGGCACTCTTAGTAGACTTATATCTACTAAGACTTAGGAAATGTATGTATTTACACAAACACCTATAACTATTTCTACTTATCTGTATATGTATTAAAAAAACACGAGGTTGTACTATTCCCTTTGATTTTACTTCAACTGGATAGGATTTGATTTTAGCATCTCCCTTTTCTTATAAGTAACTCTGCTCTTTAACAGTGAAAAACAGAAAGTCTCATAGTCTACAATATATTTACATCATTTGTTCAATCCTATTAATCATATACAGTGGTTTCAGAATTACTAACCCATCTCTGTGAAAAAGAAATTTTACTAACACAAATATAATATTTATGTTTAGTCCTTTTTGTGAAGTTTACTTGGGTTAGTTCTTTCCTTTGCCACTCAAATCAAATTCTGTTTTTAATTTGTAATACAATTAGATTAATTTGTTACCACTTGTATTCCATTGTGGATTCTCCCCACTTCCTGGATGGTTTTAATTTTTTGAGTTTGTGAAATATGAGCATGGCCCTCAAAGTCAGAATGATATTAAATCTTTTACTCAGAGAATGATCACTGCCCACTCGTCCTTTTTGCCATCCCCATTACTCCATTCTTTCCATCTTGAGCCCACCCGTCTCCCATTAGCTTTTGACTTCTCCTTCCATTTATTTATTTATTTTTTGTACAAACAGGCAGAAGTCAGCGGTGATTTTTCGTATTTTGATCATGCCTTCTACATTTGTTAATTGGAATTTCACTGTAAGGAAGAGTGGTCTCTTATTCCCCATTTATTCAATTATTTATGTCAGTGTAGACTCTGATTATTTATTCTGTAGGTCATAATGTCATAGAATAAATATACAGAATTCTCTGTATGAAACCCATGGAAATTTTTAAATTTCCTTTTGTTTTTTACTTAAATGATAGCATACTATAGATACTATTTTACTTTTTGTAATGTAACCTGGGAACTCTGCATCAGTTGATAGAAATCTTCGTCATTCTTTCTTATGGCTGCTTAGTTTTCCATGCAGTGAGTATATAGTGGTTTATTCAACTACTTTCCCATGTGTGGGTGTTGAGGTTGTCTGATATTTCACAATTCCAAACTGTGTGGCAGTGAGTGAACTTTTGCTTATTGATTTTTATATTATTGGAGGTATGTCTTTGGGATGAATTTCTAGAGTGCAGACTGCTGGATTGAAAGGTAGGTACAATTATAGATATTGCCTAGTTACCCTCCAAAAGGGTTGTAACACTTTATGTCCTTACCACCAAGTGTGAAAATTGTGTGTTCCTTGCAACCCCTCAAATGGAATTTTATTGTTGTCATTCTTTATAATTTTCACCATTCAGTAGGGAAGAAATGGTATTTCAGGGTTTTCATTTTTCATTTCTGTAATTGTGAGTGGGTTTGAGCATCTTTTATAGTTTGGCCATTTAGATATACTTTTGTCAATCATTCATGTCTCTTATTGTTTATCTATTGTCTTTCAATTTGTGTGAGTTTTTCTGTTTGTCTGTGGCATATGTCACAGGCATATTCTCCCCTTTTGTCTGCTGTCCTTTTACTTTGTTGTGCCGAATATTTTATTCTTTGCCATTAAATTTATGAATCTTTTTCAAGTTCTTTTGGATTTTGAGTCATGGCTAAGTTATCACCTTTCTATAAAAAGAGGCTAAAGAGACATTTACTTTTTTCTAGTACTTGTCACTTACATAGTGACATTTATATCTCCAATCCTTTTGGAGTTTATTCTTATCTACGGTGTGAAGTATGAATCTACTTTTTTCTTTGTGTAACCTAATTGTTCTAGAGCTCTTTTTATCTCTAGAAATGTTCTAGTGCTCTTTTTTTTTTTTAATCTCTAAATTTTTTTTAGTGATGGGGTCTCGTTATATTGCTCAAGCTGGATTGCAGTGGCTGTTCACAGGTGCAATAATGGCTTACTACAGCCTTGAGATCATGGACCAACATGATTCTCCTGCCTCTGCCTCCCTAGTAGCTGGGACTCTAGGCACACACCACCACACCTGGTGCTTACACTAGCACTCTTTACTAAAAATTTAGTCTTTACCACCAATGTTTTGGGATGCCATTTTTGTCAAAACGAATTTCCAAATTTACGTAGGTCTATTTTGGGCTTTCTGTTCTGCTCCACGGTTCTGTTTATTTGTATTCCATCTACCCTGTTTGTAAAGGAAGTTTTATTTATATTATAATTTGACATCTGCTAGGGCTAGTCCTTTCTTGTAGTCTGTCTCCCTTCCCTTCCCTCTCCCTCTCCTTCTGCCTCTCCCTCTCTTTCTCTTTCTCTCTTTCTTTCCTTCCTTTCTTTCTTTTTTTCTTTTTCTTTTTTCCTTTCTTTTTTCTTTTTCTTTCTTTCTTTCTCTCTCTCTCTCTCCCTCTTCCTCTCCCTCTCCGTCTCTTTCTCTCTCTCTTTGTCTCTCTCTCTCTTTCCTTTCTTTCTGTTCTTTCTTTTTTGAGAATCTCACTCTGTCACCCAGGCTGTAGTGCAGTGGTGCAATCTTGACTTACTGCAACCTCCACCTCCCAGATTCAAGCGATTCATGTGCCTCAGCCTCCCGAGTAGCTGGGATTCCTATTAGCCACCATGCCTGGCTAATTTCTGTATTTTTAATAGAGACAGGATTTCACCATATTGGCCAGGCTGGTCTCGAACTCCTGGCCTCAAGTGATCTGCCCGCCTGGACCTCCCGCAGTGCTGGGATTACAGGTGTGAGCTACCGTGTCTGGCCTAGTTTTTCTTTTTAAAGTGTTTTTCTGAGTATTCTTTCACATGAATTTTTTCAAATTAACTTTAATATCATCTGTGTAACTCCATGAAAAATTGACTTGGTATTTGTATTGGTAAATTAGAAATTAATTTTTTTCTTTTGAGACAGAGTTTCACTCTGTTGCCCAGGCTGGACTGCAATGGCATGATCTTGGCTCACTGCAGCCTCTGCCCCCCCGGGTTCAAGTGATTCTCCTGCCTCAGCCTCCCGAGTAGCTGGGATTACAGGCGCGCGCTACCATGCCCAGCTAATTTTTGTGTTTTTAATGGAGACGGGGTTTCACCATGTTGGCCAGGCTGGTCTTGAACTCCTGACCTCAAGTGATCCACCCGCCTTGGCCTCCCAGAGTGCTGTGATTACAGGCATGAGCCACAGTGCCTGGCTGGAAATTAATTTTTAATAAATTAATTTAGGGAGAACTGATAGTTTTAGGAGGTCAAGTCCTTCTGTTTAAGAATAGACAATGGCTTCACATTTATTCAGCTCTACTTCTGTGTCTTTTAGCAGTGTCTTCATGTTTTCCCATTGTAGGCTTTGGATATACAGATGTCATTCCAGATCTGTGGGGGATTGGTTCCAGGATTCCCCAAAGATACCAAAATCTGCCATTGCTCAAGTGCCTGATATTAAATGGCGTAGTACTTGCACGTGACCTATGCATATTCTCCTGTATACTTTAAATCATCTCTGGATTACTTGTAATCCCTAATAGTATAAATGCTAGATAATACTTGTTTTAGTGTATTGCTTAGGGAATAATGAAAATGAAAAGATCTGTACATGTTTAGCATGGACACAATTTTTTTCCCCTGAGTATTTTTGATCCATGGTTGGTTGAATCCATGGATACAGAACACATGTGATATGGTCTGGCTCTGTGTCCCCGCCCAAATCTGATCTTGTAACTCCCATAATTCCCATGTGTTGTGGGAGGAACCCAATGGGAGATAATTGAGTCATGGGGGTGGGTCTTTCCCCTGCTGTTCTCATGATAGTGCATGAGTCTCATGAGATCTGATGGTTTTAAAAAACAAGAGTTGCCCTGCACAAGCTCTCTTTTTTCCTGCCGTCATCCATTTAAGATGTGACTTACTCCTCCTTACCGTCCGCCATGATTGTGAGGTCTCCCCAGCCACATGGAACTGTAAGTCCAGTAAACCTCTTTCTTTTGTAAATTGCCCAGTCTTGGGTATGTCTTTATCAGCAGTGTGAAAACAGACTAATACACGATGGATACAGATACCTTGTTGTAGTTATTCCTTTATGTTTTATATTCTTTGTTGCCTTTGTAAATATTTTTTTTTCTGCCTTTCATAGAGGATTTCTCTCTCATTTTGACCTCTAGCTGATTATTACTTGTATATATAAAGGCTATTATTCCTATATGTTCATTTTATATTGTCTTACTGCACTTTTTTATAGTTTGAGTTAATTTTTATCATTCATTTTTTTCTAGAATTTTTTATGGTACTCTCATTTCATTTGGAAATAAGAGTTTTAATTCTTTGCTTTCAAATTCTTATTCTGTTATTTCTTTTGTCTAATAGCAGTTTCTTTTGTCCAGTTTGTCTTTTGTCTAATTACAGTGTTGAGCAGTAGTGGAGACAGTGGATAATCTTGGCTTGTTCCTTGTGTTAGTGGAATTGACTTTAGTACATCCCCCATTAAGTAAGATACTGGCTTTTGCACTGTATCTATTTTGTCATGTTAAGAAACTATCCATACATTTCTATTTTTTAAGAGTTTTTTCTTTTTAAAAAATGGATACGCAGCAACCATACATATTTATGGAGTACATATAGATATTTTAGTACATGCATACAATGTGTAATGATCAAATCAGGATAATTAGTTTATTCATCACCTCAAACATTTATCATTTCTTTGTGTTGGGAACATTAAAAATCCTCTCTTCTAGCTATTTAAAAATATACGATAGATTAGTGTTAGCTATAGTCACCCTACTGTGCTGTAGAACACTAGAACTTATTCCTCCTGTCTAACTCTACAGCCTCTTTCTATCTTCTTATCCCCTGCTCCTTCCTAGCCTCTGGTAACCATGATTCTACTCTTCTTCCATTAGATCAACTTATTTAGCTCTCACACATGAGTGAGAAGATGCAGCATTTGTCTTTCTGTGCCTGGATTATTTCACTTAACATAATGTTCTCCAGACTCATCCATGTATGCCTAATTGCTCTGATTAGGACTTCCTCTTAGAGTTTTATCAGGTGTGAGTGGGGAGTTTTGTTGAAAGCATTTCAGAAGATTGA
Source organism: Pan troglodytes (assembly GCF_028858775.2). Classification (NCBI taxonomy): domain Eukaryota; kingdom Metazoa; phylum Chordata; class Mammalia; order Primates; family Hominidae; genus Pan; species Pan troglodytes. The sequence continues at coordinate 26,620,332 of NC_072403.2, forward strand.
TGGAGTGATTATTTTTCCTCTTACATCTATTAATATGACATATAGTGTTAGTAGATTTTCTAATATTGAATTTACCTCGTGTTTCTGGAGTAAATTTCATATGGTATTTTTTTTAAATTGTTGTATTCTTGGCAAAAAATACTCCATAAAATATTATCATTTGGGGTCCATTTGTGATATTTGTCTGTAGTTATATTTTTTTGAACTGTCTTTTTCTACTTTGGGCATCAGTGTTATACTTGCTTCATTTAAAGAATTAGAACATTTTTATTCATTTTCAGCACTCTGGAACAATTTACAGATAATTGGAACTATCTGGTTTTTGAAGACTTAGAATTTCCCTGAGAACACATCTGGTCCTTTTGCTTTTTTGTGGGATGGTTCCTATATAAATTTCTGTATATGTTCTTTAGAAATTGGTCTGTTTAAGCTTTCTATCTCTAATTGGGGCAATTTTGGTAATCTGTATTTCTGTATGAAATTACCCGTATCATCTTGGTTTTAAATATACAGTCATGCGTTGCATTTTCAGTCAGTGATGGACTGCATATATGATGGTGGTTTCATAAGATTATAATGGAGCTGAAAAATTGTTATCACCTGGTTATATCATAGCAATTGTAATGTTGTCACACAGTGCATTACTGAAGTGTTTCTGGTGATACTGGTGTAAACAAACCTACTGTGCTGCCAATTGTGTAAAAGTATAGTACATACAATCGTGTACATACATAATACTTGATGATGATAACAAATGACTATTTTACTGGTTTATGCACTTAATATGCTAAACTTTTATTATTATTTTAGAGTGAACTGTTTCTACTGATTAAGAAAAAAAGTTAACTGTAAAACAGCCTCAGGCAGGTCCTTCAGGAGGGATTCCAGAGGAAGTCATTGTTATCACAGGAAATCACAGCTCCAAGTGTATTATTGCCCCTGAAAGTCTTCTAGTAGAGCAAGATGTGGAGGTGGAAGACAGGGATAGTGATGATCCTGACCCTGTTCAGACCTAGGCTAATGTGTGTTTGTGTCTTCATTCTTAAGAAAAATGTTCAAAAGGTAAATTAAACGTTTTTTAAATAAAAAAAGGTTATGGAATAAAGATAAAATAAAATATTTTTGTACACCTGAACAATTTGTGTTTTAAGGTAATCGTTATTATGAGTCAAAACGTTAAAAAGAAAAAGTTTATAAAGTAAAAAAGTTATAGTAAGCTAAGTTTAGTTTATTATTGAAATACATAATTTTAAATAATTTTAGTGTAGTCTAAATGTACAGTGTTTATTGTACATTTTAGTGTTTTTAGTGTTATGTCCTAGGCCTTCACATTCACTCACCACTCACCCACTTACTCACGCAGAGCAACTTTTAGTCCTGCAAACTCCATTCTTGGTAAGTGCCCTAGACAGGTGTACCATTTTAAAAAAGTCGGCTGGCACAATGGCTCATGCCTGTAATCCCAACACTTTGGGAGGCTGATGCGCGTGGGTCATGAGGTCAGGAGATCGAGACAATCCTGGCTAACATGGTGAAACCCCATCTCTACTAAAAATACAAAAAGTTAGCCGGGCGTGGTGGTAGGCGCCTGTGGTCCCAGCTACTCAGGAGGCTGAGACAGGAGAATGGTGTGAACCCGGGAGGTGGAGCTTGCAGTGACCCAAGATTGCGCCACTGCACTCCAGCCTGGGTGACGAGCGAGACTCTGTCTTAAATAAATAAAATAAAATAAAATAAAATAAAAAAGTCTTTTATGCTGTATTTTTGTATGTTTGGATATACAGTACTTACTATTGTGTTACAGTTATCCACAGCATCTAGTGTAGTAACATGCTGTATGGGTTTGTAGCCTAGGAGCAATAGTCTGCAACATATAATGGCCTAGGTATATAGTAGGTTATACCATCTAGGTTTGTGTAAGTACACTTGAAGAATGATGAAATTGCCTAATGACGTATTTCTTGGACAGTATCTCCATCATTAAGTGACACATGACTGTATTTGCATGGAAGTCTGCAAAAGTGGCCTCTTATGACTTTAAAATAATTTCTTCTGTTTTTATTATTATTTATGCCTTGTTTTTTATTTGATAATTTTTGTGTGTGTGTGTGTGATAGAGTCTTCCTCTGTTGCCCAAGCTGGGGTGCAGTGGCGCGATTTTGGCTCACTGCAACCTCTGCCTCCCAGGTTCAAGCGATTCTCCTGCCTCAGCCTCCCTAGTAGTTGGGATTACAGACACCTGCCACCAGGCCTGGCTAATTTTTGTATTATTAGTAGAGATGGGCTTTCACCTGTTGTCCCGGCTGGTCTTGCACTCCCGGCCTCAGGTGATCCACCTGCCTCAGCCTCCCAAAGTGTTGGGATTACAGGTGTGAGCCATCGTGCCTGGCTAAATTTGTTTTGTTTTGTTTGTTTGCTTTTTTCATTTTTCAACGAAGGCTTTATTTTTTTTCAGATGGAGTTTTACTCTTGTCGCCCAGGCTGGAGTGCAATGGCATGATCTTGCCTCACTGCTGCCTCCACCTCCCAGGTTCAAGCGATTCTCCTGCCTCAGCCTCCCTAGTAGCTGGGATTACAGTCATACCCCACACCAGGGTGATTTTTGTATTTTTAGTAGAGACAGAGTTTCTCCATGTTGGCTAGCCTGGTCTCAAACTCCTGACCTCAGGTGATCCGCCCACTTCGGCCTCCCAAAGTGCTGGGATTACAGGTGTGAGCCCCCATGCATGGCCAGAGCTAAGTCTCTAATTTATCTTTTATTCTTGCATTTTTACTGCTAAGTTTTAGTAATATGAATTTTTGTCTCTTTACTGTTTTAAATCCTAGAGATGCTGATGCATAGTGTGCTCAATATCACTAGTTCTTAGAAATCTTCTAATTTAGGTTTTTATTTCTCCTTTCACCCAAAAGCTGCTTAAATTTTTTTATTTCTAATTTTATTGCAATGTGATCAGAGTTATTTTTAATTTTTCTGCTTTAAAGAGCTTCCTGATGTACTTTATTTGTGATTTATCATTTTGTGAATGTTCAATGGGTGCTTGAAAAGAAGGTGTATTCTCTTCTCTGTTATTAGGTAGTAACATTGAATCTAGATTAAGATCTGTGTTGTTTTTTTTTTTTTGACTCTATTTAAGTCTTCTTTCTACTATCATTGCTTGAGTCTTGTATGGAGAATGTATAGGTCTGTTATTGTGAATGCATTTCTTCTTGCAGCCTCAGCTTGGTTTTATGTTATTTGGTGCATAGGTATCTATAGATGTTCTAATTTTATTGTCAGTTGTGTCTCTAAAGTGTTCTTCTTGGGCTGGGCATGGAAAAAACAAAAGTGCTTTTCTTTTCATATTTATTCAATTTTGGCTTGGATTATTCTTTGTATGTTACTCCTTTGTCTCTTTTTAATTTTAGTCATTCTGAATTATTTAGCTTTAGGCATGTTTCTGGTATGTGGAATAGAATTGGGTGTTGCTTTGTGAACCACATTTAAAATCTTTTTCTTTTAGTAGGTGAGTTAAGCTTCTTTACAGTCAGTAAGGCTTCACTTAATGTCCTGGGTAGATTCTTGGAAACACAGTTTTAAGTGAAATGAATTACTGTATGTTGTAGGAACTTAACTCTTGCTCATATCAATTAACCTATGGTAAATTGTTTCTTTATACTACAGTTGTTTCGCTTAAACTTGTGGTTTCCAAGAACCTATTGATGGCATTAAGTGAGGACTTACTGTTTGATGTGACTGCATTGTTTGGTCTCTGCTCTGTTGTGATGTTTTAAAATTATATATATTATTTTTTATTTACTATGTTTCTTTGTGACATGTGTTTTTTTCTTTAAATAAATAAAGTGTTATTTAGGAAGTTGCATATTTTGAGTGGTTAACTTTTTATTTATAACTTCTAAATGCCTGTAGTTTCATTGCCTATGTTTTTGTTTTTGTTTTTGAGACAGGGTCTTCCTCATACCCAGTCTGGAGTGCAGTGTCATGAGGCATGGTTGTAGTTCATTGTAACCTGAAACTCCTGGGCTCAAGGGATCTTCCCACTTCAGCCTCCCTAGTATCTATGACTACGGGAGTGTGTCACCACACATGGCTAGATTTATTGATTGATTGATTGATTGTAAAGACTGAGTCTCACTATGTTGCCAAGGCTGGCCTCAAACTCCTGGCCTCAAGCAACCCTCCTCCTGCCCTGGCCTCCCAAAGTGTTGGGATTATAGGCGTGAACCAGTGTATCCGGTTTCCATTGCCTGTTTAAACATTTACCATCTACTTTGTCAGTGTTCAATAGTATCCTTTTATTCCTGAGTTTTGCCAACCAAAGAATGTGTTTTACTTTCTGATTTTCTCACCCTACACATTTTTCTGCATTATTTCTATTTATTATAACATTTATACATTGACCTACTTTTTTCCTACTTTTGTGCATTGCTACAATGCATAGCATTTGTACATTCATCTTTGGCTTTTGACAATTAATATTCCCCCCTGTATTTTAGTTTTGGATCTACAGTTATGTAGCAATGAGCTCATTATCAGTCCTTTTGCTGAAATTTCCCCAGACCTCTCTTGGTTGCATGAAGCTCATCCTGTTTTATTTAGATTCTTCAAGAGGGGATTATGGATTCTTGTGTGTTAAAAACTTTTTATATAGCCTTGAAACTTGAAGGATACCTTGGTTGTTTTTAAAATTCATTATTCGTACTTTTATTGAATTTCTAAAAAATGCTTTTCCATTGTTGCATTATATTTTGTTTTAGACAACTCTGATGCCAGTTGAATTTATTTGCCTTCGTTCATTATTTTATCTTTTATGCCTAGTGGCCTTGGACACTTTTTCTTTGTTTTTGAAGCCTAAGAGTTTATTAGGATGTGTCTTGGAGTTGACTGTTCCAGGTAAATTCTCCCAGGTACTGGTTGACCCTTTTAATATGCAGATTCAAGTTTTCTTGAATTACAATCTTAAATATTGTTTCTATTTATTTTTATTTCTTTTTTAAAATTTTTTGCTGGGACTCTAGTTTTATCAATGTTATTTTTTCTTTTTTGCTTTCTGATTCCATCACTTTCTCTTTGACTTTTAATTTTTTTTAATTTTTATTTTTTTCTGAGACAAGCTCTTGCTCTGTTGCCCAGGTTGAAGTGTAGTGGCGTAATCTTGGTTTACTACAGCCTCCACCTCCCAGGTCAAGTGTTTCTTGACCTCCTGAATAGCTAGGATTACAGGTCTCAGGATTACAGGATTACAGGTCTCAGCCTCCTGAATAGCTAGGATTACAGGTGCCCACCACCATGCCTGGCTAATTTTTGTGTTTTTAGTAGAGACGGGGTTTTGCCATGTTGGCCAGGCTGGTCTCGAACTCCTGGCCTCAAGTGATCTGCATGCTTCAGCCTCCCAAAGTCCTGGGATTCCAGGCGTGAGCCACCACACCCGGTCTAATTTTGTTGAGTTTTAAAATAATTTTTATTTAGAATTTTATGTAGGTGTTTTTAAACATATGACATTATATTTGAAATTTCTTACAAATATTTAGTAAAGGAAGGAAAACTAAAGAAGAATTTCCTGACAATAAAGCACTGTTAGCAATGTTTGATTCCTTATATTCGGTGCTCAAACCATTACTATTCTAGGACTGGTCCTTTTTAAGGATGGTTGAAACTAGGACAGATTGTCACTTGTCTGGAATTGTTCTTTCTATAAGCAAGACTTTATTAATACTGAATGTTATCTCCCTATGTCCCTGTCTGTGATTCTCTTGAAAGTGCTTCATTCTGACTGAAGGAAAACTTTTGCTTTCTGCATGGAGCTTTGTATAGAAACCTGGCACGACAGGGCACTTTCGGGTCATGCCTTGAGTCTTAAGAAATATTGAAAAATATAATCTAACAATGATGCTTCTGTTCAGCAAGGCAAGGAATTTATAACAGGGCAAAACTGAAACCTGTTTCTTGTTTGCTAGCCCATAAGGAGGCAGCTTGTTTTTATCATCAGTTTCCTGACATCAGGATGTGACTTCGAGAAGAGGAAAATAACACTTATTGGCATCAAAGATACTAAAGTATTTAATGCCTTAAATGAATAATCAGTATATGTGAACAATGAAAACACAGATGAGGAAGGATACCCAGTTTCAGTTTCATCTGTTGTATCATGTTAGTTGGAGATATTTAGCTTAAGCCTCTTCCCTGTTGGTCCACTTTACCCTAGTTGTTTCACTGTTGTGAATGCATTTACAATTATTTTAAAAGATGGCCTCATTCTGTAGGTGAATCCCTGTAAAGAACATTGTAGAAGGTTATTATAACAACTCCTAAGCATAAGCTGGAGTCTAAAATGTTTCTAGGCAGCAACAGTCATATGTATGCTTGACCTTTGGGAGATCTGGTTCTTTCCTGTTGCTTGTTTTTACCCTGGCACTGTCACCCACTTGTGCCCAGGCTAGTTTCAACCACTGTTTGCCTGAGCCTACATTTTGTGTTTTTTTCCATTTTAGCATGTTTTACAAATTTATTGAATTACACTTTGTACCAGGTATTGTGTTAGGGGGCAGGTATAAAAGCAGAGTTCTCATCTGTTATTTGATAGGAAAGACAGTGTGACTGTTATCAGTTTACTTATTCTCAGCCTGCAGCCCAGCCTTGTTTGCCTTGCCTTGGGTGACATAACTGGACTCTGTAATAGCTGTTCTTTGTCAGCTGCTATAATGTTAGTAGATGGTCTTGGTGGGGAATTGCAAAGTGGTGGCAGCAGGAAAGCACTTGTCTTCTGGGTTCCAGTTTTCCTCCATTTTTAATTCACTCCAGAAGCGAGAGATGGGTGCATGGAAGGCCTGGTGGAGCTCATAGGATAGTATCGATACTGCCTCCTTTCCCATGACATTACAGACTGTCTTAGTTTGCTCAGGCTGCTCTTACAAAATACCATAGAGCAGGTGGGTTATAAACGACAGAAATTTAATTCTCACAATACTGGAGGCTGGGAATTCCAAGAATAAGACGCCAGCAGATTTGATGTCTAGTGAGAACTCACTTCATGGTTCATAGATGGCAAGTTATAGCTGTGTCCTCACACAGTGGAAGGGGCAAGGCAGCTAGCTTTATGGGGTCTCATTTATAAGGGCACTATCTCATTCATGAGGGTCCCACCCTCATGACCTAATCACCTCTCAGGAGCTCCATGTCCTAATATCACATTGGTGATTATATTGCAGCATATGAATTTGGGGGGGACACAAGCATTCAGACAGTAACACAGGCCATCTCCCTCAAGAAACCCTGGTTCTAGCTGTAATAGTCTGTACTTATCTGATCTGCCGTTCCTTCTCTGCCTAGATGACATTTATTAAAATATCTTTTATTATCTAACAGCACTTCCCTCTTGCAGTCTTCCTTAAACATCAGCCTGTATTAGTCTGTTCTCACACTGCTATAAAGACATACCTGAGACTGGATAATTTATGGCGAAACGAGGTTTAATTGACCCACGGTTCCACAGCTGGTATAGGAAGCATGGCTGGAGAGGCCTTAGGAAACTTACAATCATGGCAGAAGGTGAAGAGGAAGCAGGCACAATCTTCACATGGCAGAGCAGGAGGAGATGGGAGTGCTACACACTTTTAAACAATGAGATCTCGTGAGAACTCTATCAGGAGAACAGCAAGGGGGCTGTCTGCCCCCATGATTCGGTTCCACAGCTCGTATAGGAAGCATGGCTGGAGAGGCCTTAGGAAACTTACAATCATGGCAGAAGGTGAAGAGGAAGCAGGCACAATCTTCACATGGCAGAGCAGGAGGAGATGGGAGTGCTACACACTTTTAAACAATGAGATCTCGTGAGAACTCTATCAGGAGAACAGCAAGGGGGATGTCTGCCCCATGATTCGATCACCTCCCGTCAGGCCCCTCCTCCAACAATGGGAATTACAATTTGACATGAGATTTTGGTGGGGACACAGAGTCAAATCATATCACAACCCAAGTTAGATTTCCCAACTTGAATTCCTTTAAAGCATCTGAGATTTACTATAGCTGTGCTATTCTATTAGACTGCATTATAATTTTTAGTTGGCTTGTGTTTTTCCTCCTGAACTGTGAGCTCTTTTTAATTTCAATATCACTAGTGCTAAGTAACATAACCTCTCAGATGCTTACTGAATTGATTTAAATCTTCTATTTACTTTTTCCTTCCACTTAAAATAGTAACTCTTTTTTCTTTCTTTCTTTCTTTTTTTTTTTTTTTTAGAGACAGGGTCTTGCTATGTTGCCTAGGCAGGAGTGCAGTGACTTTCACAGGTGCAAGCATAGCACCCTGTAGCCTTGAACTCCTGGGCTCAAGAAGTCCTCCAGCCTCAGCCTCCTGAGTAGCTGGAACTACAGGTGCACACACTGTGCCTGTCTTATATTTTATTGAGTAACGTGTTAGGTACTTTTATATACTTTGTCTAGTTTAATCCCACTGGAGCTTAGGAAACAAGTTTAGAGGAGTTAAGTATCTTGCCCCCATGTTTATATAGCTAGGAAGTTACATAGTTCATTTTAAAACCTGGGTCATTCCTGCTCCTATTTATCTTCTCAAATATTCAGAAGATGTTAAAAAGTAACCAGGTTTTTGGAAGATAGCTATTTTGTTTCTTATTTTTATTGTGTTAATATAGATCCATTAGAGTACCAGAGTAATTCAGCATTTGGATTAAAAGTCTTGGCTTTACTTATATTGAGAGATTCATTAGCAGAAAATTACTTATTGATAGTGTCTTATCCTCTTCAAAATCGGAATTAACAAAATGATTCTTTTATTTCTCTCACAGTGATTTTTTAAAATAGATTTTATTTTTTAGAGCAGGTTTAGATTCACAGCAAAATTGAGAGGAAGGTACAGAGATGTCCCATATATCCCCTGCCCCCACATATCTGCAGCCTCTCCCGTGATCAGTATCCCCCATCAGAATGGTACATTTGTTACAATTGATGAACCTACGTTGACACATCATTATCAATCACCCAGAGAATGTAGTTTATATTAAAGTTGACTTTTGGTATGGTATTTTCTATGGATTTTGACAAATGAATAATGACATGTATCCACCATTATTGTATCATACAGAGTAATTTCACTGCCCTTAAAATCTTTGCCCTGCTTATTCATCCCAAACTCTTAGCATCCACTGATGTTTTGATTGTCTCCACTGTTTTATATTTCCCCAGATATCAGATAGTGGGAGTCATATAATTTGTAGCTTTTTTGGATGGGTTCCTTTCACTTAGTAATATGCACTTAAGTTTCCTCTATATCTTTTCGCGTCTTGATAGCCCATTTTTTAGTGCTAAATAATATTTCATTGTCAGGATGTACAACAGTTTATCCATTCACTTACTGAAGGACATCTTGGTTGTTTCTAAGGTTTGGCAATTATGAATAAAGCTGCTTTAGGCCAGGTGTGTTGGCTCATGCCTGTAATCCCCGCACTTTGGGAGGCCAAGGTGGGTGGGTCGCTTGAGGTCAGGAGTTTGAGACCAGCCTGGCCAACATGGCAAAACCCTGTCTCTACTAAAAATACAAAAATTAGCTGGGCATGGTGGCATGTGCCTGTATTCCCAGCTACTTAGGAGGCTGAGGCATGAGAATCACTTGAGTCCAGGAGGCGGAGGTTGCAGTGAGCCAAGATCGTGTCACTGCACTCCAGCCTTGGTGTCAGAGTGAGTCTCTGTCTCAAACAAAGAAAAAATGAATAAAGCTGCTATAAACATTGTGTGCAGTTTTTATATGGACATAAGTTGTCAACTCTTCTGGGAGGGCAAAAGGCAGGTAATTGCTAGATCTTTTGATAAGATATGTTTAGTTTCAGAGTATGTTCAGATTCTGTCAAACTGTCTTCCAAGTGACTGTATCATTTTGCATTTGTATCCACAATGAATGAGAGTTCCTGTTGCTCTGCATCCTTGCCAACATTTGGTGTTAGCAGTGTTCTGGATTTGGCCATTGTAAGAGGTGCGTAGTGGTATCTCATTGCTTTAATTTGCATTTTCCTGATGACATATGATGTGGAGCATATTTTTATATGCTTATTTACCGTTTGCATGTCTTCTTTGGAGAGGTGTCTGTCAAGGGCTTTACCCCATTTTTTAATCAGATTGTTTTCTTATTGTTGAGTTTTAATATTTCTTCATGTATTTTGGATTATAGATCTTTATCAGACATATCTTTTGCAAGTATTTTCTTTATTGCTTTTTATTTTCTTGACAGTATCTTTTGCAGAGCAAAATTTTATAATTTTAATGAAATCCAGTTTATTGATTCTTGTGTTCATGGAGTGTGCCTTTTGTGTAATATCTAAAAAGTCATTGTCAAACCTAAGGGCATCTAGATTTTCTCCTATGTTATCTCCCAGGAGTTCTGTAGTTTTATGTTTTACATTGAGGTCTGAGCCATTTCGATCTAATTTTTGTCAAGAATGTAAGGTCTGTGTTTAGATTTGTTTTTTTAGCATGTGGATGTCCAGTTGTTCTACCACCGTTTTTTGAAGATGGTCTTTGTACCATCATATTGCTTTCGCTCCTTGGTCAAAGATCTGATGGTTGTATTTTTGTGGGTCTATTTCTGGGCTCTTTGTTCTGTTCCATTGATCTGTTTGTCTGTTCTTTCATCAGTAGTACGTTGTCTTGATTATTGTTGCTTTGCAGAAAGCCTTAAAGTTGAGTAGTGTCATCCTTCTGACTTTATTCTTCTCTTTTAATATTATATTGGCTATTCTAGGTCTTTTGCCTTGCCATGTAAGCTTTCTAATCACTTTGTTGATATCCACAAAATAACTTGCTGGGATTTTGATAGGGATTGCATTGAATCTATAGATCAAGTTGGAAAGAACTGACATTTTTACAATATTGAGGCTTCCTATCCTAAATATGGAATATCTCTTCATTTATTTAGTTCTTTGATTTCATTCATTAGAGTTTTTAAAGTTTTTTTAAAAATTTTATTTTATTTTTGCTAGAACCATAGGCACACACCTTCACAGTCTGCTAGTTCTTAAAACGTTTTTATAGAGATGAGGTCTCCCTTTGTTGCTCAGTCTGCTCTTGAACTTCTGAGTTCAAGTGATCCTCTCACCTTGGCCTCCCAAAATTCTAGGATTACGGGCATGAGCCATCAAGCCTGGCTCTTGTAGTTTATTTTCTATAGATCATGTACCTATTTTGTTAGGGTTATTCCTTCATTTTGGGAGGTGCTAATGTAAATGGTATTGTTGTAAATTTCAAATTCCTCTTGTTCATTGCTGGTATTTGGAAAAGCAGTTGACTTTTATATATTAATTATGTATCCTGAAACCTTGCTAAATAGCTTATTTGTTTTAAGGTTTTTTTTTTGCCAATACTCTTGAGTGTTTTATGCAGACATTTATTTCATCTGCGAACAAAGACAGTTTTGTTTCTTCCTTCCCAATCAATATACCTATTATTTCTCTTTCTTATCTTGTATTAACTAGGACAGGGTCACCAACCCCTGGGCCATGAACTGGTACTGGTCTGTGGCTTGTTAGGAACCAGGCCGCATAGCAGGAGGTGAGCGGTGGGTGAGTGAGCCAAGCTCATCTGTGTTTACAGCTGCTCCCCCTTGCTTGCATTACCACCTGAGCTCCGCCTCCTGTCAGATCAGGGGCAGCATTAGATTCTCACAGGAGCACGAACCCTATTGGGAACTGTGCATGTGAGGTATCCAGGTTGCCTGATGATCTGTCACTGTCTCCCATCACCCCCAGATGGGACCTTGTAGTTGCAAGAAAACAAGCTCAGGGCTCGCACTGATTTTATATTATGGTGAGTTGTGTAACTATTTCATTATATATTACAATGTAATAATAGAAATAAAGTGCACAATAAATGTAATGCGCTTGAATCATCCTGAAACCATCTCCCACCCAATCTGTGGAAAAATTACCTTTCCCTCGTGCCAAAAAGGTTGGGGGCCACTGAACTAGGACATCCAGTATGATATTGAAAAGGAGTGGTGAGGGGACATTTTTGTCTTTGTTCGTGATTTTAGTGGGAAAGCTTCGAGTTTCTCACCGTTAAGTATGATGTTAGCTATAGATTTTTGTAGTTTTTTTTAACTAGTTGAAGTTACTCTGTATCTAGTTCACTGAGATCTTTTATCATGAATGGGTTTTGGATTTTGTCAAGTGTGTCTGTCAATAGATGCAGAAAAATCTATTGCTATGATTATGTGATTTTTCTTCTTTAGCCTGTTGATGTGATGAATTACATTAATTGATTTTCAAATGTTGAACCAGCCATGCAATCAGAGGTAAATCCCAGTTAGTCATGGTGTATAATTCTTTTTATACATTGTTATATTTGATTTTCTATGGATGATTTTATATCTATGTTCATGATAAATATTGGTCAATAGTTTTCTTGTGTTGTCTTTGTGTGGTTTTGGTATTAGGATAATGCTGACCTCAGAATGAGTTAGGAAGTATTTCCTCTTGATTCTAATTTCTGAAAAAGTTATGGAAAATTGTCATAATTAAAAAAAATATGGTAACATTCACCAGTGAACCAACCTGGGCCTGGTGCTTTCTGTTTTAGAATGTTGCTAATTGTTGATTCAATTTATTTAATAGATATAGGCCTATTCACATCGTCTTTTTCTTCTTACATGAGTTTTGTAGATTGTTTTTCAAGATTTGGTTCATTTCATCTGGGTTATGAAATTTGTGATTTGTTAGATCAATCAGGGATAAGAAAATTAAAAAGTTATTTTACTTTTATTCTTTTATCAATCTTTTTTTCTTTTCTTTGTTTTTCATATTTTATTTTATTTTGTTTTTTGAGGTGGGATCTTACTCGTTACACAGGCTGGAGTGCATGGTCACAGCTCACTGCAGCCTCGACCTCCTAGGCACGGGTGATCCTCCTGAGTAACTGGGACTGTAGGCACTCACCACCACATGCAGCTAATTTTTCTATTTTTGGTAGAGAGGGGATTTTGCCATGTTGCCCAGGCTGGTCTTGAGCTCCTGGGCTCAAGTGATCTGTCTGCCTCTGCCTACCATAGTGCTAGGATTATAGGCATGAGCCACCTTGCCCTGCTTCTTTCTCTAGATCCAAATTTCTGACCTACATCATTTTTATCCTATGTAAAGGATTTTTTAAAAAATTTCTTGCAAGGTAGATCTACTGGCAACAAAATCTCTCAATTTTTGTTTGTTTGAGAAAGTATTTTTCCTTCACTTTTGAAGAATGATTTTGCGGGTTACAGAATTCTATGTTGTTGTTTTTTCTTTTTTTCTATCAACACTTTATTTTACTTTACCACTCTCTTGTATGGTTTCTAGCAGAAGTAAAATGTAATTCTTATCTTTGCTTCTGTCTAGCTAAGGGTTATTCCCCCCTCACCCCCCACCTCTGGCTTCTTTCAGGTTTTTTTCTTTATCTTTGACTTTCTGTAGTTTTCATATGTCATGCATAGGTATAGTTTTTTTGGTTTTTATCCTGCTTGGCATTCACAGTCTCCTGAATCTTTTGATTGGTATGTGGCATAAAGTTAGGGAAATTTTCAGTGATTACTGCTCTGTATATTTCTGCTGTTCCTTTATCTTCTACTTCCCCTTCTAGTATTCTATCACATGTATGTTACACCTTTTGTAATCATCTCATTGTTCTTGAATATTCTGTTGAGAGGTTTCTTTCGTTTTTTTTTTTTGTTTTTAGTCTTTTTTCTTTGTGCTTTTCAGTTTTGTACATTTCTGTTGTGGTATCTTGAAGCTCAGAGAGAGTCTTTGCTCAGCCATGTCTAGTCTACTAGTAAGCTTGTCTAAGTCATTCTTCATTTCCGTTAGTGTTTTTGATTTCTCTTATATGTTTTTTGTTCTGTCTTAGAATTTCTTTTTGTCTGTTTACATTGCCCTTCTTTTCTTACATGCTGTCCATTTTTTCCTTTGGCACCCATAGCATGTTAATCATTGTTGTTTTAAATTCCCAGTCTGATAATTCCCACATTCTGCCATATCTGAGTCTGGTTCTGATTCTTGCTGTCTCTTCAAATTGTCTTTGATGCTTTTAGTACACCTTGCACTTTTTTCTTGCTATCTAGACACGAAGTACTGAGAAACAGAAACTGGTATAAATAGGTCTTCAGTGATGTGGTATTAAGGTGTTGGGGGAGAGGGAGTGTTCTGTAATCCACTGATTAGGTCTCAGTCCTTTAGTAAGCCTGTGCTTACTGTGATCCTCACAAGTTCTTCTTAGTCCTCTCCCCTTCAGGAGGGACTAGAAAGCTAGACTTGGCTGGAGCTGGGCATTTGTTTTCACCCAGGTCATTTAGGCTCTGGTGACACCCCAGCAGGTTAGGCTGTAGTTAACTAGTTTTTCCTGAGAGCAGACTTTAAGAACAGAGTACTCTGGTGAGTTTCCATATAGTTTCTTTTACCTTTCCCCTACTGGAAGCATGAGGGGATTTTGCTCCAGTATTCACTGTGAGAACCAGGTCAAGCTCCTGGAGGTAAAAATTCACGCAAGTATGGGGCCCCAGTGACTGAGTCATCCTGGAGTTTTTAACTTTACTCTAAAAGTTGTCCACACTGAGCCTCCAGCAATACATAAATTACAGTTTAGATTTTCCTACCCTAACACTCGTTCCCGTGGAGGTTTGTGGTTTTCTGCTCAGGCAAATTGTGATTTTTGGTATCTGCCAGTTGGTGTCTCCAATATTAGGGGCAGTGATTTGCCTGGTGACCTCAATTCTCTTACATATCTAAAAAGAGTTGATTTGTTAGTTTGTTTAGTTTTTTCACTTGTTGGTAGGATGGAATAGCAACTTCCAAGCTTCTCAGATGCTGAACTGGAAACCTGAAGTCCCCACAATCATTTTTAGGGGGCAAAACTGTAATGTTCATTTCATGAGTATTATATATAATTTCCACCTAGAGGTAAATGGTGTTTTTGTTATTACTGGTTGTTACTTGTTAAAGGTTTATGTTGTGATTTTCAAAGAAATTTCATGTATCTGTGCTCTAATTTTCTTTATGGAAAAATGGACCAAAAAAATAGAGAGGTATTTAATTGCAATGAATGGGTGCCATTTACCCCTCCCTGCAAAAAGAACATTTCAGAATCATTCAGAATTGAATGATAAGAAATTCTGCTTTTATTGTATAAGGCTTATGGTGGTCTTAGTGTTACAGAATAGCTAACTTTTTGAAATTTCATTGTTTGTTAATCCATGGATTTTTAAAATCATTTTGCCTCCCAATTATGAAAAATAACTTTCACATTGTAGACCATTTGGAAAATACAATTTAAAAGTCACCTGTATCTCCTTGTGTAATGGTTACCATAGTTAACATGCTGGCATATGACTTGCCAATCTTTTTTCTGTATTGGATTCTCTTTTACTTACATGAAATTATATCGTACATATTTTTGTATCCTACTTTTTAAAAAACACATATGTGTTTAATGAGAATTTTTTAAATGGCTATGTAATATTTCATTTTATGGATATACTATAAGTTGTATATATTTTTTGGCTGAGTACTTAGATTTTATCCAATTTTTTATTCACTAGTATAAATGTATTATAACTGTCAAATAAATGAACATCTTTGGGCGTAAGTCTTTACCTTCTTTTTTGGTATTGCAGTTTAAAAAATGTAGATCTAGTTCGTGAAGGTGGAATTTTTGGTCACAGAATGAGCATTTTACGAACTCCAGACATATTTTTCAACCTTGTTCTCTAGAGGAGAGATATCCATTAGCCTTACTACCGCAGTGTGTGAGAATGAGGGAGACACACCCCTGCCACTTGTGCTGTTAGTATTTCCAATTTTAGTTTTGCTAATTTAATGGAGATTGGGATGACAGCTCATTGTTTTAATATATATTCTTTGATTATAAACAAAATAGAATGTTTTTATATTTTTTTGGTTATTTACTATTTATATTATCTTTATTATAGACTTCATGTTTTTCACGTATACTTATATGGGTTTCTTGTATATTAAGAATTAGCTGTAAGGGAACTGTGGAAGTCAAGACTGCTTTACCATGTTCATAAAAACTGATAAAAAATGAATATAACTTTCAGATCTTGAGAGCGGATTTTACAGATGTCATGTGAGTTCATTGAGTAATATTCTTATGTACCACTACTGACTGCTTGGGACTTTATTACTGTAAATAGGAAAAACAAAAAATTAAGATTCTGATATGCTAATTATTTTGCTCATATATGGTGGTGAATATACTTTTAAAATGAAACATGTATTGCATGCAACAATACTATTTTGGTAGATTTTTAGAAAAGCAGGTATTATTACAGGTAATAGGCAATAATGACTTCGAAGGTCTTAGGGACTATGAGTAGGTAAACACTTTATGACCACGACCCCACAAACACCCCGCAGGAGATTATGTGGCTGCCATTTGTAAACTGCCATTCATTGTCCTGTCTCTTGCCTTTGGCTCTTTCCAATTTTTCTTCCCAAATCTTTGGACTAGTTCCTGCAGAAAATATGAATTCACAGTGGTGCCCTCTGGGCCTGGGCATCTCTGGGCCGGCAGACCCTAGGAAGCGACTGCTGGTGAGAGCAGGTGTGTGTACAGATGGCATGGTGGGGCCAGCCTGCCTTCTGCTTGGTGATGTTGGAGAGGGTGATTGATAATAGAGCTTACACCGAGTAATGGTCTGAGGCAAGGCGAGCATGAGTGCCTGGCTAAGTGAAAGTCATCGCTGGCAGAGTGGATATGTACACTTAATTTAGTCTGTAGTTTTATTAAACTTCCTTATTAGAGGAGGCCTTATTTTCTTATTAACCAGAGGTCTCCATGCTGGCTGTTTCATCTTGTTGCCTCCTCTCTTACCGTGTATCCTCTCAGGGAGGTGAGGATAATTGAGAAAGGGCTAAAAACAGCTCTCCCGAGTTTGAGAAGGTTTTCAGTTGTCAACGCTTACATAATTTAGAGAGGACTCCAAAGCATTGTGAAAGAAAGCTCATTATGCGTCTCAGTCTCTTTCCTTGTCTTTTCTTGTAGTTGTCTCCATAGTGGGATGTACATATCCCTAGGCTAGATTTGGAGTTGGGTGAGAAGAAAATATTAAAAACTTCATTTTTATTTCATTCTTTTTTATTTCCCATCCTTTTTCATTTCTATTATATATGTTATGTAATATACACAACCAATTTTTCTACAGTAAAGTATGTATATAATTTATAAGCAAATATACATAAATTTGGTGGTATGCACAAAAGTTTTTAATTTTTAAGTTTTCACAGTGTGCAGTTTAAAAATTTTGTAGAACTTTTGTCTTATAGGATTTGTTGTATAGGCATGGCAGCTTTTGCTTACCCTGAATACTAAGACATTTTGACATTTACATAAGATTACTGTCTACCAATTGGAGTGTTTTTCTCCTCCCTCTGAGTAAATCAGGCTTAATAGAGTACATATGAAGGGCATAAAGTCAAGGGCAATTCTCACTATTTCTTTGCCAGGATTTTAAACTGAAGTTAAACATGTCAAAATGACTAAAGATTTAGAGATGATTGGTATAGAAGTGTTCTCAGTTTGTTACTTAACCTCCAAGTTAATGTGGAATTTTATAACTGTTTTAGTCAGCTTTCTGTTGGGAGCTCCAAACATCATAAAATCTTGTGAATTCTGCCTACTACTAATCAATAAGTGAAATGATAGTAATTATCTCTGGTTTTCTTCATTTTTATATGCTTTGACAATAATGTTTAAAACCATTCTGGGCTTTGATTTGGGATTCCACAGAATTTTCTTCTGGGTCACAGAGGGGGTTAATTATTTCTAGAACTCTGAAAATTTGTGATTCTTGTGGTTCAAAATCACAAAAACCAAAGTGAAATCATGGTAGAAAGCTTGATGGTGGGGAATATCAGCTATGGAAAGTAACAGTAATTATCAGTTTTGTACTTTTTTTCTGGAAAATATTATCTTTTGAGGCTTCATTTAATATTTTTCTTTATCAGCCCAGAACATTAAAAAAAACCCTAACCTACTGGAAAAATTTGGTAAGCCAGTGCTTTGAGTGGTCACAATGTAGAGAAAATGAGCATTGTCATGTAGTAAAGTTAAAAGACAGTTGTGGCCGGGTGCGGTGGCTCACGCTTGTAATCCCAGCACTTTGGGAGGCCGAGGTGGGTGGATCACGACGTGAGGAGATCGAGACCATCCTGGCTAACACGGTGAAACCTAATCTCTACTAAAAAAAAATACAAAAAATTAGCCGGGCGTGGTGGCAGGTGCCAATAGTCCCAGCTACTCGGGAGGCTGAGGCAGGAGAATGGCATGAACCCGGGAGGCAGAGCTTGCAGTGAGCCGAGATTGCGCCACTGCACTCCAGCCTGGGCAACAAAGCGAGACTCTGTCTCAAAAAAAAAAAAAAGAGACAGTTGGGGCTTGCACATGAGTAAGGGACAGGATCTCAGCTCTGTCTGTGGTGGGTGGTCCTTCACAGTCTAAGAAGGCCTCTCACTTTTTTCTTCCATCTTTGTTTCCTTTTCAAATATTTAATGTGTAGAAATTTTTATTGCCCTTTCTGCTTAGTCAGAAATACTAACCATTATTCAAACTTGTAACCATTTCTGATAATTTGCCCAGTTGAAATAAGATAATTCTTTTATTCAATTCCAGGACTCTGAAATCCTCTGAGACCAAACTTATAGAACTGTCAGTTGTCTGGACTTTTTGTGTGCATTTTATCAAGAGGGAGAAGAACAGTTACTTTCTCCCTTCCCCCAAAACAGGGCAAATGACAGAATTCTATTTCCAGATAGATATGTTTCTTTCAGGGACAAATGTCCTATATTTAGTTCTTTTTAGTTAATATACTTTATATTAGCCAATGCCTAGCACTGCACACAGCAGCAGCCTTGCTTTCTCGCCTATGGCTTCCTGAAAGTTGAGACCACAGAAATACTTTTGCCTTTCCTTGTCATGTCTTATCCACTTAATGAGAATGACTCAAGTAATACTAAAAGCTTTCATAAGACCTGGTTAAACTTGACCTTGAGATTGCTTCACTCAGAAAAGTTCTTAGTTTAATTAACAAGTAACTGATAGGAGTCATGCTTGGCATGGGTCTTCTTGAGAACTTGCCAGCTACTTTTTTTTTTTTCTTAAGACAAGATCTCTCTGTGTCACCCAAGCTGGAGTGCAGTGACATGATCATGGCTCACTGCAACCTCGATCTCCCAGGCTCAGGGGATCCTCCCACCTCAGCCTCCCGAGGAGCTGGGACCACTGGCACACACTAACACACCCGGCTAACTTTGTGTGTGTGTGTGTGTGTGTGTGTGTGTGTATATATATGTAGATGGTTGGTATAGAAGTGTTCTCAGTTTGTTACTTAACCTCCAAGTTTATGTGGAGTTTTATAACTATCTTTATAAATAAACAAACAAACGTATTTTTTGTAGAGGCAGGGTTTCACTATGTTGCCCAGGCTGGATCTCAAACTCCTGGGCTCAAGCAGTCCTCCTGCCTCGGCCTCCCAAAGTGCTGAGATTACAGGCATGAGCCACTGTGCCTGGCCCCTGCCAGCTACTTTTATTAGAGTCACAGTGTTCTACTCTGGATCTAGGGAGACCCCCTTTGGTTCCACAGAAGGAGAAGAATGGGCATCTCTACCTGTGCATCAGGATGTCATTTCTTTGAGTTGCGTAGAGAAGGTTCTACTCCCACAGCTTGCATATTGTCCATGTCTGTATTAATCTTGCTATGAGGCATCAACTCAGCATGGGTAATAGGTAGTTACATTAATGCCAGGGCTAAAGGAGTCCCCCCCATTTCTCTCACCAAATAGCCCATGAAAGTAATGAGAGATAGCATGACCACATATATACCGTAAACACCAGAATGAAGGCCTTTGTCACTGCTTTCCACCTCAGTGAAAAAGTAGGAAATGTTTTTAAGTCCCTGCTGTTGTTTGAATATTTGATTCTCCAAACCTCATGTTGAAATTTGGTTCCTAATGTTGGAGGAGGGGCCAAATGGAGGTGTTTGGGTCATGGTCAGTAGCTCCCTACAGTCCTCACAGTAATGAGTGGGTTCTTGCTGTCTTAGTTCTGGAGAGAGCTAGTGGTTAAAAACAGCCTGGTACCCCCACATCTCTCTTGCCCTGTGACCCCTGCACACACTGACTCCCCTTCCCCTTCCACCATGAGTGCAGATTCTGGTGCCATGGGCCTTGTACAGCTTGCAGAACTATGAACCAAACAAACCTCTTTTCTTTATAAACTACCCACCTTCAACTATTCCTTTATAGTGACACAGACTGACTGAGACAGTCCCTATTTAATGCAATGCTGCTGCTTTTCCAGCCAGCAATTCTGAAAGATGTAGATCTAGTATACATATTTTAAGACTGTGTTTTTCTGGGAAAAACAAGTTGTCTATGGCCTTATGAACTGGATTTTCTCATGCTTCTAAACAAACTTTGGCGCTGATGGGAGTATCCAGAATTATTTCCTAAAAAATATCTAGGGCTTTTGGTCTATCAGCCACTGATAGTTTATTATTTGTTGGATGTCTCCCATATGTAGCCTCTCTTTTTGTTACACTCAGGGGAAGGTCTCACCATCAAAACCATTCTTTAGGACTGCTTAGGTTAGAGATCCATCTAGATGCTCTGGATGGACATCATTTTCTCATATCATTTTATCTTTTAGAGAAATACACATCATTTTCTCCAGATATCAAGTTATAACAGGAAGAAGTGATATTTATACATTACTAGAGAGCTTCTGCTTGTTCATATCTGGTAATTCATTTGCACCACTAGTTTCTTCATGCTTGGCATGGATCTGTTCCTGCTACTTCCATCATTCTTTTGTTTTATTCCTTTTTTTCTCTGGCCAGGCAGATATACTCTGGATTGTTAGCCATTCTGCAGAATGTTGAAGGCAGCCATTGTGGTTTTTATTGATTTTTTTGTTAATTGTAGTAAAATATACATAATATAAAATTTAACATTTTATCCATTTTTACCATTTAATCATTATTTAAGCGTATAGTTCAGTGTCAATAAGTATATTCACATTGTTATGTAACCATTACCATGATTCGTCTGCAGAGTTTTTTCATTATCCAAACTAAAA
Organism: Pan troglodytes; assembly: GCF_028858775.2. Taxonomy (NCBI): domain Eukaryota; kingdom Metazoa; phylum Chordata; class Mammalia; order Primates; family Hominidae; genus Pan; species Pan troglodytes. The sequence continues at coordinate 26,641,449 of NC_072403.2, forward strand.
CTCTGTACCCATGAAACAGTAACTCCCCATTCCTCCTTTCTTCCAATCCCTGGTAACTACGATTCTACTTTCTGCCTCTCTGAATTTGACTGTTCCAGATTCCTTTATATCAGTGGCCTTTCTATTTCACTGATATTTAAAAAATAGATTTGTAAAAGCCATTGCCACATTTCTTGAATGCATGGCTTAAGTTACCAGTTACATTTGCATTTCTTCTCTTAGCTGTGGTCCCAAAGGCATTCCACATTGGCCTGCTAGGCATAGGAGAGCAAAGCATGGGGAAACCCCAGAAATATGAGCCCTCATCCTTTTAATAAAGACTGATTTTAAGAAGTTGTCTAAAAACCAAGTCAACTTTCCCACCATATTTTTATATTGCTCAGTGGCAGTTACCAAATAGAATTTCGTGTTACCTAGGCACTCCTAAGGTTCCAGGGCTCCAGAGCTTTTAGGGTTAGACTGTGAACTTTTGAAGAAATTAGGTAGCTAAGAGCACCTGAAAATATTTAGTGAAGGAAATGAAATCCATTCTTTAGAAAAAAATTAGAAGTTAGCCTAACAGTTAGCAAAGACAATTTCCTTTGGTTGTGTAAAACTAGAATACAGACTTTTTATTTTGAATTTCTTTTTATCTCTGTCCATGGGTTTATGCTTGGATTTGAAACAAACAACAACAAAAAACTGTTTGTATTTTTAATAGCTTTTAAAAAGTATTTTAACAAAAATATTTAAAATTTGACCAGGTATTGCTAAAAATTAATTCTTTGTAAGTTGTGTTAAATTCGAAGGTAGTATCGTAGAATAAGAATCACAGCTTGTAATTATATAGAATTTGAAGTAAAGCTGAGTAAATCTTTCATTAACTTTTTACAAGTAGCCTATGACCCTGTTTGCTGCTCATTTCTTTCCAGCTTTCCCCAGTTAGGACTTGATGCTAACAGTATGTGTTGAAGAATGTTTTGTATGACGTGTTCGGTAGTCATTTTTCATCATGTTCACTTGTAATGAATTTCAGCATTTTCCACATTTGCTCACGAAGATTAAAACAAATCCTATGTGTTGCTTTACCACATACTTCACTACTGAGTGATAATCTGACCTTTGGGAGCATTGCTGGTCACTATAGAGAATGATATTTCCTTGTTCTATTTCATTCAAAATGAAAAAAATCATTAGAGAGATGCAAAAGGAAGAAAATTGGCTGTTCTTTTCTAGGGCTGGATGTACTGGAAACTACAAGATGTCATGCAAAAACTAGTGTGAAGATCCTGTAAAACATGACTGAAATAAACTGATTTTTTAAAACAAACTTTATTGAGATGAGCAAACCATTAGTATTTCTAGGTAAAATGGTTTGAAATTAAAAAATGCATAGAGCATCATTGTTGGAAAATAATGGCTTCTTAAAGTTTTGATTTCTGCTTTTGGTGAGATGTTTGAAATGTCAAGGAAATTGTATCTCCTACTAGTTAAGATTTTATCTGTTTTTGAAACATAATGTGATAATAATGTGATAATTTAGATCAAAAGAGAAGGCCACTTTTTTTGGGAACATATACATTGTATAATTTAAGCAAAAACTTAATTAAGAAAAAAATCATTGGTGGACTTGATTTTTTCAGGACTCTGGTTCTTGATTATTTTTGAGGTACAGACCATTTTAATAATCTGATAAAAGCCATATACATCCTGTCCACCAAAAGGAAGCACATTCATAAACATGGCAAAAGTTTTCATACCGTTTCAATTGGATTTCTGGAAGGCCACCCATGGATGCAAAATTAGAAAATGTTTCTGTAGGGACTGTCATGAAATGACATAGGTAACTTTTGTCATTGATAATGGTTAGTTTCTGCCAAACAAGTTTCAGACGAGTGAGCTACTTTTCTACAAGACTGAGGCCCCATTCTGCTACACAAGGATGCCTACTAATCATTGCTATCTCCTGGTATGGGTTTCTGATGAGAGTGTCCTGGGCTTTGTCTTTTTGACTGAAGTAATTGATTGCCCCTACATCTGAAGTTTGAGTTACGTGTGTCTCATTCTTTATGCACAAGTATTTTAAAGTAACTACAGACATTGTAACAGGAGATAATTTATATGCTTTATATCAGTGAGGCACCTTGTTTTATATGCAAATCCTTTTAATTATTTTCCTACCAATGGTGGGTTTTAGTCAGTTTTGTGATGTTCCAATGTATTCACATTGACTTTGTCTTATGGTAAGGTTTCCTGTGTATTGCAGTGTGTCTGTCTGTAACATAGTGGCTAGTCAATGAATTTTGGTTGAATGAACATTCAAAATCCTCACTGAACAAAATTTTAGACAACGTTTTGATTTTAGAATAATCTTCAACTTACAGAAAAGTTGCAAAAAAGTTGCAAAGAAACCTCTTACCCAGTTTCTCACTGTTGTTAAATAACATCCTACATTATTATGCTGCATTTCTCACAACCGAGAAATAACATTGGTACATTCCCATTAACTCAATGCCACATTTTATTCAGATTTTACTAGTTTTCCCCTAAAGTCCTTTTTCTGTTCCAGTATTTCATCCAGGGTACTATGTTGCACTTATCATGTCTTAGTCTTCTCTAGTCTGTGACAGTTTCTCAGATTATCTTTGTTTTTGATCCTTGGCAGTTTTGGGCTGGTCAGCTGTTTTGTAGAATGCCCCTCAATTTGGGTTTGTTTGATAATTTTCTCATGTTGAGAGTTATGGACTTTTGGGGGAAGGCCACGGTGGTGAAGTGCCATTCTCATCACAGCATATCAGGGATACCTACTAAACAACTTTATTTTTAATATTTCAGTATCACAATGGAGAGATGGGAAGAGTAAGAAGGTAAAATTTAAAGGAGTCAGTCTTGTCATGGTAAAAATTGTGGTAAAGATAAGGTGAGGGAACTGAATCTAAAAGAATCATTTATATTTATCTGGGGGAATTCAGCCCTTGGTGTTCCTGTCAGTGACTCACTTTGGGTGTTTAAGAGTTGGTAGAATTTATTCTATTTAAATGATACAAATCAGACCAATGAAAAGGTCAGTGGTTTATAGATACACATCAAGGCAGAATTTACAATGATAAGTTTTAAAAAGTCTCTTGTATAACCATTTTTTTAAAGTCAGAAGATTCTTAATTGTATTTTTCCCCTTTTCCTCTGTTTCTATATATTTTTCTTGACCTGTGTTCTTTTGCATTAGGATTTATGTTTTTCAAGTCCAGTTAAGGATATTGAGCAATATTTCAAAACATTTGTCACCTGAGTGGTTTATCCCTTAATAAATGGGGAGGTGGTTTTGCAGACAGGTGACACACTTTAATGTATTACAGAGACCAGACTTGTTAGTTATTGATTCGTGATGAATAAATTACTGCCATTCTAATCATAAGAAAATTTCTTTTGGGGATAATTAATCAGATTCATGTGCTTCTTAAGCAGTGTAGCATTATCATCTTTTTTAGTTACAAGAATGAACTTGTCTGCCTCTGCCCTTGGTAAATTTAGGGCAGAGGCAGACAGGTTTCTAGGTTTGTATTTTGATCTTTATTTTTATTAAGCAGATGAGAAGCATACTCGCTTAAAAATTACTTCAAACTGCCTTTCCTGTTGAGTAGGTTTTGAACTACCTGCTTGACAGATGGTGTTAGAAGTAATTACTGAAATCATGTGTTTACCTGCTCATGGACATGTGTTCACCAGATGCACCCTGTTTACCCAGGGCTGCTGATTTCTTAAAGAAATATGCACCTTCTGGATAGAGTTGCATAACTTAGGAGAATAAAAGCTCGTCAAGCCGGAGCTCTCAATCTCTGCATGGCAGAATCAGCTGTAGCGAGAAGACCATTTACATTTCTTAATGAGTGGTCAATTTAGATCACAGAACCATGTACAGCATTATTTACCTTTCTTCTTTTGATTTACTTAGTAGTTTAATTTTACCTGTCTACTGAGTTATTTAACAGATAGCCTCCCAAATTCTTGACTAAATTGTAGCAGTAGTGACTAATCAGTTTTTTAAGATGATGGTGTTTTGGTTTATTATGTTATTTTTGAAAACATGTTTTTTAGAACACATATTAAAAATGTACCCATCCCTCCCCATTTCTAAATTCTGATTGTGGAGGTCCGGCTTTTGGATTAGGCATTTTTTTTTTTTTAACAACTCATGAGTAATTCTTATGTTCATTAAGATGGAGAGTAGTTACTTTAATATTTTATTTACTAACCATCAAAACTGAATTTATTTTTTCCACCTTGCTTCTGTTTTATTCTGTTTTTTAAAAAGTTAAACTGATGAGCCAGGCATGGTGGCACATGCCTGTAATCCCAGCTACTCAGGAGGCTGAGGCAGGAGAATCACTTGAACCTGGGAGCCGGAGGTTGTGGTGAGCTGAGATTGCACCATTGCACTCCAGCCTGGGCAACAAGAGTGAAACTCCATCTCAAAAAAATAAATAAATAAATAAAAGTTAAACTGAATGATAGTGACTCCCCTAACATGTGTGCCTTAAGTGTTCAATTTTGAAAAGGAGTACATTTAACTCTCTATAAACCTAGAGAAACAAGGAAAGTCATTGTTTCAGGATTTTGACAGGTGCAAAACTGTAAATAATTACATGCCTGGGCAGAAACTAGAACAGAAGTTGCACAGCAGCTGGCAGGCCTGACCTGTGACAGGTCTGACCTGAGTTAAGTAGCCTAAATTTCATGGCAAGCTCAGATTTGTTTTATGGTATGAAATTCACCTTCTGCTACAGAAAGAGTCTACTGATTGAGGCTAGATATTTGCCAAAAAGGGAGTAACATACAGAATATTGAGAAAGAAAACTGCCCACTGAGCCACCTCTTGTATGACTTCAGGACCAGGTGGAACTAGTGTAGATGCATTTTAAAATCAATTTACATTTGGACTGAAATAAATCACTCAACACCAAGTGGTATACAGTGGTTATAGCTGAGGAGGGTGGTCTGGAGGTTTTTGGGTTTTTTTTTTTTTTACACTTTTTATGTAATCTGTTTCTAAAACATTTTAATTTTTAGACTTAGGAGCATATCTGACTTTAGTGAAGAGGAAAGCAGTTTTAATTTAATATCTTGGGAACACCTGAATTGTATTTTTCAAGGTCTTTGTAGAGAATAATACAAAATTTTGATGAGATTTTATCACCTTCAGGTTCCATTAAGCAGTTCTCCACCTTAGGACACCAGATTTGTTCCTGGTCCATAAAGAAGCCGGCTAGCAGCTTCCATCCCCACATGCTGTGTTGCGACCCTGGAAAGCTGCAGTTTAGAAAGGACAGGGTTCTGATGACTTATGGGCTCAATCTCACCCATACATGAAGTTGTTTTTTTTTTTTTGGCTTGCCCAGTGTCTTGAAAATTTGACAATTTCACATTTTAAAAAATCCGTGTTTCTAGCTTTCTTGGAAAAACCGATGAATGGCAGTGCTGGGCCTGCACGGTACTATTGCTGGAACCAAGTAGTAGCTCTCTGCTTTTAGACTCTCTGATTTGCTCCAGTCCTTATCATTCCCTGTTGTACTTTCATGTCTATTACCTTCCTGTAGATACATGAGTTAATGACCCCTCGAGTAGAGGATATGTGCCTCAGAAGTGGAGACATGCAGAGAAAAGACAGCTTTCAGGAGGATGCTTGTGGAGCCTTTATACAGTTAGGCTTGGTGTGCCCATGTCTTCTGCCCCCTCCCACTCCGTCTAAGGTTTTTCCCTTTTTTTCTACATAATACCTCAATTTTCCCCTTCACCGTTAGGGAAATTATACCTACCAGAACTTTGAGTTATGTTCCCCCAGCCACCCTTAGTAAATATCCTATGTACCTGGTGTGTAGGAGTTTTGTGAATGTTTACTAGATCTTTAATCTACCCATTTGTATGTGTAGTTTAATCATCTAGTTTTTCTTCTTGTTTTTAGTAGAAATCAGCTTTCTTGAAGGATAAGAGATTGATTAGAAAAGGAATGGAGACATTTTTAAAGGTCTGGACAGATTGAGAGTTAGGGCAGATCCTGCTGTGATGCCGTGGTGGGAGAGGCTGACAGCAATGGGATCCTTTCTAGCATGGACAGGAGGAAGCGGAAAGATGCCAGGGATTAAATTTTCTCAGAAAAGGAGAAGAAATGATCCTCTTCTTCCTTCTTTTCTTCCCTACTCCTGTGCTATTTGGTGTTTCAACTCTTAGCACTCAGTGAAATGGGAAAGGTTCCCTTGTCCCCCTCGCAGGGTGTGTGATGTGTGTGTGGCTTACTTCTTCAGTCTCCCACTGCTCGAACCTCTAGGGGAGCATACAGACGGGCAGGTCGTGGGGCTCTGACCCTACGGCAGTGTCTAGGGGTGGATGCTTACAGCTCCTGAAGCCCCAGTAGGCATGTGTTACAGGGTGCTTTTTTAGTCTTTCCGTCTATAGGCTTGTGTTAACCAGCTGAATTAGACCCTCTCCCTTGTCACAAGGACAGAGGGCTTTCTGTATCCCGGATTCTTGCCTTGGTGTACCGGAAGAATCAGATCACACCTGGGCTTGGGGAATGAGTGCAAGGTTTAATTGAGTGGAAATAGCTTTCAGCAGATGGGGGAGCCAGAAGGGAGATGGTTTTCTTGTGGATCGGGCCTTCCAACTGCTCAGGCAAAACTTGTCGTTCCGCCAGTCGATGGCCGGCTGGCCTGCTGGCCTGCTGGTGTCTGTTGTGTGCCCCTCTGGACGTCCTCTTGATATCCAGCCACCTGTGTTTTCTTCACCGATGTGTTCCTCATGATGTCCAGCCACTTGTGTGTCGGCCTGCGAGGGTCTCGGGGTTTTTATAGGCACACGATGAGGTGTGGCCGGCCAGGGTGGTCTTGGGAAATGTAACATTTGGATGTGAAGGCAGGAGTGCCTGTCCTCACCTAGGTCCGTGGGGGTGGAGCCCTAACCAGGGGCCACGCCCTTCTCTACCCAGCACTTCCTTTCACCACTTCTTTATCATTTGAAGGGACCACGCTCTTCCCTTCCCAGCACTCCCGTATCACCAGGGTCTGTGGCAGAAATAGGATTTCCCTTTGCTTCTAATTGGGTATAGAGAGAAGTGAAGAGCTGAGTTTCATTTGTCTAAGAATCTCACAACTTACTGTAATATGGTTTCCAATTAGAATATGTGTTGCAAATATAGTGAAACTTAAAAACAAAACCTCCATTGTAAGTTGACTTTTGGCACGTAGCTTCCTCATAGCTTGGGTTGTTCTTGGCTTTGTTAAATAAAGTTAAAATAAAGAAAGTGGTGTAGACTGGGGCTTGGCAAACAATGGCCCTCAGGACAAATCTAGCCTGTTGCCTGTTTTTATAAATAAAGTTTTATCGGAACAGAGTTGCTCTAGTTAATTAAGGTACTGTTTGTGACTGCATTCACAATATTAGTGTAGAATTGAGTACTTACGATAGAGACTATATGGCTCACAAAATCTAAAATATTTATTATCTGGCACTTTACATAAACAATTTTGCTGACCTTTGGTGTAGATGGTTAATATCCAAAAAAGAAAAAGGAAAAAAAACCCAACTCTTTTATGTGCTCTAATGTATTTGCTGTTGAAAACAAAGGGAATTTGTGATTCATTTAAAAAATATATATATAGCTATTTGATGATTTTGAAGATATTTTATAGTTATTGTTCCATTTGAATGAAGTAAAAATGTTATGATGTCTTAGGGTACAATTGAGCTATAATTTTAGTATGTCAATGACTACAGCTTTTTTCTAGGGAAGGTTATAATAGTTAACAGGAAAATATGACATAAATAGTAAAAACATGATATAATAGTAAAAATTAGTAAAAAAATTTTTGTTTTGGGCTGTAAGTTTTTTTGGAGAGGAGACTGTAGTAAGTGTAAAAACATGATGTTATATAATTAGTTTTACACATATTTTCAGGAATATTTTTAATACACAAATGTGTGGATATAGTCTATTTTGGTGTGAATTTAAACTTTGAAAACTGCTAAAAGTTTCAGTTACTTGAGAAATAGTGAATTTTTATTTAATGATCAAATTAAACACTAATAAAATTATGTCTTTATTGTTTTCAGTTTTGAGAGCATTTGAAAAGTGCAGGCCTGTGTTGGGGATTTCATTCAACACAATTATTGATTGTTTCAGGTATTAAGCACTGTTTGAGGCTCTGGGATTTCAGTACTGAATAAAACAAAATACTTAATGAGCTTATGTGGGTAGGGAGAGAAACAAACAAACATTCCTTGACTCAATTTTTTTATCGAATTACACCAAGTGCTTTTTTAAGACCTGGGGATCGATAATAGCAATGAAGGAAGCAAATTTTCTGCTGTCATGTAGCTTAAAGAAAGGTAACATGTAAGTCTGGTAGCAACTGTTAGGAAGAAAATGAAAGCAAGGCATTGAGAGAGAAGAGGGGTGTAATTTTTTGTAGCATAGTCAAGGAAGACTTCTCTGGTAAAATGATTTGAGCAGGGACCTGAATGAAATAAGGTAATGAGTAATGGGAATATTCGAGAAAAGAACATTCTAGACAGAGGAAACAGCAATAAAAAAAACACTGGGGGAGGAATGTGCTTGTCATATTCAAGAAACAGCAAGGAGAGGCAAGTGTGGCTGGAATAGAAAGTGCCAGAGGGAGAATCGTAGGAGATGAGTTTATTTTCTACTTAATGAATAGCTTTGAATATGTATCAGAGGCAAAGCCACATGAGACCAAGCTAAATTCTGTATGAGGTGACAGCAGTATAAAACCAGAAAACAAGGATATATGGAAGAGGTCCCTAGACCAGAAGTGAGGAAATAATAGTTAATTTGCTCATTGTTTCTCAAATTAAATCCCACTTCTGTGAATCTCTTTGTAATTTACTCTTTCAAAATGGAATTCTAGATGGTATAGTCCAGTGCCCCGAGGCCTGTGTAAATTGTTGAATTTATGGTGTGCCAATACCATTATAGGGTGGTCATCTGGTTAATTTGCAACAAAGAATATGAGGTTTGGAATAAATGGGTCAGAAAGCCTGACTAAAATGAGAATAACAATTCACATTCAATTAAAAATGTGAGTAGCCTGCAATAATTTCTTATTGTACTTGGGTAAAGGGGAGAATAGAAGTAGAATGATAATTAATAGTTGTAAATTTAAAAGTCAGCTTTTTTCCAAGTGTTAATTTTTCCTGGAAGTGTTGTACAAAATGATCAAGTTCCTGTAATTGCAGAAACACTGATCATGGTATTTATAATTGCAAGGCATGCTAGGTAGCTGACCTTAAGTGTAAACTAATTAACGTAGGATTTGTGTGATATGCTTTAGCAAAAGTAGATATTTAAAAATAACTGAATTTTTTTCATTGTACAAATGACAATATTTGTGGCATTTTATTTGTTTAATATTACTGAGCACAATTTTCACTGTGATTCTTTTCATTTTAAAGCAAGTATCAATAAATGAAATTTTGTTTCTGGCATAATAAGATTATTACTTAAGCTTGTTCACAAAATATTTTATAAAGAACAGCATCAATCACAACTATTATTTAGCTACTGTTTGTGGAACAGTACAGGCTTTTGACACTCAGCAGTTAGTAATAATTATTTAAATACCATATAAAGACAAGACAAATTAAATGTATACCATTCAGACATTCGGAGATCTCACCAGGAAAGACCCCCATGTATAAACAACTGGGCCTAAGAAGCTCTTTTGCAAAGACTTGGTGGAATTCAGGACACATTTTTACTCAGGAGAACCATATATAGGGTATTCACTTCACAGGCAAATGCAAAATGTATCAGGAAGCTGTATACATTTCATGGATTTTAGAGGAGTCTAGTACTAGTTTTTAGCAGATCTAATTTTATAGAAAAGCTTATAGCTTTCCCTTTCCTTGGTGTATATATGTCAGTAGCACAGCCATTCTCGAATCTGTTTAGGATTACTCTTCTGTTTGCTACCTGTGTCACTTGTCCTGTGTGGTGGGTCTGGTAGTATGTGTTCATAGCGGGGTTGCTTTATGAGTAGGTCCACTGGTGAGGCAGTTATTGACATTGCAGTCACTCTTCGAAGGGCAGCAGCAGACCATCTCCATGGGTGCTGTGCTCATGATTTTCAGCCACAGAAAGCCAAGGTGATGATGAGGGCCGTCCTTGACCACGCATTTGGTCCACACTTCACAGGACAATAGGAGAGGTGGGGAAGGCCAGGCACAGCAGACTGGGACAGGCAGGCCCTCTCTATGGAAAGCCCTATGGTGCTACCCATGAAGATTCCTTTGCCTTCATTCTGCTGCTGTATCCAGAGATACCCATGCCTCTCACTAGCCTTGCCTGGTGTGGGGAGGCACACCTGTTTGGGGCTGGATTTTGGCTGTAGGGTTGTGTGAAATAGGGTGAAATAGAAGAAGGGGAAGAAAAAATCTCTCAGTCTAACTTCTTTTCTTTACTTTAGGCTTCCCGCCAACCCTTTGGTGAATTTGAAAGTAGTGATCAGATGCTCATATGCTGATCCAACTAGCCTAGTTTCCACCCTTACATTTTGAGTAAAATACTACAATCCAGACTTTAATGGCACTGGACACACCTTTCTCCTCACTACCATTTTAGATTTATAACATTTTACTTTTATTTACTCAAACCAAAGTACTCATTTAAGGTAGTCCTCTAATTTTACAACTAGGGAGATGGAATACCACCAAATATATAACTACACTTAAATATATCTGTGTCTATCTGTATTTGTGTGTATCATTTAAATATCTGTTATACAAGGTCATAAATAATCCAGGAGTACAGCATCTGTTTCACCTGCTGCTCTCTTTATGATGTGAAGTGATGAGTCACATGAGTAATTGTATTACTTGTATAAAGTACTTGGAAGACAGTTTAACTTGCATAAGTCCTGTGCTGTGTGTCATAAAGATGAAAAGTTTGAGCCATCTGTTACTTAAAAAAAAAAATTACCCCAGTGTACCACCTGGTGTTTAACTAGGCCTTGGGATTTGTTCCAGATACAGCACTGCTTCATTGAACAAATATTGGGGGTGAGGGTGGGTGGGGTTTGGTGATTACTTCTGGGACCTGGGAGGGACCCTTTTCATTGAGTCCTGAACAACGTTATTTAGATCATTGTTATTTCCTATTGTGGTTTGTCTGTCATTAAAAACAATTTTGTCTTAATTTTGAAAATTGGATATGAGGAGTTACATTACACAAAACAACATTATACAATGATGGAGATAATGTTCTGTGCAGCATGATTTAATTTGGAGCAGCGGATAGCCACCTGCTAGGCCTTTGTTCTTGTGGCAGTCTGGCAAGTGGTCCCAGTGTTTTGGGTCTTTCCTTGGTCACGTGGCTGTTGAGATCTGCCTGGGTTAGTTGCAAACCATTAATCCAGTAGCACAGAATGATGAAATATTTGACTACTGGGTGTTTGAAGTAAGAAAACAAATCCTTTTAAAAGTTATTATTCAGCAATCACAGAATGCTTTTATCGTGTTGATATAACATCTGAGTCTTTACATTTTATCTAAGGGTAGCGTATTCTTATCTACAACATAAAAAAGAAATCTAGGTAATATTTGGCATTATGGTAACTAGCTACCATATAGCACCTGTCTGCTTACCCACTGTGGTGGGGTAACCATATAATTCAGTGATTAAACTGGGATACTTTTGTCAGTGACAGAGAGCTAGGACGAAAGGTGTAAATAAGGATATGTAGTCATTTTACTTACAAGGCATAGCCATATTTTGCCATCTTCCATGATCAAGAATAACTGACTATTCCTCATGCATGTAAGAGTAATTCTTATTTTCAAATTGCATTAATTGTGCTGGTATAGTGCCTCATATAAAGTAGGCACTCAATAAATATTTGTAAATTGAATAAATGTTTATGCTTAAAGAAATCTTAAAGCTTCCTGCCAAAATCTTTAAAAATGTACGTTTTAGAAGGGCTTTGAGTTAAACATCCTCTGTATTTTCTTGATATTAGGACCCAGTGTCAGGATTCCCCACAGTGGCATTACCCATGGACCTGTGATCTAAACTCTGAAACCATTTTAATATGTAGTATATTATAAGAGTAGGAAAAGCACTTAATTGCAATTACGTATGGTTCTGTCTAAAATAATTTAACTGTGTGTTAGAAGAGTGAGCCCTTTAGTCAAGTGCTTATGACTTCTCTTGGTAACTTATTTACTTTACCTTTTTACTTGAAGTTGTTAAACAATTCAGTGGCTACTTAACATTTCCTTAAATTTACTCTGAGAGAAAATAAGGAACCCAAGTCGTTTAATTTACTTGCTTGTTAGTACCTTGTCAGAGACTTTAATAGTACGGAAAGAAATTTGGGATAATTTTTTTCACGAATTTTCAATTTTTGTGTTGTTCACTTTAGAAATTTTCTTTCATTTAAAGTTTTCTCTCTCCTTGCAAGGCCTACTTTACTATATATGACATAGAAAAGGGTGCAGGAATTTCTATCCTTTTCTATGTGGTGATTCTTGCCTGCCTGGGCAGCTTATGAGACAGATTGGATTTAGCTCAACCCTGGAATGTGTGTTACAGTGTGGTGGGTTTTGGCAAGTCACTTGTGGTTTAGAGGGACTCTATGACGTGGGCTGGGAACTTTGGTCTTTTCTTTTGGTTTGAAGTAGGTTTTTTAAAAAAGGTGTTAGACAGTTTCAGGTTCGAGACCTTGTTAATTGGTTTAACATCCCATCTGTCCTAGTCACTCTGATTCTAATATGACAGAATTGAAACAGATGCTATTTAAATCTCCATTTCTTTATTTTATTTTAGTTTTTTGTATGTGTGCATGTGTCTGATGATATTGTAGTCTTGGTCTTTCTGTATCTTTCCCTTTGACTTTTCTACAATTTCTGGTCTGGTTTCTTTATTTTTCAGCCTTTTTCTTCTTGTCCTTATGTTTTTTCTTTTTGACTTTTTTCACTTGAGTGACAGAGTTTACCAAGTCTTATTGTTTATGTCTACCCTGATTTATCATAATAGTCAGACATTGGTCATGATAGAACTTGCTTCAGTACTTCATGATTTTTATACAGTAGAACTAAATCCATGGGAAGATATTTATTTACTTGTTAATTATCTTCCCATTGCAATGTAAGCTCCAAGGGCAGGGGTTCTCTTTTTTTTTACCACTGTATCCCCAGAGCCTGGAAGTGTGCTGAGTGTCTAACAGCTGTTTAAAAAAAAATGAATAGAAATGCTTTAGTTTTCTGAGAGTTTCCCAAATTAGATATTATTTAGGGAGAGTCTTGAAGTTCCTTTGCTCTACAGAACACCCCTGAACCTTGGCTGGTATTTGAACCATCTAATGAAGAACAAAGTACTTTTGAGAGATTCTATTTGTAATACTGTAAGATTTTTTTTTTTTAATAGATTGAGCATCCCTAACCGAAAAATCCAAAATCTGAAATGCTCTAAAATTCAAAACATTTTGAGCACCAATGTGATGCTCAAAGGAAATACTCACTGGAGCATTTCCAATTTTGGATTTTCCAATTAGGGATGCAAAAAAAAATTTGAAGTCTGAACACTTCCACTTCCAAGCATTTCAGATAAGGGATCCTCAACCTGTAGTCTCTTCCCTTTCTAGTGCTCATTGTCCCTAGACTCGATTTTACTACTTTATCAGTTAAGATGCTTGTTGGTTTCATTAATAGAAATCTCAGCTGAAACTCACTTAACAATAAGGACGTGGATTATGTTGCACAACAGGAAGTACAAGAAGGCTTCAGAGTGGGTTAATTGAACTCATTGTTGTCATAAGAGACCTAGGTTGGGTCTTTTTATATTTTTCTTTTGCCTTCTTGGCTTCATCCTTCAAGCTATTATTTTCTGTGATTATTAGGACAGGGGCAGCAATTAGATCAACATTTTCCTTGTTTGTATGTAATGGGAAAGAGGCTGGCATTTCTTTCCTTGAAGATCTGAGTAAGAATTTCTTTATGTTTTTATTGGGCCAAATTGGTCTCAGATTATTCTCTCCCGAGTATTGGCAAAGGCAATGGAGTTATAGCGATTAGCTTGGAGTAATCATCGAGAGTGAAATGGATGTTGGAATCAACTACAACACTTACAGAAAATCCCATATGAATTAACCTTTATAAATAAATTTCTAAAGACTGTTGATTTCCTGAGCTTCAAGTTAAAACTTCCCTGAGTAATTAGGTTTATAACCAAGAGGATGCAGGGTGAAGTCAACATTATGATAATTACTTCATTAGGGAAATCATGGCATTTAAATAAAAAAAGTAACAAGTTCCATCTTCCTAAATTTAGTAAATATTACATGCAACATTGTTTGTAGAAAGTAGGTACAGTCATGTGTCCCATGATCCCGTGATGTTTCAGCCATTGAGAGCCACATACACATCTAGCTATGTTTAGAAACACAAATACTTAGCTTTGTGTTACAGTTGCCTACAGTGTTTAGTACAGTAACATGCTGTATAGATGTGTAGCCTAGGAGCAGTAGGCTACACTATATAGTCTAGGTGTGCAGTAGGCTGTACCATCTAGATTTGTGTACATACACTCTGTGATATTCACACAGTGATGAAATTGCCAAATGACACATTTCTTAAAATGTATCCGCATCATTAAGTGATGAATGACTGTATGTAAAAATCAGTTAGAACTGACTTCCCTTTAAGTCTGTTTAAACTGATAACAATCGGTAAGTTTGAATTATTTAAATAAAATGAAATCTGTGGACTAGAAAAGTGGAAGAGAGAACTAGGACATAGTGAAGCTTACTTTAAAAAATACAGAGTCAATATAAAAGGTAATGTGCATCTGTTACCTTAATTTACTGAGAAGTTTTTGATTTACTTGAACATGCAGTAATGGATTATTTTTGTTTGCCCAAGTATTTTCAGTAAATTTTAATAGGCATTTGGAAGCATTATGATATTACAGAGAAAATACTGAATCAGGAATTGGAATCCAAATTTCTGGTTCTGGTCCTACCTATTGACATGATTTCTAGTAAAACATTCAACCTCTGTAAGCCCTCATTTCTTTGTAAAATGCTTCCTTTTAAATTTTCTAAAAATGTCTATTTCTTTTCATTGATTGTAACCACTGCTTTTCTGGGAATTGAGCGACATATGTCATTCCTCTAGAGGTGTGGCTTTTTAGTAGGATTAAGTTTATATGTAATTAAGTTTATTTGAACAAGAAGGAACAGGTAAAAAGCAAATAAAAGTTGTGAGATAGATATCAGTTCTGTCCTCGGTGTATACAGTGATTGTAGAGAAGAGTATTTCTGTTTTGAAATATACATGTTAGTTCATTAGAAAGGAATTATTTTGTAGGTATAAACACATTACATTTTCCCAATATTTCGAGTATGTCATTAGCCAAATATGAGATTCTAATGTTGTCTGGCATTTCGAATAGTGTCAGACTTCTACATATGTAAATAAAAGACTGAAGCATAGATTCCTTAATCACCTGTAATATAGTAAAAAGAGTTTTGGACTTAGAGTCAGAAGACCAAGTTGGAATCCTGGCTCAGCTAGTTTAGAAAAAACCTTGGTAGCATGGCGGAATGATAATATGGATGCTGGAGTCAAACAGAGGCAGGAATGAGTTGGATTTCACCACTTACATTAATACATTTTGATGAAAGAAAGTTTGGATACCTTTGGCCTGTATGTTGCAGAAAACAACCAGAAGTAGCATGAATCATAAGTGTGTTATCTCATAGAACAGGAAGTCTGGAAATTGGTATTTATGTGTTAATTCCATGACTTAATGATATCTTCTGCAACATAGGAGTATTTAAACTTTTGGTTCTGCCATTCTTAGTTTGTTTGTGGTATCTTCGTTTGAGTGGTGATATTGCTGTAATAGCAATAGTTCAAGATATTACATGCAGTCATGATGACAGCCAGTAAAGAGAGGAATTCCTCCCATTTGTCTCTTTTTAGTAGGTAGAAAACCATTCTCAAAAGCTGTAGTACACACCATTGATTCAAATTATGTCTCAAACTCAGACTAAAAGTTACTCACTAGCAAGGATAATGAAGATGCCATGACTGACTTAGACTTTTTTTTTTTAACCCCACCTTTGGATTTGGGGGTGGGGAGGCTCTTTCCTGAGCACAGCCCCTCACAGGGTAAACAACAAACAAAATCGGATCTCTGCCAGGAAGCAAATGGGGTGTGTAGGGAGAAGAACCTGAGTTGGCAAACAAAAGTGATGAGCTAATCATCTTGAGTAGAGGCCAGTAGGAGATGCACAGAAACCAAGAGAGAGTGGTAACAGAATACAACAGTCTGTGCTCGGGGCAGTATACAGGGTGCTACAGGAGAATGTATGAGAAAACCTGAATCCAAAGTTGCAATGGTCAGGAAAGACTTTTCTGGAGGAAATGACATCTTAGTTATCACCTAAGGAATTAGTGGAAACCAGACAGGAATTAGTCATGAGCAGCATACCCTTCTTCTGTATTTATAAGAGCACAAAACTTAGCCATGATGGTGTTTCAGGACTATTTTAAGGAAAGTTTTAGGACAAATGTTGGCTTCAATACCTAATCAGTATGCTTGATGTGTTAGAAAAAAAAAAAAGAAGTGAAATGAAAAGAAAAGAAAATTTAAAAAAAGAAAAGAAAAAAACACCTAATCAGAGGTAAGCACCATTATCTATATGTATAACAACTAATGTTCAAAATGATTGTTGTTTTTCAAGAAAAAGTTATATAACTTTTTTTTTTGAGATGGAGTCTCGCTCTGTCGCCCATGCTGGAGCGCAGTGGCACAATCTCGGCTCACTGCAACCTCCACCTCCTGGGTTCAAGTCGTTCTCCTGCCTCAGCCTCTGAAGTAGCTGGGATTACAGGCACCCGCCACCATGCCCAGCTAAGTTTTTGTATTTTTAGTAGAGGGTTTCACCATGTTGGCCAGGCTGGTCTTCAACTCCTGACCTCGTGATCCACCTGCCTCACCCTCCCAACGTGCTGGGATTACAGGCCTGAGCCATCAAGCCTGGCCTATATAACTTTAAAAATGCTGTATATTACAGTATGAAACACTCTCTTTTAATCTTTGTAAGATTCTAAGATTCAAAGGACTTGTGATCATGTAGTTCTTACTTCTGTGAAAAGCAGTCATTACTTACTTGATGCCTGTAATGAGAAGTGTTTATTAGAACAAAAACTAGGATGACTTTAATTATTTCAAGAAGCACAGGTAAGAGACTTTATCCTCTGATGTTAATGCAAAGCATATACCTGGAATCGGCATTCTGCCATATCTTTACTTGCATCCTTTAAAGCTGTTTCTTAAGTTTTGATTGAATTAATTAATTTAGAAAAGAGCTTACACTAACAAGGGTTTTTTTCTTCTAATGATTCAGAAATGAGTTTGCATGTTTTGCTCTCCACTGCCATTTTTATATGTTTTGTTTCTCTTTAAATAATACTCGTATCTTAATTATTTAAAAATGATACCACATCCTAAGAGTACATGATGTAAATCATTCTTAGTTCCTAATACTTACTCTCCACTCTCCAAAGACATAGACATCATATTAGGAGACTGATATTCTTTTTTCATATTACTTGGATAATTCATTGCCCCATATATTCATGGAGAATAATTGCAAGGCAAACCAACAGATATTTCAGGTAACCCAGAAAAAGGATATGGTAAGCACATTTGCAAAGAAATACTTGATGAACTAGAATTCATACACTGTACAATGAAAATAAAGATTTTTATAATTGATTTTGACTTAAAATTTTTCTTTTTTTTCTTGTTAAAAACAAAACAACATCTAAGCTCAAGAAATATAATACTTAACAATTGACATAGAAAAGTCAGACATGTTCTTTATTTATAGAGCTTTCTAAATACCTTATCACAAGTTACCACAAGATAAATGTGTATGAAAAATTAGAGCCACCTACCTGTTTTGGTTTTTGTAAAAATCAAATGTGAGACATATACTTTATTCACTCTATTAGTAGGCTACTTAAAAATACATCAGTGATGCTAACTTTGATCATATTTGGACTTTTAAACAAACTATTTTATCCTTAAAAAAAGAAAACATAAATGCAAGCAAAATGATTTCTTATGACACTTTTTAAAAATGAAAAATGCTTTTGTCAAGATAGACTTATACTTAAGAAATAAAGAAAAAGCAGATTTATCGACCAGGATGAAAGATGTTCTTTTTTTTATCATAATAACATGAAGGGCAAATTACCACCAGCTTATGGGCAAGAAGTAAATAAAAACAAAGTACTATGATACAAAAATTTCTCATAATGTTCAGTTGATCCAGAAGATAATAGCCTAAGGCTATTAGCTATGCTAGTCTCTTATTTTTAATATTAAAATATTTTTTATTAAATTTTTTGCATGTTAAGTGTTTGTCGTAATCAATGATGTCCCAAATTCAATGCTTTTGTTAATATTAATGATACTATTGTCTGTTCTTTTTTTTTTTTTTTTTTTTTTTTTTGAGACAGAATCTCACTCTGTCACCCAGACTGGAGTGTAGTGGTACAATCATAGTTCACTGCAGCCTTGATTTCCCAGGCTCAAGTGATCCTCCCACTTCAGCCTCCCAAGTAGCTGACACTACAGATGCGCACCCACCATGCCTGGCGAAATTTTTTATTATTTGTAGAGACTGGGTCTTCCAATGTTGTCCAAACTGTATTATTGTCTATTCTTGTTCACTATCCTGAGCCATTCACCTGATATGGGTGACATTTTTTCTTTTTTCACTGAAATGAAAATTGGCAGACTTTTGCTGCTTCTTTATTACCCAATGTTAACTAATGTTTTCCAGTCTAGAATTTTAACTTAACTAATATTTTAAACTTGTATATTAAAATAAAACACTTGGCATACATAAGAGTTTATAGAGTATAACCTCTACATCTGAAGAATTAGGGATACTTTTGAAGGTGAGGAAATCACTTTGCATCATGCTATGAATTTGTTAAACTGTTTTTATTTTGTGACTAGCAGCCTTGTTTTCTTTAAAAAATAAATTTTATTGTATAAATTTAAGATATGTGATCAGACACATATATAGTAAAAATATTATTATAGTGGAACAAATTAAGATCATCATCTTACAATTATTCATTTTTCCCTGCCTGTGGCAAGAGCAGTTATAATCTACTCATTTAGCAAAAATTCTGAATATAATACAACATTATTAACTATAGTCCTTATGTTATACATTGCATCTTTCAACTTGTTCATCCTGTTGTGTTTGCTACTTTGTATCCTTTGACCTACATCTCCCTATTTTCTCCCACTTCTGCCAGAATCACTGTTTTATCCTTTATGTATTATATTTGCCAACCTTCCCCCCACCTTTTTAAAAAAGATTCCAGATTTAAGTGAGATGATGCAATATTTTTCTTTCTGTGTCTGGCTTATTTTACATAGCCTAATATCCTTCAGGCCCATCCATGACAGGATCTTCTCCTTCTTAAAGACTGAATAATAGTCTGTTGTATGTATTCACCACATTTACTCTATCCACTTGTCTGTCCATAGACACTTAAGTTGTTTCCATTTCTTGGCTATTGTGAATAATGCTGCAATGAACATGGAAGTGCAGAGATCTTTTATGAAGTGGTGATTTCATCTTTTTGGGGTATATGCCCAGAAGGTAGATTGCTGGGTCATATGGTAGTTCTATTTTTAATTTCTGTGGGCACCTCCATACTGTTTTCCATAGTGGTTTGTACCAATCTACATTCCTTCCAACAGTGCACAAGGGTTCTCTTTCCACCACGCTTTCATCAATGCTTGTTATCTTTTGTCTTTTTGATAACAGCTATGTAGGATATTCTGAAAATATATTTAAAATATTCTTATTTTTCCTAGTCAGTATTTCCTGACTTTTCTCATCTAGGTTGCATGTATTGCTTTAGTAATAAACAAAAGCATTAATGAAAACTTCGTATTGAAAAAATTGGATCTGGGATAGAATTTACCATTTTGTTGTGGGTTTATTTTCTGATATGGATTTATTTTACTATTTCACTTGTAATTTTAGTTTTTCTCAACTTAGGTAAGAAGACGAATGAGAAGGTGAGAGACAGCTAGTGCGTACTCATGGGATATGACATTTGAAGGGAAAAGGATTTGATAGAATCTCAGGCATTTGATAAAGAGTTATTTGGCACTTGCAGTAAGCTAAGCACTGTTCTGGTTTGGTGCACACTGTGATGAATAAGAGAGTTTCTCAGCCTTGTGGGGATTGGGGAGATAGGAACTAACTAAATATTTTCAAAATAAAAACAGGATTTCAGGTTTGATAGGGTTGATAATAAGCATGCAGCATAAAGTAAAAAGGAGTGATGAGGTCAAATGGGGCCTATTTTATATAATACGGTCAGGGAAACCTTTTGAAAGAGGTGATATTTGAACAGAGACTTGGATGCTGTGGCAGAGCAGAAGTTTGTGAAGAGCTGGGGAATGAGATTTTTTAAAATTATCCTGCTGTTAGACAGAAAGTACAGCAAGAGATGACGTGGCTTGGATGAGTGTGGTGCCAGTGGAGATGAGAAGGGCTTGGATTTGAATTCTGTTTTGAAGGTAGCCTTGGAGGTAGATTGTGCACATGAAAAGAAGAGAGCAATCAGGGGTAACTGCTTGTTTCATTTTGTTTTGGTTTGGTTGGGTCTGGGTTGAGTACTGGGCATATGTTGGTACCATTTATCTGAGATGAGAAAGAACAGAAGAGGAGTTTTTCTGTTTGTTTTGTTTGGGGTGGGATGGGTGTGGGAATGAGAAGTCAAGAAGAATTTGTTGGTTTATATACTTGATTTGAGGCATTTACTAGATACCTGAGTTGATATGTTATATGTATGAGGCTGGAGTTTGGCATATAAATTTGGGAATCATCGTACTGTAGATGGTGTGTAAATCCATGGGACTGCAGAAGATCACCCAGGGAATGTGGGTAGGCAGAGAAGAGAGAACCAAGGACTAAGAATGTGCTCAGGAGGTTGAGGAGCACTGATCAGTAGAGGTGGAAGAAGTCAGGGGAAGTGTTTTAGTGAAGCATGTTTCCAGAAGGAGGCGTGATCAGCTGTGTAAGTGTTGCTGAGAAATTGAGTTAGATGAAGACTGAAGATTGACTTACTGGATTTGTCAATAGGGAACTGGTGATTGTTCTGATGAACAGTTTCAGTGGAGAGGTGGACACACAAGACTGATTTGAGTGGGTTTTAAACAGAATGAGAGCCAAGGAAGTGAGATAGAGTACTTATTGCATTTTAGGGGAGGTTTGCTATAAAGGGAAGCAGAAATGGAGCTAGAGCTTGGCAGGGGTTGGGAAGGTGTAGAATCAAGGGAGAGTTTTTATTTTGTATTTTTAATACAAAATACATGCATATATTTATGCTATTGAGTCTGATCCATTATAGAGGAAAAAAGCTTTGTAGAAGGGAAAAGGATAATTTACAGGACCAAAGTATGACAGAAAGGCTAGGATCTAGCACACAAGCAGAAGCATCAGGCTTACTGGGGAGTGAGGACAGCTGACCTATTGTAACAGGTGGGAAAACTAATATGTTGATACAGAACAGGTAGTTTGATAGATATGATGGTGTAAAGAAACAGCAGTTCCTTCTTGTTTCTGTTTTCTCAGTGAAGTCAGAAGGCAGGTAATTTGCTGAGACCCTTAATGGGGAAGGCCTTATTAGAGCAATATAAAATATTTTATTTTAAAAATACTACTTTATAAATGTATTCTTTATTTAGCTGTTGCTTTTTGGTTGTTATTGTGGTTAGCAATATATGTCTGAATATGTTTTCTTTAAACAGGTAGAGTTGAGTTTCCCTGGGCCACATAGGGCGTAAGTCAGGAGCCCTCACCACCTTTTTTGTATATGGGGAATTTGAAATCTAGAAACCTTGTGTTTTTTTGCCTTCTCCCTCTTCTGCTTCTCTAATTTTTCATCAGGCACAGTAGAGAAGGAGAAAGGATGGTTTCATTTAGTTCAGTGTGCTCATTCAGCTGTTCTGCAGCCTCCAGGTCTTGAGAGTTGTTGAGCATAATCCCTTGCCCAGTGAACTGTCCCAGGCTTGTGAAATCCTAGTGGCCACTCTAACACAGATGACTGAGTTGAGATGTTCTTTTTGTTCAGGTTTTAAAGTGAAGTGCCACCCTTTAGCAGGTAGAGATTATATACATCATTCTGTTGTCTTTGAGGACTCCAAGTGCCCCTCTTAGCTGTAAGTAGTAGAGACCAACGTTAATTCATCTCTCAATCTTGTATTCCATTTTCCAGTTCATTTCCCTGAACCATATTTTCCTCATTTGTGGAGTAATACTTCCCCACGTATGGGTTCTTCATCAGGCAGCTTATGATGCATGTGAAAATTGTTCTGGAAAAGCCTAAACAGTACAAAAAGAGAAATCCTGTTGTCATGGTGACAATTTTGTTATTCTCTAGAAGACATTGACAGTTCCCTAGGACCACCCCTTAAACTCTTGTTTTTCATCTTACAGAGGCATCCATTTCTTGTTTTATTTCTTCTGTTAGGGGCTTAGTGTAGTGACTTGAGTACTGTTTAGGGTTTTGTTATATGGAGTTCAAATTTGCATACTACAAACTGGGGGTGAAAGAAAAGAAGCTGAATATATTGCCTGTTTTCAAATAGTTTATTATTCTTCTAACTTTTTAAAACCACAAGCTTCCCTCTTATCACATTTTTACAAATGGATATATGAAAGCTGGTAGAAAAAGCTTGAATTTAAGATGATAAAATCAACTTTGTTCTTATGTTTTTCTTTGCTAATTTTCAAATCTGCTGGAGATTAGCATCTTCTATTAGCAAGGTGTAAAAATTGAATGCAGATTGCAGCTTTTGGGAGAGTGTTCAAAAATATTTTTACGTTTTTTATAATTAAAAAAAACTTCTTACTATGTGGAAAAGAAAAAATGTCTAATGACGTCATCTACTACTGTGGTATTTCTTCTTAATCCTACCTCTGGGGGCAAATATTTCCCATCACAATAATAGATTTTTAGTCCTGGAAGAAACCTTAGGGTTCATCTTTTTAAACCATTTTCATGTAACATGTGAGAAAATGAAGACTCAGAGAAGAAGGAGATTTGTCTTTCTGTCAGTTCATGGCAGAGTCCGGGTTCAAGTTGAGGTCTCTGGACAGTCAGTGTGTAGGGTTTTCCTTCCTGAACCATCCTGCCTTTTAAAGTTTACAGTTGTGTTCTCAGAAAGAGAAGGGTGAAGTTACCCAGCCACAGTAGAGGAGGAGGATGGGCAGATGAGTTCTGTGTACCCTTTGTGCATTTAATTTGCCTCAGTCTTCTCAATGGTTTTAACTCATTACCACAAAATGTAGAAAACAAACAGGTTCTTTGAGTTGTGCTCTCTTTGAAAGCTCTTTAATAATAATTCTGAATTATTTGGTCTTTTTAGTGTCATCCTAGTTACTTCTGATAAGGATGGTCAGAGGACCAAATACAGTTTTGTTTCTGCTAGTACAAGTGTACATAGGAATTTTTCCAGCTAACTGTGACATCGTATTTATATGCCATGGGTTAAAACCACTTTCATGTGGGTTCTGAGATACATAGGAAGGTTGAAAAGACTTTAGAGACAGCTACCATGGTTTTATTTCTCTTCTCCTTTTTGAGTGCTGGGAAATCTCAGGTTATTTAATTTTAGAGTATTTTTAATTAAAATATTTTATGTTTAACCTCTATTGTAAAATACAATAAAAAATTTAAAAACCACACAGAAATGTATAGTTTAGCGAATTAAGTAAGATACCCTGTAGCTCTTACCACTAGCTCAAGAAATGAAACATTGCCAGCCACTCTGGAAAACCCTTTTATGTTCCCCATGAAACTCACAGATCTCTCTCTACCTCAACAAGTAACCACTCTCCTGACTTTTATAATGCCCACTTCTTTATGTTTCCTTATGGCTTTTTCCCCTGCTTGTGCTTAGATAATAAAGTTAAATCTTGCTCATTTTAAAAAGCCTGGTACGTATTTTAAATCTTTCTTAATCTACAGGCTCCCCTCCATTTCTTTCTATTCCTTACAGTTTACCTGTTGAAGAACCTGGGCCTTTTGACCTGTAGCCTTTCCGTAGTCTGGATTTTGGTGATTGCATATTCAAAGGTGACAAGATCGTGGTTCTCTGAGGATTGGCTTCCTCATGGGATTGGCTTCCTTATGGCGTAGGGAAGTTACTGGTCTTTTTGATGTGGTTTTGGGCCCTGTGGTGGCTTTAAGTCATTTGGTGGCACTCTTCTGCTTTCCTGGTTGCAATGCTAATGGATACAGGCCCATATATAGGCATTTTTTGTTTGTCTACCTTTTTCTTTAAAAAAAAAACTTGTACAAATTTGTGGGGTGCATGAGAAATTTAGTTACATGTGTGTAATGCATAGTAAACAAGTCAGAGTGTTTAGGGTGTCCACCACACACGTACAGCACATGTTTGTTAACTGTAGCCTTCCTACTCTGCTATCAAATATTGAATTTATTCCTTCTGTGTTCTTACCCTTTAAGCCACCTTTCTTCATCATTCCTTCTCCCCAGTCACACTTCCCAGCCTCTGTTATCTGTCTTTCTTGACTCTCTACTTCTTTTTTGTAGCCCAGGCTAGAGTGCAGTGGTGTGATCTCGGCTCACGGCAACCTCTACCTCCTGGGCTCAAGCAATTCTCCTGCCTCAGCCTCCCTATGATTACAGGCATATGCCACCAGGCCTGGCTAATTTTTGTATTTTTAGTAGAGACAGGGTTTCACCATGTTGGCCAGGCTGGTCTCAAACTCCTGACCTCAAGTGATCTGCCCACCTCTGCCTCCCAAAGTGCTAGATTTCAGGCGTGAGCCCCCGCACTGGCCTCTATTCTCTACTTCTGTGTGATCACATTTTTTAACTCCCACATGTAAGTGAGGATATGTGATATTTGTCTTTTTGTGCCTGCCTTATTTCACTTGAGATAATGACCTCCAGTTCCATCCATATTGCTGCAAATGACATTATTTCTTTTTTTTTCTTTTTATGTATTTATTTATTTTTATTATACTTTAAGTTCTAGGGTACATGTGCACAACGTGCAGGTTTGTTACATATGTATACGTGTGCCATGTTGGTATGCTGCACCCGTTAACTGGTCATTTACATTAGGTATATCTCCTAATGCTATCCCGCCCCCCTCCCCCTACCCCACAACAGGCCCCAGTGTGTGATGTCCCCCACGCTGTGTCCAAGTGTTCTCATTGTTCAATTCCCACCTATAAGTGAGAACATGTGGTGTTTGGTTTTCTGTCCTTGAGATAGTTTGCTAAGAATGATGGTTTGCAGCTTCATCCATGTCCCTACAAAGGACATGAACTCATCCTTTTTTATGGCTGCATAGTATTCCATGGTTTTTATGTGCCACATATTTTAAATCCAGTCTATCATTGATGGACATTTGGGTTGGTTCCAAGGCAAATGACATTACTTCATTCTTTTTATGGCCAAATAGTATTCCGTTAGGTATATATATATATATACACCACATTTTCTTTATCCATTGATGGACACTTAGGTTGATTCTATATCTTTGCTATTGTAATTAGTGCTACAATAAATATGTAAGTGCAGGTAGCCCTTTAATATGTTGATTTCTTTTCCTTTGGGTAGATACCCAGTAGTGGGATTGCTGGACAAATGATAATCTTATTTTTAGTTTTTTGAGCAATCTCCATACTATTTTCCATAGTGTCTGTACTAGTTTACATTCCCACCAACAGTGCATAAGCATTCCTTCTTCTCTGCACCCTGACCAACTTCTGTTTTTTTTTTTTTTTTGAGTGAGACTCTGTCACCCAGGCTAGAGTGCAATGGCATGGTATCAGCTCACTGCAACCTCTGCCTCCTGGGTTCAAACAATTCTCCTGCCTCAGCCTCCCGAGTAGCTGGGACTACAGGCGTGTGCCACCACACCTGGCTAATTTTTGCATTTTTAGTAGAGATTGGATTTCACTGTTTTGGCCAGACTGGTCTCAAACTCCTGACCTCATGATCCTCCCCCCTTGGCCTCCCAAAGTGCTGAGATTACAGGCGTGAGCCACCATGCCTGGCCCAATTTTGTTATTTTATGTAGAACTACTTTTATATTGAGAGCCATACTTGTGGCCTCAACTTACTTGCAGGTTACTCTGGAAGCCAACTCCTGTGAAGGCAGGGGACTCAAATTATCATTTTTCCATCTTTAATTATGAAGGCCAGCTTTCATTTGCTGTGAAAACAACACAGATAATTTGGGACCATAATATGTTCTGAAATAGTTCAAGACAAGTATGTTAAAAATGAGGGGTTTTTTTTTCCCCCTGAACCTTCCCTCAAGATTTTATTGTCTTCATAATAAAAGATGATGCTTAGAACTAGTTAATTTGGCTCTTTCTCTTCTTTTCTCCTCCCGGTTCAAAATGCTTGCTTCTCTTAATAGGCAGCCTTCTCTTAGATTTGCAACTGGGCTCAAAGCACTGAAGCCTCATCACAGTCTTCTTTTTGGCAGTAGCCTTTTTACAGAATTCCAGAAAATGGGTTTAGTATGCCCACCATAGCCACTCTGCTTCCTGTCATAATGCTGCTTACCCTGGGCATACATAGAATCCTTGTAGTAGAGGCAGGAGGCAGAGAAATTGTAGACAGACAGGGGCTGGTCCCTGGTGAAACCTCACCATCAAAAACAAAAACAAAAAAACAGCCTGAAACCCGCAGCCCAAAGTGAGAGCTTCTGTTCCTGTTTGCCCACTCTCTTCTGGTTGGTTCTTTCTGATTAATGCCTTTTTACCAATTGAATGTTGCCTTTTCCAAAACTACCTGTGGGCTGCCCTGCCCCCATCCTGTGCCTATAAAGACCCCAGACTCAATTGGGAGAGAGAGGAGAGAGAGACAGACGGCCAGACAGCCAGCCTGACGTCGGGGTAGAGACAACCTGACTTTGGGGAAGATGACCTGCGCTTCCCATCCCCTCTCCACCTCCCCTTTCTGCTGAGAGCTGTTTTCATTGCTCAATAAAATTTTCCATCTTCACCATCCTTCAGCTATCCATGTGACCTCATTCTTCTTGGATGCTGGACAAGAGCTTGGGACCCATCAACTGCAGGTACCCAGAAAGGCTGCCACACAAGCCCTTTGCCCTTTCCAGTGGAGGGCAGCTGCCCCATGTGATGAGGCAAGGGGCCAACTGAGCTGTTAACCCACCACTGTCCATGGACAGTGGAACTAAAGGAGCACTGTAACACCTACTCTGGGGCTTCAGGGTCGTGGGCACCCTCACCTGGATGCCACCTCAAGGGCCAGCTGAGCTGCTAACACACTGCTGTCTGCGGATGGCAGAACTAAAGGAGCACTGTATCACCCCCTCTGGGGCTTCGGGGTCATGGGCATCCTCACCTGGGTGCAGCTGTGTTCCCCTTGAGGTGACATGCCTGGTCTGGCCGTGGGCCCTGCACGGAGCTTGCTCCTGTGTCGGCATCTGGAGCAACTGGCCAGGTCCTGCACTTGCTCGCTCATGTGTTCCCTCCACAAGGGGTTGAGTGTGGCAGGCCGAATAGAGGGGGCGCCCCTGCTGGGAGTCCGGCAAAGGGGCCGACAAAAATCCTGCATTACTTGCTCTTCTTGCACTGTGTCATTTTGTAGGGTTGGTGCTTGCCACACTCGTTACAGAAAGTTTGATGGTTTTTAGGAATGTTCACCATGTTTATAGGAGTGCTATTGGAACAGAAAGAAAAATGAGTTTTTTTAAGTGTCCTAAAATACTGTTAGTCTCTGCCTCTTGCCCCTTTAGTGGAACTTTTTGATTATGCAGAATTACAACTTGCTGAAGCCCAGTTGAGGTAGCTTTGAAGGAAGTTCATTTCTTCTTTTGCCTCTGTTCTGAGGTTGGGGAATTTTGTGACCATGTAAATTTGCTAAGGAGACACCATTCCAGATTCTTATCTTTCCCAGGACTCAAGTGGCTCTTGCTTTGCCACTTTTTTTGCTGTTGTTTTTGAGACAGGGTCTTACTCTGTCTCTCAGGCTGGAGTGCAGTGGTATGATCTTGGCTCAGTGTAACCTCCGCCTACTGGGTTTAAGTGATTTTCCCACCTCAGCCTCCCGAGTAGCTGGGAGCACAAACATGTGCCACCAGGCCTGGATACTTTTTTTTTGTATTTTTTGGTAGAGATGGTGTTTCACCATGTTGGTCAGGCTGGTCTCGAACTCCTGACCTCAGGTGATCTGCCCGCCTTGGCCTCCCAAAGTGCTGGGATTACAGGCATGAACCACCACCTCCAGCCACTTTTGTATTATTTTGAATAACAAAGGGCATTTTTGTTACTCCCTGCAAGGGAGTAGCTTTTACATTAATACCTTTTCTTTTTGAAAAGGGACTTTGATAAAGATGTAAAAAAACTTTGTAAAATTTTGTTTGATAACCTTTTATGAGGTTAAAACAAAGTTTAATTCTGATTACATGGCCAATTCTAAATTTGAGACCAGGTACAGTGGCTTATACCTGTAATCCCAGCACTTTGGGAGGCCAAGGAGGACAGATGGCTTGAGTTTAGGAGATCCAGAACAGTGTAGGCAACATGGTGAAACCCGTCTCTACTTAAAAAAGAAAAAAAAATGCTGAGAGTGGAGGTGCGTGCCTGTAGTCCCAGCTACTCAGGAGGCTGAGCCTGGGGGGCGGAGGTTGCAGTGAGCCAAGATCATGACCCTGCATTCCAGCCTGTCTGACACAGTGAGACCCTGCCTCAAACAAACAAACAAACAAATTCATTTGGCTGTGTCTTCCACCTGAAACCAGATTGGGATCTCATAGTACTACAGCTCACATAGCATTCAGGTAGATGGAGCTAGAAATAAGCCCAAGTACGCATTTTCCTTCAGGACTTTTTAACACTAAGCTAGAAAATATAAGTATCTCATAAACCTTATCCCTTTAATTAAATTTTTAGTAGGAACCAGAATGTAAATTTCTTCCTTCCCTACCCCAAAATATAGATGCATGTCCTCATTTAATTTTAGTCATTCTTGGCGAATGTGATAATTAGGGTAAAGTGCAATGAGATTTGCAAATTGGATGGTGAATTCACTAAATGTAACAGCTGATCAGGGCTTCTCTTCTCAGTGTCACTTTATTAAGGTCTTCTGATATACTGATATATTCTGGAGTTTCCTCCCCACCCCTGCCTTTTTCTTTTCTCTCTTTCTCCCCTTGTTGAAAGATACTAACTTCTACAGTGTTGCTGTGAGTAGAGTATCAGGATATTGATCTTAGGGGAGGTGAACTAATTATAGATTTGTTTTTTCATTTTATGAGAGGCTATTCTTCATAATAGGAATATAGAATATATGCCATATACTTGAGGTTACTTTTGTTAATCCCTTTAAGAATGGAGCACTTTACCTTGCTTAACAAGAAGGAAATAATTGCTTCAGATGCTGCATGCTGTGCAAGGTGAATTTTGAATGCAGTGAGGCGTGTATGCAGTGGTCTGACTTCCGTAAGCCTCACTCATCTGACTTTCCTTTGGTTCTTAATGTTACACTGAAGACTAGCTGGGCATGGTGGCTCATGCCTGTATTCCCAGCACTGTGGGAGGCTGAGGCAGGCGGATCACCTGAGGTCAGGAGTTCAAGACCAGCCTGACCAACGTGGAGAAACCCTGTCTCTACTAAAAATACAAAATTAGCCGGGCGTGGTGGCACATGCCTGTAATCCCAGCTATGCGAGAGGCTGAGGCAGGAGAATCACTTGAATCTGGGAGACCGAGGTTGCGGTCAGCTGAGATCATGCCATTGTGCTGCAGCCTGGGCAACAAGAGTGAAACTCCGTCTAAAAAAAAAAAAAAGAAAAGAAAAAGTTACACTGAGGACTAAACTCTAACCTTTTTTCTCTCTTGCCCAAATTCTTATCTAAGGGATCTAGGGTATCACACCCTACAAACCATATAAATTTCATCAGGTGGGTTTTATTTAACCCTATATAATATGCCTTACTTTTCAACCTGACTCTGGCATAATATCACATAACAGATAAGAAAAATCAAAATATTTTACCCTAAAATACGTTTTTTTTTCTTCCATATCTTAAAATGGCCCTGCAAAGCCATCTTTTGTAGGGGGGAGTATTTGCATCTGAGAGTCTATCACCTTTTAAAGGTTTGGATAGGAGACATTTGCCATTTATTTGTCTCTAAGGGTGGCCACCTATAAGACTTCATCTACAGAATAACCTTGGTCTCCACAACCCCCCAGACAGTTCTGTTGATTCCAGGTCTTAGATAATAACTCTTTTGACCAATTGCCAATCAGAAAATCTTGGAATCCAGCTATGACCTGTGTGACCCTCCCCCCACCTGTTCTCCATATATCCTACTTTTCTGCACCAATCCAGTATATACCTCACATGTACTGACTGATGCCTTTTGTTTCCCTAAAACATATACAATCAAACTGTAACCAAGCGACCTTGGGCAGATGTTCTCAGGACCTCTTGAGACTGTGCCTGGAGCCATGGTCACTCATATTGAGCGCATTATAAACTTCTTTAAATATTTTAGAGTTTTACTCTTTTTGTTGACAACACAAAAATACCATTGAACCTTAAATTTCATGTTACAGGGAAGTGACATCCCAAAGACTCCCAGGATGGCTAAACAGTAGAAAGGAGAACTTTTATTGGTGATACCGGTTTGTAAGCTGGGAAGAGGAAGTCTCCAGCATAGACTGAAGGTGCTCTCTCTTTGAAGAGGAAAAGGACATACTGGGTTTTATGCCTCACCAGTTCTGTATTACACAGTGGAGTCATATATATTCAGCAGGTTTGGGGGAACAGCTACATATTTATGAGCAGAGCTGAGTACAAGCACAATGAGTAAACATTTATGTAACATATACCCCATATTCACTTTGTGGTGGGGTTTTAGCATTAAAATGAGATGGAATTTCACTATCTATATCAAAAGGTGAACAAAAGCACACAAAGACTTTGTGCAGCCCCTATAAACTAGCTGAAACTGGTTTCTGGTCTCCAGTAGCTTATCAGAAAAGAATGTTTATAAGGCCCATCATCTGTCTAATCAAGTGGCCTGGGTTGTAAATCAGTTCTGAAAATTTGCCTGATAGCTCCTATTGTTAAGGAGTTAAACAAGAGGGTGGTTACTCTTGTAGCCATAGGAATTTAGAAAAATGCCATGCCAGCCAGGCCCTGAACCCTTGACCCACAGGTAACTGTTTCCTTAACCTTAGGGTCTGTCTTAGTTGATTAAGGGGCATCATTTTGATCTTGCAGGTCACAGGAGGAAAAAAGCTCTTCCACTACCCTCTTAGGCTCAGTAGCTGGGGTCTATGAATCAAAATGATAAAGGACAGATTAACAGGAATAAAAAAATACATATAACTACATATGGATATACAGGATTTAACAAATGAATGTGACTTAAGGACACAGTTAGAATTTGGGGCCTATATACCATCTTAACAAAGGGAATGAAATACAGAGAAGAGTCTTGTTAGACAAAGAAGAAAAGGTTTGGGGCTTCTTGAGGGGGGTAAGTTGTGGGAAAGGGACTAAAAAGGATACAGTAAATAAGGGTCATTTGTAAGGTTTTTTAAAATGCAAACTAGAGTCTTTTCAGGTGCCAAGAGTTGTCTTCAGAGTAGTTCTCTTCCTGATACTGGAGAGGGAGACACCTTTACAAATGGAACTTTATGTGCTGTTTTTAGTAAGATGGGGAAGGACGGGGAGATTTTTTTCTGTGTCTGCTTTTTCTTAAATGCTTTCAGCTGAAAATAGTTCTTATGCTATAGTGGCATATTTTTGGATGGTATATTCTTGTCCCCTTCCATGAGGAAATGAGTTTTGAGGTGACTGATAATACTACACCAGACTTTGTAAGGGCCGTATTTGGACCTGCAATGAGTTCTGTCCTATTTGAACTCAGAACATTAATTTTCTTTTGCTGTTTTTCACTTAAAAAGATACTAATTTCAAGGCAGTTTTATAGTGTGTGCAATATAGTACTGTAGTACTGCATGTATATATTTTATATGTAGTTGCATGTATTTAGGGTACATGAGAGCTTTTCTGTTCTTTGCTTTTGTTTTCACTGGTGAGTGCCTTCATAAAATGTCTAGTGGCCACTGGTCTGTGAACTTATTTGTGTTTATTAATGTACAAATAATGTCCTAACCTTTTATTTAAGTGTTCTTGTGTATTTCTGTATAATTTGTATATTTCAGTGGAAGGTGGTCTTTCCAACTTCATGTGTGTTCTTTGAAGCAAAAATTCCTCTTGGTATCTGACAGGTATCTAAGCTTATATTGTATGCATGATAGGCACAAAATAAATATTCATTAATGAATTTCAAAAATCATATATAAAAGGAAGTTGTTGATTTTCATCGTTTACTCCAGAAATTTTTATGGATTCATTACATAGCAGTTAGAAATGGTGATGGTAGATTGAGTAGATAAGTTAGAAATTGACATATTGAGAAGTAATAGGTGACACCCACAAAAGAAAGAGAAGAGTGAATACGTATGGCTTACTGAGATTATTTATTATGGGGCCACACAGCTTGATGGAGCTTGGTAACCCCTAGCTTAGGGCATTATTATATTGAAGCAAAGGACAGTGATAGATGATTTCCAGTAATGACACTGTCTTTACTTTGATCTTGGACAAGCCATTTAATCTTTCTGGTCCTCAGTTTCCTCTTTCATAAAACGAAATGACAGGGCTAAAAGTCTTTTAAAAATTTGAAATTCTACATGTACTCCGATTATCTGAGGCAGTCACCTTACAAAGCCACTTAGATTCGCTATATTCTCTATAATAAGAAAGGTAAACATGTTGTGGAAACATTTTTATTAGAATGATTACTCTTTTTTCTTTTCTTTCTTTTTTTATTTTTTTGACCAAAAATGATTTGGGATGTAGTTCAGTTTTTTGACATTAAAGGGCAAATTTGGATGAATAGGTGAAAGGTATATGAATTAAAGTTTTATAATAATAACATATGGCATTTGTGATTAAACAGGAAGTGTTAAAGTAATGAACTCCCTACATCTGATGAAATGAAGCAGAAGCCACATGATCACTTATCAGGGATATTGTAGAAAATATTGACCAGTTGGGTAAAATCCATTCAAACAGGCAACCTTCCTATCCAAGAGAAACTCCGCTAATGTTGGGGAACTCTTTGAGGTTACATAAAGCGAGTTAGGCAGGTAGTTAGGGAGGTACTCTTTATGACATCTGTCCTCTTAGATTAGTCTTAATCTTGGGATGATGCCTTCTAAGGAGCTTGTCAGGATGCAGCCTTCCCACAGCTGCTGGGGAACTCTTTCCTCTTGCTCTGTTTTGGTGTCAGGCTTTGAGAGTTTCTTCTTTTTTTTCTTAATGTCTTATCCAACAAAAGTAGTTATTTACATTTCGGAGTATTTTCTTTCACAGGTTTTTCTATGCATGTACCCTCTTTATAAAAATTGGACATAGTTTACATCCTGTTCTATAACTTGCTACTTTCGTGTAACCATATATTGTGGACACATTTCCTTGTCAGCACTTGTAGATCTCTATAATTCTCAGTTTATAAAGTACTTACTGCATGGCAGCACTTTTAAAGTGCTTTCACATATTAACATTTAACCCTCATGACAACCTCATGAGGTAGGAACTTCTATTACAGGTGAAGACGCTGAAGCAGAGAGAGGTTAAGTAATTCCCCTACGGTTATATAGTTAGTAAATAGCAGAGCCAGTGTTAGAACCCAGGCAGCCTGGCTTAAGTCTGGGTGCTAACCATTTTACTACCCTGCTTCTCAAATGACCGTAAGGTTCCTTTTTGTGCCTATGCCGTGATTCATGTTAGCTACTCCTCGTGGTTGTACTTTTAGTTCTCTCCTGTTTCCTTTTTGCTGCTACAATGTGCCAGGCATACTGTAAGCCTGGTAGCATGCTTGTGGACTAAAATACGCAAAAATCCCCATCTTTATGACATTCATGCTCTGGAGGAAGGAGGTGGTTGGAGACAGACTATTAAAAGGTTAAATAAGAAAGTTACATTGGCCTGGCACAGTGGCTCATGCCTGTAATCCCAGCACTTTGGGATGCCGAGATGGGCAGATCACTTGAGCTCAGGAGTTTGAGACCAGGCTGGGCAAAACCCTGTGTCTAAAAAACAAAAACAAAAATCAAAAAGTATCTGGGGCATGGTGGCGTGTGCCTGTAGTCCTAGCTACTTGGGAGGCTGAGGCAGGAGAATCACTTGAACCTGGGAGGTGGAGGTTTCAGTGAGCTGAGATGGAGCCACACCCTGAAAAAAAAAGAAAGAAAGAGAAAGAAAAGAAAGAAAGAAGCCAGACCCGAAAAGAAAGAAAGAAATAAAGATAGATAGATAGATGGAGCCAGACCCGACAAAAAAAGGAAGAAAGGAAGAAAGAGAAAGAAAGAAAAGAAAGGAAGAAAGGAAGAAGAAAGAAAGAAAAGAAAGAAGGAAGGAAGGAAAGAAAGAAAGAAAGAAAGAAAGAAAGAAAGAAAGAAAGAAAGAGATTACATGGTAGAGGAACAGGTGAGAAGTACTGTGAAAAAGAAATAGGCCAGGTGTGGTGGCTCATGTCTGTAATCCCAGCACTTTGGGAGGCCGAGGCGGGCAGATCACTTGATGTCAGGAGTTCGAGACCAGCCTGGCCAACACGGTAAAACCCCGTCTCTACTAAAAATACAAAAATTAGCTGGGTGTGGTGGCACATGCCTGTAATCCCAGCTGCTCGGGAGGCTGAGGCGGGGAATTGCTTGAACCCGGGAGGTGGAGGTTGCAGTGAGCTGAGATCACACCACTGCACTCCAGCTGGGGCTAAGAAGCAAGACTCCGTCTCAAAAAAAAAAAAAAAAAGAGAGAAGGAGAAATAAAGCAGGGAAGCAGCCAGTGGTGTTGCTGTGGAGTATAAGAGTTTTAAGCAGATGAGAGGGTGATGTGAGCGAAGTTGAGGCAGATGAAGGAAAGTGAGCCATGTGGACATCTGGGCCAAGAATGTATCAGTGGAGAAACAGCAAGTGCCACGGCTTAATGTCAAGTGCATGCATGACTTTTTTTCAGGAACACTCAGAAGGCCTCTGTGGCCGAAACAGAGTGAATGAGGAAAGAGTAGGAGAAGATAAGGGAAGGAACGCAGAAGGGAGGACTGCCCAGGTAGTTAGAGCTTCGTAGGCCATTCTTATGAACTATTAGTCCTTGTGAGATGATGATATATGAAACGACTTTCAGGAGAAGAGTACCATGTTCTGGCTTCTGTTTTAAAATGACCACTGCTGTGTTGAGACCAAAGTCTAAGGGAATGAAGATGGAAGGCAGCAGGGAAAAAGTGTTACTGGCTTAGACCGTGGTGGTAGCTGTGGGGATGGTGATAAGTGGCTTAAACCTGGACATATTTCTGAGGTATGTTGAAACATGGTATATTTCTGAGTGGGATTTGCTGATGGATTGAGTGTGAGAGAAGTTAAGAGTAATTCTAAGAGTTATGGGAAGAACTGGAAGGATGGACTTGCTGTTGACTGAGATTAACTTGCACAAATGACTTGATGCTGAATTTTTAAATCAAAGAACAAACTTACGGCCTTTAGTACTTTAGATACAGCTTTTAAGTCACTAGCCTGAGAAACTAGGTAGTATATATGCTTCATTATCTTGAAGGATTGGAGTTTCAGTTGTAGAGAAGTGGAAACATGTGTCATAGAGACAAGCTGTCTATCAGGTGACATAAATAGGCGTTGGCAGTAATTTTCAGGGTATGAAAGGTTCAGTTTGGCAGGTTCAGGAATTTGATTTTTTGGGTTTACCTAGAGTTAAATGGGCCCAGGCACAGAACTCGTAAGTAACCAGTCTCATCCATTCAGTTTGTCATGGAGCCCCATCAGACCATAGCCAACAGCAGCCAGCCTCCCAGGATGACAAGATCTCTCCCCTTACCTTGCTGCCAGGACATCTGGTGAAAGATTTCCAGGGAGGATGACCTGTAGCAGCCAGCCTGGTAGGACTCAGAAGCATCATCTTCTCTCTTTTTTTAAACATTATTTTTTAATTAAAAAAATTGTTTTGAGATGGAGTCTTGCTCTGCTCCCCAGGCTGGAGTGTAGTGGCACAGTCCAAGCTCACTGCAACCTCGACCTTCTGGGCTCAAACTCTCCTTGCACCTCAGCCTCCTGAGTACCTGGGACTACAGGTGTGTACCATCTTGCCTGGCTATGAGAACCATCTCCTTTTTCTTTTCTTTTTTTCTTTTTCTTTTCTTTCTTTCTTTCTTTTTTTTTTTTTTGTTGTTGTTGTTGAGACAGGGTCTCACTCTGTCACCCAGGCTGGAGTGCAGTGGCACCATTTTGCTCAGTGCAACCTCTGCCTCCGGGGTTCAAGCGATTCTCCTGCCTCAGCCTTCTGAGTAGCTGGGATTGCAGCTGTGCACCATGACACCTGGCTAATTTTTTTTTTTTTTTTTTTTTTTGGTATTTTTAGTAGAGATCAGGTTTCATCATGTTGGCCAGGCTGGTCTCAAATTCCTGACCTCAAGTGATCTGCCCGCCTCTGCCTCCCCAAGTGCTCGGATTACAGGCGTGAGCCACTACGCCTGGCTGACAGGTATCTTCTTACAAGTCTAAGGAATCATTCCCATTGTCTGCACTTGGTTCACTTTGGAGCCATAAGGCTAGTTAAGCCCCTCTGATGCGTGTTTTATTTTTACTGTACTTCTCATTCATTACTCATTGTGCGAGCACCACAGTCACCATTTTCTAATTTCTGCAGGTACCACCTTTGACTTTTCTCCATCGTTTACTTTTCCGCCCTTCATTTTTCCCATGTAGTTTCTTTTTCAAACTTTTTGTATGTGTCTCATTGAATTTCTCTTTCTATAATGAACCAAGTTTTTAAAGACCCTTAACCTCTTCACAGAAGTCTGTATACGTATCCTCATTTCTTCCCCTTAAAATAAAGCTACAAAACATTTAAACTAATCTTTCACAGACCCTTGTTGCCCTTGTAAAGCAGATGGAAACACAGTAACAGGTCGCACTGTAGGTTGGGGAGGACTCTTAGTCTCAGCTGCCCAGCCGTCCCAGTGCCCCTGACCTTCTCCCTCAGGGACCTCAGTGGGAGTCAGGGTGATGGAGTCATGCTTTCAGGGAAAACCACTTCTCCTGCATAACATTGGTATCCTTGGGTCTCTTGATAAAGGTGCATGATGACTGTCCCACAGCTACTTGCAGCTGTCCTTGCCATCTCCACATCTCTGTTCTTCCATTCTTCCCTTTTACTTGAAAACTTGGCTTCTAAAGCATATTTCTTCCTTCTCGCTCTCAACTGTGAACTTTAGATCAGTGACTATCTTTGTGTCTTTATTTTTCCTTGTGTCTGGCATGTGATACATGAACAAATTGTAGAATGAAAACATGAAATGCTTGTGAACAAAAGTTCTCTGAAAAAGGGATTTGGAGGAAACAGACTTTATTCCAGTGCACCATGACACCCGGCTATTTGAAGCCTTTAGTGTAAAACAAAGGTGCATTCTAGAGAATGAAGAGGAGGCTTGAGTTGTATAACAAAAGTTCCCACCCAGGTTTCCAATCGGGTCCATTTGTGCAAATGAAGGATTGAAACTTGCTTAGTTTTGATTGGCCAACACAGCTGAGTTCTGATTGTTGAATGCAATAAGGTTTTTGAAATATGGTATTCATGGAATCTGGAGATCTTGGGTGCTCCTGCCAGCTCCAGCACTAACTATGGAAACTGTGGGACTTTAGGCCTCAATCATTGCCTCTTCTTAAATCTTAATCTTCTCATCTGTGAAGTAAGGGAATGATATTTTGTCATCTTTAAGTATTTTTTATTATGCTATGAATTTTAAGATTTTGTACAGGCCGGGCACGGTGGCTCATGCCTGTAATCCCAGCACTTTGGGAGGCTGAGGTGGGTGGATCCCTTGAGGTCAGGAGTTTGAGACCAGGCTGGCCAACATGGTGAAACCCCGTCTCTACTAAAAATACAAAAATTTGCCAGGTGTGGTGGTGCATGCCTGTAGTGCCAACTACTCAGGAGGCTGAGGCAGGAGAATCAATTGAACCTGGGAGATAGAGGTTGCAGGGAGCTGAGATTATGCCACTGCACTCCAACCTGGGCATCAGAGCGAGACTCTGTCTTGAAAAAAAAAAAAAAAGAAAGAAAGAAAAAGATTTTGTACAAATTGTTTCTTCCATTTGGTTTTTGGAAGACAAGAGGGAAAACTTCTTTATGTTTTCTATATTACTCAAGTTAATGCTCTAGAAAAGGGTACCTCTCTTTATTTAGAAATATGTTTCAAGAAAAAATGACCCATTATATTAAATTTATATTGTTTTTATATTAGCATTTCAAGGCTATCTGAAGTGAAGACATGGAAATTAATACTATTTTAAATTTTCTTCAGGTATTATTCTTATCACCATTCATATTTTGCAGGATAAAAGCTTTTAAAAATATGTCTGTGCTGGGTACATTTTTAAAGGAAATTTTTTTAAGGCTTTTATTAACCTGAACAAAGCTAACCAGACAAAAAGAACAAGCTGTAAGAAGGTACTGTTGAGAACAAAAATACTGTGTGAATTTGCATTAAAACTTTGCTACTTTATTTGGTGACTTGTAAAGTATGGTGTTAATATTCCATGACAGCTATGATTTCGGCTTAGATTATAGTTCTGGTCTGCTTTAGAATTTTAAAGCCAAATTTAAAAAAATAATGAAATAATTTTTTCCCCAAAGCCAATGTAATTCCACGTCATTGCCCAGGCTGGTCTCAAACGCCTTCCTGGGCTCAAGCTATACACCTGCCTAGGCCTCCCAAAGAGCTGGGATAAAGGGGCAAGTTGCTGCACCTCTTCTTCTTTTTTTTTTTTTGAGATGCAGTCTCACTGTGTTGCCTGAGCTGGAGTGCAGTGGTGCGATCTTGGCTCACTGCAACCTCCACCTCCCTGGTTCAAGCAATTCCCTGCCTCAGCCTCCTGAGTGGCTGGGATTACAGGTGCATGCCACCATGCCCGGCTAATTTTTTTGTATTTTTAGTAGAGATGGGTTTCACCACGTTGGCCAGACTGGTCTCGAACTCCTGACCTTAGGCAACCCACCCGCCTTGGCCTCCCAAAGTGCTGGGATTTCAGGCGTGAGCCACTGCACCCGACCGTCTCTTTTTTTAAAAAACTAATTTCAACTTTTATTTTAGATTCAGTGGGTACATGTGCAGATTTGTTACATGGGTGTATTAGTTCATTCTCACGCTACAAATAAAGACATACCTGAGACTGGGTAATTTATTAAAAAAAGAGGTTTAATTGACTCAGTTCTGCATGGCTGGGAAAGCCTCAGGAAACTTACAATCATGGCAGAAGGCACCTCTTTACAGGGGAGCAGGAGGCAGAATGAGAGCTGAACAAATGGGAAAGCCCCTTATAAACCATCAGATCTCATGAGAACTTACTATCATGAGAATAGCATGAGGGAAACGACTCCTATGATTCAGTTACCTCCCACTGGGCTCCTCCCGTGATATGTGAGTATTATGGGAACTACAATTCAAGATGAGATTTGGGTGGGGACACAGCCAAACCATATCAATGGTATAGTGTGTGAATTACTTAATCATGCACCTCAATTTTTCTTTTAATTTTTTGGTGTTCTTATTCCCTTAAAATAAGCTTTCGCCTATTTCATGTCACGAGAACATTGTCCCTGAGTTGTTATATATTGGCTGTACTGTTTTCAAGTATTCTGCATGACTAATTACATAATGGCTATTACCCTGATTAAGTGCTATGTAAGTGCTAACCACAGTTTTTATTGTCATAGTATCATTGGTTCTTTGTTTTCACCTATTATTTTTGATCCTATAGAAATGTTTGTACACCTCTATAAAACTGTAATGTTTTATATTCAATTGGATTCTCTCACACTTTGACACTGCTGCATCCGCTGTCATC
Organism: Pan troglodytes; assembly: GCF_028858775.2. NCBI lineage: Eukaryota > Metazoa > Chordata > Mammalia > Primates > Hominidae > Pan > Pan troglodytes. Next base: position 26,681,502 of record NC_072403.2, read on the forward strand.
AACTATCACTTTGAAATCTATCCTCACTTATTCTCAGCCAGACAACTTGCATTTCAGAGATTTGATGGGCATTGCTAGAATCTCAGATTCAGTGTGTCCTATGTTAATTTATTACCTTCTATCCCAGTGCTCAGCTCTGACAACCAGTGGAACAACTATTTCTTTTTTTTTTTTTCTCTCTGTTTTCTTAAGCTATGGATTAGCAAACTATTAGCAAACTATGGCCTGCTGCCTGTTTTTGTAAATAAAGTTTTATTAATGTTAGATGCCCATTCATGTAAGTATTGTCTATGGCTGCTTTTGCACTAAGGTGGCAGAGTTTAAGAAGTTGCAACAGAGACCTTATGACCAGCAAAGCTGAAAGTATTGACTTTTGGTCCCTTTATAGAAAAGTTTGCTGACCCTTACTTTAGACTAAAACTTTGGCATTATCTTTGATTCCTCCTTTGGTATTTTTCAAGTATATTCTAGCAAGAGAACGAATCTCCATTTCTGTAATCATCATCATCTTTTTAAAAATCTTCCGGCCGGGGGCGGTGGCTCACGCCTGTAATCCCAGCACTTTGGGAGGCCGAGGCAGGCAGATCACGAGGTCAGGAGATCGAGACCATCCTGGCTAACACGGCGAAACCCCATCTCTACTAAAAATACAAAAAAAATTAGCCGGGCATGGTGGTGGGCACCTGTAGTCCCAGCTACTCGGGAGGCTGAGGCAGGAGAATGGCAGGAACCCAGGAGGCGGAACTTGCAGTGAGCCAAGACAGCACCATTGCACTCCAGCCTGGGCCACAGAGCGAGACTCTGCCTCAAAAAAAAAAAAAATTTCTCCACATGCGTTCTGGTTCTCTGATCCTTTTGCCTAGGGTATTAAATTAATTTCCTCACCTCCTGGCTTCTTTTCCCCTTCTATTTAGGGCAAACAGAAGGGGAATGTCAATGTCAAATGTATTGACATTTTACACTATGTCACCAGTGTTATGTTTTCAAAGTTCCACTCTGCCACCAAAACTTAAGAGATTTCCATATTGCCCACAAAATTAGAGACTCTCAACCCTCTTAAGATTCTTTCTACAGTATAAGCCCTCTCATTCTCCCAATTACAGAAATTATTTCTATTAATATAATGAAATACTTTCCTCCTCCTTGTCTTTGTTCATGCTCTAACAACTGCCCTGAGCTTTCTCTGCCTCCATCTCCCTTTTTCCTACTCCTGTCTTGCCAATAAAAATCCTCCTAGATTTCCTCATGAAGCTTTTTCCTGTATTTTCCTTTCTGCATATTCTTTTTGACTTCGTGGTATGTTAGCTATCCATCTCACTGTCACCAAGGACACCTTACTCAATGCTGTGTTTTTAACGTTCTTTTGTATTTCAAATATTATAAACCATAAGCTTGTTGAGTGCAAGGCACTTGTCTTCTTCATTACCGTGTTCTCTTAAACACTCAGTGTAATGATGTCTTAGATATGCTTAATAAGAAATTGAATAGCATTTTAGGAAGCAGGCTTTTTGAATTTGGATTTAATTATTAGTCATCTCAATGTCTCTTGGATGTTTGGCAGTGATTCTAGGTGTTATAATGAAAGTTCTTGAAGAAACTTGATGTTAACATCTTTGTATACATGGCTAATGAAAATGGAAAGATTTTTTTGTTTGATAAGGTATTTCACATTTAATACAAGAAAAGTATTTATATGCAATGATGTGCTTGGTACTGATAAAAAGTAAAACCAGGTGGCAGAGCCAGGCAATAATTCTCTTGGATGTGGTATGCAATCTACCAAAGTCAGATTTGTTTTTATTTCGTTAACAAGCTTTTTCAAGATTGCAAGAAGAAAAATTATATCAAAGTGTTCTTAGAAGCTATTGAAATGAAATGCAGGTGCCGTTAAAATAGTATTTTGTACTCTGTCTATTCATTTATTTAATCATTCTCTCTGTACTTCCCAGAAAATTTTGATGTGGCTGTTTATCACAAAGAGCCCAATTTTTTGTTGGCATCTAGTTCTGAATTTGTACTCTTGAAAAAGTTGACAAAGACAAAGAAGTGTGCCAGGTTTAGAGACCTTTTACTTTATAGTAGTATAGTTTAATGTCACACCTACAGAAACTGAGCTGCTAATACCCTTACCTTTCTCAGTTGGTTTCAGAACCTAGAGGTTGCTTGTAGTGGTGGGAGGAGGGACCCAATTTGGTACATAACACGCAGTGCCCAAAGACTCAGCAATAAAAGTGAACAAAGCATCAAAACACACTCCAATACCTGTACACATGCAAAAGAATTAAAGACTTGAAAATTTAATTTTAAGATGGGCAAAGGATTTGAGTAGTTTCTAGGAGAGGATATAAGTTCTGCTTCGTTCACTACTGTCTTCTAGCACAAAATAAATGTTTGCTATATATATGCATACCCGAGTGAATAATGTCACATCAAAACATATTGCTAGCACCCTCTTGAGTAAAGAAATGCTTAAAAAATAGCCATATATGTATACTTTTGAGCCAGCATTTCTACTTCTTAGTTTTTTTTTTTTTTTTGATACACAGTCTTGCTCTGTTGCCCAGGCTAGAGTACAGTGGCGCCATCATCATTGGTGGTGCTCACCACAACCTTGAACTCCTGGGGCTTCAGTGCTCCTCCTGGCTCAGCCTCCAGAGTAGCTGGGACTACAGACATGCCCCACCATGCCTGGCTAATTTGTTTATTTTTAGTAGAGACAAGGTCTCGCGATGTTGCCCAGGCTGGTTTCAAACTCCTGGGCTCAAGTGATCCTCCCGCCTTGGCCTCCCAAAGTGTTGGGATTACAGGTGTGAACCACTGCACCCAATTACTTAGAATTTATACTGAGGAAATAATTACACAACAGAGTGGGGATTTCACATCTAGGTTTCTGTAATCCAGAAATACTTTCTCAAATCTTCAAATATGTTTGTATGTACAAAGCACCAGCTTGTTTTCCCATATATGCTTGCATATGTGAGGGATATGCTTGCATATGTGAGGGATATTCTTGTGTCTGGAAGTAAGCATATGCAGTCAACTTTAGCATGTCTCTAGGGAGCAGGACTGAGGAGATGGGGGAATTACTAGCACGTAGGGTATTATACCTTTTATTTACTCTTCTCTGTTTCAATTTTTTTTAAAGTATATTTTACTTTTATATTGGTCAAAAGACTAGGAAATAGTCTATTAAGTTTTAGGCATATTTTCATTAACATTTAAAATAAGTAACCTACTTGGAGAGTTAGCTTGCCTATCTGGAAAATGTAGTTTTCAAGAATGATTCATATCCTTGGCAATAAAGTAAAAAATAATGAATTTTTTTGTTTTATAATGAGACGGTAATGAATGGCATTATCAGATTGGACTGCTGTTGTGTTCTTTAATGCTGCGATAAATAGACATATTGTACAGAAGTTTTATTATGTGTTCTTTAACCAGTTGTAAGAAAATCTTGTTTCATGTGAAATAGGCCTGTTATTATTTGGAGAACTAATATGCACTAACAACAGTTTCCAAGAGTATACCCATGAGCAAAGGAATTCACATTGTTTTCTCTTCAATCTTTTAGAAAAGCTCAAGAGGAGAACAAGAAAATCGTACTGGCTGGATGCGTTCCTCAAGCCCAGCCTCGCCAGGACTACCTTAAGGGACTGAGTATCATTGGGGTAAGCTTGTACCTGATGCAAAAAGAGAAAATCTTATATTGTTAACACCTGTAATAGCTCCGCATTTTATTTTCTGTTTGTAGGTTATTTGTAAGCTATGTTACACTTATGGCTGTCCTAAACATATTTTCCTTATTGTCCCTGAAACTGTCATTTCTGTGTAACTTTTTCACCTTAGCACAAAAACATGTGTTAGTTTCTCTCATTAAGAAAGAGCAACACAATAAAAAGCCATAGTGTGGAATTTACATCCCTTAATAACCCGGTCTTTGGCTGTCTATTACCATCGCTTTCCAAGTCATTACAGTTTTTCCACCTCGCTCAGCTACTTGCTTTTCGCCCCCTAGTACATCAATGCCTTTTTTCAAATGCCCCACTTCCCTTATACCTACCACCACAAGTCTCAGCTCCAACATGACAACATTCGGTGAAGCCTTCTCTGCCTACTCTGTGTAGTCCACCATAATTATTCTCTCTAGTTTCTCTTTGCTTACTATGCAGTTACCTGTCGTATAATTCTTTGAATAAAGCCCACCTGTCTATTTAAATTGTTAGCCTCATGAGAATAGTTTTTCAATCTTTTTTTAGAACTCTCACCATGTTTCTCTAGCCTTTCCTGTGATACCTGGCACATAGTAAGCACTCAATAAGTGTTTGTTGATTGCCTGAAAAAAATCTTCCCATTGTATTTCTGTTGTTAGCATACTTTTTTTGGGGGGTGGCGTGGGCAGTCAGCTCTGTGAAGTAAGGAGACTACTGTCTATTCTCTCTCTCTTGTTCTTTGTAGTCAATTACTCTTTGACTGAGTAAAAATGCCCTGAAGTAGCTGATATTCAGTCAATATTTGTTGATCAAATGATGGTGCTTCTTCCTTCCCAACATTCTACTGAAGCTGTAGGTGATAAGCTCAGCAATGTTGTTTGTTTAAAAAGGCTACATTAATTTAAAAAAATGTGTAAAAACATCATATGCTCATAGAAGAAGTTTACATAATTAATTGGCATCTGCTTTGAACTTTATGATAGATTTTTCCTTATTTGATATACTACTGACAGGTTCTTGTATCATGTTCTCAGTGTAATGAACTTGTTTTCTGCTGTGAGGTCCTTACCCCACTAGCAAATTTAATAATCTTTGAACAAACATTCTCACTTTCAACAAACAGAACCTGAATGTTTGGTAACTTTAGTTTGTTTTCACCATTTGTCTGTTTACATTTTGATTTTTCTTGGTTTAAGGAATGAAATGAATATGGGACTCCCGAGTTATCTTTTCATGTCAGACTAACTTTCTCTATAAACATAATCCTGCTGTGGTAGGGAAATAGGAAACTAGTTGGAAGTCTTTTTTAGAGATGGAATGTGGTAAAAACTTGGAGTTGATCTTAGATTTCATCTCAAGGAATTACGTTAGAGAATAGCAGAATTTCTCTAGTATGGCAAAAGGCTCTTCTCTGCATACATTATGGCAACATTTTTTAAAATGCCATTGTGTGCCGGGAAAAGCGTATGTTAGGATGTACGGGAGATTCTCCAGATACAGTGTAAGGGAGGACACTTAGTGCTATTAATATGAGTTTATTTGCCAATGTCACAGCTTTGTGTCGGTCCAATTTTCAGGGCCGACACAAAGCTGTGACACTGGCAGATAAACATTTTTTTTCTATTTAATCCCACACCTTTGTTGTTCTGTGGTTAACATTTATTTTCTTTAAACTTCTATTTTAAGTTCAGGGGTACATGTGCAGGTTTGTTATACAGGTTAAACACGCGTCTGTTGTACAGATTATTTTATCACCTAGGTACTAAGCCTTTTACTCATTAGTTATTTTTCCTGATCCTCTGCTTCTTCCCACTCACTACCCTCCAATAGGCCCCAGTGTGGTGTTACCCCCAATGTGTCCATGTATTCTCATCATGTAGCTCCCACTTAAAAATGAGAACGTATGGTATTTGGTTTTCTGCTCCTGCGTTAGTTTGTTAAGGATAATGGCCTCCAGCTCCATCCATAGTCCTACAAAAGACATGCTCTTGTTTTTGTTTTTTTATGGCTGCATAGTATTCCATAGTGTATATGTACCACATTTTCTTTATCCGATATGTCATTGTAGGTTGATTCCATGTCTTTGCTATTGTGAATAGTGCTACAGTGAACATTCACATGCATGTGTTTTTGTGGTAGAATGATTTATATTACTCTGGGTATATACCCAGTAATTACATTGCTGGGTCAAATGGTAGTTTTGCTTTTAGCTCTCTGAGGAGTTGCCACACTGCTTTCCATAATGGTTGAACTAATTTACACTCCCACCAACAGCATGTAAGTGTTCCCTTTTCTCCACAGTCTTGCCAGCATCTATTATTTTTTGACATTTTGATAATAGCCATTCTGACTGGCATGAGGTAGTATCTCATTGAGGTTTTGATTTTCATTTCTCTAACAATCCGTGACACTGAGCTTTTTTTCATATGCTTGTTAGCCGCATGTATGTCTTCTTTTGAAAAGTGTCTGTTCATGTCCTTTGCCCACTTTTTAATAGGGCTGTTTGTTTTTTCTCTTGTAAATTTGTTTATGTTCCTTATAGATGCTGGATATTAGACCTTTGTCAGATGTATGGTTTGCAAACATTTTCTGCCATTCGGTACATTGTCTGTTTACTCTGTTGAGAGTTTCTTTTGCTGTTTTGTTCTGTCATATAGTCCCATTTTGTTACCACTAGTAGTCTTTAGGTTTATCTTATTTTGCTCATTTACAATTGGAGAAATAACTTAAGAACACATTTTGAAGAGTAGAAATAAAATCTATATTTCTGTCACCATAATGCATTTAAAATTTTGCTTATCTGCTTCAGACTTAACCTTTGCATCTTTTACTTAATTGTAATCTCAAAACTATTTTGTATTCTTATTTTTTGATGTTATTTCATGAGTTTTTTAACCATTTTAAGTGTGGCATTAGTGTTCTACTGAAGGATATAACGTACTTTACCTATTTCTTAATTATTGTATTTAAGAATTTTCTAGTTTTTAGGAAATATACATAATACATTAATGCTCTCACTGGTCTTTTAAATTTTTTAAATTTGAAATTAGTATATTTTGAAAAATTTCTGAAAGTGGGGTCACACTATCATTAACATTTCAGAGGTGTAATTTAATTATATATTTACCAGCATTACATATTATTAAAGTATAAGATTATTATTTGTTAATATCATTTTGTAGAGCATTTTTTTCTGTGGCAGGTATATTACATTTTATTTATCATCACTGACTTTTTATATATGAAAATTATGTCCACATAACTGAAAATTTTGAAAACAAATTACAAATTAGGAAACAAAATTATCTAAGTTTTATCTTTAGAGAGACCTACTTTTGAATAGAACTGTTCTATAGAATTTCTATAAAACTAGAAACCTTCTCAAATATAGTGAGTTACAGTGAAATAAAGAAATGAATTATATTTTATACAAAGAGAAAACAATTCTGAAGTCCAAAAAGAATAGATGTTTAAATTCAGTGACTTGGGAAACTATTTTTAGCAGGAAGTTTAGAATTGTATTGCACGATTGAGTAAAGAATGCTATTCCTTCACAAAATTTCTATGATGGGAGGATGTTAATAGAGTTGGAAGGAAGAACAACTGTAACTGCATTCTTTGCTTTTATCTTCTGCTAGCCTTTATCTGTGTCACCTTACAGTACAGGAAGAATGTGTCAATTCTATTGACCAGGCGATTAAAATAAAAAACTTCCATGAGGTGGGGATCATTGGATGAGCAAGCTGCTTATTGTACATCTGAGTTAAAGGACTTTTATTGTACTTACCCATGTTTGAAAGTGCTCATAGCATAGGCATTTAAGAAGATATTAATAGATAATGAGAGAAATTACTACCATCATAACATGCTAGTTTCCATCAATATAAGCCTGTAGGAATGGGGCATTTAGTTTAGTAATCAGAACAAGGCAGTGTGGTGAGAACACATGGTAAGCAATTTTTTGACCTCTGGGCCTTTTATTATCATCTGTCCCACTCTCTCCTGAAATCACCTAGTTGTGATTAATATTATTTGTGTGATGGTGCGTGGAAAGAAAATAACAACATCGAAACCAGAAATAAAGCCTGCCATCCTCTGAGTCCAGATGCACTGGCTTTGGTGGCTGTAACCTCTGCACTTCTCCCATCTTGGAGCAAAAATCTGTGCACAAACCTGTCTAATTTCTTCACAATGGAAGCAGAGAGAGAACAGATTTGAAAACATGTACGTCTTGAATAAAAAGTTTTAGCCAAAATCTTTTTCACAAGATATGAAACTATCTTAGCATGAAGTTTAAATTTTGTATCTAGATGATATATATTTATGAGTGACCAGTATAGAATCAAGATCTTTTTGTCTCTTTTTAGGATCTTGAAACATTTTACCTTACAGTTAAAAATTCCCTTTCTCTTTTAACAAATAGTTATAGTTAATCATCTACCTTAGAGTTTTCATGCAATGCCATTTTTATTACTGCTATTTGTTTATGTCATTTATGTTAGCTGTAGATAGTTTCATATCTTGTGAATATATCTGTTTGAATGTTTCTGTTTTTCTTTTAGGCTAATTTGTTGGCAGAAAGTTTCTTTTAGATTAGTTAACCAGAACATAGGATGTTCTCTTAACATTTGCAGTAAAAAAAGAGTAGTAGACTTCAGGCTTCAGAAAGCCTAGCTTCAAATCCTAGACCTGCCATATCATTATTTATTTGGTTCAGCAAGTACTTACTGAGTGCCTACTGTGTGCTTGGTGTACTGTTCCTTGCACAGTACTATGCAAGTGCTGGGAATGCGGCAGTATATAAAATCGTCCCAGATCCCTGTCCTCACTGAGCTTACGTTCTGGTTCTTAGGGAGAGAATTCTGGTTTGAGTCCAGAGCTTCTCCAGCTTCCTGGAGAATCTAGTGAGATGGGTCCCTAGACCACAGTGAGATCAATTAGTTGGGAATTTCTCTTTAAGGCTCAGATGGAAATGCCCTTGGTGTCTGCTGGTTGTGAGTTGTGTTAGGGAGAGATGAGTGAAACAATATTTATTTGCTGAGTTCTTCTTCCTAAGGTAGTGTTATTTATCAGTTATTACAGTATCCATTATTAACAGGAACAACATTTATTACGAAGTTAGGCTCTCACTCTATTACTAGAAAGTGTGTTTATGAAATTGTGTGCTTTGTGTAGTTTTTCTGTGTTATTAACAAGGACCACATTTGAAGTTGGTCTTGGTGTTAATTCATTGGACTGATCATTGTAACTAATTATAGCTCTAGAAATTCTAAATAAACTGCAAATTAATAGACACGTTGTAAAATGTTAAGACATGCAGTTCACAACGGAATATACAATTTGATATTGAAAATTTGTAAATGACAAGGCTTCCTCATGTGCCAGCTGTGAGCCCTGCAGGCAGGTGAACATTTTCTTTGGAGAGCTGAACAGAAATGTGGTTTAACACAGGTGTCCACTTATCTCAGGGACTATTACCAGGTTGATTTGCAGTGGTTAAACATCTTTTCAGGCAGGCTGCTCTAATCTCAAAAAGTGAAACAGGATTGACTTTTGACTATTTCAAATGCGAGCACTTTAATTTTGAAAATTATGTGTACAGTTAAAGCTGCATTTGAACGGCTAAATTTGAGAATATTTCTATCGTACACCATGTTGCAAAAGGTAAACAAATTCACAAAGTGGAGCAGTGTCACAGTAACAGTGGGATCAGTATTGAGGGCAAGGCTTGAGGAACGCTCTCCTTCTCCTGTTTGCCCCTACTTCGAACATTTCTTCTTGCCATGTTCTATTTTTTTTAACTTCCGTTGTCTAAAAGGTAGTATTGTGAGAGAATGACATGTAAATTTAAACACCCATTTATGTTTTTCCCTTCCTTGACCTGTTGGTTTCACTTTTTTTGGCATCTTCTAATCTCACCTGTATTCATATATGTTTCACCTATTGAATGATTAAAATGTAGTATATCATAGTGATTAAGAGTATGGATTCAGGAACTAGATTGCGTGGGTTCATATCCCTGCAGCACTGTTTCTTAGCTGCATGACCTTGTACAAGTTACTTAACCTCTGTGTACCTCAGTTTCTTCCACCGTTAAGTGGTGATAATAATAGAACCTGACTCTGAGTTTTTTAAGGGTTAAATCAATTAATATGGCCGGGTGCAGTGGCTCACGCCTGTAATCCCAGCACTTTGGGAGGCTGAGGCGGGTGGAACACTTGAGGTCAGGAGTTAGAGACCAGCCTGGCCAACATGGTGAAACCCTGTCTCTACTTAAAAAAAAAAAAATTATATATATATATATCAATTATTACATGTAATTGTGCTTAGCATGGAGCCTGGCACATAGTGCTCTGTATTTGCTGTTTTTAAAAAAATTAACTAATGTACTTAATAGTAGAATCAACATTGAGCACAACTATGTGCCTGGAACTAAACCATTTGCTGGAGATACTGAGCTGAATACAACATATGTTCTCCCTAAAGACCATGAAATCTGATGAGAGGTGCAAATCCTTGTGATTAATCTGCATAGGGAGAAGGGCTGTGGGCACACAGAGGATGCAGCCATGCTTTACATAGGCCTCTGATATTAAGTAGTGGTTTAATGAGTGGAGAAAGGAAAAAGGACTTTCAATCAGAAACAACAATATAAGAGCAGGCACCTGTGTGTAAGATGCCTGGAGGGGAATAGGATCAGCAAGGAGTGAGTGGAGTGGGGAATGTTAAGAAGTGTAGTGCAGAGTTGTGCAGATGAGTGATGAGTACGCTAGTGAGGGTGGAGAGAAGGAAGGGGGTTGCACTCAGTGAACCACAGGACAGGGTGAAACACTGTGTTGGGGCAGCGGGGGAGGATAGCATGAACAGGTGAAGGCGAGAAGCAGTATAATGTACTGGTTGTCTCTTCATGCCCTTTGTTCATTATCTGTCCGTTGTTTTCTTGTATGTTCATGATATCAGTCTTTTCTTATTTTAGGTCACATTTATTGAGGTATAGTTAACAGTTAAATTCACTTTTGATGAATTTGGACAGTCACCACATAGTTTCCATTGTGCTAAAAAGTTATCTTGTGCCCTCTCTTATTCAACCATGCCACCAGTCCTTGGCAACCATTGATGAGGTCTCTGTTCCTATAGTTTTGTCTTTTTGAGAATGTCATGTAAATGAATATATTACTTGTGTCTTTTTTCTTTTCCTTAGCACAGTGCCTTCAGTATTCATCCATGTTGTTTCATTTATCAGTAGTTGTTACTTTTTAGTGCCTAGAATTATTTCACTGTGAGGGTGGACCACAGTTCATCTCTTCACCAGTTGATGGATATGTGTGTTGTTTTCAGCTAAAGGCTGTTACAAATAAAGCTTCCATAAACATTCATCCACAGGTCTTTGTGTAGATACATGTTTTTATTTTTCTGGGGTAAATAAATACCTGGGATTGCCAGGTCGTATGATAAGCATCTCTTTTGCCTTTTAAGAAGCTGCCAGTGTTTTCCAAAGTGGCTATTCCATTTTGCATTTCTATCACCAGTCCTAGCTGCTTCACATCTTAATCAATACTTGGTATTGTCAGTTTTTAAAAACATTTGATAATTCTACTAGGTGTGTTAGTGATATCTCATTGTAGTTTTAATTTGCTTTTCTCTGTTGACTAATGATGTTGAGCATATTTTCATGTGCTTCTTTGCCATCTATGTATCTTCGGTAAGGTATTCAAATCTCCTATAGGACCTATGTCCAGGAAATATAATGACTCCAACTAAATGGTAAGAAATCAACCTGTTTTAACGTGGAGAAAATATTTGTCAATCTTTTTTTTTCTTTCTTAATTTTTAAAATTTATTTTAAAGAGAGAGGAGATCTCACTTTGTTGCCCAGGCTGATCTCAAACTCCTGGGCTCAGATCCTCCTTCCTTGGCCTCCCAAAATGCTGAGATTATAGGCGATCATTAAAAAAAAAATGCCCTCTCATATTCAACCATTGTATCTCATTTATATATATTTTTAAAAATAAATTTTATTGTACATATTTGTAGTTTGTAACATGATGTTTGGGATACATATATAGTGAAGCAGATTTATGTATCAGTCATCTCAGACTTACTATTTTTGTGTCAAGAGCAGCCAAAATCTGCTTATTTAGCATAATCCCTAACCCATTTCCAGCTCTCCCTCCCTTGCCTCTGGTAACCACTGTTTTTCAATTATTTCTGTGTATTTGAGCTTTTTCTTTTTTTTATCCCACACATGTCTAAGATCATGCATTATTTTTCTTTCTGTGTTTGGCTTATTTCACTTAGCATAATGTCCTCCATGTCTTTCCATGTTGTGGCAAGTGGCAGGATTTCCTCCTTTTTAAAGGCTGAATAATATTCCATTGTATAGATACACCACAAGGCACTTAGGTTATTTTCAATCTGGGCTGTTGTGAATAATGCTGCAATGAATATTGGAGTAGAGATACCTTTATGAGGTAGGGATTTCATCTCCTTTTGTTATATACACAGAAGAGGGATTGCTGGCTCATATTTGTCATTTTTTATTGTGTTTTAAAATTTTGATATAGTTAGAAACATGGAGTTTTGGAGGGTGGGTGGGTAATTTGTAATGTGGTTTCAACATTTGAAAGCTATGTTCCCTGAGGTAACATGTCTGATAAAGTGTCTAATGTTTTCTCTCTCTCTCACCTTTTTTTAAAATATGAAAACTGTTAGTCCATTTGTGTGTTACTGTGATGGACACTTACTGATAGGCTCTATAGAGCCACGGATTTTATTATTATTTTACATATTTATATATACTGTACATTTACCTTCTCTGCCTAGTACAGTGTCTGCCTTAATAAATATTTTTTGAGTGAGTATTAAATTATAAGATATGGATTTAACTTTAATTTTTTTCATATTGTTCCTAGTTATTCCAGCAGCATTTGTTTAAAAATTTTTCCTTTTCCTTTTATGATGCTAACTCCATCATATGTTTATGTGTTCCTTCCTCTCCCCTCCCCTTCCTTCTTTTCCCCTCTCCTCTCTTTTCTTTCCTTCTCTTTCTTTCGAGGCAAGGTCATACTCTGTCCCTGAGGATGAAGTGTGATGGTGCACTCATAGCTCACTATAGCCTTGACCTTCTGGGCTCAAGTGATCCTCCCACCTCAGCTTCCCAAGTAGCTGAAACTATAAGCACATGCCACCGTACTGAACTCATTTTTAATTTTTTTGTAGAGACAGAGTTTTGCCATGTTGCCCAGCCTTGTCTTGAACTCCTTGGCTCAAGGGATCCTCCTGACTCAGCCTCCCAAAATGCTGGGATTACAGGCATGAGCCACTGCGCCCAGCCCATGTTTGTTTCTTAATTAGTATATTAGTTTTCTTTGCTGCTCTGAGTATCACAAATGTAGTAGTTTATTTTTATTTATTTATCTTTATTTTCTTTTTTTAATTAAATAGAGTCAGGTTCTGCCTGTGTTGCCCAGGCTGGTTTCAAACTCCTGGACTCAAGCAATCATTCCACATTGGTCTCCCAAAGTGATGGGATTACAGGCGTGTGCCTCTACACTCGGCTAAACGTAGTAGTTTAAAACAATACATATTATATTATCTTAGAGTTTTGGAGGTCAGAAGTTGGATGTGGGTTTTACTGGACTAATATAAAGGTATTAGCAGGACAGCATGTTTTTCTGGAGGCTCTAGGGGAGAGGCTATTTCCTTGCCTTTTCCAGCTGCTATAGGTTGCTGTGTTCCTGGGCTTGTGGGCCTTTCCTCCATCTTGAAAGCCAGCAAGGCTGTCTCTTCCCCACACTTGTTCTGTCATTGCTTCACTCTGCCCACAGGTGGAAAAGGTTCTCAGGTTCTTTTGACACTCATGTGGTTACATTGGTCCTAGCTGGATAATCCATGTTAATCTTATCTCAGGTCCCTAATCTTCATCAGATCCAGAAAGTTCTGTTTGCCATGTAAAGTAACATATTCACAGGTTCAAGGATTAGGACTTGGATGTCTTTGGGAGATCATTATTCTGCCTTTTATGTATGACAGAAGTTATGTTTTGGCTTCCCTGGGCTGCATTGGAAGAAGAATAATTGTCTTAGGCCACACCTAACATACGCTAACGCTAACACTAATAATAGCTGATGAGCTAAAAAAAAAATCGCCAAAAAAAATCTAATAATGTTTTGAGAAAGTTTATTAGTTTGCGTTGGGCCACATTCAAAGCTGTCCTGGGCCACATGGGGCCCAGAGGCCATGGGTTGGACAAGCCTGATGTGTAAAATTGTTTATTAATTGGTATTTTACATCTCTAATGTGTATTTGTTTTAGTTATAATATTACTCTGTGTTTAACTTTGGTATCACTTTTTAAATTATCTTTTAATTTGTAACATGTTCTGTTATTTAATAGGAGTATTCTGATGTCCCAAACAATGTTTCTGTGTGTGATTGAGCTTAGCCTGTTGAATTTTGTTTTTATTGCTGAAGGGGTTTTGTGCCTCCTTTACCCCTCCCCGCTACAGAAAGTTTAATAGGTATTTTAGTTGCATTTAAGAGGAAGAGAGGTTCCTGGTACCAATCCTCATTTTACTGGCACCCTTCTAGCCTGGCTTCATCTTTCAATTAGTTATTTTTATCTCTAACTCAGTATTAGTCACTCACTGGTACTACCATTCAGGTGAAATATGCCTTCAGTGTTATGAGGAATGTACTGTCACGTAACTTCTGTTGAAAGGGCTATTTCTACCTTTGGGGAAGAATCTTTTTGAATGAAGAGATTAAAGATGAAAATATACTGGGAGATGAGTATTAAAGTTAAATCACACATAACATCAAATGCTGTTTTGTGTTACACAGCAAAGTTGCTCACGGGCTTGTGAGTTCAAGAAAAATCTTCTCATAGCGTTGAAACACATTAAGCTAGCTTAGTGACTGCTGTCAGCTTCCCCACATTTAAAGGATTTGGAAATTGAGCCCTCCTCCATTACTATGTAAGGTAGGGACTTGGCTTAATAGAGAAGTTAATATTGAACTTTGACTTGTCAGATGCTGATTATTCAATCAAACTTCGTTATGGTAAAGGGGAAACATCTGAACATATATTTGATGGAAAAGACTTTATATGTATAGTTCTTAATGGAGATGGAAATAAGGGCATTTCTTTCCTTTTTTATTGTATATATTTAAGGTGTACAATGTTTTTATATATACATAGTGAAATGATTACTAGAGTCAAGCAAAATAACTTATCCATCTCCTTCTGTAGTTACTTTTTATGTTTGTGTGTAGTAAGAGCACCTAATATCTACTCTTAGCAGATTTTCAGTATACAATATTAAATATAGCCCTGATGATGTAATTAGATCTCTAGACTTGTCCTACATAACTGCAACTTTGTACCCTTTGATCTACTTCACATTTTTCTCCCCCTCCCCACCCCGGTAATCCCCAGGCTACTCCCTGTTTCTCTGTATTTGACTTGTTTTAAGTAAAGATTTTACACACAATTGAAATCATGCATTTTTTTTCCCCTGTGTCTGGCTTAGTTTACTTAGCATAATGTCCTCCAGGTTCATCAGTGTTGTCACAAATGACTGGATATCCTTTTAAAAATGTTGAATAATATTCCATTACTTAAATATACCACAATTATTTTATTCATTCATCCATCGATGGATACTTAGGTTGTTTTCACATCTTGGTTATTGTGTATAATACTGCATTGAACTTGAGAGCACAGATATCTCTACAGAGTGCTGATTTCATTTCCTTTGGATATATAAGGATTGCTGGATCATATGGTAGTTCTATTTTTAAGTCTTTGAGGAATCTTCATACTGTTTTCCATAACGGCTGTACCAGTTTACTTTCCTACCAACAGTGCATAACGGTTCTCTCTTCTCTACTTCCTCTCTGACACTCGTTATTTATTGTCTCTTTGGCATGGCCATCCTCAGTGAGGTGATAGTTCATGGTGGTTTTGATTTGTCTTTCCCTAATCATTATGATGTTGACCACATTTTTATATATGTTTTCATTGGCTATTTGTATGTTTCCTTTGGAAAAATGTCTATTCAGGTCCTTTGCCCATTTTTAAATAAGGTTATTTAATTATTTTGCCATTAAGTTGTATGAATTCCTTGTATATTTTGGACATGAACCCCTTATCAGGTATATGGTTTGCAAATATTTTCTCCCAATCCATAGGCTGCCTTTTCATTCAGTTGATTGCTTCCCTTGCTGTGCAGAATCATTTTAGCTTGATGTAGTCCCATTTGTTTATTTTTGCTTTTTGTTGCCTGAGCTTTTGATGTGATATCCAAAAAATCAGTGCCAAGGCCAATGTCAAAGATCTTTTTCCCTATGTTTAAGGAGAGAGAGTTTCCTCCCAGGAATTTCACAGTGTCAGTTCTTACATTTAGACCTATAATCTGGAGCTGATTTTTATGTATGGTGTAGTATACAGATTCAATGCAGTTTCTATCAAAATTCCAATGACATTGTTTGCAAATATAGAAAAACAGTTCTAAAATTTGTGTGAAACCACAGGAGACTCTGAATAGCCAAAACAGTCTTGAAAAAGAAAAAGTTGGAGACATAACACTTTGTGATTTAAAATTACAGTCTAAAGCTATTGTGGCTAGCAGTGGTTTGTGCCTGTAATTGCCGCAACTCAAGAGGCTGAAGTGAGAGGATCTCTTGAGGCCGAGAATTTGAGATCAGCCTGGACAACATACTGAAACCTTGTCTCTAAAATAATAATAATGATAATAATAACAATAACAAAAATTAGCCTGGCATGATGGCATGCTCCTGTAGTTCCAGCTACTTGGGAGGCTGAGGCAGGAGGGTTGCTTGAGTCGAGGAGTTCCAGGCTGTGGCGAGTTCCAGGCTGTGGTGAGTTCCAGGCTGTGGCGAGTTGTTGTGATTGTGCCACTGCACTCCAGCTCCAGCTTGGGAAAGAGAGCAAGACTCTGTTTCTGGAAAAAAAAAAAAAAAGCTATAGTAATCAAAACAGTATGGTACTGGCATAAAAATAGACACATAGACGAATGGGAACAGAACAGAGAGCCTAGACATGAAGCCAAGCATACCAAGGATATGCACTCAACTGAAGTTTTTTCAACAAGCCCACCAAGAAGACACACTGGGGAAAGGATAGTCTCTTTATGGTGTTGGGAAAACTGGAGAGCCACATGCAAAAGAATGAAACTGGACCTGGATATCACTTTTTCCTTTTACAGATCAGTGGAGTTTTCAGGTAGTTTTAAAGTTTTGGTTGTGGTATTTTTTAATTGGAATTAAAATGACATTGTCTTTTTATTTATTTATATACAATCAAAATTAAGACAGCTAATAAGAAAGTACTTTGCATGTATGTGTATATATATGTATATATGTGTATATATATGTATATATATGTGTATATATGTATATATATGTGTATATATGTATATATATGTGTGTATATATGTATATATATGTGTATATATATATGTGTGTGTGTGTATATATATATATATATATATATATATATATATATAATGTATTCACTTCTTTTACTCCTGAAAGGATTTGAGGTATCTTGGGATAAAATCAAGAGATAGTAAAACCCCAGCCAGATTCATGCAGTCTTAATAAGAGTCATACCAACTAATAGAGAAATATGGACAAAGAGCACTGTTTCACATTTTTAATATAATTAGCCTGAGCAATGTTGTTAATATTATTCTATTAACCCTCCAGTGGCTTTCATTTGCAAACAGAATAAAATTTAAACCACATAGCATGAACTGCTGAACTGCAAGATCTCACATACTCTTTCTCCCATCATTATGTGACCTCATCTGTTACCACTGTGTCCCTAATTGCTGTCCCTCTTTTGACCACACAACCCATTTATGTTATTTCAGCCTCTCAGTCCTTGTGCTTACTCTTCTGCCGGAGGTTCGCATTGATGCCTCTGTCAGTGGTTCAGGTCCCTGGACTGATGCTACCTATTCAGTAAGTTTAACTGGACTGCTGTAGAAAAATTTTGCTCTCTACCTCCTACCACTAATCCCAGATTTTCTTTTTTTCTTTTCCTTTTTTTTTTTTTTTTTTTGAGATGGAGTCTCACTCCATCCCCCAGGCTAGAGTGCAGTGGCACGATCTCGGCTCACTGCAAGCTCCGCCTCCTGGGTTCACGCCATTCTCCTGCCTCAGCCTCCCAAGTAGCTGGGACTACAGGTGCCCGCCACCAAGCCTGGCTATTTTTTTGTATTTTTAGTAGAGATGGGGTCTCACTGTGTTAGGCAAGAGGGTCTCGATCTTCTGACCTCGTGATCTGCCCACCTCGGCCTCCCAAAGTGCTGGGATTAGAGGTGTGAGCCACCACGCCCAGCCCCAGATTTTCTTTTTCTTTTCCTTTTTTGTTTTTTTTTAAATAAAGATGGGGTCTTGCCATGTTGTCCAGGGTGGTTTCAAACTCCTAGGCTCAAACAATCTTCCTGCCTCAGCCTCCCAGAGTGCTGATTATAGGCATGAACCACCACACCTGGCCCCAGATTTTAATTTCTTCATAGTGTCTGTCATTGTAGCAAATGAAAATTTTCCATTATTTGCATGTTTCTTTCCCCTAATTAGACTATGAGGTCCATGAAGCAGGGATGTTGTATTTTTTGTTTGTTTGAGACAAGGTTTCGCCCTGTCACTCTGGCTAAGTGGAATGATGTGATCACGGCACACTGCAGCCTCCCAAGTAGCTGGGACTGCAGGCACATACATGCCACCACACATGGCTAATTTTTCGTTTCTGTAAAGATGGTGTCTCTAGTTTTCCAGGCTGGTCTCAAACTCCTGGGCTCAAGTGATTCTCCCGCCTCACCCTCCCAAAGTAGGGACATTGTATTTTTCACTGTTATGTCCCCAGTTACTAGAACTTTGTAGTTCATAGTTAGTGTTTAACAAATATTTTTCAAATGAATGTATTTATGCCAATGGTGATTTGTGGGGGAGAGTTTGGAGAAAATAGTTGTCTGAGTCTCTTGAAAGTTCAGGTTCAGTTGAAGGGCATTTTATGATCATTTAATAATAACCTCCATGTGCATAGGAGAAGGGAGATTCATCAAGTGGACCACCTATCTGCCATTCCTGGACAAGATGTACTAGGAATCATTGGCAAAAATCTATCTTGATATCCTTGTGCCTCAAATCTCTCAGCCTCAGAAATAACAGTACTATCAGCCAGGCGTGGTGACTCATGCCTGTAATCCCAGCACTTTGGGAGGCCGAGGCAGGCAGATCACTTGAGGTCAGGAGTTCGAGATCAGTCTGGCCAACATGGTGAAACCCTATCTCTGCTAAAAATACAAAAATTAGCCGGGTGTGGTGGCAGGCAACTGTAATCCCAGCTACTCAGGAGGCTGAGGCAGGAGAATCGCTTGAACCCAGGAAGTGGAGGTTGCAGTGAGCCGAGATTACACCACTGCACTCTAGGCTGAGCAACAGAGTGAGACTCTGTCTCAAAAAAAAAAAAAAAAAAAAAAAAAAAAAAAGAAATAACAGTACTGTCTCCTCCTGCTTAGTAGTGTTTGAGGATTAAGTGTGATAATGTACGTGAAGTGTCAGTGTAGAGCATGAAACAGAGTAATTGTTCAAGAAATGTTAGCTGTCACTGTGTTATTCCTAGTCATTAACTTATCTAGCTGCTGGTTTTTCAGGAAAAATGATACTTCAAGTGCATACTAAAACAGAACCTTTGACTGCAGAGTAGTATCAGCTTGTTCTCCGACAGCTTCAAATGAGTGGACTTTTTTTTTTAAAGCCTAGTTGGCAAAATTGTGTTTGGGATGTATGTTCGTTTCCTAAGGCTGCCATAACAAATTACTGTAAATTGAGTGGCTCCCTTAGCCATTCCCTAAAGCTGCACTTTTCAGTGTGGCTGCAGTAGCCACATTTGACTATTTAAATATGAATTAAGTTCCTCAGTAACAGTAGCCACATTTGAAGTCTGTAATAACCACATGTGGCTAGTGACTATCATAGTGGATGGCACAGCATATAAACATTTCCATCATTGCAGAAGGTCCTGCTGACAGCACTGCTCTGAGTGATTAGGATACTTTAGAATAACATTTTTATTTGGTTTGAGTGCCATTGTATAGGCTTGTTTCTTCAATACATGTCTAGTTATAAATTTGGAATAGTTGATAATAGCTGAATAAAATATTTTTGTGGATTTCTTTTTAAAGTTCTGCAGTAGAATGACTCATTAATGTTATTTATGAATTGTTTATACACCAACTCCTTTCTTCATTGTTGAGAACATATGGAGTCAGTAATAAAACATACTGCATGTCTTTTTTTGTGTGTATTTATAACTAAGTGCCTCAAGGACACAAGATACTGTTTTATTTATTTTATTTGAATTACATGCTAGAGAATAAGCTCTTGTGTATTCAGAGCCTCAATTTATATATTAATTAAGAACAACTTTCCTTTTCTCCCAGAATGAGTTCAATATATTCTTCATTACTGTATGTGAATTTTGAGTTTGTTTTCTTGCTCTCGATTGTTTTTTCTTCTTTCTCTGCCTCCCACCCTTCATTTTTTTTTTTCTTCTGATGTTTTCCTCTTCCACGTAACTCCCCCTCCCCTGACTCTTCTCTCCCTTTCCTCTTGGTCTCCCCTTTTTTCCCTTTTCCCCATTGCTTCCTCCATTGTCTTCGTTACTGGAAACCAAAATGGACATAATATTTTCTTTAAATCATTTAATAAACTTCTCTTCTGTTTGTAATCAAGTACTTACATTTTTTTTTTTAATTTTACAGTTTTGGCAGATCTTTCTTTTTAAGGTCCTGGGGTTCCCACACACCATCCAGTGATTTAAATTATCATGTGTTGGCAATATTCCACTTCCTGCCATAAAAGCAAATGTAATCAAGTACTATTTTAAATTAGAGGATATATTTTCAGCTATATACATTCAAGCAAATTCTGTGTGACCATCAGGGTCTCCATCTTCATCAGGCCATCTTTGTTTCTTCTATGTGCATGCACACATGTGCACACACACACAGACACACACACACTCTTAGACTTTTCATTTTGACGTAGTATCACTCAGAAATGTTGCAAAAATAAAGAGTTCCTATATGCTCTTTACCCAGATTCCCCAAATATTAACATTTTAACACATTTTCTCATTCTTTTTATGTGTACACATTTTCCCCCTGATCCCGATCCTTATGAAAGTGAGTTGCAACCATGATGCCCTTTACTTCTAAATACCCATGTATTTAAAAAGCTACGACACACTCTTAAATCACTATAGTACAATTATCAGTATTAATACAATATTATAAACTAGTGTATTAGCTTTATTCAGATATTGCCAATTGTTTCAATACTGTCCTTTATAGGAAATGAAAAGTCTCAGATTCATAGTAGCATTCAGGTCAGGTCACTTCAGTCTCCTTTAATCTGGATCATTTCCTCAGTTTTTCGTTGACTTTCATGGCCTTGACATTAGAACCTTTGACCACTCTCAACGTTTTTTTTCTTTTTGGTAATAACAACTTTACTGAGATATAATTCACACACTATGCAATTCACCCATTTAAAGTGTACAATTCATTGCATTTTAGTTTATTCATAGAATTGTATGACCATTACCACAATCAATTTTAGAACATTTTCATCATTTCAAAAAAAACGCAGGTACTTCTTAGCACTGCCTTTCATTCTCCCTCTGCCCATCCAAAGACAATCACTAACTGACATTGTCTCTGTAGATTTTCTTATTTTGGACATTTCCTATTGTGACCTTTTTGTCTAGCTTCTTTCACTTTGCATTTATAGCATGTAACCATACTTCATTCCCTTTTATGGATTAGTAATATGGTCAGGCACCACGTAACAACTTTAATCAATGATGTATATAAGTCAGTGGTCTCTTTAGATTATAATACAGTATTTTTACTGTACCTTTTATATGTTTAGATTCTTACCATTGTGTATCAGCTGCCTGCAGTATTCAGTACAGTAGCAGGCTGTACAGGTTTGTAGCCTAGGAGCAGTAGGCTATACCATATAGCCTAGTTGAGTAGTAGGCTGTACCGTCTGGGTTTGTGTAAGTACACTCTGAAGTTCACACAATGAAGCGATGACCTAATAACACATTTCTCAGAACACATTCTGTCTTAGTGATGCGTTGCTGTATTTCATTGTATGCATATGCCACGTGTTGTTAATCTGAATGGATACTTCCGTTCTCAGTTTTTGCCTATTATGAATAATGCTATTATGAACATTTGTGTACAAGTTTTTTTATGGACATGTTTTCATTTTTCTTGGAGTTATAACTAGGATTGACATTACTAAATTATATGGTAACTGTTTATTTAATCATTTGAGGAACACGCAGCTTATTTTCCAAAGTGCTGCATCATTTTACTACATTCCCATCAGCAATGTATGAAGGTTCCAATTTCTCCACATTTTCACCAACACTCGTTATTATCTGTATGTGTGTGTGTGTGTGTGTGTGTGTATTTTAAGAGACAGGGTCTCACTCTGTCACCTACACTGGAGTCCAGTGGTGTGATCATAGGTCACTGTAATTTTGAACTCCTGGGCTCAAGCGGTCTTTCCCCCTTAGCCTCTCAAGTATTTGGGACTACAGGTGAGCACCACTGTGCCCAGCTAATTTTTAAAAATTTTTTGTAGAGACAGGATCTCGCTGTGTTGCCCAAGCTGGGCTCAAACTCCTGGCCTTAAAGTGATCTTCCCATATTGGCCTCCCAAAGTGCTGGGATTACAGGTGTGAGCAACTGCACCTGGCCTGCCTGTCTTTTTGTTGGTAGTCATCCTACTGGGTGTGAAGTAGTATCTCATTGTGTTTTTTCAGTAGTGGTAAACTACACATAAAATACAATTGACCACTGTAACCATTTTTAACTGATGTGGAGTACATTTACATTGTTGTGTAGTCATCACCACTATCCATCTCTAGAATATTTTCATTTTCTCATACTAAAACTCTATACCCATTAAGCAATAGCTCCCTATTCCTACGTTACGGTTCTGATTTGCATTTCCTGGTTGGCTAATGATGTTGAGCATCTTTTCATATATTTATTGGCCATAAGTATATTTTCCTTGGAAAAGTGTCTGTTCAGATTATTTTCCCATTTTTAATTGGGTTGTCTTTTTATTATTGAGTTGTAGAAGTTCTTCATAAATTCTAGATATAAGTTCCTTACCAGATATGTGATTTATAAAAGTTTTCTCTCATTTTCTGTGTTGTCATGTTACTTTGTTGATGTTGTCCTTTGAAGTACCAAATGGTTTGAATTTTGATGATATCCAATTTATTTTTTCTTTTGTTGTTTTTGTTGTTTGTGCTTTGGCGTTACATCTAAGAAATCAGTGTCTAATCTAAGGTTCATGTAGATTTATGGCTGTGTTTTCTTCTAAGACTTTTATAGTTTTAGCTTACCCTCAACTTTTTAACAGACTGCTTCCTCTGCATGTTCTGACTTTTCTCTAGAAATATGGCTTCTTATTCAGTCCATGTGCTACAAGAGTGGATGCAGTGCTTTTGAGCTTTTATATTTTTAACTGCATAGGAAAACATTTTTCTTTCTGGTTTCATCATGGAATTATCTTATATTTTATTCATTTTATTGTCTGTCTTCTATCCTTAATTGATATCTTGGTCATTCACCCACATCCAGTAGGAAATTTGACCAACTCTTTCTTATCCTATTCATGTCTGTATTATCTTTGGCAATCTGAGTGTCTGGATATAATGTCTTGGCAACATTGTCACCTCTCACTTCATCATACACCAGTTCCAGCAGTCATCACCTATACCTTGTTTCAGCAACCTATTCCCATTGCCAGATACTGGACCTTACTATTCTTCAGAAATACTAAATGCCTGTGTCTGTACTCTGGTTATAACTTTCTGTCCTTTTTCTTTTCTCCTTCCTTTTTTTCCCCTTCATTTTTTTCTTTCTCCAACCCCCAGCCCCTTCATTTCTTCTTTTCTGGCTCTATTTCTTTCCCTGTTTAACCTATTTGCCAAACTTCGTCTCATCTAAAATGCATAGTTAACTTTCCTTGTTCCATTTTCTTTCTAGTCCATTCCACAAATCTCTTAGTGTTATTTCATCAGTCCTTTCAACCATCCTGGTATGATTTAGATGCTCAATAATTGATGAGTGAATAAATGGTGGTATTAACAAACCTTGGGTCAATCTGTTTGTCTGTTTGGCTCCTACTGTAGAACTGCTGGGACTTGAGAAAAATTATAGCTCTACTTGGAGTTATTGTTATAAATTCATGGTCTCATATTTCAACTGGTGTCCCAATACTGTGTGGTGAATTTTATGTGTTCTTAGTCATCACTGTCTCTTGTTGTCTGTAATAGGTATTTGAAAACATTCATTCTGTTATTGTTTTATGATATGCTTTCTGACTCTTAGCAGATGAACTTCCTGCTTACTTTACTGAGAAAAATTGAGGGCAACAGGTGGGAATTTGCTTAGATCCTCCCTGACCTCTATAAGAGTACTAGCATCTTTTCCCATGCTTTACCCCTAACCTCTTCTTTCAGGAGACGAAGAGTTGGCCCTTTTCTCACTCTGACTTGTTCTCTATTCATGTTGTAGATTTTGCTCGGTCTACTTCCTGAAGATCATTGCTCCATCACTTGTTTTTCAGTCTACAGCTCCTTTGCCTACTGCCTTTCTCTGCTCAAACTGCAAAAAAAGAAATAAATAGTTACTTGTACGAACCTAAACCAAAACGTAACATATTCAATATTCTCTAGCCATCAAGAGTCTTTCTTCTCCTTCCCTTTCTCCCCAGCTTTTTACTAAGAGTAGTCAAATTAACTCTATTTTCTTACGTATAATTCATTACTACTGAACTCACTGCTTTCCCTAAGTTTGATTCCCGTATTGTTAAATCAAACATATTCATTTTAGTCTGTATACTTATGTCTCTGTAGTATTTGACACTGTTGGTCACTTCCTCCTCTTTGAAGTCTTTGTTCTGCTGGCTTCTTCAATCACATTCTGTATGGAAGCCACATGGGCTCTTATAATAAAACCAGGGCCTAATGGTTCCATTGTTTCCTGGTAGATGCATCTCCGGTTGGGTAGGTTTGTTGGGGGCTGAAAACCTAATGTTGTCTGAGATTTACTTACCTTTGGCAGTTTCTCAGTAATTATTGTTGCTGCTGCCATCATGTTGGGCTGAGTGGTCAGACGTAGAATGGAGTTGAGGTCTGCTCTCACAAGTCTTTCCTCATTTTCTGTAAGATACTGAGACCAAAGGAATATTTTTAAGAGAATTACCATTTCCTTCCTTCCTTCCTTCCTTCCTTCCTTCCTTCCTTCCTTCCTTCCTTCTCCCCTTCCTTCCTTCCTTCCTTCCTTCCTTCCTTCCTTCCTTCCTTCCTTCCTTCCCTTCCCTTCCCTTCCCTTCCCTTCCCTTCCCTTCCCTTCCTTCCTTCCCTCCTTCCTTCCTTCCTTTCCTTACTGTGTTGCCCAGGCTTGAGTGCAGTGGTGTGATCTCAGCTCACTACAACCTCCACCTCCCATGTTCAAGTTATTATCTTGCCTCAGCCTCCTGAGTAGCTGGGACTAAGGCATGCACCACTACACCTGGCTAATTTTTGTATTTTTAATAGAGATAGGGTTTCACCATGTTGGCCAGGCTGGTCTCGAACTCCTGACCTCAAGTGATCTGCCCCCTCCTAGGCCTCCCAAAATGCTGGAATTACAGGCATGAACCACTGTGGCCAGCCAGCCATTACATTTTTAATAAAGTTTTTTAAACAGGTTCCTCTGTCTCAGTTGAGTTCATTGCAGAGTTGTATAATAATGAAAGAATAGAAATTTTTTCATCAATAGAGGTATGGATGCATGCATCACATCATGCATCCATACAGAGAGATAGTAAGGTGAATGAAATAGACCTATAGACTGACAATATATAGAAAAAACATCAAGGCACAGGTGTATTTTATACATATGTATAACCCCCCACCAAAGACCCCGGGACCTCACTGTGTTGCCCCAGCTGGTCTTGGTCTATTTTGTATATCTTTTTTATATATTTATTTACACACACACACACACACACACACACACACACCCACACACCCTCTATCATTTGTAAAAGAAGGATAAAACTATAGAACAGACCTATATGTAAATGTTTGATGCCAGAAAATGTCATGGTATCTGCTCATCACACTATTATTAGTGGTTTCATCTGAGGAGTGGAAATACAGCATGAAAGATGTTATGATTTCTTTCAACTGACTTCCATTTTATATTCTATTTTGTTTGACTTTTTTGTGATATTTCTTCTGTAATAAAACAACGGTAATTTAAGGACTTTTAAAGAAGAATCGACTTTGACTTATTCTTTTTTTAGCTTTGTGAATCATAATATTACTTTGCTTTGTTTCATTTTCCTTTTAAACTCTAGCCATGCTTACTTATTCTCAGTGGGTTTCTCCAATCATAATCCTGTTTAATCATAACCCCAGGAGTCACCCTTGGTTCTCTAGGAAGCATTCCTGCATCACTTGGTCTGATTTTATTACCTTTCCTCTGTGTTCCCATGGCAAAGCTTCCTTAGTCTCTGGTGTATAGAACAGAAGCTGTATTATTTGACTTTGTATTTCATGGACCTGAGTACAGTACCCAGCACATGGTAGAAATTCATCAAAAGGGTTTTGAGTATTAAAATAATAAAGATAGAATTTGGAACAGATCTCCTTAATACTAGCATGTTCTTTTTGTGTAGCTTGTCATTTTATGCCATTTTTTTTCTTGAAGCTCTGTGTGAGAAGACATGTGTTAATTAAACTTAAGTTTCTGTCTCAGGATATGTTGAGTATATGTTGATAGGCTATTCTAAAACAACTCCAGGCAGTTTATTTAAATGCAATATGATATCTTCAGTTATCATTGGAGGACAGAGGGTGATAATTTCATACTTCATTGTAACACAAAATATTAATATAGGATATTTTTTATAGTGTCTCCAAATACATTAAAGGAAACCTGCATTGATGTGCTTAGAAAATGTGTAGCATTGACTCAAGCATAAGGATAAACACAAATTTTGTTTCTTCGTGTAAATTACTTGTGTAATCGTTTTTTTTTTTTCCTAGGTTCAGCAGATAGATCGTGTGGTAGAAGTTGTGGAGGAGACAATTAAAGGTAATCGTTGAAAGTGAGATAAACAGATGTATATATTTTCTGAACTACATAGTAGAAACACCACTCAGTTAACTCTTGCCAGGCATCTTTATAAAAGTTATTGTTTTAGATATAAAATCATAAAATGTTATCCTTGGCTTCATGAATTTGCCAATCTAATATTGGAGGCAGGCACTCTGCTGTATATTTGTTTGGCTTATAAATGAATCAGGCCAAGAGCAATGGCTTACTCCTGTAACCCCAGCAGTGGGGGCTGGGGCTGAGGCTGAGGCTGAGGCTGGAGGATTCCTGAGGCCAGGAGTTCAAGACCAGCCTGGGCAAGATCCTGGGATCTCTGGGGGAGAAAGTCAGCTGGATGCTGTGGTGTGCACCTGTAGTCCCAGCTACTTAGGAGGTTGAAGCAGGAGGATCATTTGGGTCCAGGAGTTCAAGTCTGCAGTAAGCTATAATCATGTAACTGCACTCCAGCCTGAGCAACACAGTGACACCCTGTCTTTAAAGAATAAATGAATCAGGTCATAGTTTTCTTTTTTAAATATTATTTTATTTTTGTGTAAAATGAATTTAGTTTGAATTTCAGATTGAAGAATTTAATCAATTTTAAGATAAAGAAATTTTCTGGGCACAGTGGCTCATGCCTGTAATCCCAGCACTTTGGGAGACTGAGGTAGTTGGATTGCTTGAGCCCAGGAGTTCGAGACCAGCTTGGGCAACATGGCGAAACCTCATCTCTACAAAAAATAGAAAAATTAGCTGGGTGTGGTGGGGTGCTCATGTAGACCCATCTACTCAGGAGGCTGAGGTGGGAGGATTGCTTGAGGCTGGGAGGTTGAGGCTGCAGTGAACAGTGATTGCACCATTGCACTCCAGCCCAGTTGACAGAGCAAGACCCTATCTCAAAATAAATAAATAAATAATAAGGAATTTTTAATTTGTACATTTTGTTATCACATAATTAGGTTGTTTTGTAAGTACTTTTAACAGTAATAATTTTGATGCTTGTTCAAGGTGTATTTTTTATAGTTACACTAAAAATTACACAAAGAAAGTAGAATTAAGCTTTGCTTATTTTGTTAGCCAACACTCACTGACATAGATTCTTATTGAAGTCACTGTGAAATAAACCATCTTCAACTCTGTGGTATAATTTTAAATTTTTAAAGGCTTTTTCCTATGTTTGATTAGCACAAATGAAAACCAATAATATGATACTGAAATATTAAGTGAATTGAAAGTCTTACTTAAGTACTGTTTTGTTGTAAATGAGAAACTTATATTTTTTAAAAAACCATATAGTCTCCACGTGCCAAACTGGAAATTTTAATGCTGCACTTTTCCTTCTGGGTGGTGTCTACTACTTTCCACATGCTTCTATTCATTAATTTTGAATCATTGCCTTATCAGAGATTATTACAGAATCAATTTCTAATAAATGAGATTATGAGAATATGAGAATGAGACTATACCTTAATCTTTTTTTATTATTTTTTAATTGTAAAAATTATTTATTTTATAAATAGAGATGAGATTTTGCCATGTTGCCCAGGCTGGTCTCGAACTCCTGGGGTCAAACGATCCACCCACCTTGGCCTCCAAAAATGCTGGAATTACAGGCATGAGCTGCCACGCTTGGCCCTTAATCTTCTTTTGATGTTCCAAAATAAAATGAAATATCAGGATTAAAAATTTATAGCAATGATAATTTGAATGTTTTTACAAACTACTTCAACTCCATCTTGGAGAATCCAGAAGTGCTAGCATTTATTGTGTACCTACAGTGTGACAGCCACTATGTTAAACACTTCACATGGGTTAAGTCATTTAACCTTCATAATAGTACTGTGAAGTGAAGTGGGCATAAATATTTTCCTAATTTTGCAGAGGACCAAGTTGAGACACAGGTACATACAGCTAGTAAGTGACAGCATTGGGATTTGAATCCAGGCAGCCTGGCTCCAAAGCCTGTACATTATACTGTGATTTATACGATACTGTTATTTCTTTGCTCTCTCTCAGTTGAGATTCACTACCTTAAATGTTATTTGATTGAGTGTCTTAAGCAGTGATTTAAGATACTTGAGGGCATTGTTGCCTTATTCATCCTTTGTCTGAAGTACCAGGTATATACTGGCCACTCAATAATTTTTTAAAAAAATTAATGATGATGAAGAATATAGGAGAAAATCTAGGTGATCTTGATGTGGCGTGATTGTTTAGATACAACTTCAAAAGTATGATTTATGAAAGAAATAATTGCCAAGTTGGATGTCATTAAGTTGAAAATTTTTTGCTCTATAAAAGACACTGTCAAGAGGATGGGAAAATAAGCCACAGAGTGGGAGAAAATATTTGCAAAATACACATATGATAAAGGGCTATTATCCAAAATATATGAAGACCTCTTAAAACTCAATAATAAGAAAGGGAACAACCCAGTTAAAAAATGGGCAAAAGATCTGAACAGACAATTTACTAAAGAAGATATGCAAATGTCAAATTAGCATATAAAAAGGTGTTTGACATCGTATGTCTGTCATTAATGAATTACAAATTAAAGCAGCAATGCACTATAGTGGTATGTTAAAACTATATACCTGGTACAATGGTCAAAATCCAAAACATTGACAACACCAAATTCTGGCAAGGATATGGAGCAACAGGAACTCTCATTTATTGCTGGTGGTAATGCAAAATGGTACAGGTACTTTGAAAGACAGTTTGGCAATTTCTTAAAACTAAACACAGTCTTACATCATCCAGCAGGTGTGCTACTTGATATTTATCCAAATGAGTTGAAAACTTATGTCTATACAAAAACCTGTTCAGTGTTTATAGTAGCTTTATTCATAATTACTAAAACTTAGAAGCAAAAAAATGGCCCTTTAGTAAGTAAATAGATATAGAAGCTGTGGTACATGCAGACAATGGACTATTATTTGACACTAAAAGAAATGAGCTAAAAAACCATAAAATGACATAGAAGGACTTTAAATGCATACTGTGATGTGAAAGACATCAATCTGTAAGGCTACATACTCTATGAGTCCAACTAATTGGACATTGTGGAAAAGGTGAAATACGGAAGGAGTAAATGGATCAGTTGGTGCCAGTGATTAGAGAGTAGGGAGGGATGTGTAGGCAGAAAACAGAAGATATTTTTGACAGTAATTCTATTCTATATGATGCTGTAATGGTGGACAATTGTCATTATATATTTGTTCAAATCCTTAGAATGAACAACACCAAGAGTGAACCCTAATGTAAACTGTGGACTCTTGATGAAAATGATGTGTCAGTGTAGGTTCATTGATTGTAACAAACGTACCACTCTGGTGTAGGATGTTGATAGTTGGAGAGGCTGTGTGTGAAGTGGGGGCAGTGATATATAGAAACTGTACTTCTGCTGAGTTTTTCTTTGAATCTAAAACTACTCTAAAAAATAAAATCTATTTTAGGAAATTACTGGTAATTAACAGTGTGGTTAGGAGTTTGCCAAATGGCTTGGAGAGATAAAATTTCTATGGGAAATCATACAAGACCTGTTACTCCCAGGCTGAGTTAATCATGGATCGCTTCTTACTGATGAGCGTGGACTTGAGTGGATTTACTGGAGAGATTGTGTTTGCATTTAGCTATGAAAGTGAGTTGAAGATGAAGTTGAAGGGGATATTCATTGGCAGGTTTGGTTAGAGGATGGGAAGTTTGATAATTAAGCCTTCATAATGCAACAGGAGAATTTTTTAGATGGAAGGAATAATTTTGATAGCTTTCCTTAGTTTGCAGATCAGGAAGCTGAGCTGTGAAGGAGTTACATGATGTTTTTGAGATCTCTTAGTTAATAGAGAACTGTGCCTATCAGTCAACTTCTGTTCTTCGCTTTCTATTTCTACTGCCAGTACTTCATTCAGACAGCATATGTCACTGAAATAATGTGGTTGTTACAGCAATTAGCCAGTTGTTGGTTGTCTTTCAGCAAGTTATTTTTCTGAGGCTTAGTTTTCTCAGCTTAAAATGGGCAGGATTAAATGGATAAGACTTTTGAGGTACACAGAACATATTAAGGCATTAGTTCATGTTAATGCTTACCTCTTACTTCCTCCTTAATATAAGAACTGCTGGAATAATCTAACTGATCTTTGCCATCAGTGACTCTCCTTTCAATCTGACTGCATATCCTGCTACCATTAACCTGGGATTATTTTACTTTCCTGTATGTATACTCTCACTGGTGCCTCTTACCCACCAAGTTAATTTGGGACTTTCTACCATTTTCACTTCTTTTGTCCATGCATGCTATACATTATACCCTTTGCTCCAGCCAACTGTGCTGCTTGATGTTTCTTATATATTTTTTCACTGTGCTTTACATTTACTTGATGGTCCTCCACAGAAGTGGATATCTTCTGTTTGTCCTTCCACATCTATTCTCCATCTTGATTTGTGTCCGTGGAGGCTGACCTGTATGGATTGAATCAGTAAGATTCTTGCCATCTTATGTCCAGTTGGATTTAGCCAATTGGAGGATGTGACAAGAGAGCAAGCTAAGAGTATCCATTCCCGTCTCTCCTTCCCTCCCTGCCTATTTTGGGTTGGTTGCTTTCCTTACCCTAAGGTCACAGCTCTTGTCCGGTGACCCTCCCTGTTTATCTTTCTCCAGGTTTCTGCAGCTCTTCTCTTCCTTGCCTCTGGGATGGAAACAGCACCCCATTGTTGCTAGCCTCAGAGTACCGCATTGTCTGTTGATTTTCCTAACCCTGCCCAGATTTTAGTAAATCGTTCCTTTATGAAAATCTTCTTAGTTATGCGGTGAGCCATCTGCTTTGCTGGTACCCTGATTGATAAGAAGTTAGCTGTGGAGAAGCAAGGCTCTGCCCAGAAGGGCCAGATGGAATACCGCCTGACAAGAGGATTTTGCTATAACCCTCTTGTTTCCACGTTTGATCCCTGTTGGGCTCTCTTCATCTCATCTTTGAAGGGGCTTTAGACATACAGCCTCTGTCACAGCCTGTTTGCATTCTTCTTATTGCTGCTTATGTTACACCAAGTAGTATTTTAAGAACTGTACTAATAAGGTACATTGATACGAAAAGCATTTAACTCTATTGTAATTAACATAAAACCATAAAAGCTTATTTTCATTTATCTGTCTTGATTGTATCAAAATGGCAAATTCTTGATAAGTTATTCTGAAATGGATCTTCATCATGTTAATAGCAACAAGAAAACTCCATTCATTTGTGGTTTTGGCTTCAGGATATATGAAATTATAATGAATTTAGGATTTTTTCCTGTATCACTTTGATAATTTTATAAGGTGTGGAACTGAATGTAAGGAAAGAAATACAGCGTCTAGTGGATTCACATTCATTTCTGTCTTTTAAAAATATTCATACGTACCTTAGTCTTGGCTCATATGGTCATTAAAAACTTTTTTTTGTATGAAAACTATGAAAGGAATATAAATCTGCATTTCTTCCAAAAAAAGTATGTGAAATCTTCTAAACAAAATATCATTAAAAATAATCTTATCTTTGTGGAAAGATAGTCTAATTGGATATCTTATGACAAATTATTGCAAATAAATTTTACCTATCGACATTAGAAAAATGTTTTTACCATTACGTCATGTTTCTTCACCAATCAACCTCTGTTGAGATCCCTATTGTAATTAATATGTTTGCTGGTATTTCTTTCAGTTAGATTCCAAATGCCTCAAGTGGTGGTAATTTAGAGTTTTCCCAATGTGGTATATAATTTGCAAGTTTCACTGATTTTCTGTTTTTTCCTAACTTCTCAGTAATTGGTGCCATCTTGCACTAGACTGACCTAAATTCCCAGAGTACGTCACCAAGCAGCTTTCTTATTTAAGACATTGCTACTAATCTTCACTCTGTAAGGTTTTGTATTTTGCATGTGGTACTTATTTAGAGCATAAACTGTTCATAGGTTGAGACTGGGAAGCAGTACTGTATCAAGTGTGGTTTGATCAGTGTGAATGACTGAATAACCACCTTACAGAGCTCAATGCAGACTTACTTGAGGATGTTTTCCAACCTCAATGAGTAAGTGATTGAGCTTAGATATGTAGCATGGTATATCTGGGAGGGTATTGGACCACAAAAACACATCTGCTTTTTCAATAGTTGCATTTCGATAAAATAATTTTTATTGATTTTTAATATGTGCTTTGAAAGAACACTTGTATGCATCCTCTCATTATATGTAATCTCTGATACAGTTAGTATAGTCTGAATGTAGTGGGAAAAAGTTTGTGGGTTGCCTTACATATTAGGAATACTTTCCAGTCTCATCGGTGTAAGTAAATACATGATAACTTCTACCTTCTAGTGAGTAAAGGAGCCAGGGATTTATTACTTTATTTAGTTTTTTTCAATGAGCCTGTTTGTTTTAAGTTTATGAGTATAGTAAAGTTAACTTTACTATTTGATTACAGTTTGGTAACTTGCATTTCCAATTGCAAAGGTAATGGTTACATTCTAAAATGCACTCAGTTTATCTGTTTTGCTATCTTCTTTTCTTTATATCTCCTTTAGTTTCCCCACGTTAACAATAGGATTCTAGCTTTACTTATTTGTATTCTGTACATCTACATACATTATTTCTAGGATGAACTCCTTGTTATTCATTCTCTCTCTCTTAAATAGCATTTTTCAAACCATAACATTTTCTTAAAAATAAGAGTAGGCTAATTTCTTTATGGCCCCAAACAAAAACATTCTATGATAAGACTTTTAGTTGATTTTTTTACATCACTTCATTCTATACCTTGGTTTGGAATAATACCAGAAAGGACTTTGTAAGAGAAGCCAGCATGTGTTGTCTTGTCTGTGTTTCTGTAACTTTATAACTGTATTGGCCAAATTATCAGTCCTGTTTTTAGCTACACACATACAGAGCAGCAGCAGTGTTTATCCACTACAAAATATGTAATAGATGCTCTAGAAAAAGTCTTCTTTAAACATTGTAAGTGGTCAAGTTCACTGGGTTTTTTTAAATGAAGATAGTAAGTAACTTTACATTTATCAAGTATTTTTAGCCATTAAGGCTTTTAGAACACAAATGAATGCCTAAATGAATCCCCCAAGTGGATTCTGCTGCTTTATGGTGGCTTCAGAATGGTCTTACATGCTTTTTGTTCATCTTAAATTTAATTATACAGCTTTAGTGTATTTATCGCTTATATTTCCTTTTCTGATCAAAGATACATTTTTTTTAAATTATTTGAAACCACCTTTCATCATTAATGGAGTTTATTTATATGAGGACTTGGGTATTTCTCTAACTTTTGATTTCTTAATTCTGGGGTTTTGGTGGGGTGAGCTGGTGCATAGTGTTGAATAGTTCAAGTTGATAATCATATTGTAGTTTTCACATAATACACTGTTATAGTGGTTTACTAGATTTGATTGCCGTAAGCAAGGAAAGGAAATTACTTTAGGCTTGAACCCCACAGGCTTCCCATGACCCAGCCCTTCCGCTAGTAGTCCCACTGACCTGTCCAGTATGGTATCCCCATCTTTCTTTGTTTAACTATTAACGAGGACTTGCCTACTGTTAAATTACACTTACACATTAACTCTTGTGAATCCTGGTAGTGTTTTGGAAGATTTCATGAAGGTGAGACTACAAGTATTGTCAAATCTCTAAAAATGTATTATCATTTAGACTTTTGTGAAACTGTTAACATGAGCAAATATATGTTTGAACATCCTTGCTTTTACATGTGTATTTTAATCATTTTTATTTCTGGTACTTAATATTTTCAGATACGGCAACTTCTGATTCCCAGGGTTCTCGTTTCTCAACCATATTAATTTTTCTTAATAAATAAATAAATAAAGCATCAATCCCAGAAAGAATTTGTATTATACCTAAATGTTATAGTATTTACTACAGTAGGAATTATTTAGTGAAAAAGAAAAATACCAAGTAGATCAATTAATCATATTTTGAGGCTTCCATACAAAATGTTCACTTAATGTATATATTTTAAGAGTTTTAGTATACTTTAAAAGAAAATACAAAAATAACATTTTTTCATCTTATATTCTTCCTTTATTATAACCAACTTTTAAGAGAATTGGCAGTTGCTACACTGCTTTTATACACTGCATATGTATCACGTGCTTTATTACGTGACTGGAGAGATTTTATTCTTCATTAGAGAATGCACTATTTTTGGTTAGTAAAATATATTGAGAATAGATGAGACTGTAAAGTTAGAGAAAAAAATAAAATACTAGCAGCTTCATTGCATTTTTCAAATGCAGGGTAAAGTTGTAGGTTAATTGTGGTATTTTCTGTTTTGCTTTGATTATTCTCAGCACAATAGTAAATTGTATTGTATTGGTAATTCTTCTTTAGTACTTTATAGCTGATTTCCCTAAAATTAAAAATATAAAATAGAAACCAGGTCATGTTAGAAATACAGTATCTAAAGCTTTGATAGGACATAGAAATTATCATCTTCAATTTTTTTTTTTAAAAAACAAAGATTTTATTGTTAGGGAAATAATTTATTATGTCACAGTCAAGTGAAAACTGGCACCACAAAGTAATTTGATGGCTCAGATGTAGGTAGAAAAGAAATTTAAATCTGACTTTCTCTTTTTCTTGAAAAATTGTATTTGATAATTGGAATAATTAACTTAATTAGGTGTAGGATAAACTTTTCTTTAGTGATGTTATGGATCTTTTCTTAGAAAACCTAATATTGATAATAATTGGTACAGGATTATTACAATAATGTTTAATCGATTTGAACATTTATTTCTAATATTTGGTGATTGGCACATTTTTTCTTTTAGAAGTTCATTCTGTAACACATTATGAAGTATACAGCAGAGATGTAGCAATTACTTTGGAGACGGAGAGACTAAATACCAATTTCACTTATTAATTTGAGGGAGAGAAAACTCACTTGGAGACTTCAGTTAGGATATCAACTCTGGATATCCTCTGGATATCTGGATATTTTAAAGAAGTTTATCTCAGTACTACCATTTTATAACAAAGTATGCACTGTATTGAGTAATAAAGAAATAGTAATTAAAATGTCCTTATAAAGGATGCTTTCTAACATTAAATCTTTATTGTAATTCTGAAAATTAAAGTGCACCATTTCTTGAAGCTGCACTGAAAAGTCAGCTGCTGTGTTGGGTGCTGTTGGGTGCTGCTGTGATAGGTGAGAGTCCTTGATTGAGACTATGAAGAGCTGTGTGCAGATGCTTGTTTGTATTACTAACAATGCCATCTTTAACAGCCCATACAAACTCATTGGTTCTCAGTTTCCTGAGTTGCAAATTGTATCACATGGAAGGTCACTTCCACTCTGAAATTCTTGAAGTGCATGCGTCTGTAATATAAAATTGAGTTTCAGAGTCTGTCATTAGAATAGTTTTTGGCATTTTAGATAGTGATCTCTAGCAGAAGTTAATAGAATGTGACTAGCCTTTATCTCGCACCCCGATTTCTATATGCCAGATTTTACTTTTTCTTTCCTTGTGCCCTCCTTCTTACAAAATGAAGCTGAAGATGTTTGTGGCAGAGGTACCATGCATTTTTGTTTGGTGTACCTCTATATTTTTTAGTGAAGAGGGTCTTGAGTAATGCCCAGTTCTTGGACTCTTTTGCCCTTCCTCCATTCAGTTGTAATGCAGTTCTGGGCAGTGACAGGGAGCGTGCTTCCCAGTGTTGCTCAAAAACTCTGTGCCTCTTTGAAGGAGCTTTCATTTCTACCCAGGAGCATGTTTATTTTCAGGACTTCGAGAGAGGTAGTTTTAGTCTTGGTAACTTGGTTTGCCGAGAGAAAAAGTGATTTGAGGGGATTTAATGTAGGTAACATTACCTAGAGCAGTGATTCTCAAGAATGTTTGCTGGGAGAGGGATGGTGGCTGAGAGGACCCATGACCTGAGAGGGGAGATGGCAGACTGCTTAATCCAGACTATTGGGAAACTGGGAGCTGGGGAGTCGGCCCTGCAGCCACTCACCTAGATTCATTGCCATGGTAAGCCCCTGTTCTAGACAGGTAAGGATCATATCACTCAGGCGTCCTGAGGTGGAAAAACAGCCTTGGCTCTCTGACATGGTCCCTGAACACACGTGCTTATCCTCACCCAGGACCATGTACGGTTCCAGGTTCATTACCTATGCCTTTTTCCCGTAACTCACACCCGGGAAAGTACATCACAATGCAAATGAGTGACTTCACAAGGGTGACCTTTAATCTACTTTAATTTATATATTTAAGATGTCATTCACAAACTTGTGATCATCCTTTTTTTTTTTTTTTCAAGACACAGTCTTGCTCCGTCGCCCAGGCTGGAGTGCAGTGGTGCGATCTTGGCTCACTGCAGCCTCCACCTCCCAGGTTCAAGCGATTCTTGTGCCTCAGCCTCCCAAGTAGCTGGGATTACAGACATGCACCACTATGCTTGGCTTATTTTTGTATTTTTAGTAGAGAAGGAGTTTCACCATGTTGGCTAGGCTGGTCTCGAACTCCTTGCCTCATGTGATCTCCCCCGCCTTGTCCCAAAGTGCTAGGATTACAGGTGTGAGCCACCACACCGGCCTTGATCATCATTATCAATGCAATTATTTGTGACCTATTTCCTAGCCCTCCAGAGCTTTTAAAAGAAATGGAATCTGACTTTAACTTCTAGTGCTTGAAAGTTTTAAAAAGTCCCTTGCCATCTTGCTTTTGAGAAACGTCATTAGCGCTGTATGTTTTGATAGGAGTACAGTTGTTTAATTATGGTAGTAACTGTAATTAACTTCTGTCTAGCTCTTTGTGGCTTACCATTTTCATATACATTAATTCATTTCTACTCCACAGGAAGCCTGGCATTACTGATTATGCAGCCAAGCAGCAGTGAACTGTAATTTGAAACCTAGTCCCCTTGTTCCACATACCCTCCTTTCTATTCTGTGAAGCTGTTAATATTGAACAGATGGAAATGAGAAAGTGAGGCCCATTTATTATTTTCTTTTCTGATACCTGTTGTTTAAGATCACTGCTCACTTTTTTTCCATGTTCCCTTTAGATCTCTCTTATATATTTTGTTCCTTCATGTGTCTTGTTTCCTCTTTGATCTTTTTAAACTCTTTTTTTCTCTTTTATTTGCTGTTTTATTTTGTGCCAACATAAAACATTCTTTTGTAAGGAGTTAATAAAGATATGCTTAATTTTTTATAGAAAATTCTGAGTATACTGTTTGAGTCATACCATGCTATAAAGGTGCTTAAATTGGGAAATGAGTGAGTGAACGTATTCCCTAACTATAAGCAACCGTTAAAAAAGCCAGCCAAAAAAAAAGCAAATGAAAGATTCTATAGAGAAAATTCTTGTGTATGTGTTGTAAGAATAAGTTTTGAAAGTTTTAATGTAAAACACACTTTGTATATAGAGTTTTAACTGTCAAATGGTTAGGTCAAAAAAATCCTGCGATGTTTTTTAAGGATATGTCTTAAATCTTGTATTCTCAATCCTAGTTATGTATTTAGGCCACATGAGTTTTGCAGCTGTAACCAGAAGTATTTTAATATTCATAACTTTCAATCTTTAACAGTCCATGCCCAACACTGTCATTTTTAAAAATTAAATTTTAAGACAATGTTTGATTAGTCTTTCGACTAGAACTAAGAATCTCAAGCCCACATAATTTCTACTTCATACATTATTTTTAGGAGCATTTTCATTTTTGAAGGCGTGGTCTTTCACCATGGGGCCCCTTCCTGCCAAGTCTTAATAAATCTTTTAAGTGAAATCCAGTTAAAGTGATAGGCTTTTAACTAGCTTGGTTTTAAGAAGTGGAAAATCAGTCAAAAGCAGGAATTCTAGGAAAAGGTACTGTGAAATAGATATAATCATGTATATAATTTGTATCCTGCTTGCTCTGCCTCCCAGACTTCAGTGTCACCTGTCCCTGAAGCCTTTCCTGATTTTCCCTGGGAGAGTTGACCACTCCCTTGTGGTGTCTCTCTGTACTTAGAAACATCTGTCAGATCATCTCTGACACGTCCTTCCACTTATTTGTTCAACAGTCTGCCTT
This sequence comes from Pan troglodytes, assembly GCF_028858775.2. NCBI lineage: Eukaryota > Metazoa > Chordata > Mammalia > Primates > Hominidae > Pan > Pan troglodytes. The sequence continues at coordinate 26,720,496 of NC_072403.2, forward strand.
CCTCGAGACCTTAAGTCCCTTTAAGGCAGAAGTCAAAGTAGTGGCTCAAGATAGAGAAGGTTTTAAATATTAAAAAGTAATCTTTCATACATGCTTCGTTTTCTAAGCTCATCTATGGTATTATGGAACTTTTGTTTCAGTTATGCATGTACATTAATACAGTGACTTACAATATAAAATGTACATCCTCTTTGTTTTAACTACATTTTTAAACTTATTTCACTCTTGCCATTTCTATAGAAAGGCAGTGATAACACTTATCTCAACGGGTTGAGGACTAAGAGAGTGAATTTGAAGCAAAGTGAGCTCCAGGGGCCTCCTCTCATTTAGATTGTATTTATGCTGCCTACAGTACAAGATTATTCAGTTCTTGATTGGAAGTGAAATGAAGGTCAGCAAGGTCAGAGAGGCATTTTTTAAGATACATAGATGGGAAAATTCCCCAGCCTTTACTGCTTCCCATCTCTTCTGTCACACTTTATGGTGGCTTGAGTTGAATTAGCACGAGGAGACTTGACATGTTCATTTGTGATTGAAAGTGAGTACAACATAGTTTGGATGTTTGTCCCTTCTAAATCTCATTTTGAAATGTGATCCTCGCTGTTGGAAGTGGGGCCTGGTGGGAGGTATTTGGGTCATGGGGGCGTTTCCCTCATGAATGGCTTGGTGCTGTACTGGCCCATAGGGAATTCTCACGTGAGTTGGTTGTTTAAAAGTGTGTGTTATCTGTCCCCTTCGTGTCTTTTCTTGTTCCTACTCTCCCCGTGTGACAGGTGGGCACCCCCTTTGCCTTCTGCCATGATTGGAGGCTTCCTGAGGCCTTACTAGAAGCTGAGCAGATGCTGTTACCATACTTCCCGTACAGCCTGCAGAACTGTGAGCCAATTAAACCTCTTTTCTTTATAAATTACGCAGCCTCAGGTATTCCTTTATAGCAGTGCATAAAATGGCCTAATTCAGTGGGACTCTGAGCTTCAATTTTAAAAGTTAACTGTGGCTTACAAGTTCCTTCTGTCTTGTACATTTTATTGTTCTCATTTTCCAGCAGCTTGAGTGCTGTCTTTTGTAAGGTCTGCTTTGCTTTCAACACCGGCTACAGTATCTTTGGGAATACAGGTTTGAGCATGAGAAATCGTTATGTTCTGTATTGTTGCTGTGGTTGCTTTACATACAGAAACAGAAGTGCTCATAGCTTTATTGCTGTAAATATCAAAGGCTTGGAGCCATTTAATAAATTTAGAATTCAGGAGAGTCTGTTGTAGCAAGACAGCTAATGATCTGAAGAGTTCTACTAAGGGTCAATACTAACGTTGAGTTATTGACATGGGACTGCTTTGACTTTTAACTGTTTTGATGTACATTTGATTTGGATTCTGAAAAAATAAATTGACACCACATAAGTCTACTCCCACTGTCATAAAAGACATATCTGCTTGCAAAAAATATAGTAATTAAAACATTAAATACTTACTGTAATTTGCCCCAGAAGGTATCTCCATTAGAGTAAAAGGACATTTTGCTTATGCAGATTACTTTGTTATATGTATCCTTTGTTTAATGTAACTTAATTATTAGTTATACCATTGATAATGTCCAAATGGAAGAAAAAAATTGCCTAAGAACATTCCATTCCAATAAATGTTTTCATCTTTCCATGTTCTCTTCCATAATTCTTGTCCATACATAAATTTTACATTATTAAGATTATAGAGTAGGTACTTTTTTGTACAGCAGGAGTTTTGATATTAAACAATTCTCAGATTTCTAGGGATTTAAACTGTGCACTGTGATCTTACCTTCGCCTCCTCCCCAGTCCACCAGGTAAGGTGTTGGAATCTTCATGCTTTGTTAAACTCTGGAAATGCACCTTGGTAACATCAGTACCTTAGTGGGCTCTCTACTTATACTCTGATTTATACTTTGAGATCTGTCTTTTTGGACAGTCTCTTCTTATTCTTTTCTCATTTTAATATCTTTTTCTAGGTATCATTGCTGTCATTAACAAACTCTTCATACTTGCTGAAAAAGGAAATTATTTAATGTCAGTAACAAACAATTAGAGCTTGAGTTGTAAAGATTCTGTGTTTTTTAGTTAATTCTACCATTTTGTGTAAAGTTTTCCAATCTAGACTTGTGACAAAGCTGCTTCTTCCATTTAACCCAGTTTCTGTGTTTTATATTCTTTTCTTCTTTTAAGATGAAATATTTCAAAGGAGTGTCACACTTTAGTGTGAATACCTACCTTTTTTTCTTCTAAGAAGTACCTGTATATGAGGAATGATATTGAATGGAGTAGAGACAAACTTTGACTACACTTTTGTTGTTCTTTGTAATTGAGTAGTTAAAATGCCTGTTAAGGACACTTTAAGTGGTAACTATGGACATTTTGTAGAAAAACAGATTAAATTGGGCACTTTCGTATAATATTCTTAAATAAAATTCAAATTGATGTGATCAAATTTAAGTGAGAATTGATATGTACGGTACATTTATTTACTTATTTATTTTTTATTTTTATTTTTGTTTGAGGTGGAGTCTCGCTCTGTAGCCCAGGCTGGAGTGCAGTGGCACGATCTCGGCTCACTGCAAGCTCCGCCTTCTGGGTTCATGCCATTCTCCTGCCTCAGCCTCCTGAGTAGCTGGGACTACAGGTGCCTGCCACCACGCCCAGCTAATTTTTTTATTTTTAGTAGAGATGGGGTTTCACCGTGTTAGCCAGGATGGTCTTGATCTTCTGACCTCATGATCCGCCCGCCTCGGCCTCCCAAAGTGCTGGGATTACAGGCGTGAGCTGCCGCACCTGGCCCATTTATTCATTTTTTAAAAAACTTTTTTTGCTTGAATTTTCTGCCACCCTTCTGCCCTCTGCCCTCTGCCCCCATCATCGTGTTGGATTGCTTCACTAGGAATATTTCCAGCAGGCTGACCCAGAGCTAGGGTTCAGACAAGTCTTTTCAGTGTGTACTTAATGAAACCAAATTTGTGCAAGGTGAGACCAGTCATCAAGAGATAAAAAATAAAACCAACAAGCCTTGGCATGAGTCCTCTCTGGTGGTAGTGGAGGTGGGTGGTCACATATTAAGAAAACAGTGAATGGCCTTTAAAATTAGATGGAGTGAATGAAGTATTGAAGAAAAGTCGGGCTGTTTATAGAGCCTTTAGAAAAAAGTAAAGGGAAAAAATAAACAATAGGAGTCCAAGTTGCCAGATCATTGGTATTTCTGTAATATGAATGATATTCTAAAGCTCGTATGTGCAACCCACTTTAGAACGTGAGAACCAAACAGAGAAGATTGGTTTGTGTGTAGGAGCGTAATTTAGTTAATAGATATATTTTGTAGCTAGTTATGTTTCCATCACTCAATTAATATATGTGTTTATGTTCGGGGAGGTGGTTCTTTTCTATTTGTGAGTGACCTTTATGATTGGCTTCCTGATATGCTGACAGGCCAGGCTTTCTAGTATACATGGGTGGGATGTTTTCCCTCGGTTCTAACACCATCCAATGCAGGTAGCACCATGAGATTTAGAAAACATTTTTGTTCTTGAAGATCGATAGACAGCATTGAACATTGATTCAACTAGTGTAGCAATTACTGTACAAATCATATACAGTGCCTTGGTTTCTCTTCTCATAAGCATTTCAGTATTATGAATTCAGAAATGTGCACACAGCAGTGAATTGTATCAAAAGCTAGCTTTTTGGTTCAAATTTTTACAATGTATAATAATTTTAGTTGGTAAAATGGTTTAGTAACATTCTTTAATGGATTAGATCAAATGTAAAAACCAGCATGGAATCAGGTTTTGTAGCTGATTTATAAATAACTGCTGAAAACCTCAGGGCTTAAAATTGAATTTGGTTTTAACAGGGTTGAATTGTATCTGACACTTGTACATAACAACTCAGAGAGATGTTTATTAAAGCGGGTTAATAAACCCACTGAGACATATTTGACCATTATTTAGAGGAGGTGAAATGTGAATTTACATTAAAAATGGAAAAGATAAAAGATCTCAGAAATATAACATTTTTGAGTATGTCTCATTCTACATATATGCCAGCCTTCCTTTCTCATCTTTTTATTAAAGTTGCATATCTATTTTAGTCACTTTACATATTTATCACCATCTCCTCGGTGGCCTCATGTCATTATCAGTTGATCTTGTCACACTGAGCGTCATCTCCCCATCTGTTCCTATTAATATTTCCTCCTTTAATTTCTTATTACATGGGATTGAAATGATATAAAAACCCACTCCCTTTTTCTTTTCTGTATTGTTTTGCTTTCTTTCTTTTCTCTTTCCCTTCACTCAAGCCAAAAGGCTGATTCACAGTAGTCACAAAACAAACCAGTGCTCAGTGAGCAGCCATTCTTTTTCCATCACAGTGCTAGGCCTCAGTGGCTAACAAGAAAGGATCAAATAAAGAAGGAATGTGTGAATGTGTAATTATGGTCTTTGTCTCATGGTCCTTTCTTAAGTATAGCATGTTCATTTTCAGGACAAATTTGCTCCAAAAATTTGCCTTTTACCTTTCACATCTCAACTCCTTCAGCATGTTTCTCTGGTCCTGAGTCCTTGTCCTCTCTCCTTTTCTTTCCAAAGACTTGCTTCCTTTAAGACATCTCTTTCAGTTTTATTCTTTATTCTGGTAAGTTTTAGTTTGTTTTAGATGGCAGCAGTATTGATAACTGCACATAAAATTGATAGTAAATAGTATTTATATTTACTATATGGTTTATGGATTTAAGGAATTAATTTGAAACAGCAGTTCTGTTTGAAAGAGGATTTCTAAATGAAAGGGTATATAACAAATAAAAGTTTTGTTCTGCTACTCCATTTTTAAACAAATAATTGTTTTATTGTTGAAATTCCCTCCTTTCATCTTTGGCCAGATATAACAAGTGACTGTTAGGTTATTTCCTACTTTGTCTTTAGTGTGCAATAGTTTTCAATTAAAAAAAAACAGACTATTGTTAGGTCTGCTGCTCTTTAATGAATCATTGGATTGGAAAATAACTCATTATACCATCAGGCAGAGATACTTTCCTTTATTTGCATGTAGATAGTGAAGATGAATAATTTATCAAATGTTATTAGTGCAGGCTGCATATTACTGGAGTCGCAGCAGGATATAATGAAATTTGTCTCATGCAAGTATGAAAATAGCATGCCTTTGCATAGTCATTACTGAATTCTTGGCATCTCTTGAAGAACTATTATGTTAGCATGCCAGTCTTGCTCACCTCTTCATTAACTGGGCTTTTGATTGGAGAGTTTAACTTATCTTGAAAATCTGTGGAATCCAACATGCCAAATGCTTGCTTGACTTTAGCATGTTTCCATATCAGAGCATACATTTTCAGAACGAATAAAGTACTAAATGTTTCTTATTAAAGTGAGTAGTGCAAAGAGGCTATGACTGATGGTGTTATTACTTTTGGTTGTGAAAAGTTGTACCGGAGATATTTAAGCAATAAAGCTTTCTGAAATGACAGGCAATGAAACATGTATATAACTACTTAGAATCTTAGAGCTGTACTAATTATGTATTTGAAGTTATTTTAATGATTGCTTTTTAAAAGTTGCATTTAATATGCTTCTGTCATGATGGCATGAGGAGGTCAACAAACCTTCTCAAAAGCAATGCTAAAGCTGCACAAGCAGTCAAAAGCAAATCATGTCAGTACTCTGGAAATCAACTAAAAGCATTCAACAAGCTGAAAAGTGTTTATTCATGAAAAAACTGAACTTTGGATAAAAACAGTGTAAGTCTGTGGTATTAATGCTGGGGCTGCTCCATTTTCCCTCCTCTATTTGGTGAGTAAGGTTGCAACTAGGGCAAAACAGGCCATGAAAGCCAGCAGCTTCTTTGCTGCTCCCAAGACAGCTCAGTGGATTTGGAGAACTGTCAGGTTCAGTGGAGATTTTGATGGCAAGCAGTAGGGAAGGTCTGCGGCTCTACTGGACTGAAGTTACTGACCTGTTTGGTGCAAGCAATGGACAGACGGACTAGCCAGGGTTTTAGCAGGGAATTCTGGGAGCTGAGCTAGCGCTATGAGGCTTGTGAAACTCTCCACATACCTTCAGTTAACCAGAAGTTGTTTCTTCTGCACATGCAGCAGAAACTGGAATGGGCTTTGTAAGAAATACTGAAAGTTTGTCAGGCAGAAAAGAAGAGGCACTGAATGATAACTTGGATTCCAAGGAGCAGTGAAAAATGCTAGAAATGGTATTTATATGAGTAAACATATTTTTCACATTTTCATTATTAAAAAACAACATAGGCCAGGTGCAGTGACTCATACTTTTAATTCTAGTATTTTGGGAGGCCAAGGTGGGAGTATCACCTAATCCCAGGAGTTTGAGACCAGCTTGGGCAACATGGCAAGACCTCATCTCTATAAAAAAAATTTAAAAAGTAACTGGACGTGGTGGCGCACACCTATAGTCTCAGCTCCTCAGGAGGCTGAGATGGAAGGATTGCTTGAGCCCAGGAAGTCGAGGCTGCAGTGAGCCATGATTGTGCCACTGCACTCCGGCCTGGGCGACAGAGTGAGACCCTGTCTCATAGAAAACAAAACGGAAAAAAACATACAATTACGTAAAAAACAATAATTATAGCACCATATTTTTAGCTTTACATGAGTCTCCCCTTAACCATGAGAGATACATTCCAAGATCCCCAGTGGATGCCTGCAACTATGGAGAGTACCAAACCCTGTATGTACCATGTTTTTTCCCGTACATACATCCATACCTATGATAAGGTTTCATTCATAAACTAGGCACAGTAAGAGATTGACAACATTAGTGAGAAAATAGAATAATTATTACAATACACTGTAATAAAAGTTATGTGAATGTGGGGTGTCTCTCTCTTCCTGTCGCAAAATACCTTATTATACTGTACTGTGGGTAACTGAATCTGTGGAAAGCAAAACCACAGATAAGTGGTGCTACTGTATATAACTGTATATGTTAATATGTGTGCCAATAGCACAAAAGAGGAAGAAGGAAAATAAATACCATCAGGACAGTTGAATATTCATATTAAAAAAAGAGCTTAGGCCTTCACTGTACATAAAAATAAAGTGAATTCTAGACATAAATATAAGAACAGAAACAATAAAATGTGGAAGAAAACACAGGAGAAATCTCTGTGCCCTTAATATAGCTAAAGAGTTCTTAGATGTGACACCAAAAGCATGAGCCATAAAAGAAAAAACTGGATAAATTGAACTTCATTAAATTGAAAAAACATTTACTTTTCAAGGCACACCATTGTGAAAGTGAAAATATAAGCCACAGACTGAGAGAAAATATTTATAAATCATATATCTGATAAAGGTCTTATAACCATAATATGTAAATAATTCTTACAACTCAGTAAGACAAATACTCTAATTAAAATACTGGGAAAATACTGGAGTAGACATTTATATTAGTTGGGACCAATGGGTGTATGTATGGAAAGAGACGTAGTGTAAGGAATTGGCACATGCAACCATGGAGCCTGAGAAGTCCCAAGATCTGCGTTCAGCAAGCTGGAAACCTCAGAGAGCTGATGTGTATGTAGTTCCAGTCTGAGTTCAAAGGCCTAAGAAACAGGAGAGCCAATGGTGTTAAGTTACAGTCCACAGGCTGGCACACTTGAGACCCAAGAAGAGCCAATATTTCAGTGTGAGTCTGAAAGCCGAAATGGACCTATGTTCTGGCTCGTACGGTCAGTCAGGAGGAGCTCACTTTTAGCCTTTTTTTTTAAATTGAGACTTTTATTTAATTGGACGAGGCTCATCCATACTGGGAAAACAATTTGCTTCACCCAGTGTACCAATTCAAATGTTATCTCATCTAGAAACACCCTCACAGAGACATTCAGAATAATATCAAAATATCTGTGTACCCTGTGGCGCAGTCAAGTTGACATATAAAATTAATCGTCATAACATTCTACTGAATAAGAAATACATTTGGCTGATAATCACATGAGAATGTACTCAACATCATTCCTCACTATGGAAATGCGTATTCAAACCACAGTCATATACCACTACACACCCATTAGAATGGCTGTTATCATAAGAAGCCATAGTACTAAGTATTGGCAAGGATATGAAGAAACTCAAAACCTCATACATTGCTGATGGGAACATAAAATGGTATGACTGCTTTCGTAAGCAGTTGTTTCTTAAAATGTTAAATATAAATTTACCACATGATCCACCAGTTCTACTCCTAGGAATATATCCAAGGGAAATAAAACATATGTCCATACAAAAACTTGTATGTGAATGTTCACAGAAGCATTTTTATGGTAGCTGTTAGTTGGAAGCAATTCAAATGTCAATCAGCTGGTCAATGGATTGACAGAATTCCCTATATTTGGTATGTGAATAGAGATAGACTCTGATAAGCTCAATTTTAGAACACTTACATCACCCCCCAAATTCTTATTTTGGGGTGATGTTCCATTCAGTTGTTTCATTCAGTTTTAGAACATTGACTTCCTGTGTTCTAAAATTGAGTTATTGTGATGATTATAAAACTTTTTTTCTTTGAGACGGAGTCTCGCTGTGTCACCCAGGTTGTAGTGCAGTGGCGTGATCTTGGCTCACTGCAACCTCTGCTGCCCAGGTTCAAGTGATTCTCTTGTCTTACTCTCTCGAGTAGTTGGGTTTACAGGTGCACACCACCACACCCAGCTAATTTTTGTATTTTTAGTAGAGATGAGGTTTCACCATGCTGGTTGGGCTGGTCTGCCTGCCTTGGCCTCCCAAAGTGCTGGGATTACAGGTGTGAGCAACCATGCCTGGCCAAAACTTTATAAATGTATTTAAAATCATTGACTCTTACTCTCATAGTGTGTGAATTTTATAGGCTATGGGATATACCTCAGTAAAGTTATAAAAACAATAGGTCTAGGCCGTGTGCGATGGCTCATGCCTGTAATCCCAGCACTTTGGGAGGCTGAGACAGGAGGACTGCTTGAGCCCAGGAGTTTGAAATCAGCCTAGGCAATATAGTGAGACCCTGTCTCTTAAAAAACCTAAACTAAAAAAAAAAAAAAAAAAGACAAAATGCAATATGTCCATATAGAAAGAAAAAATGACAAAGTAAATATGGTAAAATAATAATTGAATCTGAAGGGTATGGGATTTTTTTGTATTGTATTCTTCCACTTTTTCTACAAGTGTGAAATTATATCAAAATTAAAAAATTACAAATGTTTTAATGGCTCTTAATAGTGATCTGATTTCCTTTTGTGATAGTGTGTAAAAATAAGTTTAAAATGTTTGTTTGTTTAAAAAAAATCCAGCCCTAAAGTATAATTTTATCTCAGCTTTTTGTTTATTTACTTGTTTGATTTGTTGTTTGCTTTGAGCAGATACTTGGTTTTGCTTTTTTTTAATTACTCATTTTTTCTGCAATGTAATGGCAGGCAGGCCTAGTGCCCAAGGAAACCCTTCCTGCTGCACATGCATATTTGGCATATGCTAGAGAGTATTTATACCTGTAGAAATGATATTTTGAGGGTATTCTGTTTCTCATCTGTGCAAATATAAGCAAAGCAAGTAGGCCCTGAATACAGCTGTTTTTCTTGTTTTTTTTCTTTTCTTTTCTTTTTTTTTTGAGATGGAGTCTCACTCTGTCACCTAGGCTGGAGTGCAGTGGTGCCATCTGGGCTCACTGCAAACTCCGCCTCCCGGGCTCGAGCTATTCTCCTGCCTCAGCCTCCTGAGTAGCTGGGATTACAGGCGCCCACCACCACACCCGGCTTATTTTTGTATTTTTAATAGAGATGGAGTTTCACCATGTTGATCAGGCTGGTCTCAAACTCCTGACCTCAGGTGATCCACCCACCTTGGCCTCCCAAAGTGCTGGGATTACAGGTGTGAGCCACTGCACCTGGCCACTGTTTTTCCTTTTGACAGTATTTCTGAAGTTTAAATGATCACACTTCACTCTTCTATGTTGTTTCCCCTGCTCCCGAAAAGAAGTTAAATGAACACATTTGTTGAAAGCGTTAAGTTACAGTGAAGTGTGTAACTCTTGCTAATGTATATTTATGTGCTTGATTTGAAGGTCACTCTGTGAGACTGCTGGGTCAGAAAAAGGATAATGGAAGGCGGCTTGGGGGAGCACGATTGGATTTGCCGAAGATTAGGAAGAATCCACTGATAGAAATCATTTCCATCAATACCGGGTAAGCATCTCTCCAATTTGCTCATAAAATATTCAATATATTTCATGAATTCAGTTTTTTTTTCTTGGACATGTGACATAGAAAAGTAGCTGAACATTTTCTTGGGAAAGAAAAATTACAAAATGTGCTCAAATACAGTTTCTTCTGAAATGTTTCCTGTATGTAAACTACACTTATATTTGCAGCAGGCTTTTATACCTTTAATATTATTCCCATTTTTGGTAATAAACATGGATTTCATTTCCCAGCTATGCCCTTTTTTAAAATCTTTGAAAAAAGTAGCACTTTATTTTGTGGAATGATTAAGACACTTGTCATATTCGACTGTTTTTTCCAGTAAAGGTATGGTAAATGTTGCCCAAGATACTAACCACGTTTTCATTATTCACTATTTGAAATGCATATTTTAAAATGTTATTATTCTGAGCTTTAAACTTAAAAGAAGCATCATGACAGAATATTAAGTACTCTTTTAATTTCCACACCTTGATTTAAAGTCCTTGATTATAACTCTTGGTATACTCATTTATACTTTGTTTCATATGCATTTATTGAATTTTTGCATTCTTTAAATTATGAGTCCATCAGAAAAAGAAACATTTTCTGAAAATTTGATGAGATGAAGGGCTTCTGTTTCTTAAATCACAGGGAGCACCTAATTACGCGTACAACCACATCTCATTCCCCACAGATTTAAGCTGTTCTGCCCCTTTTGCTTCATCCTCCTTCCCTTTTATTTGAAATTGTTTTCCTTCTGTTCTGCTCTTTCTTCATGCTCCTTCTCACTGAGAACCAGTGAACAGCTTCCTTGTCCACCATCTGCCTGTTTCTCTGAATCCAATGGCTTTACTTCCTCCAGGACAGTGGCGGTTGTGTTGTCAGTAGCCCTCTTTTCTGTAGCCTCACCACTTTCTGGTTTATCCTCCACACTGCTGTCAAAGACTAGAGAAGGTTGACCAAAGTCATTCGGTTTTTCCCAAAAAACCCCATGGAGTGGCATTCAGTGACTTGGTGAATTTGTTGTAGACCAGCATCTGGCCTTCAGCGTTGAAGATTCAGAAACCCAAACTTATCAAGCTCAGAAACTAGTAATTAAAGCAGAATTTAACAGTGAGAAGTACAGTTGTCGCTTGACTGGAGTACCTCACATATTCATTCTGTCTGTCTAGCCTGAGCCGAATTATAAATGCAAGGCTGTTTGCTTTCCCCTTCCTCAGTTCTTTTTTCCCCTTCATTCAAACATTATAATACTTTCCCGCAACTCCTGATTATCCTATTTAAAATTGCAAACTTTCTAACATTCCTTCTCTTTTTCACAGTTGCTTTGTTTTCCTCTGTAACTTTAATTGGCATTGAAATATATAAATGGTCATTTATTTGTATTTTAATTGTCTCTCCTCACTGGCATATACGCTCCATGGGGGCAGGGCCTTTTTGATTGTGTTATTTACCACTCTATCCCCAGTGAGTAGAAAATTATACACAGTAGGGATTTAATGCATATTTATTTATTGACTGAATGAATGAATGATTAAGTTTTAAAATTTGACAGTTTAGTGGGACTATGCTAAATTATCATCATGGTACAGATTGCCTTGCAAATTGGACAATAATATTTGGAGTTTGCTGGCTAATCACACTTTCTCCTGAAAAATGCAGATTTTTTTTTCTTTTTTTTGAGATGGAGTCTCCCTCTGTCACCTAGGCTGGAGTGCAATGGCGTGATCTTGGCTCACTGCAACCTCCGCCTCCGGGTTCAAGTGATTCTCCTGTCTCAGCCTCCCGAGTAACTGGGATTACAGGTGCACGCCACCATGCCCGGATAATTTTTTCTAGTTTAGTAGAGATGGAGTTTCACTGTGTTGCCCGTGCTAGTCTCAAACTCCTGAACTCAGGCAATCCACTTGCTTGGCCTTCCAAAATGTTGGGATTACAGGCATGAGCCACTGCACCCAGCTGAAAAATGCCGGTTTTGTGTGTGTGTTTATGCGGGGCTTTTGGCTAGACACATGCCTTTAAAACATTAGTATTTCAGGGTCTGTCAAACTCTGTTAGATTAGGATCCATTAGGTCTCTGCATGGTAACTTTCCAGGTACGTATTTGGCCTACTGAGTGTCTGTTTTTAACTGTTTATTTTTCTAGTCTCTATGTTCTTCTTCATTTTATCACTCCCTACTTCACACCCCAGTATTCAGTCTTCCTGAACTACTTGAAATTCTCAAAACTCCAGATTCTTCTCTGTCTTGACTGCAGGCCTCCCTGTAGGTTGAAGGGTTTTCCTGGCATGTCTGTCCTTCCCCGTTCACCTCATGGGTGAGCCTCCTGCACTCAACTGTGTGCTCATTTCTTGGGATGTCTGCTTGTTTCTCCCTCTGCAACCAGGCTAAATCTATCCCTCACTCTAATTTGTGTCCACAACATTCCCTATGTATCCTGATTATGGCACTTTACACACTGTGTCATTTGTATCTTCCACTACAATGTGAGCTCCTTGGGGGCTGAACGTATTTCAATTGTCATTACATTATTATCTTTGAGTTCAGTGTTTAGTACAAAGTGAGTACAGTTGTCCCTCGGTATCTGTAGGGGATTAGTTCCAGGACCTCCTTAGATACAACATCTATGCATACTCAAGTACCTCATATAAAATGGTGTAGTATTGGCCGGGTGTGGTGGCTCACGCCTGTAATCCCAGCACTTTGGGAGGCCAAGGTGGATGGATCATGAGGGCAGGAGATTGAGACCATCCTGGCCAACAAGGTGAAACCCCGACTCTACTAAAAATACAAAAATTAGCTGGGCGTGGCGGCGCGTGCCTGTAATCCTAGCTACTCGGGAAGCTGAGGCAGGGGAATCACTTGAACCTGGGTGGCAGAGGTTGCAGTGAGCCGAGATCGTGCCACTAAACTCCAGCCTGGAGATAGAGCTAGACTCCGTCTTAAAAAAAAAAAAAAGTGTAGTATTTGCATATAACCCACTTACTTTTTCCCATATACTTTAAATCATCTCTAGGTTACTAATAATACCTGATACAATAGAAATGCTACCTAAATAGTTGTTATACTGTATTTTAAAAATTTGGCTTCTTTTAATTATTGCATTATTTTTAAGTGTTTTTTTTCTTCCAGATATTTTATTTCTTTTTTTTTTTTTTTTTTTTTTTTGAGACAGAGTCTCACTCTGTCACCCAGGCTGGAGTGCAGTGGCACGATCTCGGCTCACTGCAACCTCTGCCCTCCTGGGTTCAAGTGATTCTTCTGCCTCAGCCTCCCGAGTAGCTGGGACTATAGGCGTGTGCCACCACACCCAGCTAGCTTTTGTATTTTTAGTAAAGACGGGGTTTCACCATATTGGCCAGGCTGGTCTTGAACTCCTGACCTTGTGATCCACGCACCTCGGCCTCCCAAAGTGCTGGGATTATAGGCATGAGCCACTGCACCTGGCCCCAGATATTTTCAATCCATGATTGGTTCAATCTGTAGATATGGCACACACATGGATACAGAGGGCTGCCTGCACTCAATAAATATTTGTTGAGTAAATGTTTTATAAGTTATGAGTTCTTGTTGCTGTACATTAATTAAAAATTAATCTTAAAAATATTTAAAAATTTTTTAATGTTTACAATTTTAAATTTTAAAAATTTGCTTTAGGTAACCATTTTCAATAGCCTTTAGGTAAAATTTTTTATGTATATTATTTGAATTTTCCCTCTTGTAGACTTAATGTTTTCTTCAAATGGGCCTGCACTTTAAAAGATTGAAAGCTCACTGGATTTGGCATCACTCTCATCCTCTTGTATCCTTCACATTAGAGTAGAGTGTTGATCCTCGGTACATTAGCAAATAATGCTTTTGATATTACGAAAATTTAATCCATATTGTCCCAGAATGAGAAATGGGTTTCTAATTTTCTCAGACTGCTAATCATCTTCCTGAATCAGTTGCAGCCTTATCACTTGCTCTCACATGAAAGCATTCCCATACGTATTTGTCCACACTATCATTCTATAACATATTAGCTTGGATTTCTTTTTCTTTTTTTTTTTTTTTTGAGATGGAGTCTTGCTCTGTCGCCCAGGCTGGAGTGCAGTGGCATGATCTTGGCTCACTGCAACCTCCGCCTCCTGGGTTCAATTGATTCTTCTGCCTCAGCCTCCCGAGTAGCTGGGACTACAGGCACACGCCACCACACCCGGCTAATTTTTGTATTTTTAGTAGAGACGGGGTTTCACTATATTGGCCAGGCTGGTCTCGAACTCCTGACCTTGTGATCCACCCACCTCAGCCTCCCAAAGTGCTGGGATTACAGGTGTGAGCCACTATGCCCAGCCAGATTTCATTTTTTTCATGCTGGTGGAGCTCATTGCTTTTTTTCACTTACTTTTAAATGTTTTAAAATGATTATACTCATAATTATTTTTCAGTAGAAAATGAGCCTTCTCAGTAAAATCCTAACACTTTTCAAAATTTTATTGCTTCCACATTAAATATGTAGATCTGACTTTCCATAAATTTTTCATTTTTCATTTAGGAAAATTCATTCATTTCATTTAGGAAATTTCATTTCATTTAGGAAAATTCATTTGTAGCAACTTTTATTATATACTGAAGTTACTATTAGAACCATTAGACTTTGCAAAGTTGTTATGCCTTGTTATATTTCTAGCTTAAAATATAAAAGTATGGCTAGGTGCAGTGGATCATGCCTGTAATCCCAGCACTTTGGGAGGCCAAGGCTGGTGGATCACCTGAGGTCAGTAGTTTGAAACCAGCCTGGCCAACATGCTGAAACCCTGCCTCTACTAAAAATACAAAAATTAGCTGGATGTGGTGGTTGGTGCGTGCCTGTAATCCCAGCTACTCGGGAGGCTGAGGCAGGAGAATTGCTTGAACCCAGGGAGTGGAGGTTGCAGTGAGCTGAGATCACACCACTGCATTCCAGCCTGGGCGACAGAGTGAGATTTCATCTCTAAATAAATAAAATAAAACAAAACATAAAAGTACATCAGTTGCTTTAGCCAAGGAAGAAGTTGAAAATTTCAGATTGTATAAATTTTGGATGGGCACAGAAGGATATGGTGTGTGTGGATATTTATGTAGAATTTTTTAAAAAGTCAACCAAATGTAATGGTCAGTATCATAGGGAGTCAACATGTGCATGAATGGAAGAAATAAGCTAAGGTTGAAAAGCTGTTTTTGTCAGGTCTCCCATTTGTGTGACTCCCTTATTTTTTTCTTTTCTTTTTTTTGAGATGGAGTCTCGCTCTGTCACCCAGGCTGGAGTGCAGTGGCACGATCTCAGCTCACTGCAAGCTCCGCCTCCCGGGTTCAAGCGATTCTCCTGCCTCAGCCTCCTGAGTAGCTGGGACTTCAGGCGCCCGCCACCACGCCCGGCTAATTTTTTGTATTTTTAGTGGAGACGAGGTTTCACCATATTAACCAGGATGGTCTCGATCTCCTGACCTCATGATCTGCCTGCCTCGGCCTCCCAATGTGCTGGAATTACAGGTGAGCCACTGCGTCCGGCCTTGACTCCCTTATTTTTTCTAGCAGTGGGAATACAGTGTGGAGACGGGTAGGAGGTAGTGTAGGGGACAAAAGTAAAAAATTGGAAATTGTGGCATAAAGGACATCTGTGCTTTATTTTACCTTCTCTGACCCTATGAAAGTCATCCTTTTTGACAGTTCCTTGGCAATTTTTATCTTCCAAAGCCAAGAGTTAGATGCTGCTTAACAGTTCTTATATAAATTATATCATTTTTAAGATACTCCTATCAGATTATCCTTAGCTTGAAGGTTTGAAATCCTCCCTCAGGCAAAACACATCTTAGAAATTACTGTCTGACCCTGTGATATTTTACTGATACTTCATCTTTTAAAATTTATCTTGTCTTTCTTGTTATTTGCCATCAGACAGACATATGGTGGTAACTGAGAACCTTTAAGGGGAATATAATTTTCTTTGAGTTTATATTCTTGAATTTATTATCATTTTAAAAAGCATATTTTTCCTCCCTGTAACACTCTGGCTTTGGGAAAACTAACTCAGATTTTTACACTTTATGTCTGTAATGTACAAAATTTATCAGTTTCTATTCCAGTTCTGGATACGTAGGCTATCTACAAATATTTGAATGGATATTTCAAACTCATTATTTCATTATAACCTGACAACTCAGCTGTCAGATTATAATGAAAGCAAGTCCTAGTCCACAGTCTCCAACAAGAATTTATTAAGCAAGCTGGCACGGTCCAGCTGTTCTTGTAACGTTGGTGGAGTCCTCGTTGTCTCTCTTTTTGGGTGGTGGAATCAAACCTTGTATGAAAGGTTCACTTGAGCCACATGAAGCAACATACTGTCTCACTATAGATAATACATCCTCAGGCAACCAGAATTCCTTACCTAGTGTCTGGAGTGAGAGTGTGTCAGGGACCAAGCCAGAATCATATCTTTAATGGTCTAGGCCAGTACTAACCAAACTGTGTTCTGTGAACCAGTTAACTACAGATTGTTGGTCTGTGATGAGTACACAAATAGAGACTTTCAAGGCAGTTTAATGTCACTGCAGCGAGTTATAATTCATTTTCACTGTATTTTACACAGATACTGGTTTATAAGAGGTTGGAAGTAAAAATCCTGCTCTGTCACTATATATAGTTTGAGAAACACTGATTTAGGCTAGTGTGTGTTGTAAGATTCTTTACTCTGTTTTGGAAAATATTTTACCCAATCTACTTATCTTGAGTGTCCCTTCTTTAACTGAGACCCTATTTCGACTGTCTTTTATGCTATTAACTACTTGTAATTAGTAGTTGACCAGTACTTTCAAAAATGGAAACTTATTATTTACATGCTAATTAGCAAAGCTTCTGGTATTGACTAAAGATAAAAGATAGCTTAAACATACAGAGCAACCTCCTCTGGAAGGTGGCCTTTCTGATTAAATACTAGCTAAGAGTGTGACTGTGCCTAACAGTTGTAGCTTACATCAAGTCACACAATTTATATGATGTTCACTACATTATATTCTTTCAAAAGTAAATTTATAGTTTTCCTAACATGGCTCTCATGAAACTTAAAATCTAGGTATTATAACTGCTATATTTGCACACCGTAGGGTGAGTACAGAGCTGTGGTTATTATTCGTGTTCTTCTGTAAGCTTTATGGGTGGCAGGAACCTTAATCTTTGTCATGAGCCTAGAATGTGACACCAGCCTATTCTGGAGAAGGTAGTAGAATCTATAATACATTGGAAGGAGCTCTGCACTTGGAGTTTGTAGTCATAGACACTTTATTTTCTAGCTGAATGACTTGAATAAATTAGGTGAGATCTTAGAGATGATGTCTTTTCTGGCATGGGTATAGTGCTACCTACTGAATGTATAGCTTAGCACATTAATACATATTTTCTTTCAAATCTTGATGCTGCTGTATCTTCTACTCTACCGTCATTCTCTGAGACCCCTTCTACCCTTGATTTCTTTTTATTCTTTCTATTATTTAGGTAAGAAATTTGCTGGGACTAGAATGTGAGGTTACGACTTTATGCTGTTCAATGTTGGTTCTTCAATTTCCTATTTCACCTGTTCAGTTTTAAGTGAATGTTTGACAAACAAAAAAAGTTCATCTTAGTCTCTCCTGTAGCTTTCAGCACAGTGTCTTTCTCACAGTATTCACTCCATAAATGTTTGTTAAGTATTTCAGTTGACAGCAGTGTTTCTTAAATGCAGAAAAAATTTTCTGGCTAACCTGGAATATAGTTCGAATTGCTTCTCTTACTATAGATGATTGTTTTGTAGAAAAGAGAATATGATAGTTTGGACTATGAATGAAGTGAAAGTTATATGAAACAATTAAATGTGTGAAATTGAGGCATTTATGGCAATTGTGAACTGCGTTTTTACTCTTTTGTCCACAAACCAGTTGTCCTAAAATTTGCAGCCTTTTTTATGCCTTCAATGGAATCCCAAAATATCTTATTTTCACTAAAATATTATACAAATGAAATTTTAAAGTAATATTTATTTCTAGTGCATTATAAGACTGTACTTGGGAAAGATCATTCATAGGAACAGTGGAT
Organism: Pan troglodytes; assembly: GCF_028858775.2. Lineage (NCBI taxonomy): Eukaryota > Metazoa > Chordata > Mammalia > Primates > Hominidae > Pan > Pan troglodytes. Next base: position 26,738,791 of record NC_072403.2, read on the forward strand.
GGCACTATAGGCTCATACCTGCGAAGTAATTATCCTTAAGTTGCAGAACTTTCAAATGCTGGCTTAGTGAATGCTTTTAAAGAGAGCAGCTCAGTCAAAAAGCTCGGACAGTATTAGGAGTTAATGTTATATTTTGTAAACTTTTTAATCATTATTTTAAATAAACTTTGAAATGAATATATATATAATTTTCTTAGTTACTAGCATAGAGAAATTACTGATTTAAAAAAAACATTTCAAATTCTAGCATGTTGTAGGATTCTATTGCCCTTTCTAAAAAGTACATCTTGCTTATCCAATTTCTAACAAAACTATTTAATTTGAAGTAGGGAGATTGAATTTGGATAAAAAGCAAAAATTTAAAGGTACTCAAATTTAGGCAAACCGTTAAAGCAATCTTAGTTTACAGTTAATTGGGTAGAATGGTCAACACTTTCTTCAGGTTAGTTCATGGAGTGGATATGCGTTGATAGAACAACTTAGAGATGCTTTTACAGTTGAGAAACCTCATTATATTTGTTATCTTTAAAAATCAGCTTATTTATTTCATATGTTTGTTCTTTAAGAAGGCCAAAGAGCCCTGCAAATGGATGTTGATTTGTTTTTTTGTTTGTTTAATTTTTTGTAGAGATAGGATCTCACTTTGTTTTGTTGCCCAGGTTGGTCCTGAACTCCTGGCTTCAAGCAATTCTCCTGCCTTGGCCTCCCAAAGCTCTGGGATTACAGGTGTGAGCCACCACACCTAGCCGGGACATCAATTTGTTAAACAAATGTAGTTGAACATAAAAAGATGAGTTCATGTGGTATTTGCCCTTGAGAATCCCATAGAAAAGCACAAAACAATAAAGTTATAAGCAACAAGCACAAAACAATAAAGTTATAAGCTCACATTGTATGACGGATTGTTTAAATGAGTTGGAGAGCGCTTCCATGGAAAGTAATATTTAGGCTGTGTCTTAAAATATCTTATAGGTGGATTTAAAGGCAATTTAAGCAGTGGTGGGGTGGGGGGAACCAAAACAAAACCCATAAGCAGTGGTTATTGCATTGTGAAAAACCATGTCTTACACAGAGAATGATGAGTCACTGTGGTGGTGTTTTGAATAAGGGAATGGTCGGAGAAAGGTAGCTTGAGAATGCTTGGGCTCCGAACTTGGTGACGCTGGATTTTTCGCGGCCACTTTGCCAACCAGAGACCTTCACAGCCAGTGATGCCCCCTGACCCAGGCCTCACTCAGCCCTGGGCCTACCACTGGAGGCGCCCTGCCCACTCGGTCCACCTGTGCTATAGCATTCAGTGGTTCCCAAGCTCTTGTCCCACATCCAAGAAGCATGAGCTTACACTGACAATTAGAAGGGTGAGGATGGGCAGAGAAGAATTTTCTTGAGTGATGGAACAGCTCTCAGTGGACAGGGGATGCAGGGGGTGGTCCCCCACCCCTGTAGTTGGGTGGTTTCTCTCTCTCTGTGTGTCTGGGTCTGGGGCTTTTTATGGACTCAGAATGGGGAGTGCATGCTGATTGGTTTGTGAGTACACAAAAAAGGTTAAAATGAAGGCACCATTCAAAGGTGGGCACGACAGTGTAGAAAACCAATAAGGAAAGGGTAGGTTAAAGTAAAATTGGTGGAGGAGGGGGGATCAATCAGAGGGAAGTGTGCCAAATGAGAAGACAGGTTCTCAGTCCGGTCTGTGGATTTGACTTGTAGCTTGGCTTTCAGGCTTTAAACTGTCTTTGGTTTGAAAGTGGGGTTTCACTGGGGACCCAACACTCTCTGCCTAGGCATTTGTCTGCCTCCTGCTGCTATCATTGGCATAAGTTATTCAACCTCTCTATAGGTTTCAGTTTCCTCATTTATAAAGTGATGATGATAATAATAGTGTTGTGAGAATGAAAAGAGGTCACAGGTTTAATCAGCACAATGCCTGGCACATAGTATCTGTTCAATATATAGTATTATTAACTTTATTACTATGATAGCTATGAGAAGGCAAACCTCAGGCTTAAGTAGACTGCTATTTGCTTAAGGCCACAGAGCTAGTAAGTGGCAGAATTGTGACTCGAACCACATCATCTGACCAGTTTTTTCAATAAACCATAACGTCAGTGGCCTCTAGCCTCATTTTCTGCTTCTGGGTCTGTACTGTAGTTGTTTAGTTAATTGAAAGGAAAGCCAGTTAGAGCTAAAGTTTGAGACTCATCTGGAAGATAGACTATTAAATCTGAGAAACATGCTGTACGTAGCAGAGTTTTACAGAGAGAATGGGGAATATGGGGCTAATGTAGTGAGTCTGTCAAGTGGAGGTAGGCTGGGAGAATTTCTGCTATGTATCTATGTTGTATTGTCAGATGACTCCTAAGATGCATCCATTTTGTCCAATGGAATGGAATTTGAAATTCCTATTATGGTTATTTTAAAGGAGGGGACTGCTAAATCATATAGAGATATATGACCATTGTACCTTCCTTTCATGTCTTTTTTTTTCCCACTTCTACTGGAGCTAAGGTGCGTGAAAGTGAGTTGCACTTGGAAGGGCGCAGTAGGAGCAAATCATTGGATGTATCCAAAGAGCCACCATCTGTCAGCTTTCCTGTTGCTTTAAGAAAACTTGTTTTCCAGCCCTATCAAGAGAGAGAAAAAAAAAAACCCTGAAACTTGTGTAGCCCAACTTTAATTAAGTATAATTGAACACACATGTGATTGTGGACGAGGGCCTGTCAGTTTTTTCCAATACAAGAATAATATATATCCCATATTTATTTTTGAAACCACTTTGCTTTTATTTGACTGCATCTCAGCATGGTAGCACCAGTTGTTTTATTTTTTTCTAACCCTGACAAAGCAGAATGTTTTGTTTGGCTTTTTAAAAAGGCAATAGTGCATGTAGTTAAGACCTCATTTACTTTATCTGATGAAACAGTCTCTGAGGAGTGTCTATTTTTTGGTAAATCCACTAAGAAAACTGGGTTTAAAACAAGGTCATTTTTAAAAATACTGGTTTCAGTTTTTAAACAATGTAGGTACCTTTGTGATTTGTAATGTATATTTTTGTGGTTCTTTTTAGGTTAACCTTAAAGTAAGTATTAATTGTGAGATCATATAGGTTTACAAAGTTCTTTCTCCCTTGTGAAATATATTTTATGTACTGTTCTGTTACTGCTCTTGCGGAAAACATAAACTTTCTGAGATGGAATTTTTAGTCCGTTCTCCTCCCCCACTTTCTCCTGTCTCTGTTATTTTTTTCTATATAAGTTTATGAGAACAAGATATGCAAGGACGGATTTATTTATTTAGGACCAGGAGCCCCTTGTAACTGGAAGATATCCTCTATCAAGATTGGTGGTCTGTTTTATTCATTGGTTTGTTTTATTCTCTACTCATTCACTCTTTTACTCAACAGAAGTTTGCAGAACATCTCTATGTATCTGAAAATGTACTAAGTGCAATAAAAGAAACAAGACCTAGTAATGTATCACTGCTCTTGGGAGCCTTACAGTCTAGTGTAGTTTAGTTAACTGGGAAATAATTTTGTTTTAGTCTACATGGAATATAATAGTAGTTTTATATGTGTAGGACTTAGAGTTGTGTACCTAGAAGTTTACCACAAATATGGAGAATGTATCAGACTTGTTTCAAATGTGATAGCTGAAAATAGGCTCATACAATAATGGTGTACAACATGTATGTCATGTGAACCAGCAGCACGTTCTTTGGTAATTTGCCACTATTGAGAATTCTGTCACTAGCATCACATATTGTTCTCACTCTGGAATTCAGTCAACCCGGGATCCTTTGAGTGTAGATTTCTGTGCTTACTCCTAAAATTAACGCCCCTAATTTCACTTACAAAAAAGATTGCAATTGTTAAAGCCCCTTTCTGTCTACTTCAACTTTCTCATTCTTATTTCTACTATTGGTCTTATTTTAAAAATTTTCCTACCTTAATTCTCAATTGTATGCAAAGGAAGAGGCAAAGCAACAAAAATAATGACAAGGTGTCAGTAGCGGCGTTGATGTTGACACATTGCACGCATCTTGGAAAAAGAGATGTCAAATGCCCATGAGGATGGAGTATGGTTGAGATTCTGCTACTGCTGAAGGCAAATTTTCCTGTTGTTTCCATGATGCCTAATAATGGCAACATGATGGTTGGCATAATGAGAGTCTTCTGTATAAATGAGTTGACTTGCACTTAAATATTTTGCAGTTATTTGTCAGTTATTTATCAAATGATTGTTTATCAAATAATTTATCAAATAATTAATTTTCTTAATTTTATTGGAGATTTGTCATCCAAATGTTACATTTGGAATATAACTAACATACTTTAATACTCCATTAAGTTTCAATTTGTATGGTAGATATTCAAGGATGAGTGATGGAAGAAAGAATAATATAGACATTTCAGGGATTGTTTTTTTTAATTTTAAATTTAATTCTTTCAGATATATATTATATATATATATCTATCCTAATTAGGTTATATATATATATATATACACACACATATATATATATATATCTCCTAATTCAAAATCTAACTGTGACTGAGACTCACGCATAGAATATTTTCTGATGTACTTTACAAATGCTTATTTGAACAGCATCAGTATGGCTTGCCTAATTTCTTAGTTTCTTTTGTTTATCCCAATACTGCTTTGCTTATACATATATATCTTAAAGGTTTCTAAACTTAGAGACCTGTAGATCCTAGACAGCTTTAATTGACTGATCTTTTAATGTCTGTATTTTCTGTTCCCTTATCTTGTAGTTTTTTAAAATCCTTCTTTAAATTATTGTTTTGTTCTCTTATTTTTCCATTTTCTGTATCTGCTTTTTCTTTTGAGCCCACACTTTTGACTTTTATGTAAGAATCATGTTTTATTAAAAGCCTCTTTTTTTGGTATAGTAGGTGAGAAAGAAGTAGTTGAATTTAAATATATCTACTGTAAATAAATGGATTTGTCTTTTGTAACACTGCCTTGCCAAGTGTTTGGATAGATAGTAGAGTAGCATGACAGTTCACACAGTGAGCAACAGTTTGATTTAAGCTATTTGTTTATGTGCTACACTGCTTAAAATCTCTTGCCAGCTAATGAGAATGATCTGAAGCCTTTTTTTTGTAAGGGATGGGAAAAAACCCTTTTAATTAGGGGTAGACTTTGTAAAATACTTAATAAGTTTCTTTATTATTTGTAGCCCCATGGCCAAATACCTACTACCCACACACTTTCTTAATACAAAACTATTCATAGTTAATTAAAAATCTTTTTGGCAGATTCACATATTCATAGACTGTTAGAGCTAGAAAGGATTTTAGAGATTTAAAATGTTTTCATAGATGATAAAACTGAGGCCCCAAGGACTAATGTCCGAAAGTTTGGTGGCCCACAGATTGTACTCACTTTTAGGAGAATAAGGTTCATGACAAACAGAGGTTACTCTCACAGGTGATACACCTTCATCTTTAGGATTTTAGGGGTCAGTGAAAGGATTAGAAAGCAGATTAGATTTTGTTTGTGGTCTGCAAGACATCATAAAAATGATATTTGATGTTAGTTTGTATTGAAATATATGTAGGTCAAAATACCAGAAACTGGTATCACTGTGACCAATACTGTTTGGTGGATCAGAGGAAAACAGTGAGATTATCTGTCAAGTGAATTTGATTACATGGGATAAAGGCGCTATTGAGACTTCTGTTTGGGTGTGAGAGCACCTTTGGAAAAATTCTGGACTTCATATCACCTTGTTTTCCTTTTCTATTCACTCATTATTTACCTTTCCCATCCACACTTCTGGTTCTACCATTTACCTTCCTTTAATTCCTGTAGGTTTATATGTTTGTATTTCTAGTACCTAATAGTTACTAGCTCATAGGAGCTCTCAATAAAAATGTTTTTACGACTCAGTTTCTAAATGCTAATGGTATGTTTTCATTCTAAAGTCTCTTTTGCTGTTTCTTGAGTCTTGAATCTCTATTCCAGCCTTTCTCAGTTCATGTTTTCTGAGAGAATTAAGCCTAAACATATGTGATTGAATGTCCTAAGGCATTCATTATTTAGTGAATTAACCTTCTCCCAAGCATCTAGAATGATATTAGCTGCATACTATCCTTGAGAGAATTAAAAAGTAGTCACTCAGATTATTTTCTGCAGTGCATAATTCTCTTGGAATAGTGGTTGAGAAAGGCTGATTTATTCACTTTATCAGATATTCCAAATAACCATCTTAAAGCTTACTTTTCTAAGAAATGCCATCATTGATTGACTTCATTTTAATTGTTCTTTTACTTCACATTTTCTTAGTACATAGACTTAATTTTTACTAACAGCTGTTGCCAAGTTGGTGATATGCTGAATGGGTTATAGTAAATTTGGTTTATTCTTTAAAAAGAAACATAAACAAAAAGTATATAATAGATTTCTCATGTTGCTATTTTTTCTCTTGAAAAGCATATACTACCTGAATGTCAAACTGGCCAGTGCTTGGGTGAACTTCTATGTAAGACTTATTAGGTCTGTGATGACACAAATTCGAAGGGCAAGGAAAGAGATTGGAACTAGTAGATGCAACATGTTTAAAGCTGACTTGGCCAGTATAAGTGATCCTTGAGAATCAGCCCTCTATTTAGGCATGGCATCTAAGGCTTGTAACTGCCTGGGTTCTTATTTCCAAAGGAGTCAATGTTAGATATATCAGGGCCCAGATTTATGAAAATACAGAAAGAAAACTGTGCCTATTCACAGATGATATGACTGTCTACATAGAAAATCTCAAGGAGTCCATAATAAAACTTCTGGAACTCATAAGTGAATATAGCAAGGATACAACATAAACCCATAAAAATAAAACATCTTTCTGTATACCAGCAATGTGTAATTGGAAAGGGAAATACAGAAATTATTTATGTTATGCAATAGCTCTAAGAAAAATGCTTAGACTGACAAATTATGTATAGGATATGTATATGGAAATTTACAAAACAGAAGAAATCAAAGAAGATCTAAATAAATAAATCATGCAATGTTCAGGAATTGGAAGATTCAGTATAGTAAATGACAATTCTCAAGTTGATGTATAGATTTAAAGTAATTTGAATACAAATTCCAGTAAGATTTTTCTTGTAGAAGTGGAGAAATGGATGCTAAATTTTATGTGGAAAGGCAAGGGAAGTAGAGTTATCTAAAACAGTTTTGAATAAGAATAAGGTTGGAGGAATCACACCATCCTAGTTTAAGACTTACTGTAAAGTAGCAGCAATCAAGAGGTGTGGTAGTGCTGAAGGGATAGACACATTAAATCACTGGAAGGAGACTAACAAGTCCAGGAAGGTCAGACCCATGCAAATATGGGCAGTTGATTTTGACAAAGGCGCAAAGTTCATCCAAGGGAGAAAGCAGTGTTTTCATCAAATTGTACTGGAGCAGTTGGGTATCCATATGGAAAAAGAACAAAACTTTGACCCAAATGTTAAATGTATATGAAAGTTAACCCAAAAGGGATCCAAGTTCAAAATGTAAAATGTAAAACCTTTTTTCTTATTCAATTCATGAAAATAAAAAATAAGAGGTAAAACTTTAAAAATTGTAGAATAAAACATAGGAGAAGGTTTCTATATTTATGGTTAGGCAAAGAGTTCTTAGACCTGATACCCAAAAGTATGATCTATAAAAGGATAAAAGATGGACTTAATCAAAATTAACAACTTTTGCTCTGTGAATGAAACTATTAAGATAATAAGAAGCAATCTGCAGGCTGGGAGAACATATTTGCAGATCACATACACAGCATAGGACTTGTATCCAGAATATATAAGGAACTTTCAAAACTCACTAGGAAAACAACCAGATTAAAATATGGGTAAAAGACTTGAACAGAGACATCACAAAAGAGGATATGCAAATGGAAACTAAGCACATGTAAAGTTTTTCGACATCATTAACATCAGGGATCCTATAACTCACCTATTAGACCAAGTAAAATAAAAAATATTGATAGTACCAGGTACTGGAGAGGATGTAGAGCAATTAGAGCTCTCATACATTGTTGTTGGAGATGCTAAATGGTACAGCCATTTGGAGAATGAATTAGCAGTTTCTCTAAAAAGTTAAACATGTACTTATCATATGATGAACATCCTACTTTTAGGTATGAGAAATGAAAACGTAAGTTCACCCAAAAATCTGTGTATGAATGTTTATGGCAGCTTCCTTCCTAATTAGCCCAAACTGAAAACACTCCTGTATCCTTTAGGGAATGAATGGAAAAATCATCTGTGTTGCGTTCACTTAATTGAATACCACCAAACAAAAAAAGGAATGAATGATTGACATCCCCAACATCTTGGATGGATGTAAAAAGCTTATGCCAAGTGAAATAAGCCAATCACTAAAAGGCTGTATGTATGATTGATTGCTTTATTTTATTTTATTTTATTTTTTCTTGGAGACAGGGTCTAGCTCCATCGCCCAGGCTGGAGTATAGTGGCGCAACCACGGTTCGCTGCGTTCTCCGTCTCCTGGGGTCAAGCAATCTTCCCACCTCAGCCCCCTGAGTAGCTGGGACTACAGGCATGTGCCACCATGCCTGGCTATTTTTGTATTTTTTTGTAGAGATGGGGTTTCACCGTGTTGCCCAGGCTGGTCTTGAACTCCTGGGCTCAAGTGATCTTCCCACCTCGGCCTCCCAAAGTGCTGGGATTACAGGTTTGTAAGCCACCTCACCTGCCCTATATTATTTATTTATATGACATTTTCAAAAAGAAAAAACTATGGTGATGGAGAAGAGATCAAGGATTTTTAGGGGTTAGAGATTGGGAGGTGAGGAGGGCAGAGAGTGTTTGGGTAAGGGTATAGCACAAAGGAATGTTCTAGGGTAAAAGAACTCTTCTGTAGTCTTTTGATGATGGTTGCACATACCAATACATAGGCTAAATTCATAGAACTGTACACCTTCCAGAAAATGAAATTTATGTCAGTTTTAAAAAAATTATTCTGTGAAGAAAATAATATTTATCAAGAAATATTTAGGTAGAGAACCAGGGTAGATTGAAAATTGTGTTAAAAGCATGCACACGTATGTTTATTGCAGCACTATTCAGAATAGCAAAGACTTGGAACCAACCCAAATGTCCATCAGTGATAGACTGGTTTAAGAAAATGTGGCACATATACACCATGGAATACTATGCAGCCATAAAAAATGATGAGTTCACATCCTTTGTAGGGACATGGATGAAGCTGGAAACCATCATTCTGAGCAAACTATCACAAGGACAGAAAACCAAACACCGCATGTTCTCACTCGTAGGTGGGAATTGAACAATAAGAACACTTGGACACAGGATGGGGAACATCACACAGCGGGGCCTGTAATGGGATGGGGGGAGGGGGGAGGGATAGCACTAGGAGATATATCTAATGTAAATGACGAGTTAATGGGTGCAGCACACCAACATGGCACATGTATACATATGTAACAAACCTACACGTTGTGCACGTGTACCCTAGAACTTAAAGTATAATAATACAAAAAAAAAAAAAAAAAAAGAAAAGAAAATTGTGTTAAAAGGTTTGCATCTCATTTAAATTGGAACAAAGTCATCTGGACTGAGAGGAAAATGGGCCTGGGCCCATATATTTGAAAAGAACTGAGTTTTTTTTTTGTTGTTTTTTTTTTGTTTTTTGTTTTTTTTGAGACGGAGTTTTGCTCTTGTTGCTCAGGCTGGAGTGCAATGGCATGATCTTGGCTCACTGCAACCTCTGGCTCCCGGGTTCTAGCAATTCCGCTGCCTCAGCCTCCCAAGTAGCTGGGATTACAGGCACGCACCACCACACCTGGCTAATTTTGTATTTTTAGTAGAGACGGGGTTTCTCCATGTTGGTCAGGTTGGTCTCGAACTCCCAACCTCAGGTGTTCCACCCACCTTGGCCTCCCAAAGTGTTGGGATTACAGGCGTGAGCCACCGTGCCCGGCCTAGAACTGAGCTTTTGAACTGTTGCTAAGGGTAAATTAGGTATCACTGAACTTACCCTCAGTAATGAATGGAATATGTCACCTGTGGGTAATATGCGACGATTAATAAGACAGTTACCACACCTACTGTATACCACTAAAATAATAAATAAAGAAGAATTTTTAAAAAGACAGTTATATAGCGGGATTATGTCATGATTTGACTTATTATATAAAAAATTTAACGTATGATTTTCCATTAGAGGAAATACTCTTTTGTTTTGGCAATTCCTGCCAGTCTCCATTTGTTGATCAGAAGACAACTTTCAGAAGTATTGTATTGCTACTGGAGGTAGGATTGGGCCAAGGTGGAATCTGGTTAGAACAAAAATGCCACAGAAGAAAATCATTTGGCTTACCAGTAAGCTGATGTGTGCATCCTCCCCTTACCTTCGTGCACATGTGTACACCAGCCTTGCAATTTGTCTTGATGCTTTGAGTAGAGAAAGAAATAATTATTGCTTTGGAACTTGTGCCTATAAAAACTGTACAAATCTAAAAGTACTTGGTCACTTGTACTCATGATGATTTGTTTAAATTTACCCTTTTGCATCTTAGTAGATACTGCGAAATCTTAATCAGGCCCTTATATTTACCATTTAATCATCTTAGCCATATATTTGGAAGAATTGCAAATCCCCCCTTTGCAGGGCTGCCTATGAAAATCTATACAATGGAAAAGCAACAGCATGGATTCCCTACAATATCTCAGAGCACCCAGCCCTGCTGGAACTGCTGGACCAGCATATACATGCTCAGCAGCCTTTTTCTTTTCTTTTCTTTTTTTTAAAGCAAATTCTCATAGCAGCTTTATTTGCAATAGCCAAAAATGGGAAACAACCCACAGTGTGAGATGGGGTTACAATAGAATATTCCCCAGCAACATAAAGAAACTAACTCTGGGTACATGCAAAAGCATGGATGAAACTCAATTATGCAGAGTAAAAGAACCCAGACAAATTTATGACACACTACATTATTCCAACTAAACTGTAGAAAATGCAAACAAATCTCTAGTTCCGGAAAGCAAATGAGTGAATCCCTGAGGCAAATTGGTCTGGGAGTGGGGAAGGGAGGAATTGCAAAGGTACACAAAGAAGCTTTGTAGGGTGACATATATGCCCATTGTCTGTTATGATGATGTTTTCATATATATGTATGAAACACTTCTAAACTCTCATGCCCAGCTTTAAAAATTCTTTTGATACTTACTAGGAATTTTAAACTAATTTGACATCCTTCTTGTTTGAGGGTGGTGGGGGATAGAGTCCTGCTCCGTTGCCCATGCTGGAGTGCAGTGACGTGATCATGGCTCATGGCAGCCTCGACCTCCCATGCTCAAATAATCCTCCCACCTCAGCCTCTTGAGTAGCTGGAACAACAGGCGTGTGTCACCTTGCCTGGCTGATATTTTATAGAGATGGGTCTTGCTATGTTGCCCAGGTTGGTCTTGAACTCCTGGGCTCAAGAGATCCTCCTGCCTTGGCCTCCAAAAGTGCTGGGATTATAGGCATGAGCCACCACACCCAACCAACTCTTTCTCTCTTTTTTGGGGTAAACAGGTCTTGCCCTGTCATCCAGGCTGGAGCATGATGGTGCTTTCAAGGCTCACTGCAGGCTTAACCTGCCAGGCTCAAGCAGTCCTCCTATCTGAGCCTACCAAGTAGCTGGGACTATGGGCATATGCCATCACACCTGGCTAATTATTTTTATTTTTATTTTCGTCAAGACAGGGCCTTATTATGTTGCCCAGGCTGGTCTCAGACTCCCGAACTCAAGTGATCCTCCTACCTTGGCCTCTCAAAGTGCTGGGATTACAGACATGAACCGCTGTTCCTGGCCCCTTATTCTTTCATCTTGGGTTTTTCCCTGAAGAAATTTTCTATCCTCATCTACCACCTTAGGCTTGCTAACGAGGCTCTGCAGATGAAACCATAGCAGGCTTTTACATTTTTTCCCAAAATTTTATTATGAAAAATTTCAAATGGACAGCAAAGTCGAAAAAATTTTACAGTGCACACCTGTCTACCCACCATGAAGATTGTTATTAACATTTTACCATCTTTATTATGTCATATCTTTCTTCATCCATTTCTATTCATCCATCAGTCCAACTTATTTTTTTCAACATGTTTCAAATGAAATTGCAGACATCAAAACACTTCCTCTAAATACTACATCAGACGTGACATTATAGACATCAGTATTTGTAGGATTTTATGTAAAATTTTGAAACCATGGAATATATACATCTTAAGAGCACATGACTGAGTTTCGACAAATACGTATGCCTGTGTAACTCCCATCTCTATTTTTAAAAAAATCTGTGACCAGATAGTATTTACATAATTTCGCAATGGAAATATAGTAATCCCCCTGATTTATAAGGATGTGTTGGTAAATAGTCTGCATTTTCTGTGTTGAGATCAAAGCTGTAATCCCCTCCCTGTCTTTGTCCCTATAATGATGGAAATAATAGATTATTTTAGCCCAATGTGTAACATCCTTCTTAAATGTATTAAGAATTTTAAGTGTGCTATTATGCAACAACTTGATAAAATATTTTCTTAAAATATGTGTTTTTAACCACATGCAATATTTGCTGTTAACCTTTAAAAAATATGAATGACGGCCGGGTGCAGTGGTGGCAAACGCCTGTAATCCCAGCACTTTGGGAGGCCGAGGCGGGCGGATCACGAGGTTAAGAGATTGAGACCATCCTGGCCAACATGGTGAAACCCTGTCTCTACTAAAAATACAAAAATTAGCTGGGTATGTTGGTGCATGCCTGTAGTCCCAGCTACTCGGGAGGCTGAGGCAGGAGAATCATGTGAACCCAGGAGGCGGAGGTTCCAGTGAGCCGAGATTGCACCGCTGCACTCCAGCCTGGCAACAAAGCAAGACTCCGTCTCAAAAAACAACAACAACAACAATAATAATAATAATAATAATAATAATAATGTGAATGAATTATTTTTCTTTAGCAAATCATTTTCTTCATATTACTTTCTAAAATACTGAAAGTATATGCATGTCCTCACCCTATAGTCTCAAAAAGAAAGAAAAACATCATTCCTACTACAATACTCTCAACCTTTGTATCTATTGTTTGATTAGGCAAATATATATATTTTGGAGATATATATGTGAAATATATACATACACATATACATGCATTCTTATATGTATACACACACATATATAAGAACATATATATGTTCTTCAACATAAGCATTCTTTCCAGTTGGATGATTGCAAAGGGGTACCACAAAACAGGCCTTACAGTGATTTAAAAATGCTTTGAGTCACAGGCATTTACAGGTAGTTCAGTAGAAAATTTTGATGTTCGTTTCAAAAATGCAAAGCATTTCTCAGAGCACAGAAAGATGATTGTGAAGAAGTCTGACCCTGAAGGCCAGTGAGTGGGTGGGGCTTAGACATCTTAAATGTCTTAGATTACTCTGTGTCTGCAGAAAGCTTTTTTAATTGGATTGCAGGAAGGAGAAGAGTACTGCTGAAATTACCAGGAAAGAACATGCATTTTTAAAATGCAGAAGAGACATCCTAACATGTTATCTTGACAGATGTCAGGATTATTTGGGGACAGTAATGGGCTTGACCTACAAGGAACTGACAGAATGTCTGAACTTAATCTGGAATTATATTAAATAACCTGAAGCCACGTTTGTTGCCATCTCTCAAGTGTATAGGATTGAAATTGTGAAAACTTTTTTACTTAACATTTGCTTATATGTGGGTATACATTTGTGATAGGGTTCCAGAGAGTTTGCAAACAAGATAGAGGAACAGTGTTATTAGGAAGATTACCAACTCCTTAGGGTGGTATAAGAGTCCCATGGCTTCTTCCAGCCTTTTCTCTCCTTTCCCTGTTACAACTAATACTCATCAATGCCAGCCTGCCTGTCTCAACATACTATTCTGTAACATGTGTTAATGCTCTTGTGTATGCCATTACTTCTGCTAGGCCTGCTTAGCCAACTATAGTCATCTTTCAAAACTTTGTCAAATATCACCTTTTCCATGTCAAGTGTCACCATCCTTCTCAAGGAAGAGTTGTTAATCACGTTTGTACAGTTTTTACCATAATATATTCTCAGAAGATGCAGAGAGGAGAATAATTGAGAACTAAAAATAAGCCATTGGCAGTGATAGTAAAGTGTTCATGGTAACCTGACAGCAATTCCAGGAGAGTTGTTTAGGTTAAATGCAGATTGAAGTAGGTGGAAGAGTGGGCAGGAGATGAGGCATAGGGACAAGATAGTATCTTTTAAGAAGTTTGTTGCCAGTGGGAAGAGTAGAGATGGGGCTCTAGTTGGGGAGAATCAGGGGAGCTGATGTTATTCTTGTGGTTTTAGGAATGGCAGAAATAGAAAATAATTTTGTATTTAAAAGAAATAGCTACTGGGAAAAGAGAGAGACCAAATAACAAGTGAGACTATTTGGTAGAGTAAGTTTCCGGAGCATATGGGATCGAGAATGTAGGTGGAAGTGCTTAGGATAATATAACACTTCTACCTTCAAGGCAGGAAGATGTGTTGACAAGGGTGGATGAATTTTCATTATTTTTGGTCCTGTTTAGGGAAAAAGAAAATGTAAATGTGATATTTATATCATTGGTCAACAATTTTCCAATATTATATATTTAATTATTTTCTCTTCTACTGACATTTATGGTATTCTGTTAAATCTTTGAATATAACTACACTATAACATTTTACAATGACTATCTACCAATTTGAAAAATAACTTGAATGGTTTAAGAATTACTATTAAGTCATTCAGTAAAAATGACTTAATTGAGTGCATACTATTGTGCCAGCTATGATGGTAGGTGTACGGATACAATGATGAAATACAGAAACAGTTGTGAATTAGTTGTAAGAATTCAGAAAAGAAACAATGGTAGTATGAACTCAGAGAGAGAAAATAGAATGAGAGAGGCAAGAATAACTGGGACTAAGAATACAGGTGATCAGTTAGTTCAAGGATTAACAAACTACAGCCTGTGGGCCAGAGCTAGTCAGTTGCTTTTGTTAGAACAGCTTGTGATCTAAAAATAGTTTTTACGTTTTTTAAACAGCTGGGGAAAATAAAAAGAAACATAATAATTTGTGATACATGAAGATTACATGAAATTTAAGTTTCAATATCCATTACTATTTATGGATATTTTTAATTTTATCAGGAAACAGCCACATTCACTCATTTTAAAATTGTTTTTGACTGGTTTCATGCTGCAGTGGCAGAATTGAGCAGCTGCAGCAGACAGTATCTATGATGTTGTGCAGGAAAGAGTCAATAGAGCAGGTCTGGGCTGCCATCTTTAGAAGGATCTGCTTGGGACTGGGGCCATGGGGGTGAGGTTAACCATTGAGTAGTATCTGGGAGCCTGACTCCTAGAATTTTCCCTAAGCTGATAAAAGCATTTTTCCTGCCTGGAGTACAAACGCCTACTTTCCTTCTGCTAGTCTACTGTTTTGATAGTTGTGACTAGTCATCATAACTCTGTGACCAGCCCAGAATAAAAGTCCTGTTGTTTGAGCCCAGGTGTTTGAGGTTGCAGTGAGCTTTACTTGTGCCACTTCACTCCAGCCTGGGTGAGAGAGTGAGACCCTGCCTCTAAAAAACAAAGAAAGAAAAATTAAAACCTGGGATTCTGAGTCTCTAATGACCTGCTCTAGGTAGAAAGATCATGTATGTGTGTTACTGCATTTCACTGCTGGACGGACTGTGTTCTGTATGGCTTCTCCTGAGAGGTAAAGCACAGGAAGCCTGTGCATAGATTCCTCCAGATTTTACCTGATGTGTCTTTTTCTGTTACTAATTGCTGTACTAAACTATAGCCATGAGTGCAACTGTCTCCTGAGTCTGTGAGTTCTTCTAGTGAGTCACCGAATATGTGTGTTAGTATCTAGAGACCCCTGAAACTGGAGCTTTCATTGTTTGCAATGCTGGTCAGCACACTATAAATTGCAGTTACAACTAACTCCACAGTGTTTTCAGTGGATGTATATCACTGTTTTTATTTTACTTTATTTTTTATTAGCAGGGCCTACCCATCATGCCAAAAGAAAAGTGTACTTTGAATATTTCACTTTTAAGGCACAGTGGAGTGAGGATTACTTTGTTATCAAATTAGATGGCAAAGCATTGTGTTTATTATGTGGTAACTATAGCTGTGGTAAAAATAATACAATATGCTTTAACATTAGCAGACTAAGCATTCATCACAATATTCCCAATTCACAGGAGGGCAACAGTCAGAAAAATTAAGACAACTTAAAATGGAAAATCTATTCTCAGCAGAAATTTTTTGTAAGTATAAAAAAACGAAAATGAGACTATAACCACTGTAAGTTTCTGATTGGCACATTTGTTACCCAAGCAAGGAGATCCATTTATCAGTAGTGATTTTATTAAATCATGTTTGATTGCAGCCGCTGAAGAAGTATGTGCACTGAAAATAAACTTAAGACTATTTAATGGCGAGAGCAGTTGCTCAAAGAGTTGAGGATATGGGGAGATACAGCAATATTTAATTTAAAAAACAAGGCATATGATTTCAAATGTATTTTGGGGTCTTATTCTTTTTTAATTTTCAACTGTTAGGTTCAGCAACGTGTGTAATATGTACAGGTTTTTATGTAGGTAAATTATATGTCACAGGGGTTTGCTGTACAGGTAATAAGTGTATTACCTGTTAGGTAGTTTTTGGATCCTCACGCTTCGCACATCCTCTACCCTCAAGTAGCCCCCAGTGTCTGTTGTTTCTTTCTTTGTATCCATATGTACTCAATGTTTAGCTCCCTCTTATTAGTGAGAACCTGTGGTATTTGGTTTTCTGTTTCTGCGTTAGTTCGCTTAGGATAATGTCCTGCAACTCCATCCATGTTGCTGCAAAGGACATACATGAACTTATTCTTTTTATGGCTTTGTAGTATTCCACATACCACATTTTCTTTGTTCAGTGTACCGTTGGTGGGTATTTGGATTGAGTCCATGTCTTTTCCATTGTAAACAGTGCTGTGCTGAACATACATGTTTCTTTATGGTAAAACAATTTATATTCCTTTTGGTATATATGCAATAATGAGATTTCTGGGCTGAATGGTAGTTCTGTTTTAAGTTCTTTGAGAAATCGCCAAACTGCTTTCCACAATGAGTGAGCTGATTTAACTCCCACCAGCATGTTTAAGTGTTCTCTTTTCTCCACAATCTCACCAGTATCTGTTAATATTAGACTTTTTAGTAATAGCCATTCTGACTGGTCTGAGATGGTATCTCAGACCAGTTGTGAGTCAACAGATTTTTCTAGTACTATTCAATTGTTGTTTATTAGAGGAGGCAATGATGAGTTTGAAGTGAATGAAGAATTAGCTTATCTGAATACCTTATGTGGAACAACTACAAGCGAGGATATTTACAAGGAAATTAATAAAGCATTACTTAGTTCAAGCTGAAGTGGAATCTGCTAAGATGTGTTACAGCTGATACGGTAAAAATATGTGTGAAGCAGAACAAGTCTTAGATTTACAAATCTGTGAAAATGTAGAGTGTTTAAAGCGTATATTCATTGTATTATTCATCACTAGATACTGATGAAAGTATTTGTATCTGTCATGTACTGAACTGATAGTGTCATTGGTGAACTTCATTTCATTTACTCATGAAGACTTAGCCTTTGTCAGTTCTGGGAATTATTGTCAGAAACTGAAGCTGATTATTTTGACTTGCTCTACCACACACAGCAGTTTGGTGGTTTAGTAATGGCAAAGTTTTACTGTTATTTATGTATTTATTTTTGAGGTCAGGGCCAAAATTGATTTTTTTTTTTTTGAGACGGAGTCTCACTGTGTTGCCCCAGGCTGGAGTGCAGTGGCACGATCTTGGCTCACTGCAACCTCCACCTTCTGGGTTCAAGCGATTCACCTGCCTCAGCCTCCCGAGTAGCTGGCACTACAGGCGCATGCCACCACGCCCAGCTAATTTTTGTATTTTTGTAGAGATGGGGTTTCGCCATATTGGCCAGGCTGGTCTCGAACTCCTGACCTTGTGATCGGCCCACCTCGGCCTCCCAAAGTGCTGGGACTACAGGCGCAAGCCACTGTACCCGGCCTGAAATTTTTCTGAATGAAAAGAACTGCCCTTCTCTACTGTTTCTGAACACTAAATGGCTTTGGAAATTAGGTTTTACTGGAGACTTGATAATATTTCCTAATAAAATTAATCCAAAATTAAAAGCAAAATGGCACTTATATGTAAAACATATTACTGTAAAGTCATTTTGATAGCAACGAATATTCATGTCATATGTAATATCAAGCTGCTTTCTACACTTCATGTGCTATCAAAAGTTAAATGAAGAAGCAAGCTCTTTATTGCCTTCCAAATTTGCAGCAGATAAATATTCTGAGCTCAAACTACAGCAACAGTTTTTTGGACTTCAATAAAGAGCAAAGTAAATTTCTGTGCTTCAAAATCCATTTAAGGGGTGCAGTGAGGAACTCGCACCTAATCTTCATTGGGAGTGATTAATCTGTATTGTAAATGACATGCCGAAAGGTAAATATGAAGAATAGAATACTATAGATGCCTTCCAAGTGATGAATTTGCTCAGTTAAAATCACGTTTGTTGATTGCTATCAGTATTTGCCATTACTTATCTGTGTGAAAGACATTTTAAAAAATGAAATAAGTAAAATCTCTTCATATGTCAATATTAGCAGATTAAAATTTGTAATTAATTTTGTTGCTAGGGCATTTTACCTTTGAACCCAAATTAAGTAAAATATTATTCTTCCACAGAGAAAAAATTTTATTCTTCTCCTTAAGAGATTTGTATTACAAAAAATTACATTTATTATTTTTATTATTTTATTTTGGATGTTGTCAATGAAAAGCTTATGGTAATTGTTTTCACTCTTATTATGTAAGTACCTACATAATAACCTTGACATTGACTTTTGACCTAGGAAGTCTGGTGATGAAAAATATTTACTATCTGTTTCTTTAAAGAAAAAAATTTGCCATCTTTTTGTTAGTTGATTGGATGTGGAAAGGGGGATGATGGAAACAGGGAGAGATGACGCCCACAGTTCCTGGCTGGAGCATTATAGCAGTGTTCTTGCAGACAAGGAGTTCAGAGGGAAGAGGAATTTTGGTAGTGGGACAAAGATAAGTTAGTTGAATTTTGGATCAGTTTTTGAGATGCCTATGGGAGATTTTCAACAGTTGGTTGAAACCAACTGTTGAAAATTTGGTTCTGGGTTTCAGGAGAGAAGATGGGATTGGATGTATGTATTATTAGTATGAGATAGTAACAGAAAATATGGGTGCTATTTTGATGTATCCTGTACATTATACTTATTTCGTTCACAAAATAAGTATATTTTTCTACTGTGTTTTCTATTTTGAAACAAGGCTGATTTTTCACTGGGCTCCTGAAATAGACTCTGGTCACTAAGTAACTGCTGTCTTTGATTTTGTGTTGAGGGAGCTGTTTCAGATTCTCTTCTTGACTACATGGCATAATTCTCTTTTACTACATCAAACTTTAATTTTTAGCTATAACACTTGAAGTAAATCTTTTTTGAAGGCAAAGACCATACATGCATTTTGGCTCTATTAATATTGCTTGCAGAAACCACAGTGTTTTTATCAGAGGGAAAGCAAAAACTTGTTTACAGTGGAAAGCATAACAAAATCTGTGATCTTTTTGCCTGAGGACTCTTTCCAAAACAACTTACTGTAACAGACATCTAAGGTCAGTATTTCCTAATTAAGACTTTTCAGCTACAGCTCCCAACCCCAGTCATCACTCACAGGGCCATTCCTTCCTTAACGCAGTGTGTATTTCAAGTTATTAGCACCCAGGGGCCATGCGTTTCTTCACTTAATATGTTGAAGAATTTTGTTCTACTTCATATCACTAATGATTTTTAACTTTTTTGGGTGTCTGTTTCCAAAATCAAATTTAGAAGTACAACAAGCTGATTAGGTATCACTTTTTGTAGC
This sequence comes from Pan troglodytes, assembly GCF_028858775.2. NCBI lineage: Eukaryota > Metazoa > Chordata > Mammalia > Primates > Hominidae > Pan > Pan troglodytes. Next base: position 26,758,843 of record NC_072403.2, read on the forward strand.
CATCTGAGAGCAGAGGTATCATTTTTTGTAGCCATCTGAGAGCAGAGAATTTAATGTATTGATATTTTACTATACTTGGAATGATTTTTGGATCTGGAGTAGTTGGGAATGAAACCCTTGCTTCCTGGCCTTTGAGGAGGCAACATACTTTTCTCCTTTTTTTTCTGTTCTCATATGCTTTCCCCAGAATGCATCATTCTAGTGAATACTCAGTAAATATTTGTTCCATTGAATTGAATAAAATGAGCAAAATAGAAGGCTAACAATTGAAGAATAAGTAAATGTAGAAAGGAAGAAGTCAATTCACAGATGAGTTGCTCTACTTCTTGAAGAGTGTATCAAGTGACAGAAAATCAGAGATTGATTGGTGTATCCTGACTTTTTATTGTATTCTTAGCTGATTTTTGTCTCTTTTAAGATATGTAACTTCCTTAAGATATTTTTACTTTTAAGATCTTATGAATAGAAATTATTCAGAAGTATTTACTATATTTAGTATTCAAATTTTAACAAATACAAAATGGAAAAACAAGCATCAAGTTGGTTTAAAGATAGATGAAGACATTTCTAAGGAGGCTGAATGACATCTAAACTTTTAGATGGACAGCCCCGCAGACTGATAGTGATCCTTCAATTGTGTCCTATTTTTCTACCCTCTGCTCTTCCACAGTTTTAACTCTTTTAAACTATTATAGAACACTTCAAACACATAGAAAGAGAAGATGGTATAATGAACCCTCAAGTACTTACCTAGCTGCAGCAATTATCAACTCATGGGCAATCCAAATTATTTTATCTGTCTTCCACCACCCTTGCCCCTTCTCTTGCCCCAGCACAACTAAATTGTTTTGAAGCAAAGTGCGGGAGTTGTTGTATCATTTAATTAGTTAATATACCAGTTATGTGTTTGAGACCAGCCTGGGCAACATAGTGAGAGTCTCTCTCTCTCTCTCTTTCTCTCTCTCTCTCTCTCTCTCTCTCTCTGTCACACACACACGCACACACACACACACACACACACACACACACACACGGTGTCATGTTACGCACCTGTTGCCTGTGGTCTTAGCTACTCGTGAGGCTGAGGTGGGAGGATCGCTTGAGCCCAGGAGTTCCAGGCTGCAGTGAGCTATGATCATTCCACTGCAGTCTAACCTGGCTGACAGAGTGAGACACTCTCTTTTTAAAAAAAAGATTATGTGTGTATGTATGGGGGTGTGTGTGTGTGTGTGTAATATATTGCTAAAAAAAAAAAGTGTTTATTCATTCTCTGTCCTCTCTCTGGAAAACAAAACAACCCAATAACATTGTCACATCTAAAATAAAATTAATTAGGTTTCCTTAATATCATTAAACATCTAGTCAGTCTCCAAGCTTTCACAGTTAGTGCTCTTGTTCATTCGCCCTCTTTATCTCCTTTTCTCACCCACCCTACTCCCAGTATTTACAATTCATTGTTTTGAATTAGGACCCAAACAAGATCCCTGCAATGCTTTGAGTCTGTGCCACCACAGCTTCTGGTTCTTTGTCCAACTTGGCCATCAGACTTGTAAGACTGAAATGGCTTCAATACTATTTTTATTTAGATTCATGTAAGGAATATGAGCAGGAGACATAGCAGGTACAACGTCTTCATCTCAGGAAACCTAGCAGTTACCCTAATGTACAGCTCTTTTCTCATCTAAGTAGAATATTTTGACTGCCATGGACAAGAGCCAAGGTGTGTGGATGCTACCTTATCAAGCAAAGACCCAGCCTTGATTTTTCACTGATTTTTTATGTCATTTTAGTTAAGTAGGCCCAAGACCTGTGTACCATTTCCTAGCTTTCTCCATCCGGGGCAATTCTATACAGCAGATGAGGCTGACTTAACATTCTGCATTTATCTTAATTCTGTTGTTACCAAGGAGATAAATGTCGAGACGCTGAGGTCATTCCCAGGAAAGTCTGACTCAGCCCTGGCGAATGTTAACCCTTTACTCACCTTGTGTCTTAAGTATCTTTTTGTCTGTTGTTTCATTTTTTTCTTTCTTCGTTTTTTGCAGTTTATTTAAGGAAACCATTTCATTTGTCCTGTAGTTTTCCACATTCTGGATTTTGCTAATTGCATCCTCATGGTGTTATTTAATGTGTGTCTTTATCCCCAGATTGTGTTGTAAACTGGAAATCAAATCTAGGCACTTGATCAGAATTCAGCATTATGGCAAGCATGCTTCATAGCTGGTGCTGTACACTGCATATTACATCATAACAGTGTCTCATGTCTACTCCTCTTACTTTTGCTAATCTGTGGGTTATGTGTTGTTAACTTGATCCAGCCTTTGTAAGATTTTATCAATTTTTTACCTAGTAGTAAAAAAAAAAAAAGGCTGGACTGTTGGCTCAATTAGGGGCAGACAAACATATTCTGTAATGGGTCAGATAATAAATATTTTAGGCTTGCAAGTCACAAAAATGTCTATCAAACAATTTTGTTTCTTTTTACATCCCTTTACAAATATAAAAGCCATCCTTAGCTCCCTGGTCATACGTAATCAGGGCATAGGCCAGATTTGGCAAGCTGGCTATAGTTTGTCGACCTCTGGCCTGGATCCATTATTTTATTGAGGATTGCAAAATTTTGATATTTTAATTTTATTGCTTCTTCATGTTTTAGTTGGAATTCCTCTGAAAAGAATTTTTTAAAAAATTTGGTTACCCTGCTTTATAGTTTCTATAGAAAGGTAGGACGAATGCCTAATTCCTTTGGTTTTATTTAAGATATTAAAAAATGAATTGGTTCTCCAACATTCTGCAAAGGTAATTGTTAAGTATTTTGGTTTGTTTTTGTTTTAATTTTTAACCATGAATCATTATGCACTTGGGGGATTTTCTTTAGAAAAGCATTTCTAATGTGCTTCAAACTATTGCTTATTGGCTAGTGGAGGCTCCTTCAAGTTGGCTCCTATTAATAGATTATTTTGACATGGTCTCAGTAGTCTTTCTAGAGCATTATTTGAAGAGTCCAACTTACGTATACGTCCATGAAACCATCACCATAATCATGATAATGAACGTTTTCATGACTTCCAAATTTTTCTTTTGCTATTTTATAACTCATTCTTCTCTGCATCCCCATCTGCAGAGAACTGATCTGCCTTCTGTCAGTATAGATTAGCTTGCAGTTTCTAGAGTTTTACATAAATAAAACCATCCAGTACGTTCCCCTATTTTTCTGGTTTCTTTAATACAACCTAACAGCCTAGATTGTTAGATTCATTTGTATCATTGTATATATGATAACTGAGTTCTTTTTATTGCTGAGTAGCATTTCATGGTAGGGCTATACCAACATTTGTTTATTCGTTTACCTGTTGATAGATACCTGGTTTGATTGTGTTTTCTGATTTACAAACACAATTTTTTAAACATTTATTTGTGAATCTTTCTGTGGACATATGCTCCCATTTTTCTAGGGTGTGGTATGGCTGAATTGGTTGTACCATTTTATATTTACACTAGCAGTTTTTGAGAGGTCCATTTGCTTTACCTTGGCACCAACACCCAATATGGTCTGTCAATATTAGCCATTGTAGTGAGTGTATAGTTATTATACCTCAGTGCAATTTTAATTTGGATTTCTTTAATGACTAATGATGTTGAACATCCTTTCTGTCTCTGTCTCTCTCCTTGTCTGTCTCTGTCTCTGTCTCTCTCAAGAGAATCTTGCTTTATAGGCCAGCTTGGTCTCAAACTGTTGGCCTCATGTGATCTCCCCACTTTGGCCTCCCAAAGTGCTAGATTACACAGCCATGGGCCATGGTGCCTGGCCTCAGGTATATTTTTAGGTTGAGTGCCTACTCAAATCCTTTGTCCTTTTTTATTGGTTTGTTTGGCATACTATTTAGTGCTAGGATTTCTTTTATATGCTAGATACAAGTTCTTTATTGGCTATGTGTTGAAAACATTTTTCTCTCATTAGGTTACCTGTGTTTGCATTTACTTAACATTGCTTTTTGAAAAAGCAACAGTTTTATATTTTGATAAAGTCCAGTTTATGATATTTTCAAGTATAACTTGTACTTTTTGTGTTTCACATCCAACCTAAGGCCACTAACCCTTTCTCCTGTTTGTCTTTTCTCCCTAGAAATTCTGTAATGTTAGCTCTTATATTTAGGTCTGTTATTTGGTTTCAGTTAATTTTTCCATGTTGTATGAAATAAGAGTTGAGGTGCTTTCTTTTAAATATGGATATGGAATTGTTCCAGCACCATTTGTTGAAAGATAATCCTTTCCCTTTGTCTTGGAACACTGTCGATACTCAACTGACTGTATATATGTGGGTCTATTTCTGAACTCTCTGTTCTGTTCCATTGTTCTGTATATCTTCCTTTACACTAGTTTCACACTGAGTTGATAAGTGTTGCTTGAAATCATAATGTAAGTCTTCTAACTTCATTCTTTTTTCAAAAAATTAGTTATAATATTATAAATTATTTACATTTCTATAGATTTTAGAATTACTTTTGCAGTTTTTACAAAAAAATGCCTCTTTTATTATTGTCATTTGGATTCCATTGAATTTATGGATCACTTGGGGGAGAATTGGCATCTTTACAGTATTGAGTTTTCTCATTCATGAACATGGTATATCTCTATTTCATTTAGGTCTTCCTTAAATTCAACAGTGTTTTATAGTTTTTGTTAATAGGTCTTGCATATCTTTTGTCAAGTTTACTCTTAACTATTTCATATTTTGTCATGTTATTATGAATGATATTTTAAGAAGTTTTAGTTTCCAAGTGTTTGTTACTATTATATAAAAATAAAAAAATTTTTTAATGTTAACATTGTATTCTCCCACCTTCCTAAACTTACTCATTATGTGCAGTTGTTTAATAGATTTATTAGAATTTTTTTGATAGTCATGTTGTCTGTGAATAAAGACAGTTTTACTTCATTCTTTATGACTTTTATGCCTCTAGTGATCTGCTTCTGGGACTATAGGCACTTGCCACCATACCCAGCTAACTTTTGTAATTTTAGTAGAGATGGAGTTTCACCATGTTGGCCAGCCTGGTCTCGAACTCCTGGCTTCGGGTGATCCACCTGCGTCTGCCTCCTAAAGTGTCAGGATTAAAGGCGTGAGCCAACATGCCTGACCTTTTTCTCTGATTGCTTTTAATGTTGTTATGCAGCTGTTGAACAGCTTTTAGTTTACAGTTCATTTTCCTTCACTACTAAGTCAGAAGGCTTTTGCTGACTCTGCTCAATGCCCTATGTATTAGGAAATCTTTTTCCTCTGACTAGAAAGGAATTGTTTTGCCTATTTCCCTGGCCCCTGTAGTTCCTGTACATGTACAGTTTGGTCAGTATTCTAGGGAGCCTTTCTATCATTCTCCAGAGTTCTTTTAAGCTTGTTCATCTTTCATACTCTGCCCTACAAATTTTCACTGACTTAGTGTTAATGATAGCTGAACTATTTTTACATTGCTAAGGCTGCCATGCTTTCTTGGGGTTCCCCATCTATATGTTGAGATCTGGAAACTCTTTAGGCACCATGTTGGAAAATCTGTGAGCTCATCTTGTCTGTTTTCCTCCTCTCAGTTATCATTGTTTTGCACTGCCATTTGTCTAATATCTGAACATGTTTTTCATATGTTTTGTCACATTTTAAAATTCCTTAATGTAGGAGGGTAAATCCAGTCCCTGTCACTTTATTTTGGCCAGAAGCAAAAGTCTTCTGCCAGTTGCATTTAGCATTTTTGCATTGGTATTCTTGAGAACGGTTGCAGGCTTTTAAAAAATTTTTTGTCAGATTTCAGAATTATTATCATGTTTGTTTCCTAAGAAAAGTATCAGATACTTTGTTTCTCTGTTTTTAGTAGTTTATATAGTACTTGTATGATCTAGTCTTTAAGGGTTGAGTAGAAGAAGTGTTTTAGGTTCTCTATTTCTCCTGTGCTAATTGAACTTCTTAGACTTTTCTGGGTTCAGTTTTGGTAAATTGTATTTTTCTACAAAATTATCCAGTTTAACTGGGTTTTCAAAATTACTTACAGAAGTTTGTATAATCTCTTTTTCTCCTTTTTTTAAAATAAACTTTCTCTTTTTTGATGGTTATCTGTTTTTTGCCCTTTCTAATTTTTCATGTTTTTTTCTTTATGCTTTGCTTCCTGATTAGTTTAACTGACTACACTTAAAAAAAAATTAGTCATCTTTATTGGATTTTGTTCTGATTATGAAAGTAAACATGTTCATTAAAAAAAGGTTTAGAAAATTTGAAAAAAGCACAAATAGTTGGATAAAAATCAGCTAGTCTACCACCCAGAGATAACCACTGTTAACAGTTTGGTAACTTCTGGTATGTTGGTATGCATATAATTGCATGTTAATTTTAACACAACTGAGATCAGTTTTCTGTGCACATTCTTGTATTGATTTCCTGGGGCTGTCATAATAAAATATCACAACCTGGGTGGTTTAAAATAACAGAAATTTATTCTCTGGCAGTTCCAAAGACCAGAAACCCGAAATCAAGGTGTAGGCAGTACCATGTTCTCTCCAGAGCTATAGGAGAGAATCCTTTCTTGCTGCTTCTAGCTTCTGCTCATTGCTAGCAATCCTTGGTGATCCTTGGCTTTGGCAGCATGACTCCATTCTCTGTGTCCATACTGATATATGGACACATGGCCTTAATATGTCCCCCCCCCCTTTTTTTAAGGACAACAGTCATTGGATTAGGGTCTCACCCTGTTCTCATCTGACTTCATCTTAACTTAATTATATCTACAAAGACCCTGTTTTCAAATAAAGTCACATTCACAGATTCCTGGCAGATGTGAATTCTGCAGGGATACTAGTCAACCCAATACAGCATTCTATTGTTACTTTCCTTTCTGTTAATGTCAAAGCTTTCTTTGTACTTTTATTTCTCAGTGAATTTTAGTGTCTGCTGCTAGGTAAAATTGGTACTAGAGTGTATCAGCATTGCAATGTGCTAGCATTTAGTTATACCTACAGTTTACCCATAAACACAGATTTCCATCATGACCTGACAGTGCTTCATCATAGAAAAGCAAATCAGAGGTCATTAAATTTTCTTAGAGCTTATATCCTGGTTAATTTTAGAAAATGAGAATGCTCTTTGTTACAATGTTCTTGAAAATAATTTAATTGTATTATATCTCTAAGTGAATAGAATATGTTTTCAGACCCAAATTGTGAATCATAAAGAACTGAATAATTAATCTAATTGGATCAGAAAACTAAGAAAAAAAAATAGTGGCATGAGTGTTTTTGTTTGGTGTGGTATATAACAAGACATTCCTGGTGCTCATCCTGGTCCTTATATAAACTGGAACATATCTGGTCATTTTTCTCATTTGTTGAACAAATGTTTACCACCTCCAGTTTTATTTTTGTTATCTCAAGAGTCAGTAGCTATTCTCTATAATAATGGTGAATTAAGTATTATTGTGGCTGTGTTTAATTTAACACTTAGATTAGTTTTAGATTTTCACTAATCTAAACAGAGGATTGTGGAGGGCAGGGTTTGGAAGAACACCCAAAATTCTTTGAGGACATTGTGTGTTATGCACTGCGCTATGTTGCATATGCTATTTTTCTTTAACTCCTGTAATGCTATGAAAGGTAGGCATTAAACCCATGTTAAATACTAGAAAAATGAAAACAAAATCATATTACTAGTTATTGGTATAGTTGGAAGTAGAGCTCAGGCCTTAATTTCCTGAGATTTTTGCTTGTAGCACTAGTTCTTTTATTAATATACGTACCTGCAGGCTCCAGTGTAAAAAATAGGAAATGTGTATGAACATCTTCTATGAAGTTTTCTATATGGCAGCCCATTTAAAAAAATTGAAGTGGAATTTTGCTTATTTTCTTTTGTTTACATTTGTTTACATTATTGTATTCATTTGTTTACATTATTAATACACTGTCTCTTCGTAGTAAATTACAGGCCAGTAAAAGTTCTTTATTTGTTAGAAGGTCAGAGAAAGTAGATTTTATTTTTTTTCTAATTAAATAATTTTATTGGGAAAAAAGAAACACTTTGAACATGAAAGCATAAAGACTATTATTCAGTCAGTTTAGTAGATCATGTGCCATGAACACAATGTGCAGGGTGGCCCTGGCAGACTGTTCACAACCTGCAGGAAGATGTCATGTTTTTATGTTACTCATTTTTTTATGTTATTGCTTTAAATGACATGGAGAATTTTAGGTGTTTAAAAAACTATCTAAAAAGAGTTGACTAATTATTGTTGTTTGAAGCAATAGTGATATGGTGTCTTCTACCTCCGGCAAGCATACAAACACCATTTGTCTAAATAGCTCTGTGTGATCCAAGATATACTATTATTAGGGTTTTTATGGTTTACATCAGTAAGGAACTTTTATCATAGGGTGTTTGTGAAAAAAGAACTGCTTGATCTCAAGGAATGCTTTATGATAATAATGACAGGCTGTATTAGCATGATTATAGCCTGAAGCCTCCCATTCCTGAAGAAGGGGCCACTACTATTTCTTGAGCCTTTTCCTTCCACTCTGACTCCCATCAGTCCTCTTTACCAAGTACTCATTTACATTATAGTTCATAGTGTGGTGTCAGCTGTTCCCAAAGGTGCTCTCCTCAAGCGAGTGAGTCATTTCTAGGATAATGGCTTGTTTCAGAACTTACACAATGTCTTTTTTGGTCTTGGGAGATCAAATGACAAACTATCACAATCAAGGGCTAGATTATGGTTTTTTGATAACATGTCTCAAACTAGGGTTAGCAGTTTCTTCACTTGAGGTGTATTTCTGGATTGAATTCTATAAACTGTTCCACAGTAGTAATGTCACGTGGCTCACATTTTTGCTTCTGTTACTCACATACTATACAGCAATAAACTCAAATTATTATGCATTATCAGATTGTATTACAAATAGCAATCCAGCATCAATAATTATCTCTTTTGAGTGTTTTGTCTTGAAGAAAAGTGCTAAGATCCTTCTTAGTAAAATCAAGCTAACATAACTTTTCTATCTCCTATAATTGAAATCAATTACTTCAAAAATAAATATAGTTCTATATTATGACCTAAAAAATATAGTTCTATATTATGACCATTGAAAATAATCAAGTGTGGTTATATAGTTGCCCAGTTGGGACATAACCTTTACAAGGCATCATTCATAATGAAAGAGTAGGTTTTGTTAGGACAGATACATTAATCTTAAGTAAACATTTAAGAATTTATAAAATTATTATAAATATATTTGTAAAACTATATAGTTATATACTTAATAATTATATATATACACACACTAATATATATATATTTAAAGTGCCTCTGTTGTCATGGAGTCACAGTGAGATAATGTAATACCCTAGGGAGTAGTAGAGAGGTTCATTGTTCACCCTCTTATGGTACCTTTTGATTATTGCATTATGTTTAGAATTTAGGTTGTACAAAATGTTTTAAAAAGCTCTGTGTGTTATTAACTGTTATAGGAGTGTATTTCTTTAGTTCATGGATAATACAAGTGCTTGGTTGATTTACACTTTAAAATAAAACAATCATTTTGTTGAACTAGAGTTATTTTGTTTCACAAGGTACTCACTTGATCTGGTTGTAAAGAACAACTTCTGGGAGTACCATTTTCACATGGTATTTTTGGTTTTTTTCCCCTTCCACGTAGTTAGCATTACACAATTGCAAAACTTTGATTTAATGTCTGCTGCTTTATTTTCACTATAAATAAGCTTAAATGCTTATTTATAGTATTTTTTTTTGACCTACATTAATGGATAGTTTTGGCCAAGATGACAGTCTTCTGGGATGTCCTAATAATTTTTAGCTGAGTTTTACGCAACCATCTCTCTTACTTTGATAGGCAAAATAATTAGAGTGTATTTTTTGAGAATCTCTGCTAAGGGTGCCTTAAAGATTCTTCTAACTCCAGGCCTCTATGAATATGATGATTTTCCATTTTTAAAAGATGTGGCAGTATATTCTTACTGGCAAAATGTGTTTTTGCTTGTATTCATTTAGAGCTCTGTCTCCTGTTTTTCTGATGATCAAATGGATTTCTGAACTTTATGTCACACCTTTAGTGACAGAATAAAATTAACCAACTAGATGTTATCCTAAGATGACCAAGTATCTAGGCATGAAGTGTTCTGAAAATCATTTCACACATTTATGTTGTGCTATATTGAACGCTTTGGTCATTAAACAAATGGGGTGCTTTTCTATACTTCGAAATAAATGTAAAGTGTGAAAATATTTTCAAATGTGTTTGAGTTTCTTTGTATTTTACTTTACAAATGGATTTTTATTATAGAGATCAGAAGATAGCGGTAAATACAGTGTCAAAAATTTTTGTTAAATATTTATTTTTATTTATTATTTTTATTAAATATTTAAGAAAATACATTGTGGGCCACACCCTCAGCTAGAAGCTTCACAGAGCAGTGCCAACCGCTTTCAGTGATGCCTCACACAGATATGGAGGCTGCGTAGTAACCGCAGCAGCACTACGTAGAAGAGGCTTTCTCTGTCTAGCACTCCTATAGGCTTAGGAAACCCCTTTGCATGGCTGAAGTCTCGTCTGTAACCTACCAAGGGGGCCAGTGGATTCCCTCCAAGTTCTTGCTTCTTGGTGCTCCCCAGAATTCTCTAAAGTAAGTGGAGGGTCATGGGCCTCAAAGTATGTAGGCTGCATTGTCACCCACAGTTCCTCCCACACAAGGTGCTAGCGGAAGAGGGTGTAGGCTTCTAACTCTAATCAGAGTCACCTGTGGTTATGTCCATACATTCAGTCTGGTTGGAGTCAACTTTTCATGCCTGGAAGTCATTCTGCTCTAATGATAATAAACACTTAATGAATACCTATACTGTTTGAGGCCTTTTCTGAGTAATTTACAGACATTAGCTTGTTTCTTCTTCCCACCCACCCTGTGAGGTTAAGGACTTATATTATTCTGAATTTAAAGGTGAGGCAAATAACTATTAAGTAATTTATTTGCTTAAGGTCAAAAAGCTAGTAAAATACCAGGTTGGAATTCTTATCCACTAGGCCAACTTGCTCTTGATGCGATTTACCCTGTCCATGTGCATAGTGAATGACTTCTCTATTTCCAGTTCCATGAGGATTTGCCCTAAGAGATTGTTGATGAGGAGCGTTGGCCCCAGTGTCCTACATTCTTAAGTTCAAGTCCTGGTTGGGCTACTCTTTCGTTGTGTGACCTTGGGAAAGCCTTGATTCCTCTTTTATAAGGTAGTAGTACTTTCTTTCATATATTCAAAAATGTTTATTGAGGGCCTACTGTGTACCAGGCACTGTTTGAGGTGTTAGGGATATTGTGGTAGGGATAAAGTTCCTGTCTTCATGGAGTTTCAATTCTAGTGGTGGAGACAGACAGGTAAACAGCAGACTAGATTAAAATGTCAGATAGTGAACAGTGTAATGAGGAACAATAAAGCAGGAGATGTAGAGCTGTTTTGGACAGAGAACTTTTAGGGGTGGCCTTCGAGATAGTGATGTTTGGTCTGAAATATGCAGGAAGTGAGGGAGAGAGCCAGGAGGATGCCTAGAGAAGAGTGTCTCAGCGAAGCAAAAGGCCTTGGAGTGGAAAAGCAAAGAAGCCACTATGAGCAGAGTGTTTGGAGGGAGAGCGGTAGCAAATGAGACTGGGAGGCAATCAGGAACCAGGGCAGACTTTGCATTTTATTCATCATGCAATGGGAGTTGGCATGAGCAGGGGATTGGCATGACCTGATGGAGTTTTCAGTCTTGTGTGGCTGCTGTAGGGACGATATCCTGTCGTGAAGTCCGAATGGAAGAAGAGAGAATGGGTTGCTCCCGTGATAGTCTAGGTGAGACATGGTGGAAACAGCATCCTAGGGTAAGCCCCTCCTCTGGAGGCTTGTAGTCCAGAACACTCTTCTGCCAGCTGTCCTGGGCCCAATCTGGTCACACTATTTAACCTTACCACTCCCTTCCTTCCCTGGCATCCCAAAGCCTGGTTACTCTTCTGTATTTCTTTCCTCCATAGCACTTATTGCTCTCTAATGTGTGGTATCATTTGCTTATATATTAGGTTTATTTATGACTTTCATCGCTTACCAGAGCTTAAGCTGCTCAAGGGCAGGGATTTTTCTATTTTGCTCTGTAATGTGTCCCAGATGCTTTGAACAGAGCCTGGCATAGAGTGTGTGCTTGGCAGGTATTTGCTGAATGTATGGCTTAAGTGCTGATGGAGGAGGTGAGAGGAGATTTAATTTGAAGACAAAGCCAACAGGATTTTCTTCTGGATGTTCTTGTCCATTTCTGGAAGTTATTCTAGTAGACTGGAGGTAATAAACTTAACTTGGTACCTGACATAAAATACCACCTCAATAAACCATTAATATATCATTATAAGGCCAATGTGCAGTAAAGGGCTACATTTTACTCTTTTATGGGAAAATAAATTAATAGAAGAAAGTATAGATTAGAGGTCAGCAAACTCTGGCCCATGGGCCAAAATAGCCCATTGCCTGCTTTTGTAAATAGAGTTTAATTGCAACAGAACCATGCTCGTATGTTTACATATTGTGTATGGCTACTTTTGCTCTATGACAACAGAGTTAGGTAGTTGTAACAGAGACCTATGGGTCCTCAAAACCTGAAATATTTACTGTCTGGCTCTTTCCAGGAAAAATATGCCAGCCCCTGATATAGAGAGCATTATACTGAGTATATGGTATTATATATTTTGCAGTATAGATCATAATGCCATTTGACAAGTTGTTATAATGAAGTAATGTTGATGAAAGCAAATATTGAACAACAGGAAAGTAGTTGGTTATGAATTAATATAGACTTATCTTCACCAAATCAGTTTATTTATAAAATATCAAAAGACAGAATTTGAAAGTCCTACAATTAATCAAGTTGAAGTATCACTGAATATTTTAGGTCATCATTCACTCCCATACTCGATAATCAGAACATGTCACAACATAAGTCCAGACCTCGCGATACTTCTTGGATAACAGTTCTTGAATCACAACACCAGGCCAGAGTGGCAAACAGCATCGTTTTCTTTGGCTCAGCGATAGGGTTAGGCTTTGTGTCCTCACCCACATCTCATCTTGAATTGTAATTCCTGTAATCTGCATAATCCCCATGTGTCACGGGAGAGTCCAGGTGGAGGTAAATGAATTATGGGGATGGTTTCCCCAATGTCGTTCTCATGATAGTGAGTGAGTTCTCACGAGATCTGATGGTTTTATACAGAGCTCTTTTCCCCTTCACTCAGCCCTTCTCCTTCCTGCTGCCTTCTGAAGAAAGTGCCTTGCTTTCCCTTCACCTTCCACCATGATTTAAGTTTCCAAGCCTCCCCAGCCATGCTGAATTGTGAGTCAAGTAAACCTCTTTACTTTATAAATTACCCAGTCTCTGGCAGTTCTTTATAGCCATGTGAAAATGTACAAATACACTCAGTGTGTTTAAAATTTTTCTGTGAATCTTGGATAAATTAAATACAAACTTCTCAGCCTGGTGTTCACTTGCCTTTCTAACCAGACTCTGTCTTAATAACTCCTACTCTCTAATAAGCACATGTACACATTCTCGTTTTCTCTCTCTCTCTGTCTCTCTCACATACATATATACGACAGTTGTTGTCCGTCCCTTTCTGAAGAGAGATGTTGTTTCTTTCCCTACCCTTGGTATCCATTTGTGAAACTCCACTTTCTTACTCAAGGCCTGTCTAAAATGCTGTCTCCTTTTTGAAGGCTTTTCTGGTTCCAGTTATGGTTGTTACCTTCCTTGATTTGGCCATTCGTATGGTCCTTGTCATGTTTCCTTACAGTTACCTGTGCCTTTGTATTATTCTACCCTATTAGATTCTAACGGATGACATAGTGTTTTGCATAGAATGCGTCTTCAGTAAGTATAGAATTTAATTGAATTGATACAAATGTTTGTGTGTGATGCATTTTAATATTTTCTAATCTAAATAATAAAAAGTAAAATGCTGATAACTCATAATTTAGAAAACTGCCTTTCCTGTTTTGAAAAAAAGAGTGCAGCTCGCTGCCAGTGCTCATTTAATTTTACATAAACATGCTCTGTGAGGCTGAAGCAAATCTGACTGATTTTCAGTGTGAAAATAAAACATAAAAAATGTTCCTGGAGTTACTTCTAAACAGAATTAACATCAGAACTGTCTGAATTATCAGAATCGTCTATTTCAGAAAAATTGGATTCATCAAATAACTCTTCGGTGAACAATTATTTGAGAACAATGTTACCATCATACAAACGAATGCTGCGTTTTCTAGGATTTGACATTTTCAGCGATTGAGAATTACTACATTTTGTAAATGGAAATACCACTACTAAAAACAGAATGCCATAAATAGAATGATGTCTTTTGCTTCCAAAGTCGAGATACTAGAGTGATGTGAAAATAATAATAAAAGCAAGATACTTCGTGGCACAGTTATCTCGGGGTGAATGCTCCAGTCACAACCACCACTGGTGGATATTCTTGGGGCAAATGGGACAAAGGTTAAGGTATTTTTATGGTTGGCCAGGATGGACTGTTATTATTATGAATTTTGGGATTCCCTTAAAGTCTACTTTCAAGTGGATTCAAGCATGGATAGAACAACCAAAGGTGTTGTGTCTTGCTGCCGCTGCTTCTACTCTTACTACTGCTTTAGGCTGTCTAGTCTGTAGTGCAGTTAAAAGGATATGAAGCCTCTTGAACCTCTGGAGAGGACCATGTTCTTTTGAGCCACAGGTGATCATATAAGTAGACTGGCTTGACAAGTCTAAAGGCCCTGAATTAGTTATCTATTGCTGTATAACAGTGTCACTGCAAACGTTGCTGCTTAAAACAGCACACATTTATTATCTCACAGCATCTGTGAGTCAATAGCTCGGGCATAATTTAGGGTCCTCTGCCAGGCTGCAGTCTAGGTGTCTGCAAGAACTAGAGTCTTACCTGAAGGCTTGACTGGGGAAGGAGATTCTTCCAAGCTCACATGGTTGTTGGGAGCATTTAGTTCTTTACAGGCTATTGGATTATGGGCCTCAGTCTCTTGTTGGCTGTCAATCAGAGGCCACCCTTAGTTTCTTGCCATGTGGCCTGCTCCATAGGGCAGCCTACAACATGGCAGCTTCTTCAAAGCCAGCAAAAGAGAGAGTTTTCTAGCTAGATGGATGTTATAATGTTATATAATGTAATGATCCAAGTGACATCTGTCACTTTTACCATACTTAACTGGTTAGAAGCAAGTTACAGATCCTGCCTACACTTAGGGGGAAAGGATTCCATAAGGGCGTAATTCCAGGAGTCAGGATTCTGGAGGCCATATTCCAGTCTGTTGTTAAGAGGCTCATATAACATTTTTATTAGAGCTATCTGTGTAGAAGTGCTATGATTTTCTTATTTCTATTTTAAAAATTCTTGACTGTTAAAATGGCATGTTTGTGATAATTAGGAAAAAGAAGCAAGATATATTAGCTCTTATAGCAGATAAGTTGTAGTTAATTGGTAGTTCATGTTAGAGTTTTATTTATATTTCTGCTTTTTCCTACCATTTCTTCTCATGAGTAGGCTGGAGAGAGCATGTGCCAAATCCCGACTCCTTGGTATTATCTGAAATGATTGATTAGTTCTGCCATCTTTAACTCTTTCCCTTACATTCCAGGTAGCTCCTCTTCTGGTTCTTCCTTTTTCCTTTTTCTTTGTTCCTTTCCATTCTTCCCCTTTGGATCATTTTCTATTTCACTCTGCAGTTTAATGACTTTTATATTCCCCATACATATTTTATATGCTCTGTAATTGTGTGTTGAAAGTATGGTTTAAATGACATAATAATTTTGAATTTGCCTTAGTAACCCTGAGGTTTTTACAGTGGGTTCTGTTGAGACTGCAGGGTTCTTAGGGGTTAGAAGTGAGAAGATAGGCAGATAAGCTATAAATCAGTTCTGCTCAGTTCTGCTCAGAATGTGGACTGTGCTGGCTCGTGAAAGATTATTATGAGTCAAAGATAAGATATAGACAGAAATAGAAGGTAAGTGTTTAGAAACTTTTGTAGGGTTTGGTGGGGTTTTTTGTACTTTATTTGTTAAGTATTAATGATAACATTATGTCACACACTGTGCTTTTACAACAGCTCTCATGAACTTTTAAAGTATGGTTTGATTCTTCCTGATAGTGCTGTGGCATCGAAGCATACCCTGAGTGACAGGCTGTATTTACTGTAAATACTTTAAAAAATTGTTGCTAACAATATGAGTGTAATTAATGAATTTTAAATGGTCCCAGTTTATTGATATTAACCCAAGTTGATTATTTGTTGTAACTTAATAAATTATTGCCAGATTCTAAATATGGGTATGCTACTTAGAGAGGTCCCCAAGACCCCTGTAGTCTTATTAAGGCATTTCTTTATTGGGTTTGTATCTCCTCTCCATTCTATTTCTTATTCTATCATTTTGGGGGGATTACTTTATTACATTACATATTTGGGAGATTAGCTACTTTTTCTTTACTCACAAATATGACCTGAATTTGGTCCCATCAGGGTTTCTGCTACATGTAATTATATCATTTCCTTTTCAAACAGAACCTTGCTTAAATAGATGCAGCAATCTTTAGTCCAAGTACAGCTTTTCTCCTTTGTAGGGGAAACTGGAGTTTGGAGGAACAGTTTAAGCAGAAGCCAGTTTTCCACTCTCATGGGCTCAACCTAGGTGTCTTCACAAGAGAATGGTTGGCTTCACTGGGTTCATGTTAATACAGGGAGGAGGGGAGCCCACTTAAAAATACAGTCAGTGTCACAAAAATCTTTTTGGTTTTTTCCTCCCTAAATATAGTATTTCTTTTTGTAATAGTTTTATCCTCTGATTTTGAAAGCATCTTTTTAGTTTTTCTTGCTTGCTTTTCTTGTGAAAGTTACTATTTTCAGGTGTTTTGAATTGTTTTGGAAGTTATAAATGGAATTGTGTACTTCAGAGAAGGTCAAGTTTAGAACTCATCGTGTGTCATGTGCCTATCTCCCTTCTTTATTTTTAAATGGCACACGAGTGTCTGACTCGCATATGGTATTTCTTGCTTTTCAGGCTGGTGCCAGACTCAGTGTCTTTTGTTTTTAATAGATAAACGTCTGGTGGTTTGTGTTTTGCTGCGAGATGCATGTGAGTCATACTAATCACGAACTCCGTCCTTCCTCCAACCTCTGATTATTTTTGGACAATTTACCTATACCTCAACATCTTGAAGCTTATATGTTGAAAATCTCAACTGTATATCTGTTTATAAGTATTCTGATTAATCACCTGCACTTTTCATTTCCTTATAAATTTATGTATTTATTTTTTTGGTGAGCAAACTACCAGTCTTGTTGGCTTTGTTTTTATACTTGTATATTGTTCACAAAATTAGCAAAAGACTTAAGATAATTGGCCATTAATCTTTGTGACTTACTTTCTTCTTAGTCATGGACATTACCAAAAATCTTAATTTCATTAGTATATCTAATTCTGTGAATTACACTCTTCTAGCACAGTGGCTCATAGTTAAAAACAAACAAAACCAACAATACTATGATCAAAAAGACAACTGATATATTTTATATTATGTTATTATTAAAGAGCTTGTTCAGCATTATCAAAATCGTCTTTATTTCCCCAATATGTTATGACAGGTGGTATGTGTAATGGTTAAGAGCATAGATGTTGGAGCCAGACTGTCTGGATTCTACCACTTAACCAGCTGTGTGATGTTTTTGATATTTGGCAAATCACTTTACCTCTCCATTCCTTGGCTTCATATCTGTAAAATGAGGAATAGTGGTACCTACCACATGAGGCAGTTTTCAGGATTAGCTAAATAAATGTAAAGTGCTTGTAACAGTACCCGGCACTGCCCTATAAATGCTATGTATGTTCTTAGCTGCCATTGTTTATCTTTGTGATGGTCTCTATTTGTGTTACAATTCTTTTAACAATAGCAAAGAAACCTTTACTTATGAGATATTAAAAGTATGTACTAAGATTTAAGTTTTTTAGGCTAAAAATTTCTAGTAACGCTAGTTTCTATAACTCTTAAGAGACGAACAATTGAAGCTAAACACTTTTCATTGTCAAGGGCTATTACAAAGTGATGTTTTAAACATAAAAAAAAAGGTCTATGGAGTTGCATGGAAGACTAAGTTATGTGGTTCTGCCTTTTTTAGCATTCTGGCCTTCTGTGTTCATTTAACATTTGCAAAGTTCCAAATTGAAGACATAAAGATAGGTGATTTGTCAATGAGGTAGTATAAAGTCCTATATGTCTTATATCTAGAACTGAGGTTTTCATTGAATTACCACTTACATTTTCTTAAGACTGTTGATATACTTCTATGTTATTGTTTTAAATAGTTTTTTTTTTTTAATTGGGAACATTTCCTTGAACATTCACTTAGAGTATCAAAAGAAGTTTTTGTTTGTGGTTGGAAAAAATGTCTTTAACCTGCCAACAGAATTTAAAATTGCATAAGAAAATGGGTGTTGATGCTGAGAAATGGTGTGTAGGCAGCAGATCTCTTGTTCTGTCTGAAAACAGTGATGAAATACAAACAACAAATGTGGAATTACTGTTGCTCTATTTTAGTGTGGGAAAGATAACTTCAGAGCAGGGAGAACAATTTCTGCTGTTTTAATAAACTTTTATTATATTTAGGCATGGGATTTAGTTGGCAATCATTATAGTGATAAAACAAAGCTAATTTCTATAAATAGTACTGTAATGCCTGTTTCATTATTATTATTATTATTTTGAGACAGAGTCTTGCTCTGTCACCCAGGCTGGTGTCCAGTGGCACAATCTCGGCTCATTGCAACCTCCACCTCCTGGGATCAATCAATTCTTGTGCCTCAGCCTCCCAAGTAGCTTGGATTGCAGGCATGCACCACCATGACTGGCTAATTTTTGTATTTTTAGTAGATACAGGGTTTTGCCATGTTGGCCAGGCTGGTCTCGAACTCCTCACCTCAAGTGATCCACCTGCCTCAGCCTCCCAAAGTGCTGGGATTACAAACATGAGCCACTGTGCTTGGCTGTGTTTCATTATATTTATGTTGAAATTTAATAGGTATTTATAGCTTGGGTTTCCTTGATTATCTTTAGGTAATTGGTGAACTGTTGGAATTGTCCATAGAATTATATTTTCCTCTTGAAACTTTTATGATAGATTAGCATTAACCAGTCTGTTGTTGTTGTGGTAAACTAAACATTACGTAAAGTTGACCTTTTTAACTATTTTTAAGTGGATAGTTAAGTGCCATTAAGTACATTCATGTTGCTGTACAAACATCACCACTATCCATCTCCAGAACTTTTCCCTCTTCCCAACCTAAAACTCTGTACTCATTAAACAATAACTCCCCATTCCCTGCAGCCCCACCATTCTACTCTCTGTCTCTATGAACTTGACTACCCTAGGTACCTCATATAAGTAGAATCATACAGTATTTGTCATTTTGTGACTGGCTTTTTTCACCTCGCATAATGTTCTCAAGATTTATCCATTGTGTAACATGTCACATTTCATTTTTTAAGGCTGAATAAGATTCCATTGTACATATATATAGTACAGTTTGTTTATGCATACATCTGGTGATTGACATTTGGTTTGCTTCCACATTTTGGCTATTGAGAATAATGTTTGCTGTGATCATTACTATACAAATATCTGTTTAAGTCTCTGGTTTTAGTTCTTTTGTGAATTTCACTAGAAATTGAGGAATTTAACCAGAGATGGTTAGATCATATGGTAATTTAATTTTTATTTTGTTTTAGTAGCTGCCACACTGTTTTCCTCAGCAGCTACACACCATTTTACATTCCCACTGTCTGTGGAATTTTGTGTTGTTTATATTTTTCTTGAGAATCGGTCGTTAGATTTCATTAAACCTCAGAGTGAACTACTGTTCTAGTATTTAGTTCCTAACAGATTCATTTCGATTCCTATATACTCAATACAATAAGTATTACAGATTCGTTATATTAGGCCTATTTACTTGCTTCCTCATATCACAAAAACTTTCTTGGATAGATGCAATGCAAAGCATTACCCTTCACCTTAGTCATATGGGTTAAACAAAATAGGTAACTCCAGAATTAGGTAAAATCTTGTGTGCAGGAATGTTGAAAAACTGTATTATTTTTCAAGCTCTCCAAAAGATTGAGTCGACAAAAGAAAAAGTAGCATCAAATGTTTTATTTTAGGTCCTTCTGTACTGCAAGAACAGAAGTAGACCAATGTTAATAATTTTGATTTCTCAGACTCACTGAAGAGATGTGGGTCTACAAACACTTTAGGTGCTTTGATAAACTATTCTCAACATGAATATGATACTGAATTCATTTATGCAAATGATTTTTACAGTAGGTTTGCTGTTATTTACTTTTATTATTATTATTTTTTGAGACGGAGTCTCACTTGCAGTGGCACAATTTCAGCTCACTGTAACCTCTGCCTCCTGGGTTCAGGCTATTCTTGTGCCTCAGCCTCCTGAGTAGCTGGATTACAGGCATGTGCCAGAACAGCTGGCTAACTTTTGTATTTTTAGTAGAGACGGGGTTTCACCATGTTGCCCAGGCTGGTCTTGAACTCCTGGCCTCAAGTAATCCACCTGCCTCGGCCTCCCAAAGTGCTGGGATTACAGGTGTGAGCCACCATGCCTGGCCTGTTATTTACTTTAACATGGGTTATTTTCTACCAGTTACATGATCATAGCTGAACCTTTTGTGAACCTAAACTTTAGAATAACTATCAAAACAAAATAAATGATAGTAGACATATGACTCTCTTTTCCCTTTCTTCAAACCAATAAATTAACTAAATTAAAAACAGAAATGCAACAATATGTTTTGCCCTGTATCTTTATAGCACTTTACAATGATTGTATGAAGTTGAGAACAGTAACATGAGATACTATTCAAGATGATTCACTGTACTCTGTTTCCTCAGGTAAAGAATTTGTATGATATGTTTCAGAAAGATATTTTTTAATAAATAAATTTTAGAATTACATATTTTGGGACCAAATTTCAAAATATAATACAAACTAGTGGTAACATCTAACCTCTAAAGTAATAAGACCACAGTAAATAAAGTTATCTCCCCCAATAGCATGGGTAATGTTCTACCACTGCACCCTGCAGGTCCTCCTTCCCTTTTCTCTACCCCTTCTCCCCTCCCCTGTGCCCCTACACCTCTCCTTCCCTCCTTCTCTCCTCTCCTATTAAGAATTACTGCTATTCACAGGACTGGGGCATATCTCAGTGTTGTCTTTGGCCAGGAAAAATAGTTGAGAACTATTGGTGTGGAAGTATTAAACCGCATTTCAGAAAATGTGGGTTTTGCTTCTTCAAACTAATTAGCTGAATCACTTGGTCTTCATTGCTTACATGTAAAATGAAAAGGTTGAACTAGACAAGTGTATGTTTTTAGATTTTTTTTTCCAACTTTGATTTTTTTTCTTATGATTCTTGAGTCTTACCAAAACCCAGAATTTGGAAGCCTAACAAATTGTCTGCATAATCTATTTTATATAGTCTCTATATTACGTCCACCCTATAATATTAGGTTGGTGTACAAGTAATTGCGGTTTCATACCATGAATTTTAAATCATTACAACTAGGCTCAAACACACCTTTATTAATCAAAATAGGAACCATTACAATCAATACATTTTTGCCAACGAGAAGTGTGTTTATTCCAGTAGCATAAAAATCTGTGCTTCAGGATGTGATGAACTCTTGGAAAACATTTTCTGCATCCTGCTGGTGGTGGAAGCAATTTCACTGCAAACAGTCATCAAGATACTTAAAGAAGTGGCAGTTGGTTGGCAAGAGGTCGGGTGAATATGGCGGAGGAGGCAAAACTTCATAGCCCAATTCATTCAACTTTTGAAGCGTTGGTTGTGCAATGTGCGGACGAGTGTTGTTGTGGAGAAGAATTGGGCCCTTTCTGCTGACCAGTGCCAGCTGCAGGCCTTGCAGTTTTCAGTGCATCTCATTGATTTGCTGAGCAGACTTCTCAGATGTAGTGGTTTCACCAGGATTCAGAAAGCTGTAGTGGATCAGACCAGCAGCAGACCACCAGACAGTGACCATGACCTTTTTTTGGTGCAAGTTTGGCTTTGGGAAGTGCTTTGCAGCTTCTCCTCAGTCCAACCACTGAGCTGCTCCTCATCAGTTGTTGTATACAATCCACTTTTTATCGCACATCACAATCTGATCAAGAAATGGTTTGTTGTTGTTGCATAGAATAAGAGAAGATGACATTTCAAACGATTTTTTTGATTTCCGGTCAGCTCATGAGGCACCCACTTATCGAGCTTTTTCACCTTTCCAATTTGCTTCAAATGCTGAATGAACGTAGAATGGTCGACTTTGAGTTCTTCGGCATCTTCTCATGTAGTTGTAAAAGGATCAGCTTCAATGATTGCTCTCAATCGGTCATTGTCAACTTCTGATCGCCGGCCAGTATGCTTCTCATCTTAAAGGCTCTCCTCTCCTTTGCAAAACTTATTGAACCACCGCTGCGCTGTCTGTTCATTAGCAGTTCCTGGGCCAAATGTGTTGTTGATGTTCTGAGTTGTCTCCACTGCTTTAAGACCCATTTTGAACTCAAATAAGAAGATTGCTCAAATTTACTTTATGTCTAACATCATTTCCATAGTCTAAGATAAACATAAACAGCAAGTAATAAGTCATTAGCAAAAAAATATAAGGTGAGAAATGCCCATTAAAATGATTTATAACATAACCACATTTATGTAAGAATGTATTCCAATATCAAATGGCAAATTCCAACAATGCAAAAATTGCAATTCCTTTTTCACTTTTCTAATTTTAAGGCAGGGACTATCTATTTATCTTGTAAATCTCAAATGATCAAATGAAAAGCATTTTGCAAAGTTGACACCTAGAAAGATTGCAAATTCAAAGCGATTTGTTAGCCTGGTTAACATAGTGAGACCCTGTCTCTAATTTAAAAAAAAAAAAAAAAAAAAACATGTGAAAATAAATTAGCCAGGTTTGGTGGTGCAAGCCTGTATTCCCAGATTCTTGGGAGACTGAGGCAAGAGGTTAGCTTGAGCCCAAGAGTTCGAGGGAGCACTGAGCTGTGATCACGCCACTGCATTCCAGCCTGGGTGACAGACTAAGACCCTGTCTCTAAAAAACGGAAATTGTTCAGATTAAGGAGGATATAAAATTATTTTGGCAAACACCATTTATTTGGTTCTTTGAAGTTCTTATTGCCTTTAATAGGTACAGTTTTTATTTAGATGTATAAATTTCAATGGCATATCATAAATAACTTAATGATAATGACATATAATGACATAGTTGAAGGTAAGAAGTATACCTTAATCCAGTGGCTTTACCACATTTTCCTGTAATTTTCTTGGCTATATCTCCTCTGACTTTTAGTCTGAGGATTAAATGGTCCTGAGTGCAATTTTGTCTCAATCTCTAAAAGAAAAGGTCACTATTTTAAAAGCAAAGCAGTATTTTCCCCAGAATTCCCAGCACATTTCATTGATACGAATTTTATCTCAGGCACATTCCTGAATGAATCCCAGTTTCCACGAAAATGCTACATTCTGATTGGCTTAGGTCTGAGTTCCTGATGTATTTATTGGAATACATTTATTGAAGCATTTATTGGAGAATGAAAAGGTATTTCCCTTTGGTTAGCCATGCTCTATTCTAGAACTGGTTCTAGCGTTAGTTTTTTGTGAGCTTTACTGACTGCATGAGAGAAGAGTTGATTCCTGAACAAAATCAGTATTCTTTTGGAAAGAGAGTGGGGTTAAGTCCTGAGTAGCAACATGCACTGTAGTTCGCACCTTTTGCTCCCTAACATTCATACACATGCTTTTCCTATACGTGTTCTTAACTAAAACTTGCTCTTAAACAAACCATCCTTGCCACTTCCCTGAAGAGGGATACTCAAAGTCTCATTCAATTCCAAGACCAGGATCTTAGATGATACATAGGTTATATATCTGGGTGGTATATACTCCTCTCTGTGGGATCTAGTGTAGCTCTTTATGGTCTTGCAACCTGTAACTAAAAAGTAACTCACCTATGTCTATTCATAATACTGGAGGAAGAACAGGATGATGCAATGAAAAATCTAATCTTAAAAGGAAAATAATAGAAAACAACACATATTGGTCATTCTTTCATAATCCAGGAATGGTAAACACCCCCTGTACTTGGTAGGAAGTTAATTTCTTAGCATATTTGATAGCAAGTGATTTTTAGCTCTGAGAATCTCTCTCCTTTCCTTGTTTTTTAATGCCACATCTGGGGTTGCTTTTAGGAAGGACCATTCATTTCCAGCAGTTCTCTCTCAGTTAATGCAAGGTTGGGTAGGAGAGATCTCAGGTTGCTTTGAAACAGTGGTTCTCGGCATGGTCCGGAGACCAGAAGCAATAGCATCATTTGAACGGCAAATTTTTGGGTGTCACCACAGACTTCCTGAATGAGAACAGGAAATCCAGCGATCTGTGCTTTGATAAGAACTCCCAGAGCATCTGATGCGTTCTCTAAGAATCATTGACATAGACATTCAGCAGGTTTTTGTGGTTTCTTTGGAAAATCAGCTCCCTTAAGTGGACTAAGTGGAATATCAGTCTGTTTGTTCTGGTCAGTTCCATTTACGGTGACAATAGCCAGAAACCTTGCCTGGTCATCCTTTCTGCACCTGGGAATTTTTCTATTATAGCGAGAAGCCTCTACCTAAACTTCAGGACCTTAATTGAAAGGCCAATACCATGTTTTGGCCTCAGCTTGTCCCTTGCCTTTAGGCTACATCTCAGCTGCATTTTCACAATGAACTGTTTTGTCTTTGTTAGGCAAGAGGATGCTTAGCTGTGCTTGGGAAAGGACAACTGTGGGGGTGGGAGTTAGATGTCCTCTGGGTTCCAATCTCATCTCCTATGGAATTTCTAACATACCAGCTTCTGTTTTCACGAACCTAAGCTTGGCTTCTGGGATTTGGCCTTTTGTTTGGTTGGTTTATTTTTGTTTTAACCCTATTGGAGTCCACATTACCAGACTTTTAGCATTTGGGGGTTATAAAGGCAAAGAGGACCTCTCGTATCAATGCTGTATTTTCTCCCTTCTCTTCTTTCAGACTAAGCTTATCTTTATCTAGACTAGAAGAAATAGGCAACACATTTCATCATTGTTAATTTTTCTACCATTTAAGGTTCTTTTGGTTGAAGCAACTATAGTATAATGTTTAGAGTAGTCATGAAATTTAAGTCATTAGCTTATTGTTTGAGAGTTCTGATGTTACCTTCTCCCACATCGGAGTTAGAAATTGGCATTATGGAGGAGGACAGGAAGCAAAATAGAAAAGGCAAGTCCATTCTCTCTTGTCTAGCCTTTCTATCTCCCTCTATCACCCCATACTGCCATAGCTTCACAGGAAACAGCTAGCAAAGCACAAATCCATGGAGTAGTGCTAAGCAATGTGCTATTGACACACTGTGTAGTGTTGATGAAAAAAGCCAGACAAAAAGAGTACATACTCTATGATTCCATTTATATAAAATTATTGAAAACCAATTTATCCTGCATACTAATTTATAGTGAAAGAAAGAACAATAATTTCCTGGGCACTTGGGTAGAGGGTTTAGAGGGAGAGGTGACAAAGAGACACAAGGAAACCTTTAGGGACAATGGATATGTTCATTATCATGATTGTGGCAATGTTTCACAGATGTATTCATATGTCAACACTTACCAAATTATACTTTTTAAATATGTACAGTTTATTTTGTGTCAATTTTACCTCAATAAAGTGAAGATTATTAAAATAATTATTTATTAAACAATACATACTAAGCAATAAACAAGGTACCTCCTTCCCCACAAAAGGAGCCTTTTGAGTCTTCTTAGAATTAGGAAGAGGTAGGTGCAGACATGAAATCTGGCAGTTAATTAGCCTGTGTACTAGAACTCCTTTGCTTTGCTTTGCTTTGTTTGTCTTGTCTTGTCTTGTCTTGTCTTGTCTTTTGTCTTGTCTTGTCTTGTCTCTTTTCTTTTTTTTGAGGTAGAGTTTCATTCTTGTCAGCCAGGCTAGAGTGCAGTGGCATGATCTCAGTTTGCTGCAACCTCTGCCTCCTGAATTCAAGTGATTCTCCTGCCTCATGTTCTCCAGTAGCTGGGATTACAGGCGTGCACCACCAGGCCCAGCTAATTTTTTTGTATTTTTAGTAGAGCCAGGGTTTTGCTGTGTTGGCGCAGCTGATCTTGAACTGCTGACCTCAAGTGATCCACCTGCCTCGGCCTCCCAAAGTCCTGGGATTATAGGCATGAGTCACTGCGCCTGGCCTGGAACCCCTTTTCAACTTCAGTTTTCATATCTGAAAAATGGAGCTTCTACTACCGGCACCAAGAATCTGCTGGTTGTGCTTATCAAAATGAGATGTATATGAGGGAGCCCTGCTTTGTGTACTTTACATGAGCAACTACCCTTTCTCTTCTCCTTCCTTCTCCTGGCTGTTGTAAAAGGGACCCATGGGTTTCTGCTCCCTCAAGCCTCCATTTTACTCCCTGCTATGTAGATGAAAAAGGAAAGCAGGAGTGTACCTCCTATGAATAGCCCACACCTGCACTTTTCGATAGTGACTCGGTAGAGTAACTATTTCATTCACTTGGACATGACCTCAAGATTTAGCAGTGGGAAAAGAAAAGCATCGAAGTAAATCAAACTGACGATTATGTTACAAAGGCTATCTGATTTGCTGAGTTCCAGCCATCATATTACCAAAAATATAATGTTTGCATATTGTACAAACATTTTCATTTTTAAAAAAGCAGCACCATCACTAAGCTAGTTATATATAAAAATTCAGCGTAAGTTGCAGTTATTCTGTAGCATATTCAATGGCATTACAGTTGAAAAGAATAGAATCTGGGAATCCGGGTCTTTCTTATGATTCACTTTTGTCTCTGTCATAGGTTGGCTTTTTAGGGTTATACTCCATGAATATCACCACCTCTTGGGATGGAAGTTCTCAGCTGGCACATTGCTTGCTCATCTCTGAAATACTGTTCTTTAATGTTCTTATTTAAGTTCTTAAATTGTCGTATTTCCTCTGTTGAGATGCATTTTTCCCTTTTCCATCCAAATGTTTCTGAAAACAGCACAATTCTTTATAAAGGAATATACATTCCTTTAAATACATCTTGTATTTAATGGGGGTAGTTTTTATCACTCCCTTCTCCTGTTCCAATAAAGAAAAGAGCTCTCACTGTATTGATAGGGATTCTATCCATCAGTCAAGGAAAAGAGGTGTAATGTGTATGTAGGAGAAGAGGCACTAAACCACTGTGCAGCTGAGGTCTGCGTGGGAAAGCTTTCTTCTCATGGATATTTGGGTAGTCGCCTTGGTAGCCAGTGGACTGTGTGCTAAGGGCCTACCAGTTCCCTCATTTTCTCTCTCTGTTAAATGCTACTTTTCCTGGCCCTGCGTTAGGTAGTAATCTCCAAGTCAAAGATGGGCAGTTGAATTTTACTGAAATTATTACAATGTTGATTAAAATTGTTAGCTCTCGAATTTGGAGAATTTGTTGAAGTTAAAATGGTGGGTAATTACATAAATGCTTAGGCACTACTTTTTCATTTCACTTTAAAACACGTCATCTCTCTTCCTTATGTGATTGCTCACACCATTATTTGACCCAAACAATTTAAGTTTTTTCCCACACAGGTTAGAAATTTAAGTTTTATCTGAATTTAGCTCTCTAGTTTCAATGCCCTTGAAATATAAGATTTTTTTTTTCTTTCCCAGGATGTTTTGACTCATGTTAGAACAATACCTTTTATCCCAGGCGCCAAAATATGGTACCTGTTACATGTTATAGAATTAGCCTCAACCACTGTTTCCTGTGAGATTTCACCTCAGCAGACGTCAGCCTCCATAACCACTGAGAGAACAAAAACAATAGTTTTGTTCACTAATACTCCTTTGCTTTTAGAGTATATTTTATGGTCCATTATTCAGGTTTTTTGGTTGGTATATTTTGCCTGTGGCTTAGTCAGATCTTCAGATTAACCCTTAGGTAAGTCTTTGCTAGAGACCACTTTCCCATAAGTTGACCTTTAGAATATTTGAAAGTACAGATTTAGTTTTGCTTAGTTTAACAGCAGATGAGTGTTAACTATTAATCTGCAGAAATAAATATTTCTAACACTAGCATAAATTTGGCTTCACTTCAGCATATAATAATAATAATAATAATACTTTTTATAAATATATATATGCCTTGTTTTCATTCCTGCAAAGTCTAATTCAGTAAATCTGATAAGGGGGCCAGGTATGTGTACCTAAAAAGAAAAAACAAACACAAAAACAACCTACAACCCCAAAACCAAACAAACCAGACATAGAGAACAGTTAGGGGTGGAGCTGGGAAGAAATTGTGTGTGTGTGTGTGTGTGTGTGTGTGTGTGTGTACTTGTATGTATATGATTTTTATATAAGTATACATCTACTTGTATATATGTATACATCTACTTTTATATATGTATACATCTATTTTTATAGATGTATACATCTACATTACATAATTTTAAAACAGTATTTGTTACTGCTTTTTAAACTTTATGGTATATTAGGAATATATCTTACATGGCAGAATTATATTCTTAAAGGATAAATTATATGTCTATTTATATGTATAATTTATACATATATTATGTAAATAAAATCTCCTACTATGGTAGGAAGTGTATAGTTGTGTTCACAGTTCCTGTTTCATTTTCAGCTTGGACATTCGTAAGTTAGCTCAAATCTGTAGCACAGTGTCACTTTGGGTCTCAGCTTGGATGGCCAACCAGGTGTCTATATCACAAACATTATTTGACAATTACAGTTGTCTCTACTGCTGTCTTTGGAAGGTGTAGATAATATCTTAGCCTTAATTTTTGTCTGCTGTCATTGCTTTATAAAACTAAAAATAACAACGAAGGTGGAACAAAAGAAAATTTTCGGAAAAGTATGTACTTTATGGTTGACAGAATTTCATTATCTTTTACCATGCTATTTTAGTAAACACATTTAGAAAACAGTTGTTGCTATTAAGGGTGTGGGACTTTGTCTCCCAGGGAGTAAGCTGCTAGCTACAAATAGAACACATTGAAAATCCAACTGGAGAGGCCCGCGTGCAGTGGCTCACGCCTGTAGTCCCAGCACTTTGGGAGGCCGAGGTGGGCAGATCACCTGAGGTCAGGAGATCGAGACCATCCTGGCTAACACGGTGAAACCCCGTCTCTATTAAAAATACAAAAAAATTAGCCAGGCGTGGTGGCGGGCACCTGTAGTCCCAGCTACTCGGGAGGCTGAGGCAGGAGAATGGTGTGAACCTGGGAGGCGGAGCTTGCAGTGAGCCCAGATCACACCACTGCACACCAGCCTGGGAGACAGAGCGAGACTCCATCTCAAAAAAAAAAAAAAAAAAAAATTCTAACTGGAATGATCACTGCTACTTATTAATTATATTTATTCTACATATTGTATGTCAATTGACATATTAGCTGATTCAAACCAATATTCAGTTAAAAGAGGCCATTTTCTTGCTTTTTTTTCCCCCTGTACATCTTTAATTCTAAAGATCATTATAGAAATGTAAGGAAAACTTAGGAAGATGTTAAAGAATCACCTACAGCAACAGTTTCTGTAGAACTTGATGGATTTTTTTGCTGGCCTGTGATAAAATGAGAAATATAAGGAAAATATAATGAGATTTTTATGAAGCTACATTTGTGAGCCTTCATTATGACATTCCTCCTGTTTTGTTGTTTAAAATGTGCTATTTTTTGAAAAACAGTAATGATAGTACAAGATAGTTTAACTTTTTTTGTCCTATCTTGGCAAAATAACAAATTGGTAGCCTATTTGATGTCCAGTTATGTGTGTGTGCATTTTAAGTGTGTTGCTCTGTGACATCCCAGCATCAGAAACTACTGATAGAAACTGGAAAAATAGTTAATATTGAAAATGGATGGTCTTTGATGGACTATCAGGCCCTTTATTTCTCTTGTTGCATAGTCTGCTTGGAATGGTATACAGATTGTAGTGTGTTTATACCCTGTGTAGGGTCCCTTGTCTTACAGCTCTCGTCTCCAAGCTTTACTTTCCTGTTCCCAGCTTCCTGACCTCTAAGACAAGATTGTTGATCCTTTGTCTGGCAAGATCTGCATTATTGCTCTGCACCTTCTCGATTCCTGACTTCCATTTCCCTGCTTCATTGTATTTTACTGGATACCTTTCTGCCTAGCACTCCTCCTAGCTTTGTAGCCCAGTATTGGCTTGTCAACTGGTCTGTCCATTATGAAATCACCAAGAGATTTGTGTATTTATTGTTATTCTAATAGTATACAAGTCACTGTGTTAAATGCTATAGCAGATAGTAAATAAGGAAGATAATACCTGTTCCTTAAGAATATTGAGATAAGCATGCAACTAATCATGTATTCTTACACAGAATAAGTCCGTGTTTCTTAAGAGAAGTACAGAGTACAATTGGTGATAAAGGAAATTCAAATGCAATTGGAAAGATCTTTGACTTGGCTGGCTGTATAACTTTGAGCAAGTTTCTTGATCTTTTTGAGCCTCAGTTTCCTCTACGGAAGAATAATAATGCTTATATCAAGATTGCTGTGAGGGTAAATGAAACAATTAATGTAAAATGCATAACTGAGTTTCTGGCAAGCATTTGGCAGCTGTCTTTTACTATCACTGGCCACTTCTCCCCTCAAACTATTTTAAAGATTGTGATGTTTTTTTACAGGGATTGAGAGGTGGTAAGTATAATTGTTTCAATTAAAGTGAATAACAGAAAAAGGTACAGAGTTAAAATATGCTGGAACAACATTTTGGAGCAAAGGATGTAGCTGATGGGAATAGAGTAAGAGCAAATACAGTTGCAATTGTGTTTCAATTTAGTACACATATTTTAATGCAGGGGAAACTAACTCCGCAAGTTCACAATTGAAGATAGAGACAGGAGAGACGATTGAGTCAGTCACCCAAGTGGAGGGATTTCATTTTAGGCAAGAGAAATTTTGGGCACAGGAAGCTTAAAGAATGTAGGGTTTTGGAAGTATATTCAGCTAATTTTTCAAGTATGTCATTTTTCCATTGCTTGTTGAGAATTTTGATCTTGACAAACAGGTATTATATTATCATTTGAAGATCTTATCAGATTCTGTTGGTATGAGTATCTCCTGTATTCGTTTGAAAGATCAAAAAGTAATTTTCCTGGAAAAACAGTTAAACCAAGATGAGGGCTCACAATAAGCTATATTTAACAATCAAGTCTGGCACAGCCTACATTGTGTGAACTTTTGGTTTCTTGGGTTTTTGTTTTTTCTTCACTTGATGGTGTTTCAGTTTGGAAGAATGTGGCTAGACCACAGTATGGCTTTTCCAAGATTTAGTTCTTGTTAAGGGCTTATTATTTTGTGACATTTGTTTTTTGTTTTCGTAGAGACAAGGTCTCACTATGTTGCTCAGGCTGGTCTCGAATTCCTGAGCTCAAGCAACCCTCTTGCCTCAGCCTCCCAAAGTGCTAGGATCACAGGCGTGAGCCACCATGCCTGGCCATTTTGTAACATTTGAAGCTTTGAGAAAGATCATACTCTATCAATTTATGAAAAACAAATCATGATTAAATTACGTGAGTGGAATGGAAAGTGGAGGCTGTGAGTATTAATGCTTGAGTCCAAATGGTTTTTGCATATTCAGGTTATCTTTGACCTGAAGCAGAGAAAACCAGAAGACTGTGTCACATTAGTCACCTTTTTTCCCCCATTAAAAAAAGATACCAGTACGAGTGACTTTTTAAGAGTATAACTCTGATTTTTAAATTATTTCAGAACTTGTAATATCTAAAGATGCTCTTTACGAAAAAAGAATAAGTATGTTAAAACTTTTAGTTTTCACTTGCTTTATGTGGTTTGGATATTAAGTTGACCATTATGTGTTTACACCCTTTGAAGTATTTTAATTTGTGAAAATTCATTGTTATTTCATTTGTTTAGTCTATGTAATTTAAAAATATTCTACCACAGGTGTTTCTTAAGACTTCAGGGTTGAACTGGGCGTGATGGCTCACGCCTGTCATCCCAACCCTTTGGGAGGCCGAGACAGGAGGATAACTTGAGGGACCCGGCCTGGGTAACATAGTGAGACCCTGTCTGTACAAAAAAAACCTTTTTTACAAAAATAAAAATAATAAAAAATAAAACTCTCCTGGGTTATACTGCCAGATTAAATACTTAAGCTCTCTCTGCTTTTGAGGGTTTTAGTCATTCTTGGTCTCTGGCCATGTAACAACCTGTGCAAAGATTAGTAGGTATTGTGTGCTAGCTTTATCCTTGCATCAGGACAGTCTAGGCCTATTTGGATTTTGCATCTTCCTTGTAGTTCAACAGCCATCTCATTTTGGTTTTGGCTTTCTGCAGTCAACCTTCAAAGATCTTTTGTTTTCTGACAGTTGAAGAAACTGGCTCAGTGTTCTTTCTCCTAGACAATTATTTAATTGTTTACAGATAACTGAAACTATCTTCTAAAGGTTTCTATTGTGAATTTCTTTATTTTATAGGAAGCTTCTTATGTTGAAATGATTGGTCAACATAATTCTTGGTGATGAGAAAAACTGTTTTTCAACCAAATAGCATCAAAATGCTTATTCTTTCTTTTCTGATTTTACACTGCATGGCTTTTTTCTGTGTATTATAACAAATCTCTTCTTTTTAAAGCTAAGACAATAGCAAATTAGATGCTTGAGTTGGTACTGTTATAGCAAATTTAAAGAAACGCACTCTTGTACCCTATAAATATATACACCTACTATGTACCCACAAAAATTAAAAATAAACATACAAGCAGTCAAAAAAATGTGCTCTTAAGAAATTTTTACTTTCTTAAGATAATATACAGTATTATTTTGATAACTGTGGATAGGATGAACCCGTCTTATGCAATAAAGAGTTTAGAACTTCAAAACTATCATGTTGGCTGGGTGTGGTGGCTCACGCCTGTAATCCCAGCACTTTGGGAGGCCAAGGCGGGTGGATCACCTGAGGCCGGGAGTTCGAGACCAGCCTGACCAACATGGAGAAACCCTGTCTCTATTAAAAATACAAAATTAGCCAGGCGTGGTGGCAGGTACCTGTAGTCCCAGCTACTCGGGAGCCTGAGGCAGGAGAATCGCTTGAACCCGGAAGGCAGAGGTTGCAGTGAGCCGAGATCACGACATTGCACTTCAGTCTGGGCAACAGGAACGAAACTCTGTCTCAAAAACAAACAAACAAAAAATCAAAAAATTATCATGTCAACAACTGTAATTAACCCCAAGGGAACAATTTAACACAGAGTTTTTTGAATTCTTCATGTAATATTCTTAGTTGCTTATTTTGAGTATTATAAATGTTTCAGAATATCACTTTGTTTATTTAAACTTTTTGGTACAGTTTCATGAGTGATTTTCCGTGGGGAATACATTTCCATCTTTATTAAGTGAAACAGTAGGAAAATGTGATTTGGTTTCCACAGTTGACTTTTAAGCCAACCTATCAGCGACACATCTGTCCATAAAGTTGAGTACACCTGGGACATGATAATGCATAATTATTTCCTCACAGAATTAATAGTCACATTAACCTACCAGTAGCCAACACTTACTGATTGCTTACTAGATACAGACACCATTCTGAGTATTTTACATGTATCAATTCATTTATGTTATAAATTTTAAAATATGTTTCTTTTCTCTTTTTCTTCCCCTGCCCTTTCCCCCTGCTAGTGTTCCTTAAGACAGTTACTTTTCATAAACAGCCCAAGTCAGAAATATTAGCACAGGTTGAATATCCCTTATCTGAAATGCTTGGAACCAGCATTTCAGATAAGGGATTTTGAATTTTTTTTTCTTCAGATTTTGTAATATTTGCAGATAGATAGATAGATATCCTGGGGATGAGATCCAACTCCAAACACAAAATTCATTTATGTTTCATGTGCACCTTATACGCATAGCTTGAAGGTAATTTACATAATATTTTAAAAATAATTTTGTGCATGAAGCAAAATTTTGACTGCATTTTGATTGCAACCCATCACATGAGGTCAGGTGTGGAATTTTTTTCTTGTAGTGTCATGTTGTTGCTCAGAAAGTTTCAGATTTGGGAGGATTTCAGATTTTCAGATTAGGAATGGTCAACCAATAGCTTCCATTAAGATTGTTCACTTAATTTATGGAGCTTTCCATTGGTTATAGGACAAATAAGGGAAAGGGATCACAAGAAATGAGGTAGTATTAGAAGGAGAGATGACAGGTTCCCTGGAAGGGTACTGATCTAACTTGGGTGAATGCCAGTCATACGTGGGAATCACAGCTTCATGACAAGGCCTGCTGCATTGACTGGGCCATGGAGACACTCGAGGAAAAAAAAACAGAGAGAACCCTGGTCTTCCAGTGTACCATAAACAGCTTTGAGAACCTGAGCTATGGAATTTAAAATGACGTGTCAAGTCCGATGAAGTGACATGTTTTCACACAGAACCAGCAGGAGGATGAAAAACAGAAATTGTAAACAAGGATGAAAGTGACAGGTTTAGGACACTGGATGGACAAGAAGCCTGGCCTTAGATTTCCAAAGAATAAAAGAGAGAAACACATATTTTAATTAAATAGCTTCATATTTAGCTTCAAGAAGATGAGTACTGGCCATATATTTGAATATATATGCTATATTAGTTTAAATCTCATGTCAGATGATTTGCAGGTCTTTTTATTTGCATGTTTATGCAGCTAAGATGTTTGGCGCTCAGTTCTTGTGGGAGGGGGCAGCTTGGTATGGAAAGAACTTGGAGTTTGAAATCTCACTGTCCTGGATTTGAATCTCAGCTGTTACATGGCCTTGAGCAGCCTACTTATCTGATTTTTTGAGGTGGATTCTTGTCTGTAAGATCAAGATAGGGAAACCCAACTCTGAAAGGGTTAAATGAGATAAGGCATATAAAATATCAGTAACAGGATCACTGGCTCACACCTGTAATCCCAGCACTTTGGGAGGCCGAGAGGGGAGGGTCGCTTGAGCCCAGGAGTTTGAGACCAACCTGGGCAACATAGCGAGACCCCGTTTCTATTAAAAAAAAAGAAAGAAACAGAAAAACAAAAAACAAACAAAAAAAAAGAAAATATCGACAACAGTGTCTGATGCTCAGTAAGGGCTAAACAAAATTGAGTTACTCTACCAAGGAAACGACAATAGAATGGTTTTCCCCTTCCCCTTGTTATAGAAAGGGCAGAAAATGTAAAGAGAAGACATAGAACAACTGGGAGACTAGAACCTCTATTTGTAAGAGAAGCCACAATTTGTGTTTATTTTAAAAATGTAAATTACTTAGGAGGAAAAGAGTGTTAGCAGTTCAAGATTATGTGGTCGGTTAAATAGTTAAACACGTTTTAAAATGTATGTTACTTTACTTAAGGATCCCATGCAAAAATTCTCAGAAATTAAGCATTGCATATTTGACTGCTGAGTACAGTGATTCATATGTATCTTAAAGTCACATATTCGTAAAATTACACATGGATCAGATTCAATTGTTAAAAGTACAATTTTTCTCAATATGAAATTTTAAAGCATTTGTGTACTATGGTCTTTTTAAAGCCTTGCTACTCATTATAGCAATCGAATCACTGAAGAAATGTTCCTTTTTGTTTGGTTCAATGTTATTGAGTCTTATCTTTTTGATATAGGACTATTTTTTATTTTGTAACTGTGTCTTTTATTTTGTAATAAATTTGTTTAAGGTATATTTTAATATTATAAGAGAACCAATATTTTAGTTTTAAAAAGACAATTCTATATCATGTCTAAATACTATTGGGAAATATGCCTATTTTTTAATTTTTTAAAGCTAGTATTGCCATTCTACTTTTTTTACTTTGATTAATGTAGTCTCAGAGAATTATTCATTGAACATGCTTTAATATTTTTTCCTGATTTCAAGGAGTGAAAAAAGATTATCTAAAAATTTCTAAGGTTGTATTTTCTTATGAGAATGCTATATTATCTACTTATTTATTCTTATATCATTAGTTAAAAGTTAAATGAGTATGTGTTATCATTTCTGAATACTATAGTGTGTATAAGGAATACCAGAACTTTCTAGTTATGATGGCCAAAGTAATGTCAGTAGTTTATGAAAAAGTAATGTAGGTCTTGAATTTCTTTTGATTAGTCATTGTAAGCATTTTTAAACTTTCTTCCTCATAGATTTGTGCACTTTTAGATAATATGTGATTTGTACAGTCATTCTTGAGTAGTTGAAACTTAAAAGAATTGCAAAATTTTGTGCCTGGTGGAGATAAAATAACTCTGAGACATGGTAGATACTTGGTTTTTGAATCTCTTGTATAAACCAAGCAAATGTTTCTGAAAGAGCACTTTTGTGTATGTTTTGAGGTATCCCCATGTTAAGTATATGCTATCTTTAGAAATTTGAGTCTTATTTATTGTTATCATTTGAACAGGTGTCTCAATGCTTGTACCTACTGCAAAACTAAACACGCCAGAGGAAATTTGGCCAGTTATCCAATTGATGAACTAGTAGATAGAGCCAAACAATCTTTTCAAGGTAAGAGTTTCTAGAATTATATGTGAAATTAGTCTTCTTAATAAATTATGTTAGCCTTCTAAGTAATACTTCAGTTTAGAGACCAACTTCTTTAGTTTTCTGAAGAGTTTTACAAATATATGAGCTTAACTAATAAAAGATGTGACCAGAGTTAATCACTTAGTTTATTTTTACATTAATTACTCTTCTTTTACTACGCTTCTGTTTTCTTATCACTCTAAGGTAAATGACATATTTTGAACTTTATCACCCACCTCTAGACTCCATGGAAAAGACAAAATTAAGATAAAATGAAATCCATGAGCCTCTGATGTCTGTTAAGATTTTTGTGGACAAGTGAAATACTCAGATTTTTCATCTTTTTCTTTGACATTTTTGGACCATTTAGAAAATAGAGCTAATTAGGGTTTGTAGACGTCTTTGAAGAAGATAAGTTTTCATATCAGCCAATAAAGGAGGCCACCCCTTTTAACCACATGACTGTCAGACCACTAAAGATTGGTACTGGGGGAGAGGCCTAATGAGAATGATTTGTGTGGGGTGGCCAACTACTTCTGAGTCATCGCTTGCCGGGAAATGTGATTATCTAGGTCTCTCTCAGCATATATAGTAAGACTTATCTTTAACATGAGTGACAGTTGTGTGGACATATAACTGCTCAAACCAGAAACTTCCTCTTTTGTCTTTGTTTATAGTATGTGCCTGTAACGGTGTGTTTTTACTCCCAACATGAGATAATCCATTGTCTCATAATCTTGCAGGTTAATAGTTATTGGCAATGTACTTTTCTTTTTGTCAAGTAACTTGGAGTGCTAGTTTCAGTATTTCATACTCTGGGTCTCAGAAAGTATGAGTTCCAAATTCATTTTTTTGTTTAGTCTGTAGAAAACTTTTAGAAACATGAATTTGTAATGTTTCTCTTAATAGAGAAAAATATCTCCTTGTTTGATTTATTGATGCCTCCCAACAGTTTTTCTCTACTTGTATATTCTTAGCTCAGTCCCCTCCTCCTTTCACATTCAACTAGTATTGAGAGAGAAATAAAGGACATTTACTGACTCTTGCTAGCATTCTCCTTTTACAGCCAGATTATTGTCTAATCTAAGAAAAAGCCTGGGTGGTTGTCTTTACTACAGCATAACCAGTACTTCCAAGGATTTTTTAAAAGGGGCAAAAATTTTCCCAGAAACTAAATCTATTTGAAAAAGTCTTTGCTGGCATTCTTAATTAGTGTTTGTTTTTTCATATATCTGTCAGATAATGCGGATATTAAACATAGATGATCTATCTACCAAACACTGCAACTTAGAAGGCATGCAAATTAGTACTTTTTTTAACATCATGCATTTCTAAGTGCAACTGCATATAATTTTTTAAAAAATCTATTTCATTTTACTTGAAAACGTTTTTGAAAAATGTAAAGCTGTAAAATCACCATGTAGAAAGTGAAAATCTCTTCACTCGCTTACATCTATTTTCACCTGTAACTTATGCTAACATTTGGATATGATTGCTTCATGGCTTTATATGGACACATTTATGAATTATATGTGACTTGAGAAAAAAAGAAGACAGAACAGAAATATTACTGGTGGATGGTGTCCAGGTTCTTTGCGTTTTAAACAAAGAATTGGACAAAATGCACAAACAAAGCAAGGAAAGAATTAAGCAACAAAAGCAGAGATTTATTGAGAATGAAAATACACTCCACAGTGTGGGAGCAGGTCTGAGTAGTGGCTCAAGGGCCCAGATACAGAATCTCCTGAGATCCAAATACCCCCTAGAGGTTTCCCACTGGCCATATGGTGTTCATCCCATGTAAATGAAATGGTGGTCCATGGTCAGTCTGATTGGTTGTAGAGAGCAACCAATCAGAGGCTGAAGTGCAGTTACAAAGTTCATACTCCTATGCAAACATCCGATTAGTTATGGAAAGCTGAAGTGAAGTTACAAAGTTACATGCTTATGCAAATGTCTGACTGGTTGCAGAAAGCAAGCAATCAGAGATACTTTCAATTTCCCATCTGCCCTGCAGAAAAGATGGGGGTTTGCAAAGAGAGTAACCTCTGGTCCTTTTGTTACTTGCTGGAAAGTTGTTTTTTTGTTTTTGTTTTTGTTTTTCCAATTTAGTTCTAGGAAGTCAGGGTGAATTGGCCTTAGGTTCCCTGCCTCCAGACCCTGTTCTCCTGCCTCAGAAACATAGTTTGTATAAACTGATTATGACTTTTTCTAACAATATCCACCTTAGCTCTGTGATTTATCTTTAGAAATGCCCTCTGAGTAACCAATTTACAGCGTATTGCTTCTGTAGATCTTTAGTAAGTTAACATTGTCATATCCAGGTGGGTTGGACTAGTTAAGGCGAGTGATTCAAATAATATATCAGAGGTTAGCAGTAACGTAGTAGCTATTTTTAGAGAACGTATTAGAAGATTACTCTTATTAACATCAGTAAGATCTTTTTATTCCCAACCATGGAATGTTTGCAACATCAGGTTTTTCTGTTGCCTTATTATCTGTGTATTAGAATAGAAACTAAATGCTAGTTTTTGGACTGGTGAGCTAATTTGTGAGATAATCCAGTGTGTTCAGGAAATGTGGTTGTTTTTTTCTTTCTTTCTTTCTTTCTTTTTTTTTGGTGACAGGGTCTCACACTGTATCACCCAGGCTGCAGTGTCATGGTACAGTCAGAGCTTACTGCAGCTTCAAACTGTTGGGCTCAAGCGATCCTCCTGCCTCAGCCTCCGCAGTAGTGGCGACTATAGCCATGCACTACCAAGTCTGGCTAATTTTTAAATTTTTTAGAGAGAAAGAGTCTCCCTGTGTTGGCCAGGCTGGTCTCGAACTCCTGGCCTCAAGCCACCTTGGCCTCCCAAAGTGCTGGGATTACAGGTGTGAGCCACTGCACCCAGCCAGGAAAATTTTAAGTCCTCAAGTACTTGGTGCTTTTTGCTATAAGCAGTTTGGATTTGAAATACTGCTCTGTTGCTTACCAGCCACATGATGTGAACGTAGTATCTCACCTCTCCAAGCTTATGGCTTTCTCATCACTATAATATTTAATGTTTTTATTTTAAGAATTTGAGATAACATGTATAAAGTAATTGGCTATGTCAATATTATGAAGAAGAGGCCAGGTGCCGTGGCTCACGCCTGTAATCCCAGCACTTTGGGAGGCCAAGGCACACAAGGAGGCCTTGGATCACAAGGCACTTTGGGAGGCCTTGGATCACAAGGTCAGTAGATCGAGACCATCCTAACTAACACAGTAAAACCCCGTCTCTACTAAAACTACCAAAAATTAGCCAGGCGTGGTGGCGGGTGCCTGTAGTCTCAGCTACTTGGGAGGCTGAGGCAGGAGAATGGCGTGAACCCGGGAGGCGGAGCTTGCAGTGAGCTGAGATTGCACCACTGAACTCGAGCCTGGGCGACAGAGCAAGACTCTGTCTCAAAAAAAAAAAAAAAAAAAATTATGAAGAAGAAATATTACTTAAACTAAAATCCGAAGCCAGGAAGAGAAGTCTAATTTTGGGTAAGAATATTGTAACATCCATAGCAAAAACATTAATGACTAAAATCAAATGATGGATTTTTCTTTTGAGTCCAAATTATGTTTTATGAAAAACTGCTCTGTAGATAGATGTTTAGTATGACAGTTACCTTTCATTTTCTAAATTTGAGAAGTGCAAATTTATGCTACGGGCGGCCTTATAATCCCTTTCAAAAATAGGAAGTATCAATCTATAAGCTAATATTTTTAAGACATTTTAGTAGCATTGTCTTTTTTCTGCAAAAGACATTGAGATTTTAATGCTGTTATAGAAATCCTAAGTTTGAGCTTTAAAATTGCAAATAATAATTATGAAAGTAAACATAATAGAAGAAATGACTCATTTTCTTATTACTATGACTTTTGCACATTTAGTTATTTAATAATTCAGGTGATAGGAATATTCTTTGGACCAGAAACTCTTAAGTTCTGCATTCTACCATGATTAGATTGCCTGTCTTATAATGAATAAGAAACATGGTTTTATGAAAAGTTACTCTATAATGAAAAACCTAAATATGCCACCAATAAATTGTAGTACTAGGTTTAAAGCCACTCTGTGGATGGGAGTTAAATTTCCCATCCTTAAAGCGGCATTTTCTTTCTTTTAATTTTTTTAATGGCTCCTGTATGTCAGAATTAAAAAATGATTTTTTTAAACTCTATATCAACTGTGGAATGAGGATTAGAACCCAGGTTTCCAGTCATATGATAGAATATACAATAGGATCAAAATTTTATTCCAAATAGCATATTTATCAGACATTTTATTTTATTTTTTATTTTTTTGAGGTGAGAGCTCACTGGACTGCAGTGGCATGATCTTGGCTCACTGCAGCCTCCTCCTGGGCTCAAGCAATCCTCCCACCTCAGCCTCCTGAGTAGCTGGGTCTACAGGTGTGCACTACCACATCTGGCTAATTTTTCTATTTTTGATAGAGACAGGGTTTTGCCATGTTTCCCAGGCTGGTCTCGAACTCCTGGCCTCAAGTGATCT
Source organism: Pan troglodytes (assembly GCF_028858775.2). Classification (NCBI taxonomy): domain Eukaryota; kingdom Metazoa; phylum Chordata; class Mammalia; order Primates; family Hominidae; genus Pan; species Pan troglodytes. Next base: position 26,800,111 of record NC_072403.2, read on the forward strand.
GCCCACCTTTGCCTCCCAAAGTGCAGGGATTACAGGTGTGATTATGAGACATTTTATATTCATAAAAATTTATTTCTTGTTAGTCTAATGAATGAGGAGACTAAAGGCTAACCCAAAGGCAAGGAAGCATTCAGAAGAGATTCTGAAATAATCATGAAGTCATTCTGAATATAAAATGGCTCCCCACAATACTAAAAATATGCTGACTATGCATTCAGATGTGAAAAAATGAGAGAGCTCATTAACTTTTGAATGGACAGCATTAAAGTAAATATTTCTATGTTTAAATAGAAATGTAATTTCTTTTGTATATAAATTACATCTTACTGGTTTTCTGGCATTTTTTTTTTTCTCTCTCTCAACCTCCATAATTGACTATCTTTACCTTCTCAGTGTGTGTTTTATTTTTGAGGAGACTGCTGCATGTGAGTTTAAGATTTACCAGGTAACTTCTGGGTATCATTTCGTTGTTCTCACAGACTGTTGTGAAACCTTCCTTCTCACTTCCTCCTTTCTGATGCGATTCAGGTTTTAAAAATTCCTAGGATTAACAGTGTTTGGGGGCTGAGTTTGCTGGGTTTGACACGGTTGCATTTTAGATATCTAGAAAAACATGTCAAGTGGTGACCAGGACTTTGTTGGGGCCAGAATGAATTTACAAGCTGGTGTTTTCTAGGATATTTGTATTGATTTTTCTCTAGCAGCTAATCAATCAGTTTCAGTTGTATAAGTGATGGAACAAACCTTTTTAAGCGTGCAGGGTGAGTGGGGTGGAAACAACACCTTTCACCGCACTGTCTCTGGAATCAAAATGTAGAGATGATGGATGAGCTGTTTTTATAGCTATCGTGTACTTTTCTAGATCTCATTTGTGGGTTACTACTTGTTGGCTCCCTCATAAATCTGAAAAGCCCCGCAAGATAAGTGGCATAAACTGGTTATGGAAAGGTAAAATAAATTAGGATGAAATATTCAGAACAGGAAGAAAATTTCTTGATGCCTAGTGATTTCGATTAATTTTGATATTAATGTTGGAATTTTAAAAAATGGATTCTGTATTTCAAGACTTGCAAAGATACTATCTAGTGTGTATAAGATTAACTATGAAATGCAACTGTAGTACATTGCTTCCAACTTTTTTAGATAGGAAACAATATGAGCAATATTTGATTTTCTATTGTATAAGCTTAAAATTGTTCAGTTGTACACTTTATATCAAGTCCCATTTGACTGTAATGATGATTAGTATACACTGATTTCGACCCAAGATTAAAAGGGGGCCATAATTGTATTCTGTTGATTTATATGGCAGTTTAAATTAAATGTCTCTTTAATTCCTTTATCTTTTCATATGTGCTGTATTCAATTGAGAAATGCATGTTATCTGTAGGATTAATGATGCAATTTACATGTTTGTTATAACAATTGTCAACTTCCAAAAAGGATTTTAGGCAGCTTACATTAAATGATTGTATGTAAAAGACCATGGAAATAAGAACCATGTAAAATGCTGTATTGTGTTTTGAAAGAGGGAAGATGATTTTACAACTGTTGAGTCCTGGCTCTTCAGAAGAATAGTGAAATAGAGTGATTTATATAATCTGATAGGAGTATGTAAAAGAAAGTATACACTGTACCAAGAGAAGTCTACATGTTTCTAGGCACTGAACCCTCAGAATTATTTTCATGCATTCTTTCCTAAGAGACACTGAATGATATAGTAGAAATGTTTTTGACTAATGATAGAAATTGAAGATATATTCTCTACCTGGCTTTTTCTTCTGTTGATTCTTGCAAAACCCAAAAATATAATATTAAAATGTAACCTTTAAAAGACATTTTTTGGGAGAACTAAATACATGTAACGTACATAATACACATAACTGGATCGTGAACACAGTGCCTAAATAGCTATTTATCAGATATTCAGTTTAAATAAGCTAAGATTAATTGCTGTGACTTCAGGGACTGTTAGTTTAGACTATCAGTGGCAGAAACAGAGTATAATTTATGTGGCCGTTGCCTGTTCAGGTCTCTGAGTTTCTGTCAGTGGTGTTTAAACTTTTCTTAGCAACAAAGGGTACCCTTTTTACAAAGGAAACTTGAAAAAGTAGAGGCAGACCACCGTGGTTGAAGTAGAAGTGGGGCCCTGTTTAATGAGGCCTTTCCTCAGAACTTTGAGGATTCAGCCAGAATCTGCTGGTTTAGATGAGTGTTTCTGATTATTTAAGGTATTCCTGAACACTGCAATCCAGGAGTGGTGAAGGTTTCCTTCAAGGACAAATAGTAAATATTTTAGGCTTTGTGGGCCATAAGGCCTCTGCTACAACTATTTAGTTCTGCCCTTGTAGCATGAAAGCAGCCACAGAAAATATGCAAATAAATGGATATGGCTGTGCTTCATTAAAACTGTATGATAGACCAGTCGTAGTGGCTCACGCCTGTAATCCCAGCACTTTGAGAGGGTCTCGGCAGGCAGATCACTTGAGTTCAGGAGTTCAAGACCAGGCTGCCACACAGGATGAAACCCCTTCTCTACTAAAAATACAAAAATTAGCTAGGCGTGGTGGCGCACGCCTGTAACCCCAGCTACTTGGGAGGCCGAGGCGGAAGAGTCATTTGAACCCGGAAGGTTAGGTTGCAGAGCCAAGATCGTGCCACTGCACTCCAGCCTGGGCAACAGAGGGGATTTCGTCTCAAAAAAACAAAACAAAACAAAACAAAAAACCCTATATGATAGGGGTTATTGATGAAGGGGTTCCATGGTCAATTCTGGGGGAAATTAATTTAAACAAATTAATCGAGATTCTTCATGGCAGAACTTCTGGTTCTGTGTCTAATATGTTAATACATATTGTCAATCCATAAAAGAAGGATTTAACCTTTAAGAACTAATATAGACGTAAAATAGATTAATGTTCTAAATCTGGCCATTTAACTCACTTGTCAGTCTTATAAAACCAAAACTAAATGTGTCTGCGTCATAACCCTAACAATTACATCACAATTTCCATGGATGAGGGCTTTGCGTTTTCTAAAATACAGGTGACTGCAATGATAGTCAGAGGCGAGAACTACAATTAAGAACCACTATTCTAGAAAATTTTTTGGTTGAAGCTGTAAAATGAGCTGACCCTCTCAATTCTGTAGTGAGAAGGATTCTGAGGAAAAACCCTGGTTGATTAGTAAATAATGGCCATATGGGGAAGGTGGAGGGGCAACACAATCGTTGTTAATTTGCTATTACCGCCCTAGATAGTGAATGGATGGTTTCAAAGTCCAAAGGTACTTATTTAAGTTAAAAGGCTCAGCTGTTTTTGTTATCAACCAAGGCATCACAAAAGGATGGCTGACATTTATGGAGTACTTACAGTGCATAGGTAGGAATTACGATGAAAACCACATGGTCCCTGTCTTTAAAGATCCCCTCCTAGTTTAGGAGAGAGAGTAGCAAGTTGGACTAATGAAAATTGAAGTATGCAGAAACAGACACCAAATTTGGGATAACAGAAGTCATTCTTACAAATCAGCCAGGTTTCCTCCTCAGAATCCCTCTCACTAAGTTTTTGTTAGCCACTGCCATTGATTATGCTGAGTATTCAGAATGAGATCTACTTGCTGTTCTGAATCCCGAGGCTTCTGTTATGCCGAAGTCTCTGAAAGAAAGAAACCAAATGGTGACTCTTTAACTAAGGTAACTATTGGAACTATGTAGCTGTTATTTTTCCATTCATTCAACAAATATTTATTGAGCATTCGTTAGAAGCAGTTCTTATTTCTGCTAATAGGCACATGCTTTAGAAAAGGTATGATAACAGTACATTATTACAATCAATAATTGATTACTTCTGCCAGTAAGGAGGACAGAAAGAGAGGTTTGCTGATAATGGGGCAGACAGCTTATCCTTGCCATCGGAAACAAGGATGTGATCCCAAGTTTGTTACATTTGTTCATAATTCTGAGTTTTCATAGTTCAGAGTATGTATAGTCCAACGTACAGAAAATCTGCTGCTTCTGGAAATACCTTGTTAAATCTGTCCTTAATGAAAATCATAGTGCAGTCATCCCTCACTGCTATTGGTGAGTTTTATTTACGTTTTACTCTTTTGTGCTCTATAAAACAATTTACAAACATGCAGTTAAGTGTAAAAGTTATTTAAAATAATGAGGCTCTGGGAAAACAGATAAGAATAGAAAGTCCGAAACTTGGTGGAAAATTGGAACACAGGAAAGTTGGCCATAATCACACATGTGGTTTTTAAAAGCAAGCAACAGTTTTGACTCTTAGCTTCTTGAACACTTACTGTCTTTAAAGAAAAGTAATACCAGCTTGGCATTAGGTTTGAAAGAGTTTTCACATAGGGAGTGGTGAGGGATAGAGTAGGTCCCAGCAGCGTCCCTTTAACACTCACTCACATACCATGTTTCTGAAAGTTATATATTTTGGTATTTCTTGTTAGAACTTGCAGACATGCTGGGCGCAGTGGCTCATGCCTGTAATCCCCAGCACTTTGGGAGGCTGAGGTGGGTGGATCACCTGGGGTCAGGAGTTCTAAACCAGCCTCACCAACATGGCGAAAACCCATCTCTACTAAAAATACAAAAAAATAGCCAAGCATGGTGGTGCATGCCTGTAATCTCAGCTACTTGGGAAGCTGAGGCAGGAGAATCGCTTGAACCCAGGAGGCGGAGGTTGCAGGGAGCCAAGATAGCACCATTGCACTCCAGCCTGGGAGACAGAGCGAGACTCTGTCTCAAAAAAAAAAAAAAAAAAAAAAAGAACTTGCAGACATGTCTTGAAAAGCATAACACCCTGAAGGGATTTATTGGGTGCTAAGACAATACAAAGTATACTACTCACTGATAATCTGGTCTACTTCCAGATTCCACAGCCATTGGGGGCTGTAAAGGACTCCTGTTATAGAGGCTAATACCTTAGGGGTTTGTACACCATAGGTCATTTTGTGAGGTGGTATAGCTAGGTCCAGGAAGACAACATTAGAATTTGTATTTATTTGTGTTTTCTCATTCTTTAAATTTTTCTTTTCTTTGTGTATGTTTCATATTGTATATATTAGTACAATAGTACATGAGTATAATTAATAAGTATACATCCATGGGAATACTTTTAAAAATTTTTTTAGCTGATTCAGAAAGCCATATGTGGAGACCACTGATTTAAAGGAACAAATAGCCTGCCCATTTTCCACTATAAACATAATTCTTTCAGCGAGACGTTTGGTTTGAATAGGGCAACAGACTTCTGTGTTCTCTATCAAGATCCTGAGGTGCCCATATTCTGCTTTGATTGAGTGCAAATCCACCTGCTTTTGAGATCAAATAAGCAAATAATGAAGTTTATGTCCTTTGGAGGAAAACTGATGTATTTAATGAAGATTCTTGCCTGCATCTGGTGAGAGCCATGCGTCTCTGCTCAGAGGTGGAGAGAAATGCTGCTTACTCAGGAGCACGTGTTTCCCATTGCTTCATCTGTATTTTAGGACGTGGGAAGACTTAACCAAGAGGGGATTGGGGTCAGGCGTATGTGGCAGTGTGAATATGGGTTTAATAGGTGCACAATAAATGTTGAATGAGTGGTTAATCTAGAATTGATTATGCCTGATGAAATTCCATGTATGACTTGGAACCCATAATGAAAAAGTAGTATGGAAAAACCATACTTTTTAAGTGGGCAAGAGATATTGCTTAGTTTCAGCTGCTCTTCCAGCACAATTGAATGCTGTGTCTTATGACATGGGCTTGATTTTATAACACCAGATATGTAGAGGTGGTGGCTTTCCAAGATTTACAACAGAGAAATAACTTACTTTGGGAAATCATCTGATAGTTAATGGGTATCTAACATTTTACTAAATGTAGGTGGGTATGTCCACCTAGTTCCACACTTAGTTATAAGTAATATATATTTGCTTTGATACCTTTACTAAACAAAATTCTACAAATGATTCTTGTGACCAGGTACAAGAGTTAACCAAATGTTTGCGTTTACCATTTGAGCTGAGACTGATCTGTCTCTGGGATGATGTTGGAGAACTTTAAAGGCTGCAAGTTGGTTTTGGAAGGTTGTTTAATGGAATTTTAATAGCCTTGGAAAGATGTGAAAGTGATACTGCTACCTGGTGGTTTGTAAACCCGACCTTTGTGAGATGTTTTCTGGGCAAAAGTACTACTTTGTGATGCCAGCAGCCTTTATTGATTCCGCAGAGTCTGCAGTTTTCTAACACTGGCTGTCAATTCATTCCAGTTGAAAAATTATTAAATTTCTTCTCCTGCTTGTGTGGATATTAAACTGCAGTAAACATACTTGCACAATATCAGGTAAGGCGAGCAAAATTTCCTGCCTGGAAAAAAAATGTTTGTTAGTGGGACCTTGGCTGTTCTGCAGAGGTTATACGTTTCTGTATTTCTTTTTATTTGTTGTTCTCAGTCATGCTTTTTATTTCTCGTGGTGAGTTCCAACACATTTCTTGTTATTTGTAATATAAGAAAGAGAAGTTTGATTTAGATTGCTGACTTTTAAAAATACGTCCTCTTAGTTAATCATTTCTGGTAGCGTGAACAAGAGGGAAACCTGGGTGGTAAGAGTTTTTAACCTGTGACAATATAATTGGGTAAGAATGAGAAAGAATTGATGAAACAATGAATGAATAAGGAATGAATGATTCTGTGATCATACAGTCCACATAGATCTTTCTGATTTGTTGAATTTTAGTTAAGGAAGAGGAATGATGATGAGATAGTAATCATTTATAAAAGTAGATTTTAAACACCTCCATCTTTGAGAATAACCTCTGGAGCTGGCAGTTATTGAGGTCATTGGCACTTATTGAGGTATATGTTTGAAATGCAAATATCTGGCCACATTCCCAATTCAGTAGCCTTGCCATAGGCCCAGGAATTTGCATTTTTCAAAACAATCATTTCAAATGTTTGGGAGGCAGATGATACAAAGATCACTTCTAGAAATGTTTGTCTAGAGAACTTTCTTAATTACGTATACCAAAACATTTGATCAAAGTAGTAAAGAGGATTGGGGAAGAAATGTACCATTTATGTGAGCTAATAAAAATCTGGGCCAGTTTTCTCTCTGTGATAGATATAGGCCCCAGCTCCATTCCTCCCACACCAGACCTTTCTTCAGATTCTTTTTGGGGAATTTCTTTTTTGAGATGAAGTCTCGCTCTGTCGGGCTGGAGTGCAGTGGTGTGATCTTGGCTCACTGCAACCTCTTCCTCCCGGGTTCAAGTGATTCTCCTGCCTCAGTCTCTCGAGTAACTGGGATTACAGGCGCATGCCACGACCCTGGCTAATTTGTATATTTTTAGTAGAGATGGGTTTTTACCCTGTTGGCCAGGTTGGTCTCGAATTCCTGACCTCAAGTGATCTGCCCACCTCGGCCTCCCAAAGTGCTGGGATTACAGGCGTGAGCTACTGTGCCTGTCCTCTTCTGGGGAATTTTAAAATACAGATTTCTAGGCTCTACCTCAAAAGATTCTGATACTGAGCTAGGCTTACAAGCCTGGGAATGTTTATTTTTAAAGCTCTGTAAGTTTGGGAATCAGTAGCCTAGATTTTTTCTGGGATTTAGCTCTTTTTATTCTGTATTGACTTTTTTTTTTCCTGTTTACATATCAATATTTTGGTACAGTTTGAGATGAGCCTTTCAAAGCAAAATATCACACTGTATATAATTAGAAGAACAAAGGGACCTTGAACTTCCTTATCCATGTCTTAATAAAACTGATACGCCTGTATTGTGAAAATAATTCTTCATTTTTTATCAACATGAATGAAGTAATTAGCTTATTTGGTTTTGTAGATATATAGTAATATATAAATTTGTGTAGTTTTGGAAGATTATTTCCTTGAGACAAGGTATATCTTTGCTTATTTCTCTTTATTTGAGAAGAAGTGCTAAATCTGAATTGTAGTAGGAATCTGCAGTTCTTCCAGTATGGTCAGTGCTTCATTTTGATACATTTACATGATAGAGTGTTATAAAATTGCATGTAATAATGTTTACAAAGTTGATAATAACTCAGAAAATGTCTTATAATGTTGATTTTTAAGAAATGTAATGTATGTAATGTATGATCACAATTACTTTTAAAAGGAAGTAAAAATAAAAATTAAAAACAGAAAAAAAGGAGAAATTATGCCAAAATGTTACTTTTCTTGGGGACAAAGAGTATATTAAACATTTTTGCTAGTTTAATATTTTCTATATTTTTCATAAGTACATATATCACTGTAGTTAGACTACATAAACAAAATAAAATTTATTTTTAAAGAATTGCATATTATCCATTTTTTAGTATAGGAAATTAAATCACATATGTATCTTTTTTTAATGAGTCACTTTTTGTTACTTGACTAAGCTATAAAAATAGAAATTTGACTATTTGAAACATTTGATAAACTAAAATTTATAGATTAACTTTGAAGTTCATGGATTCTCTTTGATCATGTGGTAGCCTAATATTCTGAAAATTTTCTTTTAACAAATAAATGGTGTTCGCTGCACTCCAGCCTGGGTGACAAAGTGAGATCCTGACTCAGAAAAAATAAAAAACTTAAAAAAAAAGAAAAAAAAATGGTGTTATGAAGATCTGCTTCAGGGGAAATCTGGAAGCCACCTGGCTTTCCCTCTTCCATTTCCTGCCTGACTCTATGGTCTTAACTACAAATCTATGAATACGTAAAAGAACTGCAGAATAGGAGGAAGCCTTTGCAGTTACTTCCCTTGCCCTTCATTTCCAGCTGAGGAACATGAAGCCTACAGAGAGGTGACTCCCCAAGCTGCTGTCACCCAATGCCAGTTCTGTCACCACTACACTGTGGCTTCTTCAGCCCTAATAGCTCTAACAGTGATAGCATTGGTAATATCTTTTTGGAAAGACAATTCAAAGAATATGGGAGGAAAAAAATGATGGTGAGTATGAGAGTCTACAGAAAGAGAAGTTTTGGACTAGAAGATTAAGCAGTGGCTTCTTAGAAGAGAAAGAACTTGAGTAGGGCCAGAAGTGTTCTGCCTTTGAAGAGGAATACAGTTCAACTTTTCATCAAAGCCCATGAGATCCCATGTGATCTGGCTGCACTTTCCATTCCAAATTCATCCTGTTGCACTTTCTCTAACTTGCTAGCATCCAACTGTTGTTTCTTAGTTCCTTGAATATAGCAATTTCCTTTTCCTTGAGTGGTTTTTCCTGTGGTCTTTGCATGGCTGTCTTTTTCACATTAAAGTGTCCACTTAAATATCACCTCCTCATAAGGCCCTTCTTTGACCACCTTTTTGAAGGGAACATTTTTTCTCTTATTCTCTATCATATCACTCTGTTTATTTGTTTCAAAGCATTTATCATAATTCTTTTTTTCTTTTCTTTTGAGATGGAGTCTCGCTTTGTTGCCCAGGCTGGAGTGCAGTGGTGTGATCTCAACTCACTGCAACCTTCGCCTCCCGGGTTCAAGCTATTCTCCTGCCTCAGCCTACTGAGTAGCTGGGATTACAGGTGCCTGCCACCACGCCTGGCTAAATTTTTGTATTTTTAGTAGTGATGGGGTTTCACCATGTTGGCCAGGCTGGTCTAAAACTTCTGACCTCAGGTGATCCGCCTGCCTCAGCCTCCCAAAGTGCTGGGATTACAGGCATGAGCCACTTGGCTCAGCCAAAGCATTTATCATAATTTGTACTTTGTATTCATTTATCTGTTTATTCATTTATTTATTGTCTGTTCTGAGAAGTAAGTGAGAATACCTTTGTTATTCATCATTGCATTCCTAGAGCTTGGCATAGCATAGGGCATAGAGTAGGCCCATAATAAATACTTGCTGGGCTGGGCACGGTGGCTCACGCCTGTAATCACAGCCCTTTGGGAGGCCAAGTGGGGGCAGATCACGAGGTCAAGAGATCGAGACCATCGTGGCCAACATGGTGAAACCCCTTCCCTACTAAAAATACAAAAATTAGCTGGGCGTGGTGGCACGCACCTGTAGTCCCAGCTACTCGGGAGACTGAGGCAGGAGAATTGCTTGAACCCGGGAGGTGGAGGTTGCGGGGAGATGAGATCGCACCACTGTACTCCAGCCTGGCAACAGAGCGAGACTCCATCTACAAAAAAAAAAAAAAAAAAAATACTTGCTGAATGAATACATGAATAAAAATAATTTATAAACTAATAGAATCCTATGGAATTTAGATCTGTTTAGAAACATTCTGCGTAGTGTGGTCTTTTTTTTTTTATTTTTTAGAGAAAAGCGTAAACGTAAATTATGTAAATGGTTCTCTACATCCTCATCTTATTAGGAGGGTAAGAACTTTCCCTAAATACCTTTGCCAGTAGTGAAGTGACAGGCTTCAGTGATGGGGGTAGGAGTAGTAGCCATGTTTCATGAGTCAGGACTGATAGAGGATTTGCACATGGGCCTGTGCACCTGGTATGTCAAATAATCAGACCTCAGAAATAACAGTGGATCCCAAAGTCCCAAACCAGAAGGGTAGCCCAGAATGTCATTAAAACAAAGAGATCTGATTCAGAGATCAAGGCCAGAGTATGAAACCATAAATGTAAGCGTACGTAAACCTAAGCATGTGAAGATTAAATGGGAGAAGGTCCCGTCTGATTAACTGAATGGGTTCTGTTATTTGCCACTTGGAGTGCTGGACTTGACTCAGGGTTCAGAGGCCATGTGTGCCATGGGCAAAGCCCACTTTTGGCATAAAAATTATTTAAATATTTAATTTTCGTTGATTTTATGTGTTGCATTATTGCTTATATATTTCATAAATATATTTTAAAATAATCAAATATTTAACAAATTTGGAAAAGCAACAATTCCTGTTTCCTTCTCTCTCTATAAAAAGTGGATAAACTTGAAAAATCCTTGGTAGACTATTACTTGGTAGCTCCCAAGATTCATGTTCTATGTAGACAGAACTTTTCCATGACAGCTGGCTTGCACATGTGTCTTGCTTTGGCTAGCAGTACATTAGAAAGTGTGATGCAGGCAGAGGTTTGATAAGCACTTGTGTGCTGGGGCTTGTTCTTGTGGGATGTTGCTGGAGCCCTGAGCCGCCATTGTAAGGAGATCTGTCTACCTTATTGGCAATATCATGTGGACAGAGAGATGCTTAGCCAGCCCACAGAAATTTTAGCATCCCAGCTGTGACTCCAGACATGTGAATGGAGAAGTCATATTGAATGTTCCAGCCACTACATTGATCAAATGACCTGCCCACCTGAGCCTATCCCAGATTGCAGAAGAATTATTTTAAGCCAGTTATTTTTTGTATGATGTGTTATGCAGCAAGACATATTTTGTTACTTTTTGACGTGTATTTTAATAGTAAAATATTATAATACCATTACATTTAACTCATAAGATTAGTTAGATAAATTGAGGTATGTTTTCCATGAAACTCAATATGTAGTAATATTAGGATTATAGTTTTAACAATTACTGGCATATCACCAGGAACTGTTAAGCGCAGAGAAAGCTAAAAATCACACAGCCAGTGGCCAAGTGGCTTACAGTTTACAGCCTAGCATGTAAGCCGTTATATCACGGAGTAATAAGAGCAGCGATTCAGTTAAGCTTGTGATACTATGACATTTTGATTAAAACCAGAATAGGTTCAATTCTGTTTCCATAGTTTCTAGCTCTGTGACCTTAAGAAAGTTACTTACTCTTATCCAACCTCAGTTTTCCCATTGTAAAAATAAGGATAAAGCATACTTACTAAATACCTGAAAATTAAAATAGTATAATACTAAGTCTGCAATACTTGGAAAATGCTTAATAAATGAATTCTTATTATTACTGTTCTTAATGATATAACAAGAGAGCAAGGAGAAAGGAGGAACAGGAAAAAATAAGTCACCACCTAAGAAATGACTGTTGACATTCTTTCTGCCTTGTCTTCTTTCCAACTTGTGTGTGTGTGTGTGTGTGTGTGCGTGCACGCGCGCGTGCACATATACCCATATACTCTCACATAGCTATGCCTGGGCTTCATTTAAGAAGAAACACTGAGGCCAGGCAAGGTGGCTCATGCCTGTAATCCCAGCACTTTGGGAGGCTGAGGTGGGTGGATCACCTGAGGCCAGGAGTTCGAGACCAGCCTGACCAACATGGAGAAACTCCGCCTCTACTAAAAATACAAAAATTAGCTGGATGTGGTGGTGGGTGCCTGTAATCCCAGCTACTTGGAAGGCTGAGGCAGGAGAATCGCTTGAACCCGGAGGCAGAGGTTGCAGTGAGCTGAGATCGTGCCATTGCACTCCAGCCTGGGCAACAAGAGCAAAACTCCGTTTCAATAAAAAAAAGAAGAGGAAACACTGGACTATATGCATATTTATAAAGTGCATACAGATCCCCTGGGAATTTTGTTAACATGCAAATTTTATTTTGGTGGGTCTTGTATGGGGCCTGAGAGTCTGCATTTTTAAGCTCCCAGGTAATGCTGATACTGCTGGTGCATGGGTCCCACTGAGTAGAAATGGACTGTAGGATGACATGATGCTTGTGGCCCTTTGTATTTTGGTCTCAGTTCTCTTCAGCCATCATCTCTCCTCATTCTGCACCACATAATTGGTTCTGCAATCATCACATAATTTTTTCTTCATACATCATCAATAGTGCTTACTAGATTTAGACAAAGTGATTTGTTTAGATGTTTATATCCGCTACCTCCTCTTCAGTAAAGACCCCTTGGGTCTTACTTATCTTGATATCACTATTAATGTTCAATAAATGTTTTTTGAATGAATGTATGCATGCATGCCTCTATGATTCTCAGAACTGTAAAATGGAAACTTCATCTTTTGCCTTACTAATTGGAAGCAGCGAACATTCTCAGAATGAGCACTGTAAATGTCTGGATGCTGGATTTTGAAGGAATACCCAACTAGCACCCATAATTGGTAATGAGAAAAATGGATTGTTCACAGATGTGAGGTAATTTAAGGAGGATAATATGGATTGGGCACAGTTAAGACTATATATTTTTATGAATATTAATGTATACCCGTACTGTAATATGTAAGCAAATAATGCCAAACTAGGTAATATTTGAAATGAAGGGAATCATTTATATATGAAATGTTGAAGAAAACTGGAATTAAAAAGAAAATACATTTCCTTTGAAAAATTTGATTGTTTTTACATTTATATTTGTTCACTCTGGTTACATCTGTGCTTTTCAGACTTGAAATAACTTATATGCAATGGTCTGACCTTCATTTTATAGTCATACTGACTTGGAGATGTAATTCACTTATGTAATTTGTTTTAGTAAAAAAAAAGGGGAGAGGTTAGGAGAAACTTGGCACGATGTTAACTGGAGAATAAATTGAATAAAGATTTTAAAATAATTTCACTTACCGTATTAGCCCAGCATTTGAATGTTTTCAGCAATAATGTATCTGTAACTAAATTAATTAATAAGTAATGCTGTCACATGAAAAATATCCCTTTCCCCATTAATTTTGAAAATCTGTAATGTTTTTACTTAAATCAACTGACATTTTGCATTTTATTGTGTTTCTAGACTTAAAATGGTGACATTTAAAATAGCTTACTTTGAGTTAATACAAGCAAATTATTGAGTTTTTTTCTAGCACATTAGCCAAGGTTAGTGTGCCTGTTAATCGTAATTGTTATTACTATTATTTGTTTATTTAACAAACATTTGTCAAGTGCCTATTAAGTGGAGAGTTTCTGATAGTGAAATGATGTTTACATTTTACATATTCTATTATGAATTCTGGAACATTAGAAGAAGCAATTTGTGATTTCTAACTGTGACTGATAGCAAGTTATGAAACAAATATATTTTTCTCTTCATAAAATATAAAATTGCTAAAAAATAAAGTGCTACTTAATGATGGTTGGCTTGTTCAGAATAAATAAAGAGAAAACTAAATGGAAACTTGGACCAGTGTATTTTAGGTAAAATGGTATTTCTCAAATTGAATATCAGCTATTTCTTGACATTTTATGATGTAGTCAACCACTCTATTGCTAAGTATTCTTAAACATCGACTTCAGAAATCACAATTATCATTCCTAAATAAGTAAAAGTTTATTGTACATGCTGCATGATATTTATTATATCCTACCATCGATAAACATAAATAGCACATGGCTGATTTTATCTCTTTATTTTTATTCTTATTTATAATGATTGTTTTCTGTGAGCACAGGTGTGATTATAAATACAATTCAGGCATTTTGCCGTTTTATGGTCCTTATATAAATAAAATTTTCTAAAGTGTGTATCAAATAATTTTCCTTGCACTTTTACATCTAGCTTTTCATTTCATCTTTATATTCACCTCATGAATTATTGCTGCTGGTGCTTGTTATCTCTGTTTTGCTGAAGCACAGAGAGGTTACGCTTAGAGTCTGAAGAAGAGTAGTAAAATTGAGATTTCCTGATTGATTGGCCTCTGCACTTTGCACTATAGCATGCTGTTCCTCAGGGAAAATGTTGGGCTTAAATACTTGGTATTGCAAATGCATTTGTTGCTATAGGTGCAATTTAGTTTATTATGATAACTGGGGTCATTTCATCAGTTTGGATCATTTTGAGAGAAGCCCTTAGTGGAATTGCAATCACAATGCTCTTGAATGGTGGCCCTGACAATATTTCCCCAGACCTCAGTTTCGTTGTCCATAGCTGTTGCAAAAAGATTAAATACCTGTTAAATACAACAGAACACTGAAAATCAGAGCCAAGCAAAACTTCTAGGCTCTAGGAACCTTAATATACTAAGAGAAAAGTGTTTTAATATTTGTATTAGTAAACAAGACTACATTTAAGTGCATTCACTAAGTAGTTCTGTAAGGTACATTTAAAACTAACTCTGCTGAAATTGTAAAAAAAAAATCTGTTCTTATCAAATTTTGAGATTGAAAATATTTAAAATAAAAGAAAAATCTGCATTTCATGTTTTAGAAATGTGCATAAAATGGATATAGTAATGATAATGATGCAGAAAGATTGGTTCTGCCACATATACTTCCATTAATTTGAGACTTGGGATCCATGAAGATACTTTAGGTCTCCAGCGTACCCATCACAGTAACTTGATTGCCTAAAATCTATGTGCCCCTCATGCCACAGGCTTGCATTAAATGAACTGTGAATTTTAATTTGAAAACTATTTGCAAACCAATTCCTATAAAAATGGATTTATAGCTGGAAACCGAGTACTTCAGAAGTGCTGAGTAAATGTAGTTGTGTGCCTGATTTTAATTTTAGGCAATTGTATTTGTGATCTGCTCTTGTTTTGCTTTACTTTTTGAGAACCAGTGCCCCAAAGAAAGAAAAAATAAACCTACTTTTGTTTCTAGTTTATTTGCAAACCAGGTCAGATGCCCTTGATTAGCTCTCAGTTGGAGGATAATTTGAACCTTGACAGATTGAACCCAAACAGCAGGGTTTCTCTAGTCTGGCCAACAGATAGAAAAAATAAAGTAAAAGCTAATGCCAGTTCACAAGCTGTACAACAAGACTGAATAAATGTGCAACTGTTAATGAATAGCTATTTCAAATATTTACAAAAGGCCCAAGAAAAAAGAAAAGATTAGCATCTTAGGCAGCTGTTCTAAGGGAAACCTATTAGAAATAAACATGATAAATGATGCTCAAGAGCTAATATATCTGTCAAATATCAAATACACTCAGAAAAAAAACTGTTTCAGACACAAAAACTATTAAGACCCATTTGGGCATAAGAGCCATCTTGCTTTGTGGTTTACACCAGTAATTTATTCTTATTCTTTTTAAAATTTATCTTTTCTAACTCCTCAAATATTCACACAGATATTATTTTACAGATTTTAACGCCAGGGGTTAGTGGATAGAATCATTAGAGTTGTGTCCATCGTGATTAAATTGGTTAGAAATTTAAAAATTCACCCATGTGTCTTTGGATGAAGATACACCATAACTTGTTATTTTACGGGGTTCCTGACTACATAATAGTTTGACTGTGACAGTAACACCATTTTAGCATCAGGACGGTTTTGCTAGGAAATGCTACATAAAAATGGAAATTATTCCTGAAGCAGTGAGGGATTGGTTCCCAATGCAGATTACAGGTACAGTTACTATTGCCTAAACATGCTTGGACATGTTTCTACAAACCCATCCTTGTCTTTTTATGTAAAATATTCCTTTTGCACTAAGCTAAAATTAAAGCAAGCTGTACGTGACATTTATTGGTGACTTATACAGTAGACCCTTAACATTCAGGACCAAGCATTCTGTTTTTAACTATTTCTTCATACCGTGAAAGTCTGTGGAGAGAAGCAATTTGAATTTCCTGAGGCTTCAATTTGTGTTTGAATAGCTTGTACTCTTAGGCTCAAATGGAGGATCAAGTCATTTATTTGATGAGGGAGCTTAGCCAGCATCTCGGCATTTGTATCTCAGTGTAATATAGAGTAAGTCTCTTACAATTTTTTAGTTGTAAATTACCAGATCTTTGTTTCTGTATGGAAGATGTCACCGAAAGGAGAGCTAATTATTAATGGCATGACCTTTGTGAATTTGGAGATTTATAGACAATAAGGATCTACTGTGTTAATATTTGAACAGTTGTCAAATAAAGGTTATTTTGATTTGTGGTCATTTTCTAACATGTAAAAAGTGTGATTCACACCAGCATGAGTCATTTTGTGAATGTTCAAAAAACACGATTTATGTTTGAAGTGTATCGTGTTCAGTTTAGATGACTGAACTGCTTTATAGTTGCAGCCCAGACATCACTAATCTAACAGATTTCAGACGACTGTCAGATTAGGTGTGTTGTATTATTAGAGTCACGGTATGTTTTCAGGCCAATTTCAGAACCAGTGGAGGAGTTTGGTCATTCTTAGCCCCTTCTGACAGGATAAGTGTTGTCACAGAGACCATGGTGAGGGCTGACACAGGATCATGGGACTTCATGGTCTGGTCCTAACCTATTTCTCTGATTTTACATTTCATTCCTCTCCAAGGATGCACTTATTTCAGCAGTATCTTTGTTGAATAATTTCCCCTATCCCTAACCCAAACTAGCACTATCAAAAGCTTCATAATTACCTGTCACCTGGAATCGCCTTTAATCACCATTAATTCACATTGCTCACTAATGTAGAGGTTAGGAAATGGGAGGGAAATGGCCAAAGTACGTATTCCATATATAGTACATCTATATGGATGTATAGAGGGGGCATGAATAGGTATTAAGGGAATGAGGAAGAAAGCTAGGCAAATTTGTCCTTTCTTTTGAGCTACGTGTTACTTCTGTATAATAAATCTTATATTGCGGTTTAATTAGTTCAGAGACACACATAGGCATACACTCATGCATGAGGAGAATTATAATTTGTGCATATAAAAAGGGAAGTATCAACACTGTTGATATTTTTAATGGTGACTTTCCTATTTCTGCCATGTAGAAAAGGTACTAAATATCACCCCCATTCTAAAAGTAGTTTTGGTGAAATCTGAAAGGGTCTGCTCCTTTTTTAGTTGATCGAGACTCCATTGATAACACTAAATTTTCATGCTGTTCTGCAGTTATAGACCCTTAAACTTAGACTCTCTTTGTACTTCATCATTGTAATTTACACACTAGGTTGGTACATTCTCTTCAAGACAGTTTGCCTTGTGCTTCCAGCTGCTCCCCAATAGCCATTGTGCTGAATAAGCACTTATTTCAGTATGTCCTTGATACAATTAATGCAGGCATCTGCAGAAGCGGCCGTGGCAGCAGCAGCTGCAGTGCCTTATGGAAGCCAACTTCTGCTTAGCATTGTGATAAAAGAAATAGTTTTGAGCTGGAAGCTAATGTTGGCTTATTTTTAGCATAAAAAGAGTTGCACCTGCCAGGGCTAGCGGAGGACTGAGGTTTGTTGATTACACGTTCTTGTTAGTGCCATTGTTATTGGTAAAATGGGCATGATGTCATCCTTATCAAACTGAATTGGCACCCTGCAGAGTGACAAATAATTTACCCTCTGCGGTTTTATCAGCATGGGCCGTGTGTTAGAAGTGACTAGAGTGCTGAGTTTTCACAGTTGAATGCTATGGAACTGCAGAGGTGTATGAAAATGAAAGGGATTGATACTTGTAATCAGTGCACATAGTAATGGCCAAGGTGTAATGAAACATAAGTGCACATTTAGGGTAATTATGCTGCTACCAGGTGGGGCCCTGGGGCTTTGCATGTATAGAAGCTGCTTGAGGTGGCGGATGTGCAGCGAGGAATACTGCAGCACCATCTGGTAGATTCTCATTTTCTCATTAATTCTTCTGTCCCCTAAGTCTGGGCTACATTGACTTTGAACAGCACTTCATCTGTTCAGTATCTCATCTCATTTTAGTTGGGAGTTGCTCTCAACAGTGGTATTGATATGATGTAATTCACAATCTCGGCCATGTGAGATATATTAAAACAAATCATCTAATTGATTTTCTTTTTAAGTAAAGCTAACTAACCCTAGTAACATTCACATGACCATCTGATTCTAAACCATTTACCACTCTTGTAGTTATTTAAATTAAAATAGAGTATTTGTTTGATTTAAATTAGCCAAATGAACTTTGTTCTTCAAAATAATTTATAAATGAAAGTATAATTTAAAGAGTAAATAGTAAACCACATTGCATTTTCCTTGGTCATTTTTTAACGTGTGTGTTTTATTTCTACAGGCCGATGTAGTTTTTGTCTCAAATGTAACAAAAACTTGTTTATTAGTGAAGCTTCAGAATAAGAAAGTACAGTGATGGTTGCCCAGCAGTATAAACATACTAAACACCACTGAATGCACACTTAAGAATGGGTAAAATGGCTAAAAACAAAAAAATAGTATTTGAGGTTATATATTGTGTAAGGAAGTAAAATTCTTAAAACTTGCCAAATTAATTTTATACGAATGCTTTCACATAACATTAAAAAGAAGATTTCTAGCATAATATTAGTAGGTCATATATGGTTGATTTCCTTATCAATATGAATATTAATATCATGAAACATTTTTAAAGATCCATAGTATATATTCATATAACACAAATAGTCACAATGAAGTAGCATCTGATGGCTGATTTTTTAATGCTGTATAGTTTATAACGGGGTGCAGTGTATCAAAATAATTTAGACGATCTAGCATCTGTGATTGTAGGTAACTGACATTAGTGATTTCACGATTTCTTTAATAAGTACAAATATAACATTTATATGGTCTGAGTGCTTGAACAGCTTTCTATAAATAATAGAAATGTCCCCATTAAAATGTTCCACTTAGAGAATCCCCGTGCATTTTTTCATTTTATTTCCATGAATGTTCCAAAAATGGAAAACGAGAGAAAAACCTATTCGCTTCTTCCAAACACTACATGAATGCTCCCTGTGATGCCCTTGAGGTCAGTGTTTGTCAGTGTAGTGCCACAAAGGTGCGGAGAGCTGTTCTGTCAGTGACGCCGCTGCCATCTGAATTTCCCATCACTCATTTCCAACCTATTGTCCAGATACCGCAGGCTTCGTGAGAGGATAGAGTTATAAGCTACTTTAGTACTTTAAAATGCCCAACTAACTTTTTTCCCCATTTACTTTGAATAACCCTACTATAAAAGGTTAACAAAATGTATCTTATTTTTCCCCTATTATATTTCTAGAAACTCATTAGGGCAGCAACAAGAGTTGGTTGAAAACTCCTTTTAAGTTACATCTTGGGAATTTACTTGATTATTACTTAATATATACTGTGATGATAGAAAGCATACCAGCAGTACTTTCCTTCTTTCCTGAGGTTTACTTGTTTGTTTTCAAAGCATTAAAATATCAGCATTTTTTTCCCCTCATACATTCAGTAGACATTTGCTCTGTCATCTGTTTCTTTGCAGGCTGTGAGTATAGGAAGAGCCTGGGTAGTGAGATTACACTGTTGAATCCTGGCTTGGCCACTAGCCAGGTATATGACTTTGGGCAAATAATTTAACCTTTGAAATTGTCAATTGAAATTGAAAGTGTCAATTGTTTCAACATGTAAATAATAATTCTTTGCCTTGCATAAATTGTGAGAAATCATCATAATGATTGAGCATGAGCACTCAGTAGATGGTCAGGACTGTTATGGTGCACATTTACCAACAAAAGATCCGTAGCATAAAAATGATCAAGAACCCATAAACTCATATTTAAATTATCTTCAAAGAAATCATTACCCAGGAAAAATCCAAGAGTAAGTTGTTATATTTGCTAATACTGCACATTCCTCAAGGGCAAGGGTGGCCTCATACCCACACAATTCCAAGGTACTTATTGCACACAAGTAATGCTAACTGATTGAGTGGCATTAACCAATTAGGAGAAGTACCTGTGGATCCCTTCTCATGATGATATTTTTAAATGTGTAAAATAAAATTCATAGGATTAAAAGAAAGCAAGTTATATTGAAATAGCGTTATCAGTACATGAACATTTTCGTGATATATGTGCTTCTTTATCAATAAGCTGAATAAGATGCAGCTGTGTGTCTAATAATTACCATAATTTCAAAGTATTGTATATTTCAAGATACCTGAAATAATTGTAATATGATATGCAAATTTTTTATAATTTCTCATGGGTGAAATCACAGCCACTACAAATAGCTATAACTTGTTGCCTACATTCACAGTTGTAGAATTGGTAAATTTTGGCAAGAAATAAATGAAAATGAAGTTATGATTTTTTATTTTTATTTTTTGCATCCAAGTTCGGTCTCTTCCCACTCTCTTAGTCTGTTCAGTCTCAAATAGCTTTCTTAATGAAGATATAAACAACAACAACGACAAAAATTAATAAAAGCGCTTAGCAACACCAAGAAAATAATCCAAAAATGATTAGGCCAGAAGGTTTGTGCTGTCTTGGCCCTTGACCAAGACCTCTAGTTGATAGATCCTTCAAGGTTACCTCTCTCAGCCCCCTTCTAGAAGATTAACCATGTCTTAGAAATTGGTACTAAGTAGTTCCTTCTTATTTGATGATGATTTTAAATGCATGTACTATTTTGTCTGAACTAGAATCCAAACTTTCCATGAAATTAACATCATTCCCTATTGAATCTAGGTGTCATAGCTCTAAAACATTTAATTAGTTTACAAACAATATATATGTCTCCTTACCTGTGAACAAGGAATGCTTAAGAACACAATAGGCTTGGAATTTGCAACTAATTTGGCCCAATCTTGAGTAGATGGCCAAACTAAAATCTTGAAATTATTTTGCCCCAGCATAGAGCAACAGAAAAGACTCAAGCAAGTTCCTTAGAGATTGTAGCTGCATAGTTCTAGATATCTTTAATATAGAAGGGAGTAGCCACACAAAAAATATCGTGTTTAAAAACATAACCAACAACTTGTATTATTGAACATATTTTAATTTAAAAATGTATATTTTAGAACAGCAATATGAATAAATGAAAACGTGTTTGAAAATAATTCATTATTACTCTGAATAAGCCTACTTTTTCTAATTATCCCTAAAGAGTTTATTTTTCTATTTCCTGATTATCTCTTTTAAAGGTTAATTTCTTCTTATAGCTTTGATTATCAAAATTATACTCAGAGCTAAGTAAACAACATCCTAGCAAGGGTCATCAGTGTGTAGAGAAAGATTAATTTGGGCTTTCAAGATGGTACAGGATTATAGAGGAGGTGACCTTAAGTTGGGTTTCAAAGAACAC
This sequence comes from Pan troglodytes, assembly GCF_028858775.2. Lineage (NCBI taxonomy): Eukaryota > Metazoa > Chordata > Mammalia > Primates > Hominidae > Pan > Pan troglodytes. The sequence continues at coordinate 26,821,850 of NC_072403.2, forward strand.
ATTGGGTTTAGAAGATGGTAGAGTTATATGGAAAAAGACATTCCCATTCTAGTCTGGAGAAATAATATGAGCAAATGCTGAAAGAAATGGGCATGCATGTTTCAGTCAGAGAACACTCTGCAGTCTGAATAGCTGGGTGGATGCAATTCTGGAGGGGCGAAATTATTGAAGCCTTGTGTCCTGTTCTTTTTCCTTTCAATCAAAGAGAACATATTAACAAATCTACATGGTAGGAAGATAATTCAGGTTGTAATATAAAGGATGGTGTGAAAAGGGAAGACATTGGAGACGAAAGATTAAGGGCTGTTAAAATGTTCCAGGTGGGAGTCTTAAACTTTGGCAGTGGTTATTGGAAAGGATGGGTTAGAACCAAAGGATATTTTAGAATACAGATTTTGAAAAACTCGAGAATTTGGAAAAGAACGCAGTCACAAATGACCAAGGATTGTAGCCTGAGTGGTTGAAAAGGGTTGTGTCGGTAATGGAACTAGAGATCATAAAAGGAGCAGCATGTCTTATAGGGAAGGGTAATTTTAATCTTGAGCTCAGTGTAGTGTTGTCTTTATTTGTAGACAAATACAGCTGCCCATTCCAAATTCTTATCTGTGGCTCCGTTTAAAAATTCAAGTTCAAATGAAATTTTGAGAGTCAAAAATTGGAGTAAAAGCTGAAGAGGGAGCATGAGGGGCAAGAGATGATGAATAGGACGATGTTTAAGAGATCATTGATGTGGCAGTTAGGAACTTAAGAGAGCATTTCAATAGATTAGTTGTTCTCAGTCTTTAGTGTGATAAGAATTACCTAGGAAGCTTATCAAAAATATAGATTTGGGAACTCTTTGTCGTAGGTCTCTAAGACTAGGGCAGGACCTGGAAGTATGCATTTATAAACTCTCAGGTGATGCAGATAATAAATAATGATTATGGTAGCTGATATATATTGAGGACTTCTTACATGCCAGACATTGTGATTATATTTATAATCACGATCACATAAGAACCTTACTGAGTATGTATGTAATTTTCCTATTTTACAAATGAGACACAGAATCACAAAGAAGTTAAACAATTTCCTCAAATTTACATAGCCAGGAAGCGGTAGTTCTGTGGCCCATGATCTTGATCACTCTGTTGTTCCCAATAAGTGCTGATAATCAGTATTTAGAATAGGGGCCATTAGAGATACTTGCAGGAGGGCCATTGTCCCAGCCTCACATCCACCAAGGCCCCCACACATTGTATTTATTTCCGTGGGTGTTTTAAAAGGCAGTGCTTTGTTTCATGTTACAATTTTTGTAACACTGTTTGACCTTGCTTAATTTTTAATATTCTTTGAGCCTTAAGAAATCTAAGAGACCAGGTTTCTCTTAACTTCCAAGAGGTCCTAGTGAGTGATTGCAAAAAAATTGGATTGCAGTGCATCGAGTTGCTAAGGGGAGGTGAAGGAATCGAAGTAGCTAACATATGGAGGTTAAGGAGTAGTAGGGCAGGTCCGGAATTCTGTGTGGAAGGTGCTTAAGGGTGGCAGTCCCAGATGGGGGAGCTGTGGGTTTAAAACAAGCAGCCTGATTTTACTTAGAATTATGTTTGTTTGTACTGGCTTGAAGGACGTTGGGCCTGGGATATAGAAGTAAATAATTGGGGTTAGAGGTAGAGTTAGGGGGAGATGGCTAAAGCCCCATAAAAGCTACTCTTTCGTGCCCTCAACCATGGAAACAATGGAAATGGTATGGTAGATGATGAAATTGTATGGAGGAAATGGCATTTTTACATTGGGAGCTATTTATCCATGTTTCTAGATGAAAAGGAACAAGGAAATAGCAAGTTTGTTTTTTTGTTTGTTTGTTTGTTTTTGAGATGGAGTCTCGCCCTGTCATCCAGGCTGGATGATAGAGTGGTGTGATCTCAGCCCATTGCAACTTCCGCCTCCTGGGTTCAGGCGATTCTCCTGCCTCAGCCTTCCAAGTAGATGTAATTACAGGTGACTGCCACCACGCCTGGCTAATTTTTTTTTTTGTATTTTTATTTTATTTATTTATTTGTTTGTTTGTTTATTTTTAAACTTTTTTTGAGATGGAGTCTCACTCTGTAACCGAGGCTGGAGTGCAGTGGTGTGATCTTGGCTCACTGCAACCTCCGCCTCCAGGTTCAAGCGATTCTGCTGCGGAGCTGGGATTACAGGCGTAAGCCACCACACCCAGCTGATTTTCTGTATTTTTAGTGGAGATGGGGTTTCACCATGTTGGCCAGGCTGGTCTCGAACTCCGGGCATCAAGTGATCCGCCTACCTTGGCCTCCCAAAGTGCTGGGATTACAGACATGAGCCACCGTGCCAGGCCACAATATTTTAATATTCCTGAAAAGAGGCATCTTAAATAGATGAGAGCGCGACTTCAGAAGAGATGGGAAAGGAAGGTAATGTTAGACAAACAAAAGATTAGGGACATTTCCTACTCTGATACAAGAAGGAGCAAAGAGAGGTTGTGTCAAAAACCTTGAGATATTTTGAACTGATGGGAGGAGGGTTAAAGAGTTTCAGAATAAATAATGTCTAGCCCTTTTGATAAGTAGGTGGCAAGACATGCTTCCAAGTAATCACTGAGCATTTGAAGAGATTGTTACATATGACTTGATCATTCTGTATCTTTGTAGACCTTTGAATTGATAAAAGAAAAAAAAAATAGAAGTGCTTCCAACTCTTATAAAATGTTTCAGTATTTACAGTTATAATATTTCATGTTCACCATTGTCTCTGAGATATGGGGAGGGGGGTTGGAAGATTGATTCCAGGAGAGGGCAGCAGCGCTGTAAGCATTTAATTTGGGTATATCCTTTCTCTGTTCCCTTGGCTTTTAAAAATTAAGTAATAATGTGTTCTCTGTCTCTATTACCTTCACTAATGAAAAAAAATAGGGTCTGTAAAGCTATTTAATAATCTTACAATTTATTAATTTATTAGTTTCACATTACTAAACATGGCAATTGTGGAAAATACAAAGCTACTGAAAATTATCCTCATATATAATAGATCTATTTGAAACATTTTGGTATGATTTAGACCCAATTTTGTCCTGACTCTGTGTGTGATTTGCATAATAAGAAATTGAAAAAAAGGCTTACTAGCTTAAATAGCTTTAAAAATATAAACTGTGGGAACATAGGACTAATTGGGCTTGTTGAAAGAATTTTTAACAGATAAACATTAATTTTTATTAAGCACAGACCGAATTGAAAAAGGCTAAACTTACATGTTAAAATAATTTGGCAATCTAACTGCAGATTCAAAATTTCTGAAAATGTAAATAAATTAAAATGTAGGCAGTGTTTTACCATCTGTAATGAATTAGCATTCCATTTTTACCAGCTGCTGCTGGGGTTTTTGAAGCTGACTCAGGATCTGAGCACCCTGGTGGGTTTCTGCTGATAAATATAAGAACCTGTAGTTTAAAACTGGCAGAGCTGGACTGGGGATTAGAAAAGTCACTGCAACTTTAAGCAGCAGATTCTTTCACTTGGGGCAGGATGTAAGGGTGTACTTTCTCTAAAGATGCTGTCAGTACAAATGCGGAGGATAGATTTCTACTGCTTGCTGCTAACATGACAGGACATTCAGGGTGCCACTACTGTTGAGTGTGGAGTCAGCCTTGGAGGAAAAAAATCCCCAAAACTTTCTTTAGCAATTGTCTCTTATGTAGTGGACATATTTTAGGCAAAATGACAGCATTTGTGCATTGATGGGATTAATGCTTCATTCTAAGGATTAAATTCGTTAATATTTTTTCTTTGTGTACTTTTTTATTCCTAAAACTTTTATTTTGAGCATGCAGGAGACAGGGATTTCTTGGAAAGAATATGAATTTTGAAGTCAGGCAGACCTAGATATGAATGCAAATTCTGTTGCTTCTTAGCCACTTTTAACAGGCAGGCGTAGAATTCAGTGTGTAATCGTTAAACATTTTGTTTTCTTTCCTCACATTGGTGAGGATAGTTTTCTTTTGAGTATTTGCTTTAGTGCCTTTAATTAATGAAAAACAACTAGTTAAAAGGTTGGCTAATTCCTTTATGATATACACACACGTACACACAGAGCTACCTATCTCCTCTCTTACTTTTTATTGTCAGTCTTTTTATTACAAATTAGACTTCTACATATTATAAATTTAAATGCTAACTAGAACCAGCTAAAAAGTCAATACACTTGTTCAATCAACACTTTTATTTAACACATAGTATGTGCTGTGTATTGGAAGGTCTGGTGATGATGGTTCCAATTCTGGCCTTCTGAAGCTTATATTCTAAATGGAACATGCTGTAGACTGCTGTGAATACAGTAGAATCAATAAGTATTTACATTGTGATCAGTCCTGTGATGGGAAAGACTTTTGTGGTTAGGGAAGCATTCCTGCAGGCAGTGTTGTAAAATGTGGAGCACTTTACAAAAAATATGTTCATAATAGCAATTACGACTGAGGGATATGAAAACACCTCAACTGTTAAATAAGCATGGTGATTCTGACCTGGACAGATTTGTGAACGTCATCTACAAGTCTTTGCCATCTAATATCTGATGAGATTTAGGAATTTTTAGCCTAATATCTTGAAAGTATCCTTGGAGTTTTCAGATCCTCACTTTGTCCAAACTTGCTGTCCTGTTCCTGTTTTCACAGAAACTTCAGGTGTCCTCACAGGCTGACTAGGACCAAGGTATACCTGTCTGACCATTATGCGGGCCAGTCTGAGGTCACTGCCCTGGGGCTGAGACCTGTGTCACTGATTTACTAGTGACTCACTGTGTATTACCGCAGCTGGCCCTTGACTCTGCTTCCTCAGCTGTAGTTCAGTATGAACTCAGAAAACTTGTTTGTGACCCGAAATTAGTTCTGTGTTCATTTCTTCCTCTTAACTCATGCACACATGACTCATGACTTAGTCCTTGTTTTAAACTTGTGCATTAGGGTAGCTCTGAATTATGTCTTCCTTCTCCTAGAAGCAGAACCTCTTATCCTGTTTTGACTTGGCCCTTGACTGCTTAAAATGTCTGTAGTTGGCTTTGTATGGTTATAATCCTAGCTCCTTAGGCTGGGAATTTTGGCCTTCTGTGGTCTCTATTTCTAGCCTTAGCCCTAACCACCCCACTTCCTGCCGCTCCTGTCAAATGCACTTACTTATACTTTTCCGTATGTGTCTCAAGCTTTCCTACAAAGATGATGGGTCTTTGCTGACCCTATTTCTTTCGTTCAGGATGAGCTCAAAATTACCACATTAGTTTTGAAACTTGCTCTAATTTCTCCTACCAGGAGGAATTTCTTCCTTCTTGGCAATACTGTGGTATTTAATGGTATTTTACTGTTTTGCACTTTGTGTTATACTTATTTGTGTTATGTCTTGTCACCCCTACTAGACTGTAAGATGATTTTATCTGTATACCATTAAGTGTCTCATACATACAGATTCTCAGTAAAATTTTGCTAGTGGAATGGAGTGGAGACCCAGGCTTTAGATAGTAACTGGGAACAACAAGATCGAATTTCTTATCTGTTTGTACCTAATAAGCTCCTCTCTCCCCTCGCCCATAGGCTTTGCTTACGTATCACAGAACCTACCCTGCCTTTTTTCCTACATGCAGTATTATTGTCCTGAACTCCTTCAAGTGTTAAGTAAATCAGTAAATCTTTAAAGCTAACCTTAGCGGCCAGGTGCAATGGCTCACGCCTGTAATCCCAGCACTTTGAGGGGCGGAGGCGAGCGGATCACTTGAGGTCAGGAGTTCAAGACCAGCCTGGCCAACATGGTGAAACCCCGTGTCTACCAAAAATATAAAAAATTAGCCGGGTGTGGTGATGCACGCCTGTAATCCCAGCTATTCAGGAGGCTGAGGCGCTTGAACTCAGGGAGTGGGCGGAGGTTGCAATGAGCTGAGATCATGCCACTGCACTCCAGCCTGGGTGACAGAGCAAGACTCTGTCTCATAAATAAATAGCTAACCATAGCAACTCTATCAGATTTTAAAGAAATATCCCCCTTCAGCAGGGCATGGTGGCTCACGCCTGTAATCCCAGCACTTTGCGAGGCCAACGTGGGCGGATCACCTGAGGTCAGGAGTTCAAGACCAGCTTGGCCAACATGGTGAAACCCTCTCTATACTAAAAATATAAAAATTAGTCAGGCATGGTGGCGGGCGCCTGTAATCCCAGCTACTCGGGAGGCTGAGGCAGGAGAATCACTTGAACCTGAGAGGCAGAGGTTGCAGTGAGCCGAGATCGCAGCATTGCACTCCAGCCTGGGTGACAGAGCAAGATTCTGTCTCATACAAAAAAAAAGAAAAAAATAATAAATAAATAAAAGAAATATTACCCATTGGTGATTGTACCAAGAGGATATAGAAATACCTGCCTAGTCCCTAGGACTGATGTACAGGTGGACTCTTTGCATTTCTGTAGAGAACCCACAAAACCTCTAGTACCAGTGACAAAGTCAGGCTGCCCCAAAGGGGCAAGGCCACTTTGGTAGAGTGAGGAAGAGGCAGTAAGAGTCTCTAGTTAGTTTTGAAGTCTTGGTCTTCCCTGGTCAGGAGGAGTAGAGTACACCTGCTGGTTTCAGCACTGCTCTTAGATGGTTAGAAAACCACTCTCAATATATAATATCTCCCGCCTGTTATGTAATAGTCACTTCAACAGTTTTTATGCTGTTTAACTTTTCAATACAACCTTTTTGGATTATCATTATTTCCACTTTTATAGATGAAGAACTAGAGATTCAAAGATTCATTCAGGAAGCAAATATGTGTATCCTGGAGTCAGGCTGACCGTTGTCTCTGCCTGCTAGTCTGGAATTTAAACCTTGTTCTCCTTTGTCACTCGATATTGGCAATTTCTTTCCTGTCCTTGCTGGATTTCCTGCATTTCTCACTTGTGCTCTCCTCTGACTTTTCTGACCTCTTTGGTTCTAAAAATTATCCCTGATTCCCACACTTCTGGCTCCTATTCTGTGTGGTGACCCCTGCTGTTTGCTGCCCACACCTCGGAGTGATGCTGAGTGAGGGGATCCAACCTCCCAAACAGGAAGCTTACCAAGTTTTTGAAAGCAGAGCCTTTTCTTGCAGTCAATTAAAGGTTCACTCTGACTGTCCATTTTTGAACTATGGTATGAATTTTGTCTGTCATTTTCTTGCCCTCGTCTTCCTGTGAGAAGACTATGTTTTATTTATCAAGATAGTAGTTTTAATTCTCTTAGAGGTTGGGGCTTTAATAATTGAGTGATTTTAAAAAAATCTTTTTATAAACAAATTCTGTGTCTTCCATATCACACCTAGAGAAGCAGTGAGGGACATATTTTACTCTTTAGAATTTTATAAGTAATATCCTCATGCGTCAATAGAAAGAAAGTAGCTACAGGCTTCGGAATGCTTAGAGTGGGAATGCGAGATAATGGTAAGTAAGCTCTACATAGCTGGTATTACTTTTTTTATTCCATCAAAGAAACTACGTTTTTTTTTCTTTTTTTTGAGATGGAATCTCTCTCTGTTTCCAGGCTGGAGTGCAGTGGCACAATCTCGGCTCACTGAAACCTCCACCTCCTGGGTTCAAGCTATTCCCCAGCCTCAGCTTCCCGAGTAGCTGGGACTGTAGGCACGCACCACCACGCCCAGCTAATTTTTGTATTTTTTAGTAGAGACAGGGTTTCACCATGTTGGCCAGGAGTGTCTTGATCTTCTGACCTCATGATCCGCCCACCTCGGCCTCCCAAAGTGCTGAGATTACAGGCGTGAGCCACCGCGCCTGGCCAAGAAACTACATTCTTTAAGTGATTATAATATTTAAATATATAAGTAAAATGCCACAATATATCATAATACTGTTCTTTTTTGTGATTTATAAATTTCTCTATGGCCTGTGTCTTATACTGTATACATAAAGCCTCCTGAATTCATATATAATGTGGGTCTGAGAACATATTTGACAGTTGATTATCTAAAAGTCAGATAACTGACATGTTATAAAGGGGTGGGGAGGGTTGCTAAATAAGTTTCCATTAGGCTAAGAAAAGATTATAAAATTTCTTATTATTGGTTCATGCACAGTTAAGCAACTCAGCAGGTGAAAGAAAATTTACGGATGGCTTGAATGTGTTGGGTTTTTGTTTTGTTTTTGGCAAGGGACCATCGGCTCTGAAGATTAGGTAAGTCATCCAGGCATCTTCCTTTCCCACAAACCCACCAACTCTGTTACCTGGAGCTTAATACATATGTGATCTAATACAGTATCCTTCCATGTGGTTAAGCTTTTCTCCCATTACTATTCATTAAACAGACTATTGACATCTCTAAGTGTGATCCCCAAACCAACAGCGTTGGCATCTTGGTTCTCAAACATTAAGGAACATCACAGTCGCTTGGCTGGCTTATTAAAAACAAAGATTGCTGGACCCCATCCTCAGAGTCTGCGATTCAGTAGGTCTGGAGTAGAGCTGGAGAATTTGCATTTCTATCAGGTTCCAAGATAATATGATGTTGCTGGTCTGGGACTACATTCCAAGAAACACTGAAAACAGACTTTGCTTTCACCTTTGATTTATGAATCCCTCTTTGCCATATATAATCATAGCATATATTTTGTATATGTGATATATAAATTGATAAACTTGCATTTTTCATTCTGAATTCTGTATGCTTGTTATTGAGAACTGATTGTCATCTCACTCTTCTGTGAATGGACTCTTTCTGTTTTCTAACTTGATCTCTTTTACATGGGCAAGCTATTGACTTGGCTATATTTAACTAGACATTTGATTGACCTTTCCTATTAATTATTAATCTTGTAGCTTTTTAGTTGATTCTTTGGGCTTTCTAGGTAAGCAACAATATTATTTCTATTTTTCCTCTTTGAGCGATTCCTAAAATGGCTGTCTGTGAAATGTCTTTCATATTTGTTAACATGTTGCTTTTCTTTCTCTTCCTTTTTTTATTATGGTTGTGCATCTCATGTCTATACTCTTTGTTTTTATGCAGTCTGAAATCTCCTGTTTGTATCTCCAAAGTAGTTAATAATTTTTATTCATATACTTTAAAATGCACTCTTTTTGGAAATTGTAACCACTGCTGCAATCAAGATACAGAACAGTTACACCACGTACCAAAATTTTCTCCTTTTCCCTTTCTAGTCAAACTCTCTTATCGCTGCAAGTACTGGCAACCACAAATTTGTTTTCTTTTCCTTTGGTTTTGCCCTTTCCAGATGTCATATAAATGGAATCATGCGGTATGTAGCCTGATGGGATTCAGAACACACTACCCCAAAATATGGCACATTGCATATTGAATATTTTAAGCTGAAGGAATTTGAGAAATGGCAGGTACAGGAAGGACTCTCTGACCTTCCTCTGAAGAAGGTCATAAGACATGTCATGTGAGAGGTGCCCTCCCTGCACCTGGAGGGGGAAGGGGCATTCCTGTCTCCAAAGGCGGAGGAATGCTGAGGATTCCAAATGAACCCCACAGGCCTTGCTAAGTTTCCCCTGGTTTGCTAACTCCCTTTAGCTCATACGCTTTGTCCTGTCACATTTTTTCACAACCTCCCACTCTTTATCAAACCTAGCATAAAAACACCCAGGTTAACTGTTTCTTTCCATCTGCGTTTCCTTATGAAGACTCCCATATCATATAACACTTCTATTAAACAGATGTGTTTACTTTTCTCTTTTAAATCTTTTGTTAGTCTAATTTCCAGGGCCCAGCCAGAGAACCTGGGAGGGTAAGCGAAAAGAATATTTTTTTCTTCCCCTACAAGCTCTTTTAGTCTGGCTTCTTTCATTGAGCAATATTTTTGGTTTCATCCATATTGTTTCATGTTCATTCCTTTTTATTGCTGTGTGCTATTCCATTGTATGAATGTACCACAGTGTTTTTAATCTGTTAATCACTTGAAGCATCCTAGGTTGCTTGCAGTTTGGGGCAATTATGAATAAAGCCACTATAAACATTGACATACGGATTCTTATGAGAACATGTCCAGTGTCATTTCTGATTTTTCTACTAGGTTTTTCATTTTCATGTAGTCTTTACTTATTGTGATGTGTTCTTTTCTCATAATGGCTTCCTCTAATTCCTAGAGTCAGTGTCCTTTTGTGTGTTGTTAAGAAAAGGTTCAAAACTGAAAAATTCTTTTATTTTTTGATTTACATTTCATACTGACAAGAATTAGTCTTTCTTCAGCACTTTGATTTTTTTTTCTCTTTTGCTGCTGAAACTTTTGTATGCTCTGAGATAATTTTTCTTTGCTCATCCATAAGAGAGAAACCTACAGGCAATTTTGAGGTATAGATAAAATTAGGTACTTTAAGTACTGCTATGAGTTCTGACAGACTGGTACAGGGGCCCACCTATAATTCTTCGAAGTGGACCTTCCCAGATCTGTATCAAAGGAAGTAACAAAACTCAACTTTCAGTAGGTGGCTGGATAGGAAATGGAGCAGTGGGGAATTCAAGCTCCATGCTGGTCACCTTCTCTCATACGTTGTCTTCCCAGTTGTTGCATTTTAGTTGACAAGTGTAACTAGTTCCAGGCAGATGCCCCTTCCCCACATATGGTAGGCAAAACCTAAAAATGGTTCCCAAGATTCTTACCCTCTGCTGCACCTACCTTGTGTTGTTCCCTCCCCCGAATGTGGGTGGAACCTGTGGATATAATGGGCTGTTCCTCCAGTATTGTATAGCCACTCATGGCTGTTGAACATTTAAATATGTCTAGAATGACTGCGCAACTGAACGTTTCATTTATTTAATTAATTTAAAACTAAATAGCCACATGTGGCTAGTGGCAGCTGTAGTTAATAATGTGCTTGGTGAAGTATTTGGGGTGAAGTGTCTTGATATATGCACCTTTCTTTGAAATGCATGAGAAAGTACAATGGATAGTTGTATGGTAAAGCAAATAAAGTACAATATTTATCATAGAATCTAGGTGGTAGGTATATGGAGTTCACTGTAAAATTATTTCAACTTTTTCTGTATATTTAAAATGTTTTACAATAACATGACAGGAGGAAACCTTTTGATGGACTTTAGTGAAAAAAGTAATTATACCCAGTAAAGAAAAATCTAGGACCAGATGGCATCACTGGTGAATTCTAGCAAACATTTAAAGAATTAATACCAGTCCTTCTGAAATTCATCTAAAAAATAGAAGAGGAGAGAACACTTTCTAACTCATTCTCTGAGGTCAGCATACCAAAGCTAGATAAAGATATCAGAAGAGAAGAAAATTATAGACTGATAGCCCTTCTGAATATAGATGCAAAAATATTAACAAATCAAATTCAACAGCATATTAAAAGGATTTTACACCCATCATCAAATGGGATTTATCCAAGGAATACAAAGATGCTTCCACATAACAAAAATCAATCAATATAATATACCACATTAATGTAACAAAAGCAAAAACAGAGTGATCTCAATGAATGAAGAAAAGGTATTTGCCAAAATCCAACACTTCGTCTCAGGAATGATGAGGTTGATGGAAAAAACAAACAAACAAACAAAAACACTAAAAAAACCCTATAAGTAGAAGAGAACATTCTCAACACGTTAAAGGACATTTCTGAAAAACTCACGATTAGCATCATGCTCATTGGTGAAAGACTGAATAAAAGCTTTCCCCCTAAGATCAGGAGCAAGACAAGGTGCCTGCTTTCACCATTGCTATTCAACGTTGTACTCGAATTCCCAATCAGAGCAGTGAAACAGGAAAAAGAACTAAAATGCATTCAAACTGGAAAAGCAGTAAAACAGTCTCTCTTCACAGATAATATGATCCTAAATATAGAAGATCCCAAAGAATCTACAAGAAAACTACTAGAACTAAGAAATGAATGTAGCAAAGTTGTATGTTATAAGATCACCATGCAAAAATCAGTTGTGTTTCTCTTCATCAGCAATGAACAATCATAATCAATCTGAAAAAGAAATTAAGAAAGTGATTCCGTTTACCATAGCATCTGAAAGAATAAAATACCTAGGAATAAATTTAACCAAGGAGGTGAAAAATTTGTACACTAAAAAAATATGAAACAAGTTGTGTGCTGTAGCACATGCATGTAGTCCCAGCTACTCAGGAGGCTGAAGCAGGAGAATCACTTGATCCTGAAAGTTTGAGACCACCCTGAGCAACATAGCAAGGCCCCATCTCTTAAAAAAGAAAAAAAAAAGTGATAAATTATGAAACACTACTGAAAGAAATGAAAGAAGACCTAAATAAAAGTAACGGCATTCATGTTCAGGGATAGGAATACTGAATATTGTTAAGATGTCAGTACTACCCAAAGTAATCTACAGATTCAGCACAATCCCTAGCAAAATTCCAACAGCACTCCCCTTTTTTTGCAGTTCTAGAAAAGCTATTCCTCAAATTCACGTGCAGTTGCAAGGGCCCTGAGTAACCAAAGCAATCTTTAAATGGGACAAAATTAGAGGACTCACACTCCCCAATTTCAGAACCTACTACAGAGTTATGGTAATCAAACCACCATGGTACTTGCATAGGAATAGACATATAGATCAATGGAATGGGACTGAATCCAGAAGTAAACCCATACAACTGTAGCCAATTGATTTTTGACCAGGGAACCACATTTATTCAGTGAGGAAAGATAGTTCACCAAATGGTGCTAGATTTCTGCATACAAAAGAACAAAGTTAGATCCCTACCTTACACCATATACAAAAATCAACTCAAAATTGAAAAACAACCTAAATATAAGAGTTAAAATACTAAGACTCTTAGAAGAAAACACAGGCGTAAATCTTTATGACCTTGGATTTAACAGTGGATTCTTAGATATGTCACCAAAAGCACAAGCAACAAAATAAAAAATAGATAAATTTGACTTCCTCAGACTTTAAACTGTCATGTATCAAAGGATATTATCAAGAAACTGAAAAGACAATATACAGACTGGGAGACAATATTTACAAATTATAAATTTGATATAGGTTTAATTTCTAGAATACGTAAAGAACTAAAACTCAGCCTGATGCAGTGACTCACACCTGTAATCCTAGCACTTTGGGAGGCCGAGGTGCATCGAATCACTTGAGGTCAGAAGTTGGAGACCAGCTTGGCCAATATGGTGAAACCCCATCTCTATTAAAAATAAAAAAACAAAAATTACCCAGAAATCGCTTGAACCAGGAGGGAGAGGTTGCAGTGAGCCAAGATCATGCCACTGCACTCCAGCCTGAGCAACAGAGCAAGACACCATCCCTGTCCCCCACAAAAAAGAACTACAACTCAACAAGCAGACAACCCAGTTAGAAAATGGACAAAAGATTTGAATAGATATTTTTCAAAAGAAGATAAGCACATGAAAAGATGCTGAAAACATTCTTAGTCTTTAGTGTGATGCAAATCAAAACCCTTCAGACTTGCTAGGATGGCTTTAATTAAAAACAAAATAGAAACTAAGTGTTGGTGAGGATGTGGAGAAATTGGTCCTCATACATTGCTGTGAATAGTAGCAATGTAAAATGGTGCAGCTACTGTGGAAAACAATTTGACTGTTTCTTAAAAAGTTGAACATAGAATTAATATATGACCCAGCAATTTCTCTCCTAGGTATATGCTCCAAAGAATTAAAAACAGGGACTCAACCTGATACACATACACAAATGTTCATTGCAGCGATATTTGCAATAGCCCAAAGGTGGAAACAACCCAAGTGACCATTAACACATGAATGGATAAACAAAATATTGGATGTATGCAAAATTTAATATTATTCAACCATAAAATGGAATGATGTTCGGATATATGCTACAGCATGATGAACCCTGAAAGCATTATGCTAAATGAAATAAGCCAGACACAAAAGGACAAATATTGTATGATCCCATTTATGTGAAATATCTAGGGTGGGCAAATTCATGGAGACAAGAAGTAGATTAGAGATTACCAGGGAAAAGGTGAAGGGAGGAATGGGGAGTTATTGCTTAATGGATACAGAGTTTCTGTTTCAGGTGATGAAAAAGCTTTGGAAATGGTGGTGATAGTTACACAACATTGTGAATGTAATAAATGTCCCAGAAATGTAAAACAAAATTAAAGAGCTCTGTTAAAATGAATATTCAAGACATGGACTGGGAGAAAATATTCACATTTATTTGGTAAAGGGTTGATATCCAGCATGTAAATATTTTTTACAGCTCAATAATGAAGACAAACAACTGAATTTTAAACTGGGCAAAAGATTTGAACAGATACTTCGAAAAAGAAGATATGAATGACCAAAATGTACATTAAAAGTGTTCGACAGCATGAGTCACAAGGGAAATGCAAATGTGAATTACAGTAAGATACTCCTATACATTAAGTACAACCACCAGAGTTTAAAAGATTAACAGCACTAAATGTTGGCAAGGTTGTTGAACAACTGGAATTCTCATACATTGTTGCTGGGAATGGGGGTTTCCACCCACTTTGGAAAAATGTCTGGCAGTTTCGTATTGAAGTCAACATGCACTTATCCTGTAATCCAGCAATTCTACTCATTTACTAAGAGAAATTTGTCAAAATTAGTCACAAAAAAGCTTGTATAAGCATGTTTATAGCTATTTTAGTCGTAACCACCAAAAATTAGAAACAGCCCATGTGTTTATCTGTAGAAGAATGGACAAAATGGAATTTATCCACAAAATGAACTATTATTTAGTGACTAAAAGGAACGAACTACCAATTTAAGCAATAACAGGAATTTAACAATATTATGCTGAGTAAAAGAAGCATTACACAAAAAAAGTGCAAGATATGATTTCATTCACAAGAATCTCTGGAAATAATCTGTGGTAGAAAAAAACTGAATACTTGTAGGCACGAGGGTAGGGAGAGATTGATGAGGTGCATAGGATTACTTTCTAGAGGAAAGTATTTTATATCTTTAGAGTAGTTTGGGCTACACAGTAGATGATTGTCAGAACTCACTCGCTTAAGATCTTTCCTTTTTTTCTTTTTTTGTAGTTGTTGTTTTAAGAGACAGGGTCTGTTTCTGTTACGCAGGCCAGAGTAGAGTGGTATGATCATAACTCACTGCAGCCTTGAACTCCTGAGCTCAAGTGATCCTCCTGCCTCAGCCTCCCAAATAGCTAGCACTATAGCCGTGGACCACCATGCCTGGCTAATCTTTAAAAAAAAAATTTTTTTTTTGGTGGAACATAATTTCTTTTTTTTAAAATTATACTTTAAGTTCTAGGGTACATGTGCACAATGTGCAGGTTTGTTACTTATGTATACGTGTGCCATGTTGGTTTGCTGCACCCGTTAACTTGTCATTTACATTAGGTATTTCTCCTAATGCTGTCCCTCCCGCATTCCCCCACCCCATGACAGGCCCTGGTGTGTGATGTTCCCCACCCTGTGTCCAGGTGTTCTCATTGTTCAATTCCCACCTGTGAGTGAGAACATGCAGTGTTTGGTTTTCTGTCCTTGCGATAGTTTGCTCAGAATGATGGTTTCCAGCTTCATCCATGTCCCTACAAAGGACATGAACTCATCCTTTTTTATGGCTGCATAGTATTCCATGGTGTATATGTGCCACATCTTCTTTTTTTTTAAATTTTATTATTATTATACTTTAAGTTTTAGGGTACATGTGCACAATGTGCAGGTTTGTTACATATGTATACATGTGCCATGTTGGTGTACTGCACCCATTAACTCATCATTTAGCATTAGGTATATTTCCTAATGCTATCCCTCCCCCGTCCCCCCACCCCACAACAGTCCCCGGTGTGTGATGTTCCCCTTCCTGTGTCCATGTGTTCTCATTGTTCAATTCCCGCCTGTGAGTGAGAACATGAGGTGTTTGGTTTTTTGTCCTTGTGATAGTTTGCTGAGAATGATGATTTCCAGTTTCATCCATGTCCCTACAAAGGACATGAACTCATCATTTTTTATGGCTACGTAGAATTCCATGGTGTATATGTGCCACCTTTTCTTAATCCAGTCTATCGTTGTTGGATGTTTGGGTTGGTTCCAAGTCTTTGCTATTGTGAATAGTGCCGCAATAAACATACATGTGCATGTGTCTTTATAGCAGCATGATTTATAGTCCTTTGGGTATATACCCAGTAATGGGATGGCTGGGTCAAATGGTATTTCTAGTTCTAGATCCCTGAGGAATTGTCACACTGACTTGCACAATGGTTGAACTAGTTTACAGTCTCACCAACAGTGTAAAAGTGTTCCTATTTCTCCACATCCTCTCCAGCACCTGTTGTTTCCTGACTTTTTAATGATTGCCATTCTAACTGGTATGAGATGGTATCTCATTGTGGTTTTGATTTGCATTTCTCTGATGGCCAGTGATGATGAGCATTTTTTCATGTGTTTTTTGGCTGCATAAATGTCTTCTTTTGAGAAGTGTCTGTTCATATCCTTTGCCCACTTTTTGATGGGGTTGTTTGTTTTTTTCTTGTAAATTTGTTTGAGTTCATTGTAGATTCTGGATATTAGCCCTTTGTCAGATGAGGAGGTTGTGAAAATTTTCTCCCATTTTGTAGGTTGCCTGTTCACTCTGATGGTAGTTTATTTTGCTGTGCAGAAGCTCTTTAGTTTAATTAGGTCCCATTTGTCAATTTTGTCTTTTGTTGCCATTGCTTTTGGTGTTTTAGCCATGAAGTCCTTGCCCATGCCTATGTCCTGAATGGTATTGCCTAGGTTTTCTTCTAGGGTTTTTATGGTTTTAGGTCTAACATGTAAGTCTTTAATCCATCTTGAATTAATTTTTGTATAAGGTGTAAGGAAGGGATCCAGTTTCAGCTTTCTACATATGGCTAGCCAGTTTTCCCAGCACCATTTATTAAATAGGGAATCCTTTCCCCATTGCTTGTTTTTCTCAGGTTTGTCAAAATTCAGATAGTTGTAGATATGCAGCGTTATTTCTGAGGGCTCTGTTCTGTTCCATTGATCTATATCTCTGTTTTGGTACCAGTACCATGCTGTTTTGGTTACTGTAGCCTTGTAGTATAGTTTGAAGTCAGGTAGTGTGATGCCTCCGCCTTTGTTCTTTTGGCTTAGGATTGACTTGGCGATGCGGGCTCTTTTTTGGTTCCATATGAACTTTAAAGTAGTTTTTTCCAATTCTGTGAAGAAAGTCATTGGTAGCTTGATGGGGATGGCATTGAATCTATAAATTACCTTGGGCAGTATGGCCATTTTCACAATATTGATTCTTCCAACCCATGAGCATGGAATGTTCTTCCATTTGTTTGTATCCTCTTTTATTTCCTTGAGCAGTGGTTTGTAGTTCTCCTTGAAGAGGTCCTTCACATCCATTGTAAGTTGGATTCCTAGGTATTTCATTCTCTTTGAAGCAATTGTGAATGGGAATTCACTCATGATTTGGCTTTCTGTTTGTCTGTTATTGGTGTATAAGAATGCTTGTGATTTTTGTACATTGATTTTGTATCCCGAGACTTTGCTGAAGTTGCTTATCAGCTTAAGGAGATTTTGGGCTGAGACAATGGGGTTTTCTAGATATACAATCATGTCATCTGCAAACAGGGACAATTTGACTTCCTCTTTTCCTAATTGAATACCCTTTATTTCCTTCTCCTGCCTAATTGCCCTCTTTGCCACATCTTCTTAATCCAGTCTGTCATTGATGGACATTTGGATTGGTTCCAAGTCTTTGCTATTGTGAATAGTGCCTCAATAAACATACGTGTGCATGTGTCTTTGTAGTAGCATGATTTATAATCCTTTGGGTATATACCCAGTAACGGGATCACTGGGTCCAATGGTATTTCTAGTTCTAGATCCTTGAGGAATTGCCACACTGACTTCCACAATGTTTGAACCAATTTACACTCCCACCAATAGTGTAAAAGTGTTCCTATTTCTCCACATCCTCTCCAGCACCTGTTGTTTCCTGACTTTTTAATTATCGCCATTCTAACTGGTGTGAGATGGTATCTCATTGTGGTTTTAATTTGCATTTCTCTGATGACCAGTGATGATGAACATTTTTTCATGTGTCTTTTGGCTGCATAAATGTCTTCTTTTGAAAAGTGTCTGTTCATATCCTTTGCCCAGTTTTTGATGGGGCTGTTTGATTTTTTCTTGTAAATTTGTTTAAGTTCTTTGTAGATTCTGGATATTAGCCCTTTGTCAGATGGGTAGATTGCAAAAATTTTCTCCCATTCTGTAGGTTGCCTATTCACTCTGATGGTAGTTTCTTTTGCTGTGCAGAAGCTCTTTAGTTTAATTAGATCCCATTTGTCAATTTTGGCTTTTGTTGCCATTGCTTTTGCTGTTTTAGTCATGAAGTCCTTGCCCATGCCTATGTCCTGAATGGTATTGCCTAGGTTTTCTTCTAGGGTTTTTATGGTTTTAGGTCTAACATTTAAGTCTTTAATCCATCTTGAATTAATTTTTATATAAGGTGTAAGGAAGGGATCCAGTTTCAGCTTTCTACATATGGCCAGCACCATTTATTTAATAGGGAATCCTTTCCCCATTTCTTATTTTTGTCAGGTTTGTCAAAGATCAGATGGTTGTAGATGTGTGGTGTTATTTCTGAGTGCTCTGTTCTGTTCCATTGGTCTATATCTCTGTTTTGGTACCAGTAACATGTTGTTTTGGTTACTGTAGCCTTGTAGTATAGTTTGAAGTCAGGTAGTGTGATGCCTCCAGCTTTGTTCTTTTTTGCTTAGGATTGTCTTGGCAATGCGGGCTTTTTTTCAGTTCCATATGAACTTTAAAGTAGTTTTTTCCAATTCTGTGAAGAAAGTCATTGGCAGCTTGATGGGTAAAAAAAAATCTTTTTTAGAGATGAGGTCTTGCTGTGTTGACCAGGCTGGTCTCACACCCCTGGGCTCTAGTGATCCTCCTGCCTCGGCCCCCCAAAGTGCTGAGATCACATGCATGAGCTACTGTGCCCGGGCTACATTTCCATTTATGTAGATTTTCCATCAAATAAAAACTTCTAGTTAATGATATGAAAGAAAAAAATAATCCTGAGCTTCGAAGATGATAGTCACACAGTGACAAAACACCTGTATGTTTATGGGACTGTTAGCACTCGCCTTGGGCAGTTACTGCCTGATGTTTTACAATGTACACACCATGTGTGTTAATAACTAGTGCTGTAAGCTACATCTTGATGTTTCTTATTGCTTAATTATCAAGTTGTAGACTCTAAGCAAGATGCATAAGAAGTGGTGCTTATGGAGTTTTCCTTCTCAAGAGCTTCCTCTCTAGTGATAAAATCATCATCACCTGGATTGGAACACTGTACACATTCATGAGGAGAAAAGTGCTCAGCAATAGATGTGGAAAAATCAGTGAGCAATAAATAATTCCATGTATTTTCAGAAAAGAAAAAACGTTTATAAAATCACATTTTTCTACTGATGGCTGTTGTAATTTTATACAATCTGATGGAAAATAAATGTAGTGGTTATCAGAACCTTCTGGTGACATTCCAGGTTTTCTCTCTTGAGCTCTCTACTGTTTCTTTGACGTTCGTGGAGTGTTGGCTTAAAATTTGTTTTCTACACTCTTACCCTGGGGAGATTCTGCATCAGCGGGTCTAAGATGCTGTTATACCATTAGTCTTTTTAATTAGTGCATCAGGCGATTTGCATCAAATTGTTTGGGAAATGTTGCATTTGGATTATAAGTAAAGGCATCAGACAAGAAGTAATTCTTATTGGTGACCAATAATAGCTTAAAATTCAATATAATAATAAAAACAATAGTAACTTAAGATAATACTATTGAATATTTATGAAGCAATTACCATATTTTAGTTCCTCATCTAAATGCTTTTTTTCCATTAACTTGTTTAATCCTCACAAAAGATGGAGGTGCTGCAATTATCTCCTTTCACAGATGAGAAAACAGGTGAAAGGATAAATAATTTGCACCTCCCCTTTCCCCCACTACCCTAGGCACAAAAGTAGTAGATGACAGAGTCAGGCTTTAAACCCTGACATTCTGGCCTCAGAGCTCTTGGCTTAACCAGTGATTTACATGGCTACCGCATGAGTTACAGGCAGTATGGTGTGTTCATTTTGAGGGTTGGAAGGAGTTTTTCTACAAGGCAGTAATGAGGTGTAATCATGGCCCAGTGTCTCAGTCCTTCCTCTTCTTATCTCCTCACCACTCTCTAGCACTAGTGGTCTTGAACTGAGTAAGAGTTGGAAGGCTCTGGCTTGAGCTCTGAAGTGATCATTTGTTAGCGGCAGGAAGGTGGGCATGCTGCAGCCTGTCCTTACTGTGAGTTAATAACACTCCCCCTGGAGTGCAGATCATGGGAGGTGATGCCTGTGAAAGTACCCAGCAGACGCCGGGTGGCCTGTCAGTCATCCTTCGCTTCTTATTCCATCTCACTCTTTGTCACTCATCCTGCTTATTTCTTTTCTTTTTTCTTTTTTTTTTTTTTTTGGGGGACGGAGTCTCGCTCTGTCACCAGGATGGAGTGTAGTGGCGCAATCTCGGCTTGCTGCAACCTCCGCCTCCCGGGTTCAAGCGATTCTCCTGCCTCAGCTTCCCGAGTAGCTGGGACTACAGGCATGCGCCACCATGCCCGGCTAATTTTTGTATTTTTCATAGAGACAGGGTTTCACCATGTTGGCCATGATGGTCTTGATCTCTTGACGTCGTGATCCACCCGCCTTGGCCTCCCAAAATGCTGGGATTACAGGCGTGAGCCACGGCGCCCGGCCCATCCTGCTTATTTCTTACATGCATAAGGGACTCTTCTGCTTTTCTCATGGTCATCTGTTTTTCTTTTTTAATTTTAGTCTTATCTACAGAGTTGTTTTTTTCTCAACTCTACTTTCAATTACTGCAGCATCCTTAGAGTTGCTGTTTTTTCATGTCTTGCCTCTTCTGCCCTTGTGCAACTTGTTCTTGTTGCATATGTATCTGTATTAAAAATAAGTGTTTGCGCCGTCTCCCCGACAGAGAAATCTTACCAAAAAGTTGAACTTAAATTTGGTTAAGGTAATGAAGAAGACATGGGGACATTCCCATTCTTAAAGGATGCAGTTAGCAAAATCCAGACTGTGAAACTCTTTACTGGACCAAAGACATAGTTCTTCAATTAAGAAAGAGGTGTGGAGCAGTAGGGAGGGAGAGGGAGAGAGACTGAAGTGGGGACTCCTTCACAGTTCAAAAGAGACTTAAAAGAGAATTGCAATATGTGGACTGTATATGGATCCTTATTCAAACAAACTATTTAAAAGTTGACAATTATAAGACAAGTACAATATTCAGTGCTGATACAATGTAAAAATTATTTTAAAACATTTTAAGGTATGGTAATAATGAAATATTTATAGGTGAAATGACGTATCTGAGATTTGCCTCAAAATCCCTGGTGAGAGCATGTGGCTAGGTGACCCAGGGGTGATACTTGTTGAAGCTGACTAATAAAAGCATGAGGATTAATTATACCGTACTGTATATTTATATATTTATATATATGTTTGAGGTTTCCTGTCATAAAAATTACACAAAACATGTACTCATAACCTTTCTCCATCTACACAATCATCCAGATTTAACAAAGCAGTTCTCACTTTAAAATTGATTCTAAGGAGTTTTTATTTACCTCATATTAACTATCCACTTCCAGCTTGGCCTGGAAAGATTTTGTTGCAGTATTTTCTGACAGCATTTTCCTAGATAAGCCAACCTTTTTGGAAGCAGTTGCCTCAAGCATCTGTCAATAGAATCTGATCAGATTGGTTAAATTGAATGAATTAAACTGAGGCAAAGTCAAGTGGATGAAAACCTCCTGGTCTTTCACTAAACATCTGCTCCTAGTGACAGGTTCACAAAGGTCACTTTTACTGATTTACCTGAGTTGAATTTGAGGGAGCAGGTGCAGAGACATTGGCTTCTTTTGTCCTGCACCTGCCTTACCTCAGGTAAGTAGAAACAGCTGTTGAAAGCAGAATAGCATTACCCTGTAGGTGGGTCTGGAATGATCCCAAAAACGCATCTCTCTGTGCCGCCTTATTTTTAATAGCTGGTATTTTTGACTTGGCATCACAAAAGAAGCACATTAGAACATCTTAATAATGTACTAATTCTTTGGGGTTTTGACTGGAGTCAGTTAGATAATCATGATTCATTCAAGTTGCTGCACTGAATGCAGTTTACAGCCTAGTGCCATGAGGTGTTCGCTGGCCTTTTGCTTGCCTCAAAGCAAAAGAACAATAGCACTCAACATGCTTGGTCCCCCACTGTATAACTGAATGGTTCAATTTATATCCCATGCCTGTAGCAACTGGTTTCCAATAATCACAATAAAGAGTAAGGGATATATGTGTAGAGATATATGGCTGGATTATTCAGGTGGGGAGGGCCTGACTATGGGGGAAGGATAATGTAAATTTCAAAGTGTAAATATGTCATTGCGTAATTTTTTGTTCTGGGCATAGTTACATTTATTTATATTGTTTCTAAGGCTTTCTATCTGATAGTATGTAGAATATGCAGTGGTTACATACTTCTGTAGTCAAATGAAGCAACTATTCTCCTATTTGCTAAATCTGTGTGCCTTGAGATAATATATTTAGCATCTCCATCCTCAATTGCCTATTCTGCAAAATGAGGATAATAACAGAACTAACTTCATAGAGTTGTGATAAGGATAAAAATGAAGAAATGTATGCAGAGAGCTAAGCACAGTCTTGGGCATGGAGTAGGTGCACAAGAACTCATGATAATGATGATGATGATGATGATCATGAGTAATTGTATAGTAGTATGTGAACAAAAAGATTGAGTTGTTTCTTACTAGAGCAGGAATTAACATTATTTTATGTTAATAATGCAGTTCTTGTCGAAGCATTCAAATGGTGTGATTATAAATGGAATTATAAATACATAGAAAAGAAATATGTTTCATATTTTTGACATGTAATTGTGTGCTGAGTACATTTTAATCAAAGACAGAATGGAATTGCTGTCAAGGATATTGGTAGTTCATTAGCTTATTGACTGCACACTAAGTATCTAAAGTGTTATTTTGGTGACAGCCTGATGCATTAATTTCTAGGTCAGCATATTATTGACCTCAACTATTTAATTCTTTAAAAAATTACCTTAACTATTTTTTGGTCAGATATTGTTTTATAAAATCAGTATATATTCAATGAAAATTATTTTCTCCTTACCGTACCATTCAGATGGTCTTCCTAAATTAACAGTGGTAAATTTACCAGTACTAGAACTTGGAAGAATTAACCTCTTAGCCTACACCCCATATACTTTTTTTTTTTTTTTTTGCTGTGTTTTAAACATATAATGGATATTTCTTTATGTGGCCTCAGGGAGAAACTTATTAATACTTCAAATTTTTTTTTACAGGTTTTAAGTGTAAGCTGCTCTGGTTTTATAAAAGAAGTTTGAGTGATGCTTTTCTTTATAAAGGCTACACTTCTGAATCAGAGATTTTCCATTTGGGAAGTTTGAAGAAGGTCTTTCACTTCATGTTGAGTGTTACAGGTTTAACAACTGCCCCCATTGTAGAGATAATGGTTAATTTCTCCTCTAAGTTATACACTTCTAAACTTTAGTTTTTTACAAAAATAACACATAAAATACAAAATGTGGTGGCTCACACCTGCAATCCCAGCACTTTGGGAGGCCAAGGCAGGAGGATATTTTGAGTCCATGAGTTCAAGACCAGTGTGGGCATCATAGTGAGACCCTGTGTTTTAAAATATATATACAGTATAGGTAAGATAACTGATACTGGTGAATTTTCCTCAGAGAATAAACAATCTTAGTTTTGTCATGTGCTCTTTAGATTCTTTTTGTTTTTGTTTTTTTAATGAAATAATATGTTACAGATAAAGTTGAAGTTCTCTATCACCTCCTACCAGGTTCTCTTCACCTGCTTCTCTACCAGAAGTAACTGCTGCCGTGAATCTGTTGTGTATCTTTTTTCTCTATGTGTATGTTTTGTGAGTTTATAATATTAAATAATGGTTTTATACTCTCAAATATTTTTCAGCTTTGCTCTTTTCACTCACTGTTTTCTTTTATGGACCTATCCATATTTGTCCATATATCTGTTTTACTTATTTTAATAGCTTTATAGTATTCCATCATGTGAATTTACAACTTACTCATCTGGTAATGGATATTTGGGTTGTTTCCAATTACAAACAATGCAATTGTAATAAACATTTGCACTTATTTCCTTTTATACACATATGAGAGTTACTTCAGGATTCCTTACCTGTAAATGAAATTGTGGGTTAATGAATATGCTTATTTTCCACTTTGGTGGATATTACCTAAATGCACTCCTGTACTTCTCTCAGTAATGTATGTTTCCATTTCCCCATACGCTTGCTCAGCTATTCATTTTTAGAATTCAGAATCTAAAGTATCTATCAGAAGAATGAACTCAAATGCCTTACATCTTTGTAGGAAAGATGGACATAAATACAGATGCATTCATTCAGTATGTTCTTATCATCATCATGTTGATGATTTCCAGAGGAGATTTCAAGATTTGCAAGTAACCTCTAACATCAACAGTTGTGAGAAGTCTGTCATGTCTCCATCTCTTTAGCATGGTTAAACTACCACTGTTTATAATCATTCCTGGAGAGAAAGGGAATGGCTTCCCAAAACAACCCTTCTGCAAGCACTACCATACCCAAAAACATATCCGGTTGCGTGATTACTATGGAAATATGCATATTTCAATAGTCACTCCTGAAAGTTTTGTCCCTCAACTTTCTTTATCCAGTGGCCCTTTTGATAAATATTTTATTTCTCTCTCTCCACTGCAGCCTCTGATATGCCACCACTTACATCTGGTCTCCAACATTATTGGGAATATGTAAAACAAACATATAAAAATAGCATTCTGAGCAATGACTGAAAGGGAACACTGACAGATAAAATTGAAGAGATTGGGATTGGAAATGGCTTCTTTTTTTCTTTTTTTTCTTTTTTTTTTTTGAGATGGAGTCTTGCTCTGTTGCCAGGCTGGAGTGCAGTGGCGCGATCTTGGCTCACTGCAACCTCTGCCTCCCAGGTTCAAGCGATTCTCCTGCCTCAGCCTCCCGAGTAGCTGAGACTACAGGCTCCTGCCACCACGCCCGGCTAATTTTTGTATTTTTAGTAAAGACGGGGTTTCACCGTGTTGGCCAAGATGGTCTCGATCTCTTGACGTCATGATCCACCCACCTTGGCTTCCCAAAGTGCTGGGATTACAGGTGTGAGCCACCACGCCTGGCCTCTTTTTTTCTTTTGAAGTCATTTTATGCAACTTAAAAATGGGGTAGGAAGAATAGATAAGAAATCTTGACCAAAACAAATTCGTAAGTCCAATAGTTGAATACATTCGTTTGATATAAAATGCATATTTTTGTAATTGCTTAAATGAGTAGTTTCTAGTGCTAAGTAAAATAAAGAATATTTATTTTAAATCAATAATGAAAACCATGGTTTGAGTTTTTTGGCTTAGAAATAAATATATATAGCCATGTTTGATTTGTAAACTCATCAAATTAATGTGGTTCATTCACTTTTCAGTTGACATTCCAGTTTAGGATTCTGTGTACCACTGTTGGAAACTGAGACTACCAGATACTACCAAGTTGGGGATGGAAGGTAGGAGGGATCACCGAGATGAAAGCTCCCTCCCTCCCCACTCCCTACCTTTCTCAAAATAAATCTGTCTTCTCAAAGAGAGCTGTGACCTTGGAACTCTGTTATGTACAATTCAATCAGATGAAAGTGTTCTTGGATTTGGAGGATGGTTTCAGAAATTATTTTCTACTTGGACCTGTGCCTTAGTCTACTTGGACTGCTATTACAAAATGCCTTCGAATGAGTATAAACAGCATGGATTTACTACTCACAGTTCTGGAGGCTGGGAAATCTAAGATCATGGTGCCAACAGATTCAGTATCTCATGAAGGCATGCTCTTGCCTTCAAAAATGGTCCCTTCTAGCTGTTTATTCACATGACAGAAGGGGTGAACAAGCTTTCTTGGGCTTCTTTTATAAGGACACTAATCCCATTCCTGAGGGGAATAGCTGTCATGACCTAATCACCACCCAAAAGGCCCTTTAATTAAAGTTGATTCACTTGTAGACATTTGTTCAGAAATGAGTAAGTCAAATGGGACACCACAAGAAAAGAGACTGTATTTCCTGACCCCCAGTAGGAATGAATTGGGCACGAGTGGAGGTAGAAAGATGCAGGCTCAGGTGAAGAAGTGATTAGTATGCCAAGCCCCTTAAAGCAGAGGCCTCCCAATCCTGCTGCAAGCCAGAGTGAGAATGAGGCCACATGTCCCGGCCTCTTTTGACCTTGGGAATCTAGTGGGCAGCCAGGTGCCTCAGATAACATACATCTGTAATATAGAAAAAACAAGCATCAGGGAAGTCTTCCTAGAAATAGCTCTAATTTTGTATCTTTTTTCCACCAATCTTCAGTTATATATTCAGATAAGTCTACTTTTTTAGTAAGGGACTACAACATTATCCTAATTATATAGGCAAAAGTCTTCGTGTATGTGTAGAAAAAAGACTGAATTGAGATAAAATAATCTTAGTGATTATTATCTCTCAGTGGTGGGATTAAGTTATTTAAATTTTATATTCTATGGAATATTTACAGCAAGTGTTCATTATCTTTATTTCCTACAGTGAGCATGAATTACCTTTCTTTTCCTAATTATAAAATAATTAAAAGTACATTTATTTCATTATTAATTAAAAATACATTTTTAAAGTAATTAAAATACAATAAAAATCTATTTAAGATTGGATTATATGAATGACTCAGTCAAAGGTCTGATGAATTGATAAAAGTAAAATTTCCAGTTCTTTGGAGAAAACCATGAAAATGTTGCTGCCCTTTAGGGTACAGTCTTGTTAATCAACAGATCTTTACTCATTTACTTCTAGGTGTGGAAGGATGGCCCAGCTCCTCTTGGGTGTATAATTAGTTTGTGACAGCTGCCTTCTGTAATGTGGGACTTCTTGGGCTCTTTTTACTGTTTTTACTGAATTTTGTTTCATTTGCTTCCGTTTACCTCCCTGTCTCTTGTTGGTTTGTATATGTGTGTTCCTGTTCTGCTTGTCTTTATCCCTCTAGATACTCTCCTGGTCCTTAGTTATTTAGTAAATTTCATCCTGTCTGCTCATTCACGTCCCTCACCTCCAACCATGCCTCCTATGACATTGGGAATTCTTGTTCTTGATTGTGTAGCCGTCTCCGGTTGGGATACTCTGAATGAGATGTGTAGGCATGCTAGATCATGACTGGAGCAGCTTCTCTAAATGTGACTGCCATTGCGACAGTGGCCTCCTGCTTAGGCTTTCCCTGGGTTCTTGTCAAGAATGAGCTCGTTTTTATAAGGGGTATTATAATTCTGAAGTGGCCTTACTCCTGACTATTGATGGTAACTATTTTTCTTGGCATCTGAAATCAAAGAGATGGAAACCTGGTCCCTCCTTCTAAATTCTATGGATTCAGTAGGATTAGGAATGCTTACTGAGAGTACTGATAAACCAAACATTACTTATGTCTCATCATGAAAATTATTGAGTAAAATAATGTTTTGTGAAGTCAATCATATATAAACTTTTTTATTTTTACATATAAAATTCCCTATTTAAAATAATTTTATGATTAAAGCTTTTATAAAATAATTTTCACCTAATTTGTGTTGCTCAAAGGAGCTTATGCTAAGATTCAAGGGCTCCCAGGGTTTTCCCTGTACAGAATATTAGTTCCAAGAGGTATCTTGAGGATCACCTTACTAAATACCACATTTTCTTTGTATAGAAATGGAGAGTCAGGGGGCTGCGTGACTTTCTCATGTTATATGACTAACTCTAGTGAACACAGGCCAATCAAGACACAGTTTCCTAGGATCCTTTTTCTTCTAATTCTTTTTTTTTTTTTTTGATGGAGTCTCGCTCTGTCGCCCAGGCTGGAGTGCAGTGGCACAATCTCTGCTCACTGCAAGCTCTGCCTCCCGGGTTCAAGTGAGTCTCCTGCCTCAGCCTCCCCAGTAGCTGGGACTACAGGTGCCCGCCACCACACCTGGATAATTTTTGTATTTTTAGTAGAGACGGGGTTTCACCATGTTGGCCAGGATGGTCTCAATCTCTTGACCTCGTGATCCACCTGCCTCGGCCTCCCAAAGTGCTGAGATTACAGGCTGGAGCCACTGCGCCCGGCCCTCTAATTCTTTAGCCACCACGCCACAGTACGTCTTGTTAATGAGGTGTTATTTTCAGGGCATAATTTGTCTTGTTCTTGCTGCAGTGGATCTTGTGAACAGAATGATGCTGCTTTTTAAAACCACTTACTGGTAAAATAATATTTACCTGGTACAATGCTAAGCAATTTCTATGTCATTAATTTTGTTTTTATTCTCTGGTTGGGTGTGGTGGCTCACGCCTGTAATCCCATAACTTTGGGAGCCTGAGGCAGGCAGATCACCGAGGTAAGGAGTTTGAGACTAGCCTGGCCAACATGGTGAAAAACCATTTCTACTGAAAAATACAAAATTAGCTGGGCATGGTGGCCCATGCCTATAATCCCAGCTACTTGGGAGACTGAGGCAGGAGAATCACTTGAACCCAGGAGGCAGAGGTTGCAGTGAGTCAAGATCATGCCACTGTACTCCAACCTGGGCGACAGAGCGAAACTCCGTCTCAAAAAAACATTTAAAAAATTTTTATTCTCATAACTCTGTGAAGTTGTTACTATTATCCTCATTTTACTGATGAGGAAACTAAGGCAAAGAGGATCTAAGCGATCTGACCAAGGTGACACAAATGTTTACTTTTATGACCATGCTGTGTCTGCTTTAAGCATTGATAAAATGCTCAATGATTAGAGATGCTAGCACCCTCTGTTCTTACTATTGTAGGGAACCATTACAATTCTGCTTTACCTTCTCAGTATTCTAGTCTTCAACTTTTTACCTGTAATAACTTTTATTGAGAGAGTTTAAAATTAAATA
The DNA here is from genome assembly GCF_028858775.2 of Pan troglodytes. Taxonomy (NCBI): domain Eukaryota; kingdom Metazoa; phylum Chordata; class Mammalia; order Primates; family Hominidae; genus Pan; species Pan troglodytes. The sequence continues at coordinate 26,850,866 of NC_072403.2, forward strand.
GCCTGTCTCCTTTCGATTTATACTATATAGAATTTGGCACATAGATGCTACCTTAGACATTGTGTGTTTGGCTCAATCCTTATTTAAAAAAAGGGGGCAAAAAACATAAAATTATTCTAAAGCTAATTTCTGAGGCCAATCTGTAAAGTGATGCAGTGAAAACCATTTTTTGATGGCTCCTACCATTTAAAAGATAGTCTTCCAACTGCTGTAGTGAAATATGTCAGTGCTAATGATTCTGCTGCTTTAGTAAGCTGTGAGAAGCACAAGGCTTCTCTCCTGATCAGTACTGTCACATGGCCGTGTTCTGATGCAGTATGCAAATAACAGCACCAGCATCGTAAGTAGATATTGCTAGTGGCACATCATATATGGGCTACTTGAGAGAAAAAGGCTGCTGTTAAATTTAATGATGAGGCTGAGTGTCGTTAACTGTGTGCTTATTCAAAGAGTTTCCCCCTGAAACATCTGTTCCCCTGTCAGATATGTCACTTTTAAGCAACACCTGTGCAGTAGTCATTTCCAAGTTTCTTTTCATGCAATCACCTTGTTTTTTGCTAATGGACTTCTTGGTAAAGGAGGAAAATGCAAACTTTCTTTTTCAACATCTTACTGTAGTATCCCTGCCTAAGTAATGTGCTGTAGAAGTTAAAAAAATGAATAACATTTCTTAAGGGAATGTTTTATAAACACATGATAGAATATTTTATCATTGGTGTAAATTTGTGTCCTGAGAGTTAAATACTAAAATGAAAAATCATTATCCTTTAGTTATTGCATAATTTGTAATAGTTTCAGTAGCAGTCATATACTGAAAATCAATGAGACGTGTCATCTTTCATATTCATGACAAGGTAATGTCCATTGGATCTCATGTATTATTATATGAACATTGGAGTTTTCTTTGAAGTCTAGCGATGATTGTCTCACTGGTGCTTGCTCTGTGTGGGTGAGAGAGAGAGAGGCCAGGAGAGGACAGGAGAACGGGCATGTGGGCAGAGACTTGTCCGAGAGACAGATAAACATATTAAGTAGCCCTTTTGGTGATGTACATATATGAAGATAGTATTTCTGCGACTGTTGCCTCCATTTGCAGAGTCTGTTTTTTTCCTCTTGGATTTTTATTTAATATTTTTATTCAACTATAACATATATACAAGAAAATGAACAAATCTTCAGTGTATAGTTTAGTGATATTTTACAAATTGGACATAACTATGTCACCAGCACTCAGATTAAGAAACAGCTTTAGAGGCCAGGCGCTGTGGCTCACGTCTGTAATCCCAGCACTTTGGGAGGCCAAGGCGGGCAGATCACAAGGTCAGGAGATCAAGACCATCCTGGCTAACATGGTGAAACCCTGTCTCTACTAAAAATACAAAAAAAAAAAAAAAAATTAGCCGGGCGTGGTGGCGGGCGCCTGTAGTCCCAGCTACTCGGGAGACTGAGGCAGGAGAATGGTGTGAACCTGGGAGGCAGAGCTTGCAGTGAGCCGAGATTGCGCCACTGCACTCCAGCCTGGGCAAGAGTGCGAGACTCCATCTGGAGAAAAAAAAAAAAAAGAAAAGAAAAGAAACGCAGTTTTTCCAGCAACTCAGAAACTGGGTTCTTCTCTTTTCTTTCCTAGTTGTTTTTTGTTTGTTCGTTTGTTTTTTTCTGAGACAGAGTCTCTCTCTGTCATCCAGGCTGGAGTACCATGGCGCAATCTCAGCTCACTGCAACCTCTGCCTCCCGGGCTCAAGCAATTTTCATGCCTTAGCCTCCTAAGTAGCTGGGACCACAGGTGCATGCCATCATGCCCAGCTAATTTTGTATTTTTAGTAGAGATGGGGTTTCGCCATGTTGGCCAGGATGATCTCAAACTCCTGGTCTCAAGTGATCTGCCTGCCTCGGCCAGAAACTAGTTTCTTATCTTTCAGCTGTCCGTCTACAGTAACCACTGTCCCCCTGACTTCTAACACTGTGGATTATTACTGTCTTTGTAAATGACCAAGTTGGAAATGTTGAACTTTATCTCAAGAACCTTTATTTCAAGGTTTTAGCAGTGAAATGACATCATCTGATTTGCATTTCCAAAGGATCAGTAGCTGCTGTGTGGAGAATAAATTGTAGGGGTTCAGAATGTAAGTGGAGGGACCAGAGAAGAGGCTACTTAAAGAAATCACGTGGTGGATTCACACACACACACACACACACACACACACACACACACAAAATGTGTTTATTGGGCCGTTAATAAACTGAGTTTAGCTATGAGGTATGAGTAAGAGAGGGAGACATTAATAGTTCCCAGGTTTATGGATAAGGTACAATGTACTGAACATGGAAGACTGGAAGAGGCAACTATTTGAGCAAGTTCTGGAGTTCCAGTTTGAACATGTTATTTTGAAATGCCTGTGAGATATCAAAGGGGAATTCCCAAGCAGGCAGTTGAATATATGGCTATATCTGGAGTTTGAAAAAGGAATCTGGAATGCAGATGTAAAATTGACCATTATTTACATATAGATTATATATAAAACCATAATATTGGTGAAATTGCTTAAGGACAGGGTGTAGAGTAAAAACAAATGACAATATGGGTATGGCATACAAAAAGGGAGAGATAGAAAAGAGGGAGCTTTCCAAAAGGCAATAACAGAAGAATGGTTATTGGTAAGGGGGGTGACGGCAGGTCATTTGGGTGGTCTAAGTGGGTGATGGATGAAGAGTGCATTGGGACAGAACCCATCCAGGAGAGCAGCCGTATGCTTAGTTGTGATCCTAGAGCTTTTCCCATAAGTAGTAAGTCATTTTTCTGTCTTCTACTTGGGCTGTCACTGTATTCTATAGACTGAATGACATTCATTGTAACAGGAAGTTAGCAATTTTTTGAGGGAAGATGTGCAAGTTTGAATATGTGACTTCAGGGTGAAAAAATCAAATTATTTTTAACATATCTGCTTGCCAGGCCTATTCACCAAAAATTGATGCCAAATGTCTACATTTGAACAGCCAAACTAAAAACACCTCTCTTCTCATTCTCTCTGTCACTCCTGCTCTCTCTAACACACAAACGCAGACACACACGAACAACTTTAATGGTGAATATCTTAATTTCTGTTTCAAAGCTTTTCTGAGGATGTTAGTCTTTGAAATACTCTCTCCTTTAATCTTCCCAAGCATCATTATTTGGAGATGTGTTCTTGAATAAAGTGCTGCTGGAATTGGTAAGCACATGTTCATTACTTTACTCAGCCTTAGTTCCTTTGAGACTTTATAATTGAATATTAGTAATACATATCATTTTAGAAGTGTTCAGAGATCTTGATGTTCCCTTTTTTAGCTTTGCTGCTTTCACAATGCTCCTTATATATTTACCGAAGAAGGTGAGATGATTTTCTGCTCCTATATGCTTTAGTTTGATTTCTCAATCATGATTGCATTTTCTATATACTTGAACACAGTGCCTGAGGAGAAAATTCTGATAACAAAGATGCTGCTTCTAAATAGAAAATGAGTTTTATTCAGAAGTGCTTATAACCCTCCCTCTGGAACAAATGAAACTGAAGCCCATGTGCATTTATATCACGGAGCAGAGTTGGGCTTGCTTTGTTTTTTCATAATAAACATAAGTCCTTCTGGGATTAGAAATTATAGTCTGAAAAGTGACTATGCAGAAGAGGATTCTGGGAAGATGGCAGAGTAGAAAGCACCAGGAATCTGTCTCCCCAACTAGACAACAAATGCACTGACAGAACCTGTTTGATGTAACTGTTTTGGAACTCTGAATCTACTAAAGATGTACAATTTCCAGTGGAAGGCTAGGATGGTGAATTGTGGTTATGTTTGGTCCTTAGCATGGTAGCAGCTACACACCCCTATCCCTCAGCCTTGGGGTAGGCAGCCATACACTTGGTCTAAGAGAAGCTTGCAGGCAGCTTGCACAATGTAGGGTGCACAATAAGGATCCAGATATTGGAGATGTGGGTGCTGATTGCTGCTTTTGATCAAGAGCTGCAAACAAAGTGGTGGGCAACCATTGTTTTTGTGCCCTCCCTGCATTGTTGCAAGCCCCTCCTCCTTTAACTGATGTGAGTTTCAGGGAATTTAAAGGTCTAGTCCAGGGCTGGGCATGGTGGCTCATACCTATAACCCCAACACTTTGGGAGGCCAAGGTGGGAGGATTGCTTGAGCTCCGAACTTCAAGACCAGCTTGGGCAACATAGCGAGACCCCATCTCATAAAGAAAAAAAAGATTCAGTCCCTTTTTCACCCCTTCATTTTTTTCTATTTCCATTTTGGGAGCCAGATCCTGGAAACTAGGGCATTCCAAAGCAACTGGACACGTATGAGGAAAGTTAGAAAGTCACTACATGTGGTTCTGGCATGGTGGCTCATACCTGTAATCCCAGCACTTTGGGAGGCTGAAGCAGGTGGATTACCTGAGGTCAGGAGTTTGAGACCAGCCTGACCAACATGGAGAAACCCCATCTCTACTAAAAATACAAAATTAGCCAGGTGTGGTGGCACATGCCTGTAATCCCAGCTACTCGGGAGGCTGAGGCAGGAGAATTGCTTGAACCCAGGAGGCGGAGGTTGCGGCGAGCCAAGATTGCGGCATTGCACTCCAGCCTGGGCAACAAGAACAAAACTCCGTCTCAAGAAAAAAAAAAGAAAAAAGAAAGTCACTACATGGGGCCAGGAAGACGCACAGACTCAGAAAAGATCTGAGAGGACCTTAAGTTTACACCTCAGGCAGATTATTGACTTAGAGACTGCCTATATCAATCAAATCAAATCAAAACAAAACAAAACCAAAAGCCGCAGCAAACCCTTGGGAAGGAAGAAAATTTCATTTCCAGAATCACCGCATTATTAGATTCAAATGTCCAGTTTTCAGCCAAAAGTCACAAGGGATACAAAGAAACAAGAAAATGTGTCCCACTGAAAGGAAAAAATAAAACCAACAAACTGTTCCTGTTAAAAATCTGATGGCCTGTATTTTAGACAAAGACTTTAAGATAACTGTCGTAAAGATGTTCATGAACTAAAGGAAGACATGAGGAAGTCAAGAAAACAATGTATAAACAAAATAGAAATATTAAGAAAGAGATAGACAACCTATAAAGAAGCCGAAAATAAATTTTAAAGCTGAAAAATACCATAACTGAAATAAGAAATTCACTAGAGAGATTCAAAGACAATTGTGAGCAGGCAGAAGAAAGAATTTGAATTTGAAAATAGGACAATCAAAATTATCAACTCTGAGGAACAGAAAAAAGAATGAGGAAACATGAATGGAGTATAAGGGACCTGTGGAACCTTACACCATGAAACAGATCAACATGTGCATTGTGGAAATTCCAGAAGAGAGAAAGGGGCAATGAGAATATTTGAGGAGATAATGGTGGAAAACTTCCCACATTTGATGAAAGACATGAATGTAAACATCCCAGAAGCCCAGCGAACTCCGAGTAGGATGAACTCAGAGACCCACATTGAGACACATTATCATCAAACTGTCGAAACAAAAAAGGAGTATCTTGAAAGCAGCAAGAGAGAAGCAACTCTTCACATGCAAAGGAACCACAGTGAGATTCTCCACAGATTTCTCCTCAGAAACCTTGGAGCCCAGAAGCCAGTGGGCCAACATAAAAGAAAAAAGAAAAAACAAAACAACACAAAACAAACCCAGACAGCCAAAGAACCTATATCTAACGAAACTGTTCTTCAAGAGTGAGATGGAAAATAAGACATTCTCAGGTAAACAAAAGCTGAGGAAGTTTGTTACCACCAGACTTACCCTGTAAGAAATACCAAAGAGAGTCCTGCAGATTGGCATGAAAGGACACTAGACAATAACCTGAAACCCTTTGAAGAAATACACATCTCAGTAAAGATAAAGGCATGGGAAATTATTAAAGCTAGTAGTAGTATTGTAACAACAGATTGTAACTCCACTTTTTGTTTTCTACATGATTTTAGAGAGTAACGACTAACATTTTTTAAAAAGGCGATTGTTAGTCTAAAAGCTAGTATTATTATAACTTTGGTTTGTAACTCCCTGTTTTGTTTTCTATATAAGAGACTAATGCATTTAAGTTTGTTTTTTTTAATTTATGTTTTCGGACACACAACATATAGAGGTATAATTTTGTAACATAAGCAGTTGAAAGGAGTGAGGACAGATTTAAAGGAGCAGAGTTTTTGTATGTTATTAGAGTTAAGCTGGTATAAATCCAAATTAGAGTGCTATAAGTTCAGGATATTAAATATAATTTCCAATGCAACCACAAAGAAAATACATATAAAATACACAGATGTTCCTCAACTTATGATGGGGCTACTTCCCAATAAACCCATTGTAAGTTGAAAATATCTAAGCTGAAAATGCATTTAATACCCTGTTAAACCCATTATAAAGTCAAAAAGTTGTAAGTTGAACCATTGTCCATACACTCCTCAACTTATGATGGGGTCATGTCCAAATAAACCCACCATGAAGTTAAAAATTATAAGTTGAACATTAAAAGTCAGGGACCATTTGTATACAAAAGGAAATGAGAAAGGAATTTAAACATTGTTTCACCACAAAAAAGCATCTAAACACAAAAGAAGGCAGTAATATGGAAAATGAGGGACAAAACAAATAACAAAGTGGAAGAAGTAAGTCCCTTCTTATCAGTCAGAGTCTGACATATACTAGAACACAGAAGGAAATTCTAACAAATGCTACACCATAAATGAACCTTGAGGATGTTAATATTAAGAGAAAAGAGCCAGTCACAAAAAGACGGATTATAACAGATATATAACACATTATGCAATTATAACTCATATGAAATTGTACATACACATTATAACACATACATGAGTACTTAAAGTAGTCAAAATCATAGAAACAGAAAGGAAAATAGTGATTCTCAGGGATTGAGAGTAGACGGAATTGGGGAGTTATTGTGTAATGGATATAGAGTTTCAATTTGGCAACATGAAAAAGTTCTGAAGATTGATGGTTGGTGATGGTTGCACAACAATATGAATCATTCAATATGTCTTAACTGTATACTTAAAAAATGTTTAAGATGACCAGCCTGGGCAACATGGCGAAACCACGTCTCTATAAAAATATAAAATTTGGCCAGGCATGATGGCATGTGCTTATAGTCCCAGCTACTTGGGAGACTGAGGCAGGAGAATCGCTTGAGCCCAGGAGGTAGAGGCTGCAGTGAGCCGAGATTGTGTCACTGCACTCCAGTTTGGATGACAGAGTGAGACCTTGTCTCAAAACAAAAACAAAATTAGTTAAGATGATACATTTTATGTTATATGGAACATAACGTTAAAAATTTGAAAAAAAATGACTATGAAGAAAAAATAGTAATAAAAACTTCCAAAAGACAAAATAAAAAATACTCCTAGGTAGTCCTCCAACAGTTGTGGACTAGGAGGTACATGTAGCAGTTAAGGGTTAATCAAGGGAAGCCAAACCACTGTGAGCCATGGGACTAAGGGTTTATTATAGGAATGAGAGCTCCCCTGTGTGTGAGGAGCTGAGTGGCGGCGGGAGGGCCAATGGGGAGTTGGGGCATCAGAGGAGTCAGCAGCCAGGGAGTCAAAAGCTGAGCACAGCCCACCACCCGAGGTGGATGGGAATGGGAAGGTCCTGGAGGGCCTTGGGGAGCATGCCTCTGTGTGGCAGCTGCTTCTGTGGGTTTGCTGCCAAGCACTTCTTGTAGGCACCATGCCACTGTTGGTCAATAGGGTCCACTGGGGCAGAAGAGCTGGACACAGAATGGAGAAGAGTAAGGATGAGCTGGGAACGCTGACATCCATGGCTCTGTCACCACTTCTCCCCATAATGACCTTCATTCAGAGAGCACTGGCTGCAGCTTCACTTTTGCTCCAAAACTTGTGCAGATTTCTTCTAGGGCCAATATTAACCCAGAACCTTACCAGCGTAGGGCCTTCTGGGAACTCCAGCATAACCATGGGCACAGAACAAACTACCGCAATGTGGAATCTAAATAAATCATATAGGCTTCTGAAAATTGATTTTTTTTTCTCTACCACTTCAAATACCAGAATTATTGAATGGAGACAAAAGAAAGGCTAATGTATTTTTCACTAGAAGGTAAATGACAGTCTTGAATATGCAGATCACCATAATAAGAATTGAATTCTGTCTGTATTTATCACATTTGGATGGGCCTAAATGTAATTACTTGAAAATATTTAGCATTGATTAAAAATGTCACATTTTGTTTAAGATAGGAATTATAAATACAAATTTAATCAAACAAAATGAATTCCTTGCTGAATCTTGACTGGTTGGCAAATGAAAAGGTACACTGGGCTAGACATCACTTGATCTAGTTTTAAAAGCAGTTGTGTCATAAACCAACTATGTGACTTTGCATAAATATTTAGTTTTTTTATCTTTAGATTATTTATAAAAATTAAAAAAATATGTAGAAACAATGAAGCATTATATAATCTTGAGATATTACAATGTCTTTAGGGAAAAAGGTTTCCTCCAGTTGACAGTAAGTTGACTTATACAATAAACATTTTAATCCTAAGTAATAATCTTCTAATGAATAGACTGCATTACATATTAAATCAAATTCCATTGTCTGTCTTAAAGTGATTGCAATGTGACAGTTCTTATTAAAATTTAAATAATCTTATTTCTTGATTATTTTTCTAAGAGGAATTTTCATTTGTATTTTCCATGAAAGTGGTGGTTTTGCTTCAGTCATGAGAATATGATTCATTTTGAACCCTAGAAGTTGCATTCTTGGGTGTCATGCTACACTATGATTGAATGAGTACCAGACATTAGATCTGTTTCAATGCATTTTTGAACGTTCTGGCTGTTCCCCCTTGGTTGTTGCTGCATCCTTTTCTAATAAACAAACTATATTAAATAAAAATGCAAACACCATAATTTAAAACCCTAAAGCTAAAATCATCTGTAATAGAATGAATGTGTGTATGTGTGATTTATGATATGAAATTGTATGTATATGTATCTATATATGTGTGCATGTATGTGTGTGTGTGTGTATTACTCTTGTTGAATTTAAGCCCCTATGGTACAGAATTCAAATTACACAGAGCTCAGAAATCCTTCCAAACATCTAGTACAAGAAGAAAATTGGGATTAGGGAATCAGAATTGATGATGGGACCAAAAATGGGTCAGACCGTCCAAAGAATATATCCCAGATCAGCATCCTTTCGAATTAATCCAGTGAGTCTTTACTTACTCGCTGTAATTTAGTTTTGTAAACCAATGTTGTTTTGCTTTAAAAGGCCGCTAGTTACATCTAAGCTATTATTGCTTATGCAGTCAATGAGATTTACTTAAATGCTTTAGGTGCTTTATTTAAAATCAGCATAAAACACAGATTTTATTTTAGTGTGGTTTTTGCCTTGGTTTTGCTTGTTATTTTATTTTTTCAGTGTTGGAAACATATTTCAATGCTTTGAGCTATAGCTAGACCACCCACAAACTAGGCACAGTTCTGCCCTCAGAGCCTATACTTGTAGGAAGGAAGATTATTTCCCTGTGCCAGGGAGGTTGAGAATGCAGAGGCAGAGGGAGCACCTTCCTAGGTAGGCCTCGGGTAGTGTTAAAGAAGACATGGTGCCAGGAGGGACTGAGCAGCAGGTCCTATTTCCTTGAAGAGGGTGGCCTTGGTCATAGTGTACTATGAGTTTAGCAGGTTTGCACCTGGCATTGGAATAAGCCCACGGGAAAACAGTCTTACTAATACAATGATTAAATCCACTTTCACCTCCCCAGAAGATAAGCATTATTTGTAATTATCTAGTCATTTCTCCTACATTCTCATATTCTAAATTAGAAAAGCATTTGTTAATCCCAGCAGTTTATGTTTTGATTTTGTTTTCACTTTATCATTCTTCCTTTTACTTCTTATACTAATAGCTCTAACTGTTCCTTGTCCTCATCTAATCCATTGCTTCCCAGATGTCTTTGAAAAGAATGACTTGAGCTACTGGTTAAACATAGCTTTCCAGACATCTTCAATGGAGAACATGATTCTGTGGGTCTGGGATGGAGCCTGGGAATTTGTATTCATAACAAGTACCTCAGATAGTTCTTATGGGAGACATTTAGGTAATGCTGCCTGACCTTGAGAGCTCAGCGTGGCAATGCAACCCACCTGTGGGTAGAGGGCCAGCTTAGGAAATAAAAATACAGGAGGCTCATGGGATATGCCTAGGCTGAAAATAGTCCATTGTTTATTGGAAATTTAAATTTAACTGGGTGTCCTATCTGGCAACCTTTCCTGTGGAGAAAATAGATTCGTGGTGCAGAAGTAGCTGTTCAAATTTGTTACCTGGGGCCAGGTAGAGTCTGTCTGGCCAGGAATTAGATTAGAGTTCTCTTGGACTTCAATGCAGGTGTTACCTCAGACCCCCTCTGTGTGCCCTGATTTGCTGGCTTTTTTGATGGAGCATGGTGTTGTGGGTTAAATAGTGTCACCCCAAAATACATATTTTGAAGTTCTAACCCTGAATACCTCGGAGCATGAGTTTATTTGGAGACAGGGATTTTCACAGAAGCACAAGTTAAAAATGAAGTCATTTAGGGTAGGCTCTAATCCAATCTGATTGATGTCCTATAAAAAGCAGTAATTTGGAGATAGACACATGCACACAGGGAGAAGAGCATCATGTGAACATGAAGGCAGTGATCAAGGTGATGCTTCTACTGGTTAAGGAACCCCAAAGATTGCCAGCAACCCACCCAAAGCTAGGGCAGAGGCCTGGAAGAGATTGTCTCTTACGGGCCATAGAATGAAACACCCGTGGGCTTGCACCTCTAGCCTTCAACAGGAATTTCTGTTGTTAAAGCCACCCTGTTCGTAGTACTTTGCTAGGGCAACCCCAGCAAACTAATGCATGTAATGCAAACTAATAGCCTTTGTAGAGTAGTGGTCATGTGCCAGATACTTTATATGGAGTATCTAATTTGCTATTTATGATAACGAGTAATGCTATTCATTAACTCCATTTCATGAATGAAAACTAAAGCTCAGTAAGAGAACATGTTGTGGTATAGTCAAATAGTAGCTACCCACTAAGTAGTGGAACCAAGAATCAAGTCCAGGTCCTTCAGTTCCAAGCAGTGTTTTCGATACTTCTAGACAAGAAAGATGCCCACCAGTGTATAACATTGCAAAAGGCTGAATGAGGAAAAGGAGGCGCTCTGTTGAGTTAGATTGTCTTCTTGTTGCTCTAGAATTCTACATTTTGTTTCACACGTTAATTTTGCATATGTGCACATGAATCAGTAATCTCTTATGTGGGCAGAGTCACACCAAAATGCCTTTGTTCATGAATTTTACCAAGAATTAAAGGAATTTGCTACAAGTAAGGTTTTCACATTATTGCAGACATTCTTATTTATGCTCTTTTAGTTTTGCCCTTAGACCAGAATAAACATGGTTAAATTTAATTCCTGAGTTTTATGTTCTTAGTTCCTAACAGTTTCCCTAAAAGATTGCTGGCAAGAAAATCTTTCTGATGCAGGGAATAATACAAATTTTACCTGTTCCTTTCTCTTGTGTCTTCCCCAACCTCTGAGATTTGTGACACAGACTTTTATTCCTTTGGATTTTCACTGTGATATTTCTATTCCAGCATTTTAACACTTAATGTTTGCTTCATGCTCTGGAAAGGAAGGTTTCTCACCAGAGGTGATTTCTGGACTGCAGAGTGTGTGGCTCATGAGATTTATTATTTTTATTGGGTGGAGGAGTTTCTCCAGGCTATTTCTGTGAATGAGAGATCAAAGTCAGATGGATCTGACAACTTTCCTCTGAGAAGGACCACCCAATAGTTTGCTAGTTCTTGTGTTTTTCCACCACATGGTGGTTGATGTACCCAGGATCCACTGCCATTTTGTTTTGAATGAGAGTGCATGAAGAAATCCCTATTTCTGCTGTTTTTTGTTTGTTTGTTTTTTTACCAATTTTATTATTGTTTCTTTCAAATTCGTAAAAATTTCCAGTGTTCTTCCTCCTCAAACCCCCTCCTCAGCTTTCTTTTTAGCTAATATTTGTTTATTATTCCTTCATCTGAACTGGAGTTAAACCTATTTGACTTTGCTGCTTGGGTGGGGAGGTAGCAGGCTTCCCTGGTCTGCATCCTGGGTTAAGGAGCCAAGACTCTCTTGAAATGAAGTTGGTCTCCTCGTTTCAGCAGACGAGTACTTTTATGAGGGAAGTGTGGTGTGTTGGTCAGGCCTTCAGTTCCTAAGCAAGGGTGAGACATGCAAGAGTCTAGACACGTATGGGGTGGAGGTGATGCCCTGCTTCTGAAACAGCTGAATGAGGCAAGTAATCAAGAATGAAATCAAAGACACCTTATAAAAGCCAGATAGCCCAGTAAGTGAGAGACCAGAGTTGGATGCCCAAGTGTTCAAATAGTGGAACCTGAGGATCAACCTTACTAGACATATTTTTTTTTAACTTTTTCAGTGTTAATCTTTTAACAGAATCATAAAGAAGGTAATTTAGCTATCTATTGCTATATAACAAATTACAAATATGCCTGAACATATTTTTTTACTTAGCTTACTCTGGTGGGTATAAGATTGAATATATGGTAGTTTGTTTCTACTCCCTCTTACAGAATTTACTTTCTGAATTACTAGCAGACTTTAAAATAAGATGTTGTTACATCATATTTACTGATTCTCCATTAAACTCTTAATCCTTAGCTATCCAATATGTACATATCTAAAAGAAATATATCAATTTATTGTGAATTGGTTTATATGTTAAAATCACAGATTATTTATATAATGGCAAAAAAAAAAAAAAAGAAAACAAAAAAAAGTGTTGAGAGCAGATATCTCTGCCTATTTTCCAGTCTTAGGAGATGTATCAGTCAGGGATCTCCAGAGAAATAGAACCATTGAACCACAGTTGTTTACACACACACACACACACACACACACACACAAATTACCATAAATGTAGAAGCTTAAAACAACCCATATTTTTTATCTCACAGTCTCTGTGGGAGTCTGGCATAGCTTACCTCTACTCAGGGTCTCTCACAAGTTAGTCAATGCTGAGGTCTCATCCAAAGACTCACATGGGGCAGGATCTGCTTCCAAAATCACTTATGTGGTTGTTGGTAGGATTCAGCTCCTTGTGAACTGTAGGGTTGAGGGCTTCAGCTCCTCACTGGCTGCTGGATGGAAGCTTCCCTCAGTTCCTTGCCATGTGGGCCTCTCCAATATGGCAGCTCACAACATGGAAATTTAACTTCATCAAAGCCAGCAAGAGAGAGGACCTACTGCGAGAAATGCATCCAAGGTCCTGCCCCAGCTCTGTGGAAAACATACCCCACTTGTGCAGCCAACACAGCAGAGAGGTTTCTGGCCTTGCCTGAGCACACCACATGGGCAGGAGCGGTGTGACTCCACACTGCCCAATTGATTGAAATTTCTGAGGTTCTCTCTTTCCATCCATCTTTTTCCAGGAGGTCACCCCAGATTTATAGAGTTTGTGTTGGTGATGGCTTATCCCTGTAATCTCAGTGCTTTGGGAGGCTGAGGCAGAAGGATTGATTAAGGTCAGGAGTTCGAGACCAGTCCAGACAACATAGTGAGATCCCATCTCTAAAAAATAATAATAAATAAAAATTAATTAGCTGTGGGTGGTGGCACACCACGTAGTCCCAACTACTCAGGAGGCTGAGGCAGGAAGGATTGCTTGAGCCCAGGAGTTTGAGGTTACATTGAGCTATGATTGTGCCACTGCACTCCAGCCTGGGTGACAAGCAAGACTCTGTCTCTTAAAAGAAAAACAGCAGGCTGGGCGTGGTGTCTCACGCCTGTGATCCCAGCACTTTGGGAGGCCGAGGCAGGCAGATCACGAGGCCAGGAGATCAAGACCATCCTGGCTAACACAGTGAAACCCCGTCTCTACTAAAAATACAAAAAAATTAGCTGGGCGTGGTGGCAGGCGCGTGTAGTCCCAGCTACTCGGGAGGCTGAGGCAGGAGTGTGGCATGAACCTGGGAGGCGCAGCTTGCAGTGAGCCAGGACTGTGCCACTGCACTCCAGCCTGGGTGACAGAGTGAGACTCCATCTCAAAAAAAAAGAAAAAAGAAAAATAACAAAAGTTTGTGTTATACCCACATGCCATTTTCTCAGAAAGGTCATGCCTGTCCACTCTCTCTAAAATAACACCCACCGCCAAACACTTCCATCTTTTAATCTCTTACCGAGTTTTATGGTTTTTTTTTCATGAGAATTTATCATGATCTGACTTTATTGTGTTTATCATTTTTTCCTTCTACCCCACCCTAGCTAAGTGTAGATTTCTTAAGAATTTGGACTGGATTTATTGTTTATTGCTATAACCCCAGAGCCTAGAACAGTACTCTGTACACTAAGATGGTCAGTAGAAATTTGTTTTTGAATTTTTGAATGTCTTTATGGCAGAGATATTAACACTACTTGGATATTTCTGTACTGTCTTCTAAAATGCTACTATTTAAAGTAAGTTTTTAAAAATTTTTGCTTCTACCGCATAGAACATAATAACAGTTTTCTATAGCTGCACATAGCCTCCCCTAAGAAGCTCTGTAGTAAACATTTGAAATTTTCCTGCCTTTTTAATGTGTAGATTTTTTCATAGCTCTGGTGTCACTTTGACAAAATTTGAATATCAGTTGTATCACTAAGGTATTGCTCACCTCTAAACTCACATAATATGCCTGAACATATTTTTTTACTTAGTTTACTATGGTGGGTATAAGATTGAATATATGGTAGTTTGTCTTTACTCCCTCTTATAGAATTTACTTTCTGAAATACTAGCAGACTTTAAAATAAGATGTTCTTATATCGTATTTACTGATTCTCCATTAAACTCTTAATCCTTAGCTATCCAATATGTACATATCTAAAAGAAATATATAAATTTATTGTAAATTGGTTTATATGTTAAAATCACAGATTATTTATATAATGGCAAAAAAAAAGGAAGAAAGAAAACAAAAAGAAATGTTGAAAGCAGATATCCCTGCCTATTTCCCAGTCTTAGGAGATGTATCAGTCAGAGATCTTCAGAGAAACAGAACCATTGAACCACAGTTGTTGACACACACACACACCCACACACACAGATTTTAAGAAATTGAGGAACTGGCTCTCATGACTGTGGGAACCAGCAAGTCTGCAGGCTTGGGCAGGCTGGAAATTTCACCAGGAGTCATTGTTGCAGTCTCGAGTTTGAAGGCAGAATTCCTTCCTCTTCTCTGAACTTTAGTCTTTTATCTTAGATCCTTCAGCTGATTGAAAGAGGCCCACCCACATTTTGGGGGATAATCTGCTTTACTCAAACTCTACAGATTTAGATGTTAATAACATACAGAAAAATTTTTATGACATCTGCTCTGGTGTTTGTCCAAACAACTGGGTGTCATAGTCTAGCCAGCTTGGATTAACCACTTAAAAATTAATTATCCCAGGTACCGTGTGACCCAGCAGTCTTACTCCTGGATGTTTACACTAGAGAAATGAAAACTTTTGTTCACACAGAAATATATACATGAATGTTCATAGCAGCTTTATTTGTAATAGCCCCAAACTGGAAATAACCCATATGTCTTTTAACAAGTAAATGGATAAACAACCTGTGGTATATCCATACAGTGGAGTACTACTCAGTGGTAAAAAGGAGCAGGTCTTGATATATGCAGCAACTTAATTGGATCTCAAGATCCAATTATGTTGAGTTAAAAAAAAAAGCTAATCTCAAATGATTACATATTCCTGAGGTGACAAAATTATAGGGATAGAGAAAAGATTAATGACTGCTGGAGTTTAGAGTTGGGGAGAATAAAGGCTATAAAGGGATAGCCTGAGGCAGTTTCGGGGTAGTGATGGAGCAGTTCTGTGTACCGACTGTAGTAGTAGTTACATGAATCTATAATGCAATAAAATTTACAGAACCACAGTCCCTTTCTTCCTCTAAAAGAGTGAGTTCATGATGGAAAAACTGGTAGAATCCAAATAAGGCCTGTAGTTAACAGAATTGTAACAATGCCAATTTTTTGTTCTTGATAATTGATACCATGGTTACACAAGATGATATCATTCGGGGAACCTGGGTGAAGAATGCAAGAAAACTTCCTATTTTTGCAACTTCTCTGTGAGTCAGACTAATTCAAAATTTTGAGTTTTTTGGAAGGATGGAGGAAGAATTGAAAAATCTACAGATGTTAGAGAAGTCACTGATAAATGGCAAATAGGTGGGCAGAAGGCAGAAGAAATAACAAGAGTATAGCACTGAAGCGGGACTGAACACTGGGGGTGCAGGTCAGCGAGGGAAATGGTGTATTGAAGGTCCATGTGTTGAGAAGCAGTGGGCAGGAAGATTGGATGCAGAGGATAGTGCCCTCTTAGACACCTCAGTTGCTTGCTCAAGGCATTTGAAAACTTACCTTCAGTGGAGAAAATGGGAGTGTTCATGGGATTCTTCACTAAATGAGGATCCATCACAATTTAAAAAGACATTTATATTTTAGGTTTAATAAATGAATCCAAAAAGGCTATCACTGAGCATCTGATTGTATTGATTCTACCATCTCCTTTCTATCAATTATTACCAGTTCTTCCTTAAAAGAAAGGTCTCACTGTGTATAAAACTACCTTAGGACTAAAGTATACCAAAACAATAACAAAAAAAGACAAGGTCGGGCACAGTGGCTTGAAAGGCTGTTCTTAATAATGTTGTTACTGAAGTATTCTAAAAGCATTCGTTCATTTGTCTTTTTGTTTGTTTTTGTTTTTGTTTTGAGATGGAGTTTCACTCTTGTTGCCCAGGCTGAAGTGCAATGGCATGGTCTTGGCTCACTGCAACCTTCACCTCCTGGGTTCGAGCGATTCTCCCGTCTCAGCCTCCCGAGTAGCTGGGATTACAGGCACACATCACCATGCCCAGCTGATTTTTGTATTTGTAGTAGAGACGTGGTTTCACCATGTTGGCCAGGCTGATCTTGAACTCCTGACCTCAGGTGATCTGCCCGCCTCAGCCTCCCAAAGTGCTGGGATTACAGACGTGAGCCACTGCGCCTGACCTTGCCTTTTTTTGTTATTGTTTTGGTATACCTTAATCCTAGTTTTATACATAGTGAAACCTTTCTTTTAAGGAAGAACTGGTAATTGATAGAAAGGAGATGGTAGAAGCAATACAATCAGATGCTTAGTGATAGCCTTTTTGGATTCATTTATTAAACTAACAAGTAAAAGTGTATAATACAAAGTATACTTGTTCTGTGATTGCTTATGGTTATATTTATATCACACATTTTTCTTTTTTATTTCAGTAGGTTTCTGGGGAACAGATGGTATTTGGTTATATGAATAAGCTCTTTAGTGGTGATTTCTGAGATTTCGGTGCACCTGTACACTATACCCAGTGTGTAAATTTTTTTCCCTCACTCCCATCCCACCCTTTCCCCTGAGTCCCCAAAGTCCATTGTATCATTCTTAAGCCTTTGCATTCTCATAGGTTAGCTTCTACATATGAGTGAGAACGTACAATATCACATGTATTTTTGAAAGATTAAATATAGTTGCTGTTTTCTGAATGTTTGTGTCCCTCCAAAATTCATACATGGAAACCTAATGACTAAGATGATAGTATTAAGGAATGGATCCTTTGTGGGATGATTAAGTCATGAGAGCAGAACCCTCATGAGTGGGATTAGAGACCCTATGAAAGGGGCCTAAGACTCTACTAAAAATACAAAAGAATTGGCTGGGTATGGTGGCACATGCCTGTGGTCCTAGCTACTCAGGTGGTTGAGGCATAAGAATTGTTTTAGCCTGGGAGGTGGAGGTTGCAGTGAGCTGAGATCACGCCACTGCACTCCAGCCAGGGCGACAGCCCGAGACTCTGTTTCGGGGGGAAAAGAGGCGTAAGAGAGCTACCTAGCCCTTATTGCCCTTCTGCCATGTGAGGACACAGAGAAGCCTCCATCTATGAGGAACAGGTGCTCACCAGACACCAAATCTGCTGGCACATTGGTCTTTGGCTTCCAAGCTAACAGAATTGTAAGCAATAAATTTCTATTATTTCTTAATTACCCAGTCTAAGGTATTTTATTATAGCAGCCCAAATGGACTACAGCAATACCATTCAACTATCACAAACTTTACCTGTTTTAAGACATAGTTGCAAAATGGTTATTTTTAAAAAAGAAAATGAGAATCATAATAACCTTGAATTTCATTAGAAGATATTTTTATGAGTTTGTGATATTTGGGGGGCTATATTCCAGTAAACAGGTCTGCCTGCTTCCTTCCAATTGGAAGCTGTAACACATGCTCATTCTTGTACATCACAAAAAGCATGAAGAAGAATAAAACATACACATTCTGTGATTCTACCTAGATGTAAGGACTGTACAGTTTTGTGTGTTCTTCTAATCATTTTTAAGGCATATAAATACGTGTTGTTTGGTTTTGATTTTAGGCTGGAGGTGATAATTCTCTTACTTCCGCTTCTCAGTTTCTTTACTTACTCATATTCCTATGCCTAAATTTAATTTGCACATGGGAGGCTATGTAAAATGATGCTTCCTGATGGGGCATTAAGAAAACACTGATCAATTCATCTTCCTTGTGTTTGTCCCTATAAGATGCTGAGGTGAGCAAGAATGCCTGCATTTAGTGTTCATGGTCATTTCCACCCTCCAGTATTGGCCAACAGCAATATTGTGCTTATCATATCCTGGAATTCCTCACTTCTTCAGTCAGAACAAAGTGTTCTCATTACAGAAGAGGTTCTGATTAAATATGCGTGCTTAATGATGGAAGTGGTTTTCCGTGAGAACTCAGCAAAAACTAATACATCAATAGTCATGTGGGTTACTGCAGGGAAACAGAAACAGAGTATTAAAGGGGACAGAATTAGCCAGGATGTGACTCAAGTCAGGATGGGGTCTACAGCATCATTAGCTCCTATCCATTTTGAAAAGAGGAAGGATAACTGATAGGTATTAGAACTGGGCACTAGGCACTACAGAACACTGTAGACTTTTCTTCATTATTCACAGTAGATTTAAATCACGATCAGAGACATTGCTATATCCACACCATATTTGTTTGCTAAATTTATGATTTAATTATTTGCACATCTCTTTTCTGGGATGAAGGAATGAAGACTGCTCATTTTGTTTCTTTTGTTTTAATACTTAAGTTCTGGGGTACATGTGCAGAACATGCAGTTTTGTTACATAGGTATACATGTGCCATGGTGGTTCGCTGCACCCATCAACCTGTGACCTACATTAGGTATTTCTCCTAATGCTATCCCTCCCCTAGCCCCCCCACTCCCACTTACGAGTAAGAATATGCGGTGTTTGGTTTTCTGTTCTTGTGATAATTTGCTGAAAATGATGGTTTCCAGCTTCATCCATGTCCCTGCAAAGGACATGAACTCATTTTGTTTCTTATGTGGGTGTTTATTTGGTATTAGCAATTTATAATCCTGTACAATGGGCATGATTGGTATTTTTTTTGGCTGCCCAGCACCTTTTGAACACCTTACTATAATCTGGGGGAATTTCCAACCTTACGAGAACCATCCTCCCACAACAGAACTCAGAGAACTAATCTGCTTTGCACCTAGGGCACAAGAATGTAACCTAGATTCCACCAACAAACCTAAGTTCTGAAATGAGCAATTTGAGGAGAGAGGCTCTGCTTAGATTCCAGGTTTGCTAGCCAGAGTGGTGGTAGTGGCATCTGGCTCTTAGGGGTGGTCGTGTTTACAGTGTTGAATTCTTGGTGCAGCTGAAAACAGTGACAGTTTTCTCATTAAGCCTATTTTGTGCTGGATTGGGGATTGTTCCTAGAAGCTTAGTATTGAGCCTCATTCTTAATATCCTTTTAATAAACTCCTTTCCTGTATGATTACTCAGAACCAGCTGCTGTTGCTTATGACTAAGTAGTTGAAAGATCAATTCTCAGTTAGCACTGTGAAGCATCTCTTTTGGTCTGACTGTGTTTTGGGTAAGGGCAAAGGACAGGGTCTGAGCTCAAAAGTTGAATAATGTCATTTCTAGAACGAGACCTGAAAATGTACGCCTACAAGTAAGAAGTGCAGACTGAGTTAAAAATAAAGGTTTTATGAGAAATAGGAGCCCACCATAGGAAAAACTAACTCCAAGATGAGACGAGGATAGGGATCAAAGTCAGTGAAGTGAATAGAATAATCAGACTCATGCTTGACTGACAAGTTGAAATCTGTGTGATTTTTGTCTTGGCATTAGAAAATTTTATATTGCAATACCATTCTTTGATTCCCACTTCCCTTTGTCATATTTCCAAGATTGTAAATCTTAAAATAGTTTCAAAGAATCAGATTCTTTGTTCACTGTATACAGAATTAACTAAATCAAAATCGTGTTTATTGTTTTTAGGATTATGTACTGCCATCCACAATTCTATTTAGTTAGTATTAAAATAATAATGCTAATTTTCTAATTGTTTGTGGGCTGTATGCCCAAGAAAGCATTTACAATGAAAAAAATTCTTCCGGGAGCTTTGAACCTAAGAAATCATTATTCAAATACTCTTAGTTTAGTAGACTGATTGGCATATTGAAACATTCACTTACCCTTTATATAGAGAGATACTGGCCCAGTCATTTTGGAATATGGCAGTCAGGAAGCAGTGTTGCCTTAACAATATGGCCCTAACTGCTAAGTGTGCGTGTCTTTCTTGAGATTCAGATGGTTCCGATGGTTAAAGCCCCTCTCCTAGATATGTAACTGAAAGTTTCTTCTTTAGATTTTTATATTAGATAAAAAAAGCTTCCATTTATCAAGGGTCAACTGGGTGCAGTCATTGTTTGGATGCTTTACATAATTTATCTTTGAGCCATACACACCCCAGCCAGCCAGGTTGTTACACCTGTCTTTAAAAAAAATAATAAACTGGCAAGGCACGGCGGCTCATGCCTGTAATCTCAGCACTTTGGGAGGCCGAGGTGGGCAGATCATGAGGTCAAGAGATTGAGACCATCCTGGCCAACATGGTGAAACTCCATCTTTACTAAAAATACAAAAATTAGCTGGGCGTGGTGGCGTGCGCCTGTAGTCCCAGCTACTCAGGAGGCTGAGGCAGGAGAATCACTTGAACCCAGGGTACAGAGGTTGCAGTGAGCCAAGATTGCGCCACTGCACTCCACCCTGGGAGGCTGAGCAAGACTCCGTCTCAAAATAAATAAATAAACCAAACAAAGAAATGAACTAAGGCTCAAGAGGTTACATGACTTGCTCCTGGCT
Organism: Pan troglodytes; assembly: GCF_028858775.2. Classification (NCBI taxonomy): domain Eukaryota; kingdom Metazoa; phylum Chordata; class Mammalia; order Primates; family Hominidae; genus Pan; species Pan troglodytes. Next base: position 26,872,201 of record NC_072403.2, read on the forward strand.
ATCCAGGTTTATTTTAAGTTGATGTTTCAGAGCAATTTTGTAACCTAAGGTACTTTTCTTAGGAATTTTAATAGTTACCTATTCCCAACCTCATCTAAGTGTCTAAGTAGAGTGGTCCTGTGGTGCATCCTAGTTTCTATCAACCCTCAGCCCCTGGCCCAGCTGTGTGGCTTGATTTCACAGGCTTTTAGCAACTGGCAGTAACTACTAAGAATCACTTCATTTCATTGCCTATTGGTGATGTAATTTCTCAGATTTGGGCTTTACTTTCTGTAGTTCTTATTCTTCCTACTTGGCCAAAACAGCAAATGAGTAAGAGAATGCCATGTGGAAAATTTAAACCCTCCCTCCGTAGTTTCTCAACAATTGCAGTTATCTCTACTATTTTCTTTTAGGAAGGAAGAATAAGTTAAACTTTTCTTCTCAGGTTGAGGGATGCCAGGCCTGATTTGCAGTTACTTTAGCGGCCTTAATTTATTTGTGTGCTGTAACTGTCAATGAAGTACCTCAGATGGTCCTGGGCTGTCTTCTTAAAGGCGCGGAATGATTCGAATAAAGTGTAATGGGATATGCGAACAAAATTCAAATGGTTTTGTGATAAAGGCATACATTCTGAGCCAATGCCAGAGAAAAGAACCATCTCAAACTTATTTGAACCCCATGGTACTATTTTTGGAACAAATCTCGTGTTTGAATAAATCACTGCCCCATCAGGATTCAGAGGGTCTACTGCACTTCCATAATGAATCACATATTCAAAGTCAGACATAAAAGGAATCATTGTAAAGAGTTTTTGACATTTTAGGCTACAAAGAAATCCTGCTTTTGAAATTTTTCTTTCTTCACCCTCTTACAGTATTCCTGATTGCTGGGAAGTTTGGAAGGGGTAGGAGAGGAACATGAGAAAACAATGAACTCACCTAAGACGCATAGGAGCCGTAAAGAGGGGACAGTATCTAAATTAAGATTTTAAGCCATTGTACATCTAGTAGGATAGATACGTGTATGGGTGTGTGTACTATTTTGTGACAAATAACAGGCAAGCTGCTGCTGCTGTGGTGAATGAATGGGAAAGGTAAACTGAGGGGTGCTTACTTTCCCTGTGCATTGCAATCATTATTAAGCTTTAATCGAGTCAAACAACTCATGTGTTTCACCCAAAACAACAATCTTCAGTTTATAAGATCTGACTTAGAACCAGGATGAGAACAGAGAAATAGAAGTTTGTATTTGTAGTTATTTAAGCAGTAACCCATCACTTGGGAAGCTTTTGTTCATTACAAAAAGTTTGTTTTAATGAGTCCATATAATACACAGAAATTTCCATAATTTACCAAATGATTTATAATTTAAACTGCATCTGTATATCCTTTGAGATGATCTATTAAAATGAATGAATAGCTCAAGTTATGTTTAAGGCATAGGTCATAAGTTTATTTAAGAATTAGTCATAAGAGTATTTATTAGGAGGGATGGTATTTGACTCAAATACTTTGAAAACCTAGAAGTCATAGAAGAAAGATAAAGTGATTTTAAAAGGTATTTGGGGGAGAAAAGCATCTGCATATAAAGTCTTCTCTCTCTCTCTCTTTTTTTCTTTGGTAGAAACAGGGTCTTGCCATGTTGCCCAGGCTGGTCTTGAACTCCTGGGCTCAAGCAATCCTCCAGCCTCCGCCTCCCAAAGTGTGGGGGTTATAGGCACGAGCCACCATGCCCAGCCTACATATAACTCTTGGGTACAGGTATACCTCCTTTTATTGCACTTTGCTTTATTTTGCTTTGTAGATATTGTAAGTTTTTTCCTAAATTGAAGGTTTGTGTCAACGGTGCTTCAAGCAATTCTCTCAGCACCGTTTTTTCCAACAGCTTGTGCTAACTTTGTGTCTCTGTGCCATATTTTGGTATGTCTCACAATATTTCACATGTTTTCACTATTATATTTATTATGGTGATCTGTGATCAATGATCTTTGAGGTTACTATTATAATTGTTTTGAGATGCCACGGACTATGCCCATATGAGATGGTGAACTTAATTGGTAAATGGTATGTGTTCTGACTGTTCCCCCACCAGCCATTCGTCTCCCTCTCTCTGTCTGTCTTTCTTCCAGCCTCCCTATTGCCTGACTCACAACAATATTGACATTGACTTAGAGGCCTATAAAGGCCTCTAAGTGAGAGGAGGGGCTGCATGTCTCTCACTTTTTGTCAAAAGCTAGAAATGGGCAGGCATGGCGGCACACGCCTGTAATCTAGCACTTTGAGAGGCTGAGGTGGGTGGATTGCTTGACCTCAGGAGTTCAAGACTAGCCTGGGCAACATGGTGAAACCCTGCCTCTACAAAAATACAAAAGATTATCCAGGTGTGGTGGTGCGTACCCGTAGACCTAGCTACCAGGGAGGCTGAAGTGGGAGGATTGCTTGAGTCCAGGGGGCGGAGGTTGCAGTGAGCTGAGATCACACTACTGCACTCCAGCCCGGGCGGCAGAGTAAGACCCTGTCTCTAGAAATGATTAAGCTTAGTAAGGAAGGCGTGTCAAAAGCCAAGGCAGGCTGAAAGCTGGGTCTCTTGTACCATTGGTCATGTTGTGAATGCAAAAGAGGTTATTGAGGGAAATTAAAAGTGCTACTCCAGTGAACACACAAATGATAAGAAAGTGAAACAGCCTTATTGCTGATATGAAGAAAGTTTGAGTGGTCTAGCTAGAGTTAGCCAGGTGTGGTGGTGTGTACCCATAGACCTAGCTACTAGAGATGCTGAAGTGGGAGGATTGCTTGAGCCCAGGGTGCAAAGGTTGCAGTGAGCTGAGATCACACCACTGCACTCCAGCCTGGGCAACAGAGTAAGACCCTGTCTCTAGAAATGATTAAGCTTAGTAAGGAAGGCATGTCAAAAGCCGGCAGGCTGAAAGCTGGGTCTCTTATACCGTTGAGTCATCTTGTGAATGCAAAAGAGAAGTTATTGAGGGAAATTAAAAGTGCTACTCCAATGAACACACAAATGATAAGAAAGTGAAACAACCTTATTGCTGATATGAAGAAAGTTTGAGTGGTCTAGATAGACGATCAAACCAACCATAACATTCTCTTAAGCTAAAGTCTAATCCAGAGCAAAGCCCTAACTCTGTTCAATTCTGTGAAGGCTGAGAGAGATGAGGAAGCTGCAGAAGAAAAGTTTGAAGCTAGCAGAGGTTGATGCATGAGGTTTAAGGAAAGAAGCCATCTCCATAACATAAAAGTGTAGGGTGAAGCAGCAAATGCTGATGAAGAAATTGCAGCAATTATCCAGAAGGTTGAAGACCATCGATGAAGGCGCCTATGCTAAACAACAGATTTTCAATATAGATGAAACAGCCTTCTATTGAGAGAAGATGCCATCTCGGACTTTTGTTTAAATGACAACAAAGGATTTTGAGTATTACATAAACTTAGTTGCTAAGGCAGCCAGCAGGGTTTGAGAGGATTGACTCCAATTTGAAAAGCAGTTCTGTTGTGGGTAAAATGCTCATGCTACAGAGAATCTTTTGTGAAAGGAAGAATCAACCAATACAGCAAACTTTATTGCTGCCTTCCTTGAAGAAATTGCCACGGGCATCCCAACCTTCACCAACCACTACCTTGATCAGGCAGCAACCATCAACATTGGAGTGAAGACCTTTCACCAGCAAAAAAAAATTACGACTCCCTGAAGTCTCAGACGATCGTTAGCATTTTGTAGCAATAAAGTATTTTAAAATCAAGGTATGTACACTTTTTCAGACATGATACTATTGCATACTTAAGAGACCACAGCATAAAAATAACTTAGATGCACTGGGAAACCAAACAATTTGTGTGATTCATTTTATTGTGCTATTTGCTTTATTGCACTTTTTCCCTTATTGCAGTAGACTTTGTCATGTGAAATAATTAACTCTCTGGCTTATATTATAAATTCTATGTTAGTGATGTTTAGGAATGTACTTACTATAGAATATACTTTTATAAGAGTAGAGAAATAACAATACCTTGCTTAATAAAATATTAAGGTGAACTTATTTTACATTTTTACTTCTCAGTGAGAATACATCTGATAATTTAGGGAATTTAGTGATTATGTAAAAGGATTTTATTGTTTTTTCCTTAGTAGTGCATTTTTTAAAAAGACATGTTTTACATTGTTGGTATCTTGGATTCCAGAAAATATAGAAATCTTCTTTTAAATAGACTTACCTATAAATGATACTAATGATAACACATAGGAAGATACTGGAACCTCTATCAATAGTCAAAATATCAAGCCAAAGGTATTAGTTACAGAGTACTGTGACATTTTCAACACTATCATCAATTTTGTTCCTCTCTTTTATGATTGAGTGATACTCCATCTAAAAATGGGGGAAGACATTAATCCTCATTATCTAGACTTAAATGAAAGTCTTGACAAATTCCAACATATTTTTTCTATAAGATTTTTAGAAAAATAAATTGGTACATCTTTCAAGATATTACACAGAGCTCTGTTAATAACCTGAGGATGGTTTTCTGAAGATGATATTGTTAGCTTGGAACAATATTGCCTTTTATTTAGTAAACAATGGAAAACATACAAAGGATATTGATACATGACATCAGTATGGGAGAAATTGATGGCATCAAGAGAATAAAAGAATCTATGGAAATTCGCTGCAGAAGGGTTGGTAAAAAATCTAACTATATGGTATGTCGAACTCTATAGTTGTTTACATAAAGAATTTGGACTGGACACTGACCCAGCAGGAAAAAATAATCTGGTCAGTACACTTATCTTATGTCAAGGATATGTTGATCTTGTAAGAGTTAACATTACTTTGGGGGCATATAAATATTGAGAAATCATTCTAATATTACACTGTGGAGAAATTCAGTGAAAATGGTTAAAAAAAGAGACCTCAGGAAAATTAAAATAAGTTGAAATTGTTTGATTTGGACAGAAGAATCAAAAGATTAGGAGTTACAAGGAGAAGAGGCACAGCTGTTCTCTATTTCTGTGAAAACAGAGTAAAAATAAATGCATATTCATGAGAATGGAAAATATGCAGGTTGGTTATTGGAACAGTACCAGAAAGAAGAAGGAGCATCTTACCTTGGAAATTTTGAATGCAATATATAATTGCATCTGATAAAAACTGTATGTACTCATTCGATACATATGCATTGAATGTCTTCCATAGAAAAGCCTAATATTAAGTGTTGATTCCTGTTTGAATATAGGAAACTAAACCAGGGACTTGATAGAAGGTGTCCATCATAGTTCTGTGACTTTTATGAACATAGTGGGCTAAGTGAGACTTCTTGAGAAATGGAAAATCGATTTCATACCCTTTCAGTAGGTAATATACCAAGATGTTTCTATATATTTATATATATATGTTTATGTATATTTACATATATATTTATATATATATAGAGAGAGAGAGAGACATGAATAGAATGGCTCTATAGAGTTAGTCACCCTTTGGTATCAATTAAGCTGCCCATATCTAAATGTCTTTTGACCATTCCTTAAGAAATGTCAAGAGAAATAAGAGAAAGTTAGTAATGCTGCTCATATTTTCTTTGTCATTATTTACAGTGTATTATGCATACAGTGTAATCCATCAGCCAACTTTAATTTCGTAAGCTACTCATTGTGTTTAAACAGCGCCTTTCTTATATTAAATATTTATGGCAGTCTTTGGGAAGAATACATTAAAATAGCAGATGGGGGTCGTTTTAAACATTTCCTTGATTGAAGGCAGGGGACCCCCTTGTGAATTTATAGTCTGCTTTCAAAGAAAGTTCACAATGTCTGATAACCCAAGGAGGCAAGAATTCCACCAATTCCCAGCACTGTGATTTCAAAAAGCAATGGCTGCAAACAGTCTTCATGCTTCAGCACCTCCTATTTTGAAACTGTTAGCAAAAGCAGTGAAGAACGGTGAACAAAACCGTTTACAGTTGTATTGTCTATTAATAATGCAATAGGAGTACACCTCTTTTGCATTAATATTACTTTTTAATCGATTTTTAACCATAGTAGCAAAAATAAGTGGAAAGTCAAATCTTTGACCTGCGGTGGACAGGAAGATGTATCCTAGACTCTGGAATTCTGATTCTGGAATTTAAAAGATATTTGGGGAATTATGTCCTAGGAAACGTTTTCTAAAACAGGAATGTGCTTTTTTGCTTTATATTTTCTATTTGCCTTGGTAACTAAGAAGTCTGAATCCAGGAATAATGTTTTTTTTTCCCCCAAAGTAGTGTCTTCTCCTGGTTTAAGCTTAAAAACACTATACATCTTTAATTATATTATTTTCTTTAATAGTTATCTTGACCTTTAGGAGTGTTACTGAATATAAAAATTATTCTATCAGTTTTTATTAAAATCTTAATTATTAGACTGTATAATTTGACTTCATTATCATTTGATAATTGAGATGTTTCTTTCTTAAACAGTCTTACTCTGTTTTTTCTAAGCAAACAGCTTGCGTTTGATGCAAAAGGGAAATGTTTTGTTTCTGAAAAATCTTATGTAGCTTTAACCAACTATTTCATTAATGTTTGGTGAGAGCTCTGATAGTTTCAGGCCAGGGAAACTATGACTCTTGTAGTACTTAAGACACTTGCCAATCAATAGTAACCATCCTCAGCTGATGGAGTGATCATTTTACAATCACATAGAATGTAAAGGTATCATGGGGTGGAGAAGGTGCCACGGGCAGGCTGGTAATATCAGAGTCTCTTTAAACTTATATTTTGCAAGTAATTGTTCAATAGTTCTTCATGGGATGTGAAGAAACTAGTTTTCTAGTGGTAAAAATTGTATACCTTTGTTTTTAAAAATGTTTTATTATGTGCAGTGATTGTAATATCACATTTAAACATAGCCCAGGAGTTTTTCACAGATGTGCTCTCAAGGATCTGTGAATCACCTGAAATATCAAACCCATGTTGTATGTAGCTTGTTTTTGGAAGGGTATCCTTAGCTTCCATCAGTATCAAAGGGGATCTCTAATCCCAAAACCTTAAGCTGATCTGATCTAAGATCTTTATTTTCTAGATGAAGAATCTGAGATCTGACAAAATCAAGTGACTAATTTAAAGTGAGACAGTATTGAAAGAACTACAATTAAAATCGTTTATTCTACTGGAGATTGTCCATGAGGTTTGCAATATTCTTTTTTTTTTTTTTTCATTTTTGTTAGAGACAGGATCTTGCTATGTTGCCCAGGCTGGCCTTGAACTCCTAGCCTCAAAGCATCCTCCCACCTTAGCCTCCTGAGCTGCTGGGATTATAGACATGAGCCACTGTGTCCAGCTCTCCAGTATTCTTTTATAAGTTAGATGTTAATACTGCAGAATTGAAAAAAATTATGAACCTTTTTCGTACACAAATCTATTCAACTCAAAATACTTACGAAGTCGAGTCCTGGATTCATAATATCTCGGCATATTGTTTTGAGTTCCATCTGAGCTTGAGGATGATATCTATAAAGCCAGCCAATGTTAATTACATCTTCAAGTGAAAGTACATTACCCGCCTCCCTGCAGTTTCAACCCTATACAGTGGAAGTGTAGCCTTTCCTTCTTCCAGGAATTGTTAGCATAAATCCTGACAGTTCCAGACAGTATGGAAGGATCCCAGTAGATAGGGAAAAGATCCCCACTCGAAGGTCCAAGCCTAGTGGGATACCTTTCCTGGGCACATGGTGCCAAGAGATGACTTAAATATCTACAACCACTTGTCAGCTCAGTTTTTTTTGGGACTACTCCAGGTCTTCCCTGGGGAAGGGACACATATTCTTCCTGGTAATAAAGATTAACCTTGGGGGCAAGGATAGCATTTTCCTCTGCAGCACAACATAGGAGTAAATGGAAGGGAAAACCCAGGAAAGCAGAGGTGTTCCCCCACAGAGGCAGTGGTAGAAAAAGTAAGGTAGAAAAAAGCAGTAAGACAGGGATGTTTGCACAAGGCACTCATTCATAAGAAAGGAATGATAGCAGATTGGATGTTTTTTGTTTATGCCTTATGTATTTGACGTTACTACCAGTGATTTTTGCCTTACATCTGACCTTTTTTAATGTTCAAAAGTGTCAAAATAGATTTTGTTGTTGTTGCAGTTTTGTAATGGGCGGGTGTATTATTATCAGGATGGAGGCTGATTTATTCTTTCAATTTTATTTTTTGCTGGCTGACACCTGAAGATCTACTAGCTCTCTGCCTCTACGGTCAAAGTGTGTTCTTCCCCACTGACAGTTGGGCTGCTGATGGCTCCTTTTAATTCCCATCAGCTGAGGGCTGACTCAGTCAACATCTTCTCCCCATCCTGGACCCCAAAGAATACAAGGAAAAAAGGGTCAGAGACTTAGCACATTATTTTTGTTTTAAGATGTCAGCACCTGATGTATTATTTTAGTGCTTGTTTAAATATTCTGAAACTGTGTTTTCTTTTTTCCTTTAATTTAAATTTGTCTTCATAAAGTTGGCTTACAAGAACTTTTCTTTATCAAGTTTATCTGGATTTTCTGGGTCAAAAGTATAAGTGATTTCTGGACTTTTCTTGACAAAAAGTACCAAGAAAAGCTCCATTAAAACAACAAATCTAATTTTAAAAACACTTAGTGAGCTAAAAAGCAGACTCAAACCAAACTAATGAAAGCTGTTTAAGAGAAGTCAGTTTAAGTAGTTTCCAGAATTTATTTCATTGTTTTTTCAACTCTTTGTTAACACCATAAACGTGAATTTAAAAAAAAAAAAATTAACTTTTTTTGAACTCTATAAAAAGTATTTTTTTTTCTTTTAATTAACTTTATTGTTTTTTAAAGCCCTGCCAAGCTCTATTTCTGTGCTTGGGTAGTTCCCATTTGCAAATAGGGCAATTTCTGCATATAGGTCTGAACAGGCTATGACACAATTATCCTTTTTATTGTAACTTTACTGTCAAAGAAGTAGTTTTTGTCTCGAAATGGAAATTCCAGAGTAATTCAAATGCCTTAGTAAACATATTGTCATTTCGTATTTGCAAAGGCAATGGCCGCTGGTCCAGTAAACAAAACCTATGTCGAAACCTGGAGTGGACCCACATCCCCTCATTGTTACTTTAGTATCTTTCATAATAATGACAGTTGCTAGGATTTGTTTTTTACCAAGTGCCAGGAAGAGTGGGAAGTGTTTATATGGATTATCTCATTTAATGTTTACATTAACTTTATGAGGTACAGGTATTATGTGTATTTTTTTCTTTTTTGAGACAGAGTCTCGCTCTGTTGCCCAGGCTGGAGTACAGTGACATGATCTCAGCTCACTGCAGCCTCCGCCTCCCAAGTTCAAGCAATTCTGCTGCCTCAGCCTCCTGAGTAGCTGGGACTACAGGCACCTGCCACCGCGCCCGGCTAATTTTTGTATTTTTAGTAGAGACGGGGTTTCACCATGTTGTCCAAGATGGTCTCGATCTCCTGACCTCATGATCTGCCCGCCTCGGCCTCCCAAAGTGCTGGGATTACAGGCGTGAGCCACCGCACCCGGCTGTGTATCTTAATCTCATAGACCAGGAAACCTAAGCTCAGAGACCAGTAATTAAGCTACCTTGGCTACCTAGCTAGTAAACAGTAGAACCAGAATTCTAACCCAGACTGACTAAAGCTTAGCCTAACTACATCACTGTTTTATACTGACATATGGGATGTACATTTAATGATATATATGCAATAGTTTTCTAGTTATAATTCATCTTTAAAGTCACTTGAGCTTGGAAAAGTTGCTACATATCATAATTGGCCTCGTGCCAGACACCAGGCCCTGTGCTATGTTCTCTACTGGTAAATTTGCTGTCATTGAATGGTAAGAATCCAGTGTCACCATACAATTTTACAAATAAGACATAGGAGATATTAATGTCCTCATCGTCATTGCCTGTTAAGAGGCAGAGTCAGGGGAGTTTCGCTACTAACAAAACTATTCTCCTGGTGCTGAATAAGAACTACTTGAACAAGCTACACAAAAGGATTAAAGCGCAATTAAGTTCTTTCCAAAAATGTGTGGTGGCATTTGTCTCCGTGGCATGTGATTATCTTTAGAACACATTCTAAAGATGATTTCCAACTCACAGTAATATTGGGAAAAAAAATTTGGAAAACATTTGCCCTTCCTGAAAGATGAAACATTTGAGGTATTTTCCTTTCTGCCTCATGCCTTTCCTTCCTTTAGCAAACATCAATTGAGAACTTATTATGTGCTGTAGTCACTGTGCTGTTTGTACCTAAATGAATAAAACACAGCTCCTTACCCGAAAGAACCTGAAAATATTTTTCGAGCAACTGTCATTTCGTGCTTGCTTTGAAGTTTATGAATTAAGGAGTAGAAATTCAGAAACTCTTCAGTCGATTGATTTTACAGTATAGGTTATCTTCATATATTTAATACACATCTCAAATGTCAAGTTCTTTCTCTCTGCGTTAGTGCCCACACAGAACCATAAAATCTTGCCTTTGTATCATATGCTTATCTCTCCCAGTTCTTTATTTCTTTCAACCGTAGTGGTAAATCTATATATCATGGTGACACATTAATCATTTCCAAGCTATTTTTAAGAAACTGGAGTCTGTATTCCTTTTTGGGATCAATAATTGGGATAAATGAAATAGTGTGAGAACAAAATTTAAGGAGGGGATTTTAAAAGTTTCTCTGAAAGTCTAAAATTATTTTCTTTCTTGTTTTAAGGATTTTGATAACTAAATATATATAAGTTGTTGTTGTGTTCTCTTATGAACCCACTGAGTGTTTCTCAAAGTTGGAGTGTCAGGATCACTGGGGCACACAGTTTTGGACACCATGCTGGACCTACCTAATTAGAATCGTGTCCACCCACGTTCCCATTTGAAGTTGTAACATACTTTATTGGCAATTCTGAAGCACAGTAGCACTTCAGACCCATTTTTCCTATCGATTTTATTTATGTATAAGCATAAACAGAAGAAACTTTGGTGTGGGTAAAAAAGAAACTACAAAGGGATTCCTGCTGACTCATGAGCCCTAAGCCTCCTTAGATTTCTATTAATTGAGCTGAGACAATGCCCTTTCCCAAAACCTCTTTCCTTAACAGAAGGGAATTTCTACAATGGTTCTAAACTAGGATGGCGCCAGAGTCCACTAACACCAAATTCCAGAGTCCTAAAAACTTTCCGTTTTTAGAGAATATGATTTCCTTGCCAACACCAAAAATGTTTCCCTAAAGAAAAATGAGGGAGAGGATATTATCTACCTAGTTCCAAAGAGAACCTTTTTACTGATGAAATCATATAAGCCTCATAGAACCCTCCTAGGGGAACCCAGCAAACAATATTAGCTTTTATTATATGTTTGCTATGGAGCCAAGGACCTGTACTAGATGTTTTTTGTGTTATTGAATTTGATTGTTATTGTATTTAGTAGCCTAATGAGATAGTTATTATTTATCCTCAGGTCAATTAAGTAACTTGTCCAGACATTGAGTTAATCAATGAAGGAGCCAGGAATCAAACCCTGGTTGGCAGAATTTCCAAACTGTCTTCCCAAGGAGAGAAAAAATGGAATATAGTGCTTCCCCCTCTGAATCACAAAAACTCCATCTCAGGAAGCCACCATTAGCAGTGTAGCATGAAGGAAAAGGAGTTTCTTCAGCCATCCTAAAGAAAGAGAATCATCTCCTTTCTGAATTTAAATATTTACCTTACCCATGAGAAAACAATACCCTTTGCTTCAGGGCAATAAGATAATTGTTTTGGTTTCAAAGGTCTTTCCTTCTGGCTCCTACTGGATTAAAATAAACAAAGGTGATGTTTATGTCAACAATGTTATTTAGCCAAATAGGTGGCACTGTCAGTGTGAAAGCTAGATGGTAGTTGACTCTAAGAAAGGGATGAGATAGTTATTAACTAAAAGGAGAGACTCAAAATTAAGAATGCCTCTGCAACTGTAACTTTAGCACATTTGCCTGAATGTTATAATGTATTCACTGTAAAGTCTAGAAACCTTATAAATATATGACTGGCAGTTGCCTCAGGCAGAAATCTTTTACTGATGCAATGAGATAAAAGTAATTAAGCTACATGTAGACTGATGGGTAATTAAATCCATGTGAAGCATTTTGTAACTAATTGCTATGTTCTAATCACAGATTGCTTTCTATTTGTCAAGGTAAGTGTATATAATTACACCGTCCTTATTTTCTTTAATCTGAAATCATCCTAGTTGGGTGAATGTTTTTAAGCACTCTGAATCTTAGAATATTTGGTACATTTCTTACATAAAGGTAATTTGCATATTTTGTAATTTAAGGACGTTTTATAGTAAAATAGCTTTTAGTGTCACTAAGAATTCTGTGGTCAATAGAGATTTCTAATCTAGGCTCATTGTTCATTGTTTAATCTTTTTTTTTTTTAAATAGTAAAAGGTTATGTTATTTACTAATGCCGGTAACATTCAAGGCATTATATATATATGGACTGTGGTCCTTATCACAGTAGTTAGAAAAGACCAAGGATCGGTAAAGGGATTCAAAATAGATTTTGATTGACACAGGTTGTAAAACAAATAAACAGCTTTGAGGGCTCAAGAGTCTCAGATTGAGAGAGCAATATGATTGAAGGCATGGCTGGATCTCCTTGACGGGTTATAGCTGGTAAGACAAGGGCATTTCTAGAATCAGGGGACTAGAGTGGATTTCATCTACTCTAAGTGGAAGTAGAAATGTGGATGTAGACATCCATTTAAAGCCAAGTTTTCAAATACAAGTCGCCTTTGCTGCTTGGTGACACTAGACAGTGCTAGACAGATGTCTTATTCATCTTTGTGCTTTTAGCGTGGTGCCCAGCACCTGGAGCTCACTCAGGTAATATTTGTGTTATTGCCATGAGTAACATGTAGACCAATAATGAATCAACAGATCATTTTCTGCAGATTATCATCATTTGTGGGCTTCTATTTCTCATTTTCTTAGTTGTGTAGTCTGTTTTCTGACCTTCAGGGCATATTATAAAGTCACTGCATTAATAAAAAAAAGTCCTAGATAGGCATGGTGGTTCATGCATATAATCCCAGCACTTTGGGAGGTGAGACAGAAGGAACACTTGAGCCCAGGAGTTCAAGACCAGGCATGGCAACGTAGTGACACCCCATCTCTACAAAAACTGAAAAAAAATTAGCTGGACATAGTGGGATGCCCCTGTAGTCCCAGCTACTCGGGAGGCTGAGGCAGGAGGATACTTGAGCCTGGGAGGTCAAGGCTCTGCAGTGAACTATGATCACGCCACTGTACTCCAGCCTGTGCAAGAGAGAGAGAGACCTTGTCGCAAAGAAACAAAACAAAACCCTGTACTTAATTACTTAATTCCGCCTTATACATTTTTTTTTTTTTTTTTTTTGAGATGAAGTCTCTGTCACCCAGGCCGGAGTTCAATGGTGCAGTCTCGGCTCACTGCAACCTCTGGCTACTGGGTTCAAGCGATTCTCTTGCCTCAGCCTCCTGAGTATCTGGGACTACAGGCATGTGCCACCACACCCAGCTAATTTTTGTACTTTTAGTAGAGAAGGGGTTACACCATGTTGGCCAGGCTAGTCTTGAACTCGTGACCTCAAGATCTGCCTGCCTTGGCTTCCCAAAGTGTTGGGATTACAGGTGTGAGCCACCATGCCTGGCCTGTACATACTTTTTATTACATCAAATGTTTCACATCATTTTTTATTGCTAATGACTTTTAATAGCTTTGTAATTTATAATGAACTTTTAAGTTTAGCCTTCTCTAAGTGGAAATTATTATGATAGGCATAGTTTACTAAGGCTGAATTGTAATATATTTGTTTGGAAGCCAGATCCTTACCCCCTCATTCTTCTCATTTTTGTTGAGCAATTAAAGTTGCCCTGTATGGTGTGGAAAATTAGACTTTTTTTTTTTTTTTTTGGAGACATACTTTCACTCTGTTGCCCAGGCTAGAGTGCTGTGGTGCAGTCTTGGCTCACTGTAACCTCTGCCTTCTGGGTTCAAGAGATTCTTGTGCCTCAAGCCTCCTGAGTAGCTGGGCTTATAGGCATGCACCTCCACACCCGGCTAATTTTTGTACTTTTAGTAGAGACAGGGTTTTGCCATATTGGCCAGACTGATCTCGAACTCCTAACCTCAAGTGATCCGCCTGCCTCGGCCTCCCAAAGTGTTGGGCTTACAGGTATGAGCCACCATGCCCGGCCAAAGTTAGACTTTTTTAAAAAATAGAAACAGGATCTTGCTACATAGCCCAGGCTGGTCTACAACTCCTGCGCTCAAGCGATCCTCCCCCTTTGGCCTCCCAAAGAGCTAAGATTACAGGCATATGGATTCCTCTTCTGCTCACTGCACACCAGACCTGCTTCCCCACACTCTTGGTGTAAGAGTGCCAGCCTGCCAGCCATCAGATTTTTTCTTTCCTCGGAGACAAATGTTATGTTGATTTCTTCACACCGCTGCACCTTGTCCCATAGCTTCTCCTTTGTATTAGTGTAGATATATAATAATGAATAGAAATGTAATGCATTTTATCTTTACTGTATCTAAGTTTAACACCTCAAAAACATAGAATAATTATTCTTTTCTAATGCCTGCTGACAATATTATCTTCACATCTTTCTGTTTGTGGTTATACCGACCTATCTTATAAATTTATTTAACTTAAAGCTTTTCTGTACATTTTTTAAAAAAAATTCTGTGTCACAGTGTCTCATCATTTTTTTTTTTTAATATCCCTTGGGGAACTTCACGTGGGGCTAGGTGACAACTACTTAATAAATACCACTTGCTGATGATAATGGCAGTACTATGACATGCTTCAGGATGTGGTCTTTGAGTTTCTAATTGCAAATACAGGCATTATCTTTTTTATGTAGTGTGTGAGGCTTCTTATTTAAAGAAAAATGTGTTCATTTGATGGATTTTTTAAAATGGGTGATAATTTTAGAAGCATCATAACAGTAGCCACTTTAAATCAGGAAACTTTGACTCAGTGCTGAGGAAATAGGTTCTTGATTTACATTAGACAAAGAGTATATTGGCCCTGCCTTACTTAAATTTCACCTGAAGCTCCTAGAGTCTGTTGGTTACCAGAGGTTTCACGTATTCTGAGTCCTTTGCCCTGATAACCCATACTCTGCCTTCATTTTCTTCCTTGTTTGCTTTTATTGTATAAAAATCCCAGACTTACAGAAGTGTTACAAAAACAGTAATAAGAGTACATTTACCCTTCTTCAAGTGTTTTTTTTCCTTTCTTTTCTTTTTTTTAAAGACAGTGTTTCACTCTGTCCCCCAGGTGGGAGTGTAGTAGCACAGTCACAGCTCACTGCAGCCTTGACCTCCCTGGCTCAAGCCATCCTCCTACTTCACCTCCTGGGCTGGGACTACAGGTGTGTACCACCACACCCAGCTAATTTATTTGTATTTTTTGTAGAGACAGGGTTTCGCCATGTTGCCCAGGCTGATCTCAAACCAGCTGGGATCAAGTGATCATCCCTCCTTGGCCTCCCAAAGTGCTGGAATTACAGGCATGAGCCACCACACCTGGCCTTAAATGTTTCTATTTTAACATGACCATTATATAACTATCAATACCAGAAACTTAACGTTGGTAAAATACTGTTATGTAATCTACAGACCCTATCCAAATTTCACCCATTGTTTCACTAACATTCTTTTTCTGGTTCCAGGTCCATCTAGGATCCCACATTACATGTGGTTACCATGTCTCCTCAGTCTCTTCACTTCCAATCTGGGCCAGGTCTCCTGTATTTGTCTTTTATAACCGTAATATTTTTGAAATGTGCTGGTCAATTATTTTATAGCACCTCTCTCACTTTAAGTTTGTCTGGTATTTCCATGTGATTAAATTCAGGTTATGCATTTTTGGCAAGAGTACCACTGAAGTGATTGATATGCACTTTTCAGAGCATCAAGGTACATGATGTTAAGATTCTCATTACTGGTGGGTTTGATTTTTATTACATAGTTAAGGTGATGCCAAGTTTCTCCACTTTGAGGTGGTTCTTTTTTTTTTTTTCATTTTAATTAATAAGTGTCTTATGGGGAAATGCTTAAAAACCGTAAATATCTTCCTTCTGCCCACTAAGTTTAGCATCCATGGATGATCCTTGCCTCTGACAATTATTACTTGTGGTGTTTGCCAGATGTTGATTTTCCTATCTTACCTTTTACATTCAGTAATTAAAATTATATTATATGGAAGACCTCTGCTTTTTCCTCCATTTATTTTTTGAAATACCTTTTCTGTTTTGGACTCATGGATATTTATTTTGTTCTATACTTTAAATTCTACTACTGTCATTATTTATTCTGTTGATCAGATTGTCCCAGATTGGCCCTTGAGAGCTTCTTCAGTTTGACTCCTTTGTTCTCTTGATTTGCCCTCATAATTTTTTTTAGTACTTTCTTACTGTCTGGCACCAGAAAGTGTTTTAGGCTTACTTTGTACTTTCCGTAACTCAAATCCTGGAATCACCCATTTCTCTAAGCAATTCTTATACTTTATGTTGGGAGAATAGAGTTTTGAAAATAAGATATGATCGCTAGTTGTGTTCATTGCTTCCGGGGTATCATCTTCTAACTTGATCTTTTAAATTTCGAGTTTGTGGAGTTCTCTTGGAACTGATAGATAGCCAGTGCACTTCTGTGTAGACTGATGGTCTTCAAATGATTCTCTAGTAAAATTCTCCTTTTTTTCCTATTAAAATGAAATAATATTTTTTTCTCATTTTAAAGGGAAAAATGGATTAAGTTAATTGATAGAATCATCTCAATTTTCTGTATTTCTCAGGAAACCTTTTCTTCCCATTTTGGTGGCTATTCTCCATTTGTGTGGATATATAAAAGATGATAAATTAGTGCGTAAGTAGGAAACATTAACAGAAGCTCAAACAATTTATTATTTTTACGACCTTTTTTTTTCTGTTGAATACATATAGGTATTTTCTGATTGTGTACTTTCTACTCCAATGGGAATGAGCATTTATGCTTTGTTTTCTGTTTGAAATACTGTGAAAACTTGAATACTTTCTTATGTTCTTTTCTTTGTAAGCAAATCTGAGAACTGCACCTGTAGGCTCCTTCTTCCTTTCATGTTGTCATCTCAATGTCCCCTCCTCCTTTTCCTCCTTCCCCAACCCTTCATGCTTCCCTTTCTTCCTGTCTTCTTATTAATTTCTTCATTCAGTCAATAAATAAATATTCACTAGATGCTTAATATGTCCTCAGTCACTGTCCTATTACAAGAGTTAGTTCAGTGAACAAAACAGAGAATCGCAGTCTTATTGTAGCTTTCATTCTATTTGGGGGTGGGGTGGAGAGGCAATACACAATAAACATAATTAGAAGTAAATTATATAGTATGTTAGAGGTACTTCTCTCCACTTTTTTCTGTCCGTTCCTTCCTCCTGCTGCATTTACTGAGTAATTTCTCTCCATTGGTCACTGTTGGAGATCTTTAAAATAAATGATGAATGAAAGAGAACCTTTCTAGGACCTCAGCTTAATCCTTAACCAGCTGAAGCCACAGGAAATAACAAAAAAGAACTGGGGAGTTAGAGAATACAGAATGAAAATGTATTTCTCAAGAGTTTTGTAGAATATTTAAGTGAACTCAAGTTTGAAATATCAAAATGGTTTTTCCTAGAAGAGATTTGGCAGACTTAATAGAGGTAATAAAGCATTTTTAAAACTTAACCAGGGCACTTATAAAAGATAACAAAATGATTTTGCTGTATTTGGCTAAGCTTGGGCCAGTGCAATTACTATAAGTACTCTATTTTCTTTTTAAATCCTCGTAAGTAAATGCCACAGTAATATATTGGCTGCAGAGGAGACAAAGGTGGAGAGTTTCTCTGTAAAGGTTTTATGGAGGGGGATTGAGAGATGGTGTTTTTATCAAGTTAACAGGAGTGCTTTGGTAATGATAATTCATTTTTTCCTAAACAAGAAAAGTTGTATAAATCACACCTGGAAATGAGGAGCTTTTAAAAATATTTCTATTCCACCCATGTATTGGTTTATAATTGGCAAATTACATATCTTACCTATTTTCTGTGTTTCTTCATTTATAACTTATAAATAATGGCTTACAGTTAGAAGCAATTTGTAGATAGAAATGCTATTTGCAGTAAGAACTACTAAATATTTATTTTAATAGTGAGAATTAAGGACTCAGAACTTTGAAGTATAGTTTTAAATGCAATAGTCTCTATTTTGTAAACACTGTGAAGTGTATAAAATGTGTATGTCCAAGATAACTTAAAGATAATACACAAAATGATTGTTGTACAGTTGCATTTGTGAATGCCACTTTTTAATTTATTAACTATGTAATATAATGTTTTGAATTTTAATAAAATATGTCAATACAATCAAGAAATTACATAAATGAAGTACAAAATCTTATATCTATCAATCATATCACTTCACCGTGAAGAATTTTCAGTTTCTGTTGATTAATTAGGAGAAAGTATAATTTATTAATATATTTCTATTATGTGAATTAAAATTCATGTTGATTCTTTTAGTTCTTCATTGTAGGCAGTTCTATACCTTATAACAGTGCTGCCCAGTAGAAATATATGAGCCATATGTATAATTTAAAATGTTCTAGTAGCCGCATTAAAAAAGCAAAAAGATACAGGTTAAGTATATTTTAATCAGATACTTTTAACTCTTTATATCCAAAATGCTAATTTCAATTTGTAATCAATTTCTTTTGGCGGGGAGCGGGAGATGGAGCCCCTCTCTTTTGCCCAGGCTGGAGTGCAAAATGGCTCAATCATAGCTTACAACAGCCTTGAACTCCTGCCTCAACCATGCAAGTAGCTAGGACTACGGGCATGTACCACTGTGCCCAGCTCAGTTGTAAAAATTATTTTAAAATCTTAATAAGATAGTTTATATTCTTTTTTCATACTAAGTAGTTGAAATCAGATGTGTACCTTGGCACTTAAAGCACATTTTAGGGCCAGGCACGGTGGCTCACGCCTGTAATCCCAGCACTTTGAGAGGCCGAGGCGGGCAGATCACGAGGTCAGGAGATCAAGACCATCCTGGCTAACACAGTGAAACCGTGTCTCTACTAAAAATACAAAAAATTAGCCAGGCGTGGTGGTGGGCGCCTGTAGTCCCAGCTACTCGGGAGGCTGAGGCAGGAGAATGCTGTGAACCCGGGAGGCGGAGCTTGCAGTGAGCCAAGAACGCGCCACTGCACTCTAGCCTGGGCGACAGACAGAGCAAGACTCCATCTCAAAAAGAAAAAAAAAAAAAAGCACAACTTAGTTCAAACCAACTGCATTTCAAGTGCTCATCAGCCACATATGGCTTGTGGTTTATTGGATAGTACAGGTTTTATTACTCTTAATGCATCTCATGTTATTTACACATTGTTTTGGTTTTCTTCAATCATTTCTTATTTCTAATGCTACTAAAGCTGGCTTTTGAGATTTTTGGTTGGTACTACTCATATCATAATTATAGTCAGCATTTTATAGGTCTTCTCCTTGAGTCACTAAATTGGCATTAAAAACAATTATGTTGGAGTTCCTTCTTGGAAATTAAGAGATTAATTCTAATCCATGCTGTGCTGCTGCTTATTGTATCACTTTGGGCAAGTCTGTTAACCTTTCTGTCACAGTCTGTATTTATAAAATGAAGTGGATAAAGAGTTTTGGCATTTCAAACTGGATAATTCTTATTTTAAAAAATTGTCTGTGTTTGTTATTCAAATACATTGATTGATTACACTCATATGCATTGTGTTACCCATAGTGCCAAAAAAGGTTTATCTACTGGGATCTATTTTTAGTGAACGATGGTGATAAGCCATGAAGAGGGAGAGAAGTATCCTTAACTGACTTTCAAGCACAGAATTATTAAAATCTTACATTATATCTGGGTACAAATTGGAGAGCCCTGAATTGGCACTTTGGGGCAAAGAAAAGGTGAGATCATCGAAGTTGTTGGTTTATTGTTTTCGTCAGTGCTAGCAACTAAGTATGTTTTACCTTTTTGTGAAAAGTTGAATTATTGGCGATAAGGAATTATCACTTTTTTTCCATGAGGTAGTTATTTCAAAATGACATTCTGCTTTTCCCCTTCGGCGAGAGGATAACTAACATACTATTTTAAAATACTGAATATTAACTCTCTAGCCTCTCATAGCAGAATTTAATAATGATCATTGTACTTAATTAGCTTATAAGACAGCTTATGTTTAACACATGTAGGCTTCATTTGTTGATTTAGCTCCTTTTAGATGTTTTATAAAATAGAAAAAAGATGGACTTTACCAAAATTACCACTTTGATTGATTGATGGTTGCCCTCAGGTTTAAATATATACCCTTAGCTTATCACAATCTACGTTCAAATAATATTTTACTACATCATTTATAGTGTAAGAACCTTGTAATTTTATATTTCTGTTTCCTCTTCTTGTCCTTTGTGCTATTGTCAGTTTTTTGCATCAAGCGTAAACCCCAAAATATGTTATTATTTTTGCTTTAAATATATATATATACTTTTTTTTTTTTTTGAGATGGAGTTTCGCTATTTTTGCCCAGGCTGGAGGGCAGTGGCGTGATCTCGGCTCACTGCAACCTTCCTCTCCTGGGTTCAAGCGATTCTCCTGCCGCAGCCTTCCAAGTAGCTGGGATTACAGTTGGGTGCCATCATGCCCAGCTAATTTTGTATTTTTAGTAGAGATGGGGTTTCTCCATCTTAGTCAGGCTGGTCTTGAGCTCCCAACCTCAGGTGATCTGCCTGCCTTGGCCTCCCAAAGTGCTGGGATTACAGGCGTGAGCCACCACGCCCAGCTGAACAATTATATTTTAATGGTGGCTCATGCCTGTAATGCCAGCACTTTGGGAGGCCAAGGCAGGCAGATCACAAGGTCAGAAGATCGAGACCATCCTGGCCAACATGGTGAAACCCCATCTCTACTAAAAATACAAAATTTAGCCGGGCATGGTGGCGTGTGCCTGTAATCCCAGCTACTTGGGAGGCTGAGGCAGGAGAATCGCTTGAACCAGGAAGTCAGAGGTTGCAATGAGTGGAGATCACGCCACTGCACTCCAGCCTGGTGACAGAGCAAGATTCTGTCTCAAAAAAAAAAAAAAGATTAAAAATTATATTTTATATATACCCACACGTTTGCCATTTCTGGTCCAATTCTTTTCTTTGTGTGTCATCTGATACTGTGCTTTTTATCTAGTATTGTTTCTCTCCTGTTTAAAGATCTTTCTTTATTAGTCTTTGGAGTAGTGCTGGTATTGAGTTCACTCAGCTTTGTCTGAAAAGTCAACAAAAATCTAGGTTAAGAGCGTTTCAGTCTTTTGAGGTTATGTCTCCATTACACTCTGGCTTGCATCGTTTCTGACAAGAAGTCGTCTGTCACTCTTTTCTTTGTTCTTGTATACAATATTGCTTCCAGCCTCCAGTTGCTTTTAAGATTTTCTCCTCATTACCTTGTTTTTTCAAAGAAAAAAAAAAAAGAAAGAAAAAAGAAAAAAAAAGTAATTTGTTTTTGTACTTTGATGTGGCTTCTTTTGTTTATTCTGATGAAGGTTTATTGAATTTATTGAATCTGTGGTTTATAGTTTTTGCCAAATTTGGGGAAAATTTAGCCATATTTCAGGGACTTTACTCATGTGTTAGTGTGCTTGGTGTGGTTCTGTTCCATTCATTTTTATTATGAATGTTTTATTTCTCTTCGTTTCATTTTGGGTAGTTTCTGTTACTACTAGGTCTTCAAGTTCATCTCTAGAAGTTCCACTAGGATCTTTTCAAATATCTTCTTTTGTTTTTTTTATCATGTTCATAATTTTTTAAACGCATAGACCACATGTACAATAGCTGTTTTTATGTCCTCGCCTGCTAATTCCATCATGTTTGTCATTTCTGACTGTGTTCCTATTGATTGATATATTTTTTTTTCCCTCCTGGTCATAACCACACTGAGCCAGACTCGGTGGTGCATGCCTGTTGTCCCAGTACTCAGAAGGCTTAAGGCAGGAGGATTAAAAGTATGAACCCAGCCTGGGCAAAATAGTGAGGTTCTGTCTCCAAATATATAAATAAATAACCATAGTCAATAGTTTAGCCCACATCAGTACTCAGCCAGAGACTTGAGGGGAGCCCTCTTCTGATTTTTGGAGCTCCGTCTCCATAGGCAGCCTTCTCCTCTATGATATTTAATCCTATCAATTATAACCTTCCAAACTCCAACCTCTGTCTCTTCAACTCAGGAAGATCACTGGGCTCTGTTTGTTTTCCTACCTGTCAGTACTGTGGCCTGGAAAATGCCTCCAGATAGTAATATGGGAACTCATATTGCTCATCTCCTTTGTTTCTCTCAAGAATCACATTCCTTCACTGTGTTGTTCTTTGTCCAATTATTGTTGTCTCATATATTGTGTCAATTTTTCTAGTTGTTTACAGTAGTAGGGTAATTTCTATAACAGTTAATCCTTCATGTGTAGAAGTGGAAGTCCTCACAGTATGTCCTTTTTGAGACGGAGTCTCACCCTGTCGCCCAGCTGGAGGGCAGTGGCGTGATCTCAGCTCACTGCAACCTCCACTTCCCAGTTCAAGTGATTCTCCTGCCTCAGACTCCCAAGTAGCTGGGATTACAGGGGCGCACCACCATGCTGTGTTAATTTTTGTATTTTTAGTAGAGACAGGGTTTCCATGTTGGCCAGGCTGGTCTCGAACTCCTGACCTCAAGTGATCCACCCGCCACAGCCTCCCAAAGTGCTGGGATTATAGGCATGGGCCACTGTGCCTGGCCTGTCCTTTTAATTGTTTGTTATCATCAGTACGGTCAGAGCCAACAGTTTGTACTGGATATTACATATTCCTCTATAGAAGCAGACATGTTGGTAGTTATCATTTTGATTGGCATAATTTTGGTCAAGTTATAGAACTGGTTATTGATATATATGTTATTATTAATAGTATTAAAATTACCTTTTGTTGACATTACCTGCAAATGTTTGTAGTGTTTTGTTCTTAGAAATTTTAAATTGAAGAAGTAGCTGGTTATTAAATTCTTGCTAACTGGTATATCTGTCAGACCTTCCTATTCTGACTATTCTTCCTTTCCTCAGGGCTGAATCACTAGCTGCTTCTTAAAACTTTTAAACAGTATTTCTTTGTCCTAGAATTGCACTTTATTCTTTCATTATCTAGAAACAGTGCATATGTGCACACACACGTACACACACACACACACACACACACACACACAACCTTTTTACTTAAGAACGTAACTATCTTCTCATCTGCTACATCCAACCTGTAAAAGGCACATAAGGCTATTTTAACTAACCCCTTTTGAGTATCCCTAATCTAAAAATCCAAAATCCAAAATGCTCTAAAATCTGAAACTTTTTTGAGTGCCAACATGACACTCAAAGGAAATGCTCATTGGAGAACTTTGGATTTTGTATTTTCGGATTAGGGATGTTTAGCTGCTACATATGATGCAAATTTTCCATAATTTGAAAAAAATCTGAAATCTAAAATGCCTCTGTCCCAAGCATTTTGGATAAAGGAATATTTACCTGTAGTTCAAAAGAATAAAGTGATCCAAATTATCATATTTATAATTATAGTTTCCAGGTTTTTGGGTAGTAGGTTCTTGAGGGTGAGCCTATTTTTCTATTCGTTTTCCTACCTCATAGAGGCCCTATTTCACATATTCTCATTTGTCCTATCTTCTGAAGCCAAAGCGGTGGTTCAAACGTTAAGACTCTGAGTTTGTGGCAAGTATTGGTTTGTTTGCTGGATTTCAACTTAAATAATGCTAAGTGAGAAGCTGGGGCGCAGTAGTAGTATTTAGGCTCCATTGGATGGAAAGAAATAAGAAAAGAAAAGAAAAGAAATAAAAGGCAAGCACCACTTCCTTTCCCTCTAGGTGATACCAACTAAAAACCATACATTGTTACTGGTCTGGGTTCCTTTTATTTATTTCTATTTACATTTGTGAGTGTTGTTTTGTATATTTTGGTCAATTATAATCATAAATTTCCCCTCCAAATAAAGAATGAATGAAATTAATTTTGTTCTGAAAGACTGGACAGTTACATTATCTGTCATTTTTTTCCTGCCCCATCTTATACAACGTATCTAGTGATTTGAGAATTTTGAAACTGCATTCAGTTTTCATGAGCATAAGTATGAGAATATCTTAAAGTGAAGTTATTGAGAGCTTTCACTGGCAAGTATAATATACATATTGCATAATTATTGGCTATGACAATGCATTGTTTATCAACATGTCATCTTTGCTCTCCCAGCCCTGCCCTGTGAGCTTGAGCCCCTTATAAAAACTTCCATTAACACTGGCTCCCATTGTACAATTCTTTCTCACCACGAAACTCTCACTCACTTCATTCTAACCACACTGACCTCTTTGTGGTTCCTTGGGAACTGCAGGCATACTCATACTGTGTCTTTGCACTTATATTCCCTCTGCTTCAAGGGCTCTTCCTTTAGATAGCAAATCTACATGGCTTACTACCTTGATTGATTCAGGTTTTGTGTCATTGTGAGTCTTCCTCAACTATTCCCTATCAAAAATAAGTGTCTTTTCCCAATCACTTCATCATTCTGGACTCAAAAAATCTGCCCTCCTTGGCCTCCCAAAATGTTGGGATTACAGGGGCGAGCCAATACGGCTGGCCTTTAAATGCATTTTCAACTTACAATGGATTTACTGGGATGTAATCCAGTACCACAATCCGTACCTTTTTTTTTTTTTTTTTTTTTTTGAGACGGAGTTTCACTCTTGTTGCCCAGGCTAGAGTTCAATGAGGCAATCTCGGCTCACTGCAACCTCCACCTCCCGGGTTCAAGTGATTCTCCTGCTCAGCCTCCCGAGTAGCTGGGATTACAGGCATGCGCCACCACGTCCAGCTAATTTTCTATTTTTAGTAGAGACGGAGGTTTCTCCATGTTGGTCAGGCTGGTCTCCAACTCCTGACCTCAGGTGATCCGCCCACCTCAGCCTCCCAGAGTGCTGGGGTTACAGGCATGAGCCACTGCAACTGACCTCATCATCCATACCTTTTATCTTGCTTTCAAAATTTTTATTAGCACTTATTTTTACTTGACAATATGTTCTTTATCTCTTAGTTTATTTTCTGTTTCACTTGAATAGATTTCACGTGGGCAGAGACCTTATCTCTAAGGTTTAGAACAGTATCTGGTACATAATAGGTGTTCAACAATTACTTGCTAGAAGGAGTCAATGAATGAATGAATGAATGAATGATGTTTTATTTGTATGAGGACACCTAAACTATATACCTGATATACCTTCAAACTGAACATATAATAATATAATAGAAAATAGAAAACTCTATTTGCTGTTTAAGTACAGATGCTCCTCGACTTCTGATGGGGTCACATCCCAGTAAACCCATTGTAAGTTGAAAATATAAGTTGAAAATGCATTTAAAGGCCAGGCTCATTGGCTCACACCTGTAATCTCAGCATTTTGGGAGGCCAAGGAGGGCAGATTTTTTGAGTCCAGGAATTTGAGACCAGCCTGGGCAACATGGTGAAACCCTGTCTCTACAAAAAATACAAAAATTTGCCAGGTGTGGTGCCATGTACCTGTAGTCCCAGCTACCTGGGAGGCTGAGGTGGCAGGATCACTTGAGTCCACGAGGTCAAGGCTGCAGTAACCCATGATCACACCACTGCATTGCAGCCTTGGTGACAGAGTAAGACCCTGTCTTAAAAACAAAACAAAACAAAAAAAGAAAGAAAAGAAAAAGAAAAAAGCATTTCATACACCCAACCTACTGATCATCATAGCTTAGCCTAGCCTACCTTAAACATGCTCAGAACACTTTTATTAGCCTACAGTTGGGCAAAATCATCTAATACAAAGCCTATTTTATAATATAGTGTTGAATATCTCATGCAACGTGTTGAATACTGTATTGAAAATGAAAAACAGAATGGTTGTATGTTTACTGGAAGTATGGTTTCTACTGAATGCGTATCGCTTTCACACTGTCATAAAGTTGAAAAATCCTAAGTTGAGCCATTGTAAGTCGGGCATCATCTGTGCTTGTATAAGTTTTAAAGACAAAATTTTCTAATTTTAACTATAGAATTTCAGTTCTGTTTGACTGTACCTTGAGTGAAGGTCACTTTTTTTTGTTTTTTTTTTTAAAAGAAACAAGGTCTTACTCTGTTGCCCTGGCTCTAGTGCAGTGGTGCAATCATAGCTCACTGTAACCTCAACTCCTGGGCTCTAGTCATCCTCCTGCCTGAGCCTCCTAAATAGCTAGAACTACAGGTGCACACTACCATGCCCAACTATTTTTTTTAGTTTTTGTAGAGATAGGGTCTTGCTCTGTTGCCCAGGCTGGTCTTGAACTCCTTAACTAAGGGAATCCTTCGTGCCTTGGCCTCCCAAAGAGCTGGGATTACAGGAATGAGCTACTATGCCTGGCCCAAAGGGAAAGACCTTTAGGACCAAAACATTAGTCACAAAAATCCTGTCCTTTAAAAATCTGAACTTTTATTTGTTCTTCATTCCATAATTGAGCTCAGTGGCTGAAATAATGAAAAATCCTTTGCTTTTTTACTTTTCTTTACCTTCTAAACTATTCTGTAGCTCTTTGTTAGTCTTGAAATCTAGATAAGTTTTTATCACCGTTATCAACTGATTATTAATATTTTCTGAGAACAATGTACTGCATTGCAGGCATCTAATGATTTTCTTCTTTCCTCTTCCTCCTCCTTTGTGTATCCATAATGTTTGGACTGCTAGCGTTGAGCCTGTTGTGATTTTTAAAGATAGAATTACACCTCTCTCCACATCCTGCTGAAACACAAGGGGACCTGTTCATAGACACTGCTGTCTGTATTTTCTCTAGGGGTATTAAAAATGCCCATATATGGAGCATAACATACTGTGGTATTAAGAGGATAAACTTAATCTGCTTCATTGAGGCTTATTACAGATTTTGGAGACTGGGGAGTCTGAAGCCTTGTTTTCAGAAAGTGTATCATCCTTTTATGGTATTTAGTTTGTTTTGAACTTTCCGTTATTTCCAAATTCCTGCAGAAGTATGGAAATAAACAATATTCTTTCTGATTATGACCTTTTGAAAGAAATAAAGAAGTTGTTTTTGTTTAGCAACAGCATTATCAATTTATGCCAACACATTTTTTCTATAACCAGTATAATTACAGATAGCAGTAAGGTCTGGAAATACCATCTCTTTGTTAACTCTCATTATTAAGGCAATAAAAAATAGTGTTAAAGTTTGTTTTCTGAGTATTGATCTGTCTGAACTTCTTTGTAACTAAAAAGAAAATCATACCTGTAAGTGAAAAGCTGGTTGCATTCAGTTGCTTTGCTGGCCAGCTGTTGTTGTAGGGTAATAGGGAACCCTAAGCGAGACTGCTAATCTTGTGTAGAAGTTAAGAGACTATGCAAGAAACTTTGCAACATTCAAGCTGCATTTCCATATTGTCCAAAGAATATTCATTTTGGTATTTCCTCATTGCCTAATACATAATCTCCTCCACTTTTGTGCGCAATCTCTGTATGTGTGCATGTGTTTGTATATGTGTGTTTATATGTATGTGTGTATATTTATGTGTCTGTGTAGGAGGTGCTTTTCAAATGTTAGCTGAAATATACTTAATCTGTGCATCTCTTTTTTTTTACTGAAAGCGATCTCATCAAATATATTGATTGATGGAACCAAAATTCATTGAGGCCCTGCTGTTTGCTAGGCATCATGATAGGTCCTAGGCGTATGTGTTTTAGATTTTTGCAGATCTGCCTGGGAAATGCTTCTTTTCTCTCAGGGAAGACAAATCAATAATTATACCACACTGTATTAACAGAATTATGTACAAGAGGGTTGGAGGCACAGGAGAAGAGCATGTAAATTATTCTCAGTGGTCACGAAAGTTTTCTGAAGAAGTATTTCTTGAGATGGAGTCTCATGCAGTCTCCCAGGCTGGAGTGGAGTGGTGCCATCTCAGTTTACTGCATCCCCCACCTCCCAGGTTCAAGCAATCCACCTGTCTCAGCCTCCCAAGTAGCTGGGACTACAGGCATGCACCACTGTGCCTGGCTAATTTTTGTATTTTTAGTAGAGACGAGGTTTCACCGTGTTGGCCAGGCTGGTCTTGAACTCCTGACCTCAAGTGATCCACTTGTCTCAGCCTCCCAAAGTGCTAGGATGGCAGGCACGAGCGCCCGGCCTCAAAGAGGTATTTTTTATGCAAAGAAGAGTAGAGGTCATTTTAGGTAGAGGAAACAGCGTGGGCGTAAAGCATAGTGGCCGGAGCTATAGTGACTTCCCCCGGGAACTACAGGTAATTCAACCTCTGCCTCCCGGGTTCAAGTGATTCTCCTGCCTCAGCCTCCTGAGTAGCTGGGATTATAACCATGTGCCACCATGCCCGGCTAATTTTGTATTTTTAGTAGAGATGGGGTTTCTCCATGTTGGTCAGGCTGGTCTGGAACTCCCGACATCAGGTGATCCGCCCGCCTTGGCCTCCCAAAGTGCTGAGATTACAGGCGTGAGCCACCGCACCCTGCCTAATTTCTGAATTCTCTAAGATTATTTTTTTAAGAAGAAAGAACCCCTAAAAATTTAATATGCACTGTGACCCTTAAAAGAAACAGCAGGAAGTAAAAGCTGATTAATTTAATGCATATTAAATAAATATAACAAATAATATATGTTTAATGTATTTTCCTTAGTGGGAGAATACAGGCTGGAACTGGATGGTGGAGAAAGACTCAAGGATAAAATTGAGAG
Source organism: Pan troglodytes (assembly GCF_028858775.2). Classification (NCBI taxonomy): domain Eukaryota; kingdom Metazoa; phylum Chordata; class Mammalia; order Primates; family Hominidae; genus Pan; species Pan troglodytes. Next base: position 26,901,049 of record NC_072403.2, read on the forward strand.
GAAAAAACAAAGGATAGGAATGGAGAACAAAAGATGGGGAAGGGGCCAGACGCGGTGGCTCATGCCGGTAATCCCAGCACTTTGGGAGGCTGAGGTGGGCGGATCACCTGAGGTCAGCAGTTGGAGACGAGCCTGGCCACGTGGTGAAAGCCCGTCTTTACTAAAAATACAAAACTTCGCTGGGCATGGCATGGTGGTGTGCGCCTGTAATCCCAGCTACTCAGGAGGCTGAGGTAGGAGAATCACTTGAACCTCGGAGGCGGAGGTTACAGTGAGCCGAGATCGTGCCATTGCACTCCAGCCTGGGTGACAGAGTGAAACAGTCTCAGGAAAAAAAAAAAAAAAGAAAGAAAAGATGGAGAGTGGAGAGCGCACACCGGGTAGTGGGAGGTAGAGTTAGCAGATTTTCCAAGGATTTTTAAATGATGTGTACTTAATGTAGGTTTCCCTGCCATCCAGTGCTCTTTAACTATAGATCCCCATAATCATTATTTACAGTTTTTGTATGTTTGTGGTTATTTTTAGAGACTACTCATGAATAATTGAAACAACTTATCTTGAAAATTTTCCTCAAAGATAAAGCAGGAACTACTAGAGAAATGCTACTTCTTGACCAGATAAAATCAGTCTTCACCCATATTTTAATTCATTACAGTGAAGCTCATACATAGTTATAGTGAGCCATAATCTTTTGAAATTGAATTTTGGCAAAGTTTGATTTTTCAAAGAGGATTTTCTTTGTGGTGAGACTATTTTATTGAGGATATTATCCTTCTTTTATTATCAAACTTTTAGGTCTTCTACTTCCGTCTCCTGTCATCTCAGATTGCTATGGAGCAGAGATGGGAATCTAGCTGTTGGGGTTGCTGTTTATTCAGGGAAAAATGGCTTGTGTTTCATCTACAGGCTGGTCTGTAATTGCTTGGGTAAGATGATAATGGAATCTCATAACTAAACCTAAGGCTTTTTTCCTGTACAGTGCATTTCATTCTTCCTAGTATTTGCTTTTCCTTTTACCAAAATTAATGCATCAAAAGGATGGTGGACGATCTGATGAACATAATGTTTATTTAAAAAGTTGGGTAGACTGAACAATTTTTGGGGAAACGAAAACAAGTCAGGTAGATGAGCAATTTTAGAAAAAAGTAAAATCTTCCCTTGGATGCGTAAAAAAACCCTAATTTCTGTCTCCTGCTTTCCTACCCCACCACTTTCTTTTTTTGCATGTATTTATTTTTACAGGCCTGGAAGTTTTTAATGGGCATTCACTTCTCTTATCTTAGTTCTTCCTGCTTTTATCTCTTTTTCATTTTCTTTTTTTTTTTTTTTTTTTTTTTTGAGACGGAGTCTCGCTCTGTCACCCAAGCTGGAGTGCAGTGGCACGATCTCGGCTCACTGTAAGCTCCGCCTCCCAGGTTCACACCATTCTCCTGCCTCAGCCTCCCGAGTAGCTGGGACTACAGGCACCCGCCACCACGCCCGGCTAATTTTTTGTATTTTTAGTAGAGACGGGGTTTCACCGTGTTAGCCAGGATGGTCTCGATCTCCTGACCTCGTGATCTGCCTGCCTCGGCCTCCCAAAGTGCTGGGATTACAGGCATGAGCCACTGCGCCCGCCCCCTCTTTTTCATTTTCATGTGTTTATTTTCCTGACATATACTTACCAAATTCCAAGTTATAGTGCAGACTGGGACTATCTTACTGAACCTGACATTGTGTCCATTTTAAGCCAGCCCAGCAGGCCCTTCATTTTGGTCTAAGGCTGTGTTCATGAAGACTGTCCCATTGTATCCCCACCACCAATAGGGATGGATGCAAAGGGTCCAGGACGTTAGTCAGTGTCCCCTTGCCAGCTCTTAGCTAATAGCCAGTTTAATGGTGAATCCATATCTATCGTGAGCTGGAAGAGCTGAAGGGCACACGGTAAGGGCCAAATAAATGTTTGGATGAATTGAGAACTGAACGTGCAAAGAAATAAAGCTCATAACTGAAGTCCTTAAGAAATGAAGCTTTTTAGGCAAGCACTTCTGTCCATAAGTCTAGTCAATTAAGTGTGCAGATATAAGCATGTGTCCCAATGTGTGTCCATGAGTGACTACTGAAGCCCTCAGGTGCTCTGGTGACTTCATATGCAAGCGTGGCCTGGCAGGAACTGCCTGTGCTATGACTAATCAGGAGACTTTCCAGGGAAAAGGATGTCAGGCATGGGGATTCCACATTTAGCGTCACTTTTAGTATGTAATGACTTCCATATCCTATTTGAAGGATCCATTCTCATTAGGATTCATGCTTGAAATACACCCTTACAAAAGCTGAACTTTCTCACGTTGACTAAGAACAAGATCATCTTTGACAGATTTTTGAATTGAATTGGCAAAGCAAAATTCTCCTCAAGTCCAAGGGTTTCATTTTGCTCATGCTCTTTCGTTCCATTGTGTTTTAAACCAGGTTGCTATTATATAGAGTATTTTAGCAGCCTTGATCTTGGAAACATCAAGACCATTGTTCCTATTGTTGCTGATTTAGTGTTACAGCTGCTTCCTCTTTATGTGATTTAATTTGAGGTTTCAGCCTACCAGGGGGCTATTGGTCCCCACCTATGCAGCTTGAAGAGCTGGCTGCTGTTTCTCTATGGATGTTATTTCCATTCCTATTCATAGCGATTTTTCCCCTTCTATATTCATCTAGCAACAGCAAGGCACTGTTCCAGGAACCCGCACTCTCTACATAAGGCATAACATGGAACCATTTGGATGGAAAAATTATAAATTAAAATTATTCTGTTCATTTTAAAATATTCATATTGTGTTGCTCAAATGCCAGTAACTGGAAAATCATGGATAATGTCCTGTTTTTATAACCTCTTTCAGAATGTTTTAAAATCTGTTTATGTTGTTACTTAGCCATCTCTTTTCCTGGAGTGGATTTTGTGATAAGATTTTGTTAAAAAAAAGATTGTATGAGTCCAGCGCCTAATGGCAGATATAATATTAAAGATGATGCCACTAATTTCAGTCCACTTTTTAAATAGAAAAAGATTTATTCCATGTACAGAGAATATTTATAAAATTGTACGCCTCTAAAAATAGCCTATGGACATGCCAGACTATTTCTTTGGAGGATAAAGCTTTTTATTGAATGATTAAGATTAAGCAAAGGTTTATTATTTCTGGAAGTAGGTATTTAATTTAAACTATGAAAACCCATATATCCATAATACTACTAATTTTCAGATGCTAAAAATATCTTCAGCTTTTAAAATGTATTGAGCTTTTTATTTTTTAAAAAGCTTTTTAAGTGCTCTTTTTTCTATGTATTCTGTTCTCAATGCTAAGTTATTGATTCTTTAATTTGGGAAAACTAAAATCTTATTTCTATCCTTGTATTTTCCATGTTGTGTGGGTGTGGGTGAGGATGTGTATGTCTCAGAAAGATAGACAGGCAGGAAAAAGTGAAAATGTTTTCATATGGTTTAGTTTTTTGCTGAAGTAATTCTATTTCTTATGCTAAAGGAAAGAATAGTGATTGGAAATCTTTTTGCTGTGTTTTTTTCTACCTCATGGAACATATTAAGAGGAGCGAAGATCTTTATTTTATGCTTTTTTATTCTGTGAGTTTTAAGTCCACGTTCACATAAAAGCCATGTGTTTTATTTGTTGTCTCTCTTGGCTAGGAATATTTAAATGTATTTTTGAAACTCTTCTGTTCTGTCAACTAAAGGTAATTTAAAATTATAATTTTAAGACACTTTCTAGAAACTTATACTTTGGTTCAGGCTAAAGTCTTCAGTTTGTGTGCCTGTGTGTGTGTGTTGAGGTTCTTCAGAAGCAACAAACCACTTGAGCGTGAGCAAATTTCACAGGCTCCCTTCATTGTTTGTTTTAGCCTCGTTAATCATTTGGCCTTTTAAAATAGGCTGATCATTTCATTGAATATGGATTGAGAAAAGTTCTGTGTGCCATGAAAGGCCTGAATGGCTCTTGCTGACTCTGTTTTATTCATTTTAAATAACATGAGGGGGATCCCAAAGTATTTCCTCTGGACTTTTGAAGCAGTATCATTGCAGGGTATGATATTTGAAGTCAGGATTCTTTATAACAATAATAACGACAAGAATATATATACATTTTCCTAAAGTCTGATTTGTGGAAAATAGAAAGCAAACTGTCAGTAAACAGGTTTTCCAACACAAACACTCAGTTTAGGCAGCAACCAACTTTTTTGAATGCAGCAACAAAATGAATACTATTTTTAATTGAATAATGAAGACAGACTAGAATAGTTGCTATGAGAAAAATGGATACCTTATAATTAATAATATGTGAGCTAAACCTTAACTACACTTGACATTTTTCCTTAGGTTGGTGCCATACTGATTAATGAGTTAACTGCTGATGGTGCCTATTCTGTGGAGTGACTGTTTCAGTTCCAGGGCTTAGAGTATTCAATAAAATAGGTATTCTCTGAGGTGGGACTGAGGCTTTAGTCTTGATCAAAGTGCTTTGGGGGAAGCACAGTTGAACTGATTGGCTGTGAATGTTAATCACTTCATAGGACACACTGATAATTTACAGCATTGTTGTAACTCTCTGGTGTTCGTAAAATGAACTTAATAACCCACTGGCACCATGGGATAAGCTGCTTTTTCTCTGCAATTGAATACCCAGACTGCCTGAATAATAGTGTTGAGAAATACTGCATTAAAAACAGTGAGCAGCTGTATGATGAAGGAAACAGCTCTGCCACAGATTTGTTAATTATCTCCTTTGATTCACAGAGGGTGTTTGTGAGATATGGTTGACCAGTGAAGACACGGGGGCTTATGGCAGAGATATTGGCACCAATCTCCCCACACTCCTGTGGAAACTGGTTGAAGTGATTCCTGAGGGAGCAATGCTGAGGCTTGGCATGACAAATCCGCCCTATATTTTAGAGCATCTGGAGGTAAGGAAAAGCACCCTATTTGCATGCTAACATAGACACTAACCAATCCAGACAGTGTGGCAGCCTCAGTATCATCGCATCAGCTTCATTTAAAACTCCTTCACATTTTTTTTTTTTGTAGTCCCGCATTTCCAAGAATGAATCAAGACTTTCAAATCCCCTTCTTTGGCAGGCAACACTTTTTTACTTCCTCATCATTAATTAACAGTGCCCAAATTTTTCAATACTTGCCACCTTGCCACAGTTCTTTGTTTCTTGTTTGTAGTCCTTCAGTCTTCCAGCACATAAATTTGCCTCAGTTCCTCCATTTTGACTGCTCGTCTGATTCAGAACTGCTAATGTGTTGCATTAATTTCGCAACCCACAGTCAGTATTGTGTTATCCAAACTACTGTTACCCATATCAGAAAAGGGACTGTGCTTGAAGCTCGAGGATGAATTTTCAATTTCATCCCTTCATCTGGAGATACATAGTGGTGAAGTTGAATCAGAGGGACACAGAGCAAGGTACTCTTCCACTTGATTTGCACATGTGTTACTGTGGCACCTGTATTCCCACTGTAAGGCCCATCCCTGAATACATGACATTTTCTTTCAGAGAATTTCCTTCCTTGTTTTTCACTTATCAACATAATGGTGATCACTGTGAACAAAGGTGATTCTGAGATCCCTGATTTTGTTTTTATAGTTTTCCACAGATCGGGATGCTTACCCTTAAGTAGCTGTGTCAAACTAGGCAAATGGGCATATGTCCAGGTAACTGTGGTACCTGAAGGCAAATGACACAGTAAATATGAGCAAAGAATATGGACAGGAGAGCAACCATATAAATGAAGAAGTACTTGCTAGGATCCATGACTACTATTTGAGAAATAAAATAATTACTTTAGACCCATAGTTATGGAAATAAAATCTGATTAGTGCAATTGCAAAGTCATGTGTAAAGAATAAAATGAATAACTTTTATTTTTTTCACGTGTGTTCTTTGCAGTATGTTTGTGCAGAAAAATAACATCCCCAAAAGCTAAAAGCAACCACTGTTGCTGAAATTTAATGCAAATGCTAATGAATAGCTAAACATTTAAAAGATTATTTCGCTGATTTGATTTTAAGACTATACTTGTTGAGGTTTTTGTTGAATGGCTTCCTTAATATCAACAACCTATTTCAGAAATTCTGAAAACAGAGTTAATAATTTGACTGCTAATTATAAATACATAATGAGGGAGTTTAGCAATTTTAATTTTATTATTTACATTTTTCTAGCTAGCTCTTTCTAGTAAGGGTATATGATTTATATGTTAAGTTTAGTACTTTAGACAGTGTGGGATGATTATGATTTGCTATTTAAAAATAAGTTGCAGGCATGTCAACTTTTACTTAACACTTTGACTCAACACTTGATAAAGCAAAGTGATTCTCTGTAAAAAAAAAAAAAAAAAAAAAAATCAAATATGCTAAGAGCTGTGACAGTCTTGCTGTGTTTGCAGTAAATGTGAGGCATACATTGTGAAGACCAGGAGATATACTAGACATGTGGAGGGTAGGAAGGGAAACAGGCCCCATCAATATAAGGTTTATGATAACAGCCACTTTTTTTGGATTGGAAAAGATCTGATCAGGGATCCAGGGACCCACAAGAGATAGAGTCAGGTAAGTTCAAAAAGGAAGAAGCACAAGGAAGAAAAATCTTGTGTTGGCTCTGAGGTAACTAACCAAATACTCCTTGGAATAAATTCAACATTTTAATTGATTGCAAGATTGCAGCAGCTAATACTGTGTGTATAGCAAATCCTAGTGCTCAGCACCTGAAGTAGTGCCAGACTCGGGGAGCGTCTAAAAATCAACAAAAGATCTGAAATATAACTTTATACTTTGCCTGGAAAACACCAGATGTTTAGTTCCTAGATCGTAGTTGGAGTGATAACAAGTTTTGATGGTCATGACATTATATTTTTTTAAATCCTTTGAAGTATGTATCATGTTGGCCTTTCCTCCTACATTGTCATCTTGAGGCAACAATCTTGTTATATCTGTCTGTGGATCTATCCCACCCAGTAGTGGCTCAATAAATGAGTGAATATGAGAATGAATACAGGAAGAGCTGCCCAGGCTCAGTGGCTCACACCTGTAATCCCAGCACTTTGGGAGGCTGAGGCAGGTGGATCACTTGAGGTCAGGAGTTTGAGACCAGCCTGGCCCACATGGTGAAACCTCGTCTCTGGTAAAAACACAGAAATTAGCTGGGCGGGGTGATAGGTGCCTGTAATCCCAGCTACTCAGGAGGCTGAGGCAGGAGAATCGCTTGAGCCCAGGAGGCAGAGGTTACAGTGAGCCAAGATTGTGCCACTGCACTCCAGCCTGGGTGACAAAGCAAGATTATCTCAAAAAAAAAAAAAAAAAAAAAAAAAAAAGGAAGAGCCTTCTTCATAAAATAAATTATAGAGCCCACACTGTAGTCTTGAACTTTGAAATCCTAACCCCTGGCCAGAAGAGGCAGCAAAAGATGATGAAGTAAATGAGCTTCAAGGGTGAGAATTGTTCCCCACAGAAAGCCACCCACTACTCTGCACTTTATGTGCAGGAGGTAATCCAGGCTGTGATACCACACCCAGGGAGAAAGCCATCCAAAAGAAACAGAGCAAAAGGAAACAAAGATATGCAAGAATTAAAGGTCTACACAATCTCAAAGTAAGAGGTTTTAAACTCTTCCTTTGTTTCCTGGACCAGACCTTCACACCTTGCTGTTTCTTCTCATCCTCCTCTGCATGGCAGAGCCCAGAACACTCAGGATTCCACAAACACATCGTTATGTAACAGAAAAGGTGACTGAGCCCCAGAAGGCCTACATGGCTTCCCAGTGTCAAAAAGGGCAGTAGGGAAGGGAGCCCAAATCTGGTGCTCCTCAGTCCTGTGCACAGCAATACCTTGTACATTTACATTTTCCTCTCACTAGGCTTAGACCACTCTACAGAAATTACTTGACTTATCTCAAGGGTGAACGGAGTTCACCAATGAGAAAAAACAGAAGATGAAAACAGAAAAAAAAAAAACAACAAATGAAGGTGGTGATTTTTTAAACTATAGGGATTGAAGGAATCCACTCTTGAAATAACTACCCTGATGCTTTAAAACCTTCAGGGTAAGGATTTCTTGAGAATTTTGTTGGGAAGACTCAGCCTTCTTGTGTTTTTAGAAGATGCTTCACACAACAGACTTTAATTAGAGAGTACTTGGCTGGTTTGTTTTCCTTCCTCTTCATTCTGTTCACTTCTTATTCACCTGACTCTCAGATTTTTTAAAAACACCTTTTACCAACTTAAAAGAAAAAAAACCGAACAGTTTAAAGGGAAAGTTATATAAAGGAAAGCACCAAAGTTTTTATCATTATTTAAAAGTATGCTGGGGAAAGATACATCTATTGAGAATACATTTTATTCAATCTCCATAGGAATAGAGGATGCACATTACACTTAACGCAGGATCACTTTTAAGGTTTCTTCAAGAGTCTAGCATTGTGTGTGGCACTTTATATAGCAAATACTGAATACATGTGTACTGAATAAAAGGAAGGGAAGGAGAACTCTTTATCACTCATAGGCAGACAAGTAGTGAAGTGTGTGTTTGGGACATCTGCAAACCTTATTTTTTAGTATCACTGCCCTTAAAAAACAATATAGGATTCATTTGAATTATGATATAGCTGACAAAAGATATCTCAAACATATATATTGTGAAAAAAACACTCTGGAATTGAAGAAATATACCTATGAGCTTATACAATGCTGTAGTAAACTTGCATATGATAATAGAATCAATAGATAAAACAATAAACATGCTTTATGTCACCTTAAAGTCCCTGTTGCCTAAAGGATAAGAATAAGCCCTTGAGGACATTCAGGGTACTTATTTTTTTCTATTACATTCTTATTCATTTGTCCCTTGAGTAGTGCCCTAATGATATCTCCTATATATCTTTTTTTTTTTTTACCATTTCATACTCCTGAAATGTTTACATTACCTTTTTCTCATGATATCCTTACCATATGATGACAGTTGGTAGTAATGTGTTAATCAGACATACTAATATTTGCTACTACATGTGTTGGCTAATATATCGCCCCTGTGGTGGCAAATAAGATGTATTTTCCCTGTGTTTGCTTTCCTATTGATATTGCTAATGTAATAACCTTTGCATATTCCTCTTTAATGAACTCTGACCTTGCAGAAAGTGAAGCGGTTTATGAATTTGATTACTCTTAAAACTACATTGCTTAGTTTTGTCCTCCTGGTGGTAGGTAGCCTACAGCTAAAGTATTAATTCAGACTGAAAATAATACATGTGAACCCAACAAGGTTCACATGAGACCAGTGATAGTGGTATAATGGCTGCTGCTAATGAGGCACCTGAAATCACTGCTAACTGATAAAATCAGTACAATTTATCAAGTGCTTATTGTTTGCAAGAAACTGAGTGCTTTACATGTGTGATCTCTTTTTCTTCTTACAACAGGCTAGCTATATAGATATTATTATCCTCAATTTTCTTTTGCCCACTTTTTTGAGATGGGGTTTTGCTTTGTTGCCCAGGCTGGAGTGCTGTGGCTATTTATAGGTGTGATCATAGCGCTCTACAGCCCTGAACTCCTGGGCTCAAATGATCCTCCTGCCTTAGCTGGGACTACAAACATACACCACTGTGCCTGGCTGTTATTTTTGTTTTGTTAATTGAGAAGCCATGGGTTCGAAAGGTTAGATAACTGGCTAAACCGCATAGCCAGTTCGCCGCTGAACTGGTTTCTAATCTATTCTAATTCGCAAATGCTTTCTACTCTACTGCATCTTCAAGGAAGCCTTCCCAAACTCTTCCCACATACGTTCTGTGCTTCATAGTACCCCTCTTCAACAGGTCTCTGTCTCTTTGGGCACTCATCATGGCGCATCATGATTACTTATTTATGTAGAAATCCAACATGACTGTTATCGTAAGGGAGATGTTGTCTTATCCATCTTTGTATATCAGTGCCTGTGATAACACACACTTCATACACTTATTAAATGTTTACTGAATGATGTGATAGCTCAAAGTTTAGTTTATTAACTGTTCCTTGACTTCATGCCTCATGTATTGAAGTACCTTCATATCTGCTGAGCATCCAGTTTTGGAAGAGTTTGGGAACAGTTGTCATATATGTTTCTCATGAGTCACATGTCTGTGAAGATGTACTGGATGGTTAGGGATTCATCAAAGGGATGCGTTATGTTTATTTGCCCAGCTAAAATACTATAGCGATAGATAGTATCTTTAGGGTTGTCTAGAACAAATGAGCTTATTGTATGATTATCGAATTTGTAGATGATCTAGGCTCTTAACTTCTTTCTTCTCTTCCTGCTTCTTAACTTACACTGCTTTTTAAAATCTCCACTAGAGAGGATACATTAAAATCAGACAGTTTGTCTTGGTTTTAGTTTCGTGAATTGGCTGATAGGGAAAAGATGTTAAAGCTCTTGGGCAGTAAGGAAAAGAGTAAGTATCTGGATTTTACGTATTTAAGACACATGCATGCATATGTTCATTGCAGCACTATGCACAATCGCAAAGACATGGAGTCAACTTAAATGCCCATCCACAGTAGACTGGATAAAGACAGTGTGGTATGTGTACACCATGGAATACTATGCAGCCATGAAAAAGAACAAGATCATGTCCTTTGCAGGAACATAGATGGAACTAGAGGCCATTATCCTTAGCAAACTAACGCAGGAACAGAAAAGCAAATACCACATGTTCTCACTTGTAAGTGGGAGCTAAATAATGAGAACATGTGGACAGATAGAGGGGAACAACAGATACTGGGGCCTGCTTGAGGGAGATCGGGAGGGGGGGGGGTGGGAGAGTTTCAGAAAAAGAAAATATCGGCTGGGCACAGTGGCTCACACCTGTAATCCCAGCACTTTGGGAGGCCGAGGCGGGTGCATCACGAGGTCAGGAGATCAAGACCATCCTGGCTAACACAGTGAAACCCCATCTCTACTAAAAATACAAAAAATTAGCCGGGTGTGGTGGCGGGTGCCTGTAGTCCCAGCTACTCTGGAGACTGAGGCAGGAGAATGGCGTGAACCCGGGAGGCGGAGCTTGCAGTGAGCTGAGATCGCGCCACTGCACTCCAGCCTGGGCAAAAGAGCAAGACTCCGTCTCAAAAAAAAAAAAAGAAAAGAAAAACAAAAAAAAACATCAAGTACTACGCTTAGTACCTGGATGACTAAATAATCTGTACACCAAACCCCCAAGTCATAAGTTTACCTATATAACAAGCCTGCACATGTACCCCTGAGCCTAAAATAAAAGTTAAAATGTTTATTTTAAAAAGTTATCCTGGTCTTCCCTCTGTCATGAATAGTTCAAAGTAACTTATCTCCCTTTAAGAGACTTGTGTGTCTCAAAATTGTATGAGAATTTTAGTGCAGTACTTACAACCTGCGCCAGAGAGGGCAAACTGGTTAATCTAGATTGCAAGTGCTTATTAAGGACTATTCATATATTCAAATTATAATAAAACAAGTTATATATTTTTAAACATATTACTTTGTAAAATATTGCCAAACAACATTGACACTAACATTCACATTGATATTATGCTACATTTTATTTAGCTTGAATTAAAATATATAGTATTGCTCAAGATTTATAGTTAGTATACTTATGGTACATGTCATCATAAGGTTAATTACAAATAGTGATATTTTAAATATCTCTTCTGTTTTTGGTTTGGAAATCTTTTAATCACCGTAACAAATCAGCTTCCTGCTACCCTAGATTTTTATATGTTTACTTCTACTTCAATGACCTTATATTCTAAGCTAATTCTATATTTAGTGAAATAAATTCATCTGCTGAAAGACAGTAGATACCTGTCAAGGACTTTTGTTGCATGGTAATTTATGAACATTAATAATATGTTTGCCTTTGCCGAGTTTTAAAAAATGCCTCATAGTTTCAAAATAATAGCAAACTCAATACATGCTGTGCTTATGTTTCATCAAAGCAATACAGATTTTCCAAACTGAACTCAGCAGTTCAAGCTGTGTCTTTAAACATTTCTTTTCCTTAGGATTTATACTTTCTGGAATAATAGAATGATATGTAAATATATTCTCTACTGTTGTATACAAAATATTTTTCCCCTTTTGATGAATAAAAAGACATGCTAGATTACTTATTTTCAGCAAGGAAATGGAAAGGAAAAATCTTTTATTTCAACCATCCACCTGTAGCTTTTGAGACATGTCAGTATGTGGTTTGATCTAACTGTTGGCACTGTTTTTTGCCATTTATAATCATCAGTGCTCTATTTGATTCTTACCCTGGCACTTGCGAATAAATTTTAAGAGGTCAGTGAAACACCTAAAACTAGAAACAGAAGTTTGTGTCTTTCCGAATATTAAAGAGAGAAAACTTTTATCAAATATTAAAAGGGCTCATATACATTTTAAGTTTATCAGGCTTCATTGGGAACCTAATTCTGAGAGCTGGGAACAGCCTCTCTGGAAGGGAAGATGTGGATGAAAGGAATGTCCTTTCTTGCCTGCCAAGGATCTAATACTGATAAAAGATGAAATTGAAATGCTACTTCCCCATAGCAAAATTATAGGCTCTACCTAACATTCTAACTCTTCAACTTCTCTGCTAGTTCTGGGTTTGAGCAGCAGGAAGCTTTAGTCAGGCCCTTCCACTAAAAAAAAAAAAAAAAAAAAGGCCTGCATCTCTGCCCATACCTCGGTCTCGGCCTCTTTGTTCTGTGATACTACTTGCTTGTGCCCTTGTCCAGGCCTCAGCCCCTAATTCCAACCCTGCCCAAGAAGCCAAAGCCTTTCTTGATCTCAGCTACTCCTCAGAAAAATTTACCGAGCTTGTTGCTTCCTACTACTGAGTCTTTGTTTGTAATGTTAAGTCTGGGTGAGTAAGCCTCATGATTACATGTAGACTGAAGGACCCCAAAATAAATGAACTTATAAATAGACTTTATTTCAGAACAGATTGCACTTTGTTGCTGCTGAATGTTATTTTATCCTTCTTGTGCCAGGTATATTTTCTGGGTAAATGTTTCTCATGTTGAAAATACTGGGTACCTCTGTCTTCCTGAGGAACACAAGAACATGCCTGGATCATACTTAAAAATTCTCTTTATATGGCCATCAATAATTTATACAGAGACCTATCTTATGTGCTTCACTGTTATTCTCAGTTCCAGTGTCTATATTATGAGAAAGCAGGCATGAGAGAATAAATCTAGTGTGAGAATATAAACAGCCAAATCATTCATGTTTGTCCTGAAATGCTTTAATCCACATTGTGGTATAAACTTCTGAACTTCCCAAACTTAGATAAATTTACAAGAATAAAACAACCGCATTAAAAACTGGGCAAAAAACATGAACAGAAACTTTTCAGAAGATGACGTACATGTGGCCAACTATCATATGAAAAAAAAACTCAACATCACCGATCATTAGAGAAATACAAATCAAAACCACAATGAAATACCATCTCACAGCAGTCAGAAGGGCTATTATTAAAAAGTCAAAAAATAACAGATGGTGGTGAGGGTATGGAGAAAAAGGAATGCTTATACACTGTGGATGGAAGTGTAAATTAGTTCAACCATCGTGGAAGACTTTGTGGAGATTTCTCAAAGACCTGAAGACAGAAATACCATTTGTCCTAGCAATCCCATTACTGGGTACATACCCAAAGGAATATAAATCATTCTGTTATAAAGTCACATGCATGGGTATGTTCATAGGAGCAGTATTCACAATAGCAGAGACATGGAATCAACCTAAATGCCCGTCAGTGATAGACTAGATTAAGAAATGTGGTACATAGACTATGCAACCATAAAAAAAGAACGAAATCATGTCTTTTGCAGGGACATGGATGGAGCTGGAAGCCATTATCCTCAGCAAACTAACACACAAACAGAAAACCAAATACCACATGTTCTTGCTTATAAGTGGGAGCTGAATGGTGAGAACACATGGAAACATGGCGGGGAACAACACACACTGAGGCCTGTCACTGGGGCCATGGCGGGGTGGGAGGAGGGAGAGCATCAGGAAGAATAACTAATGGATGCTGGGTAATGAAATAATCTGTACAACAAACCCCCATGACACAAGTTTACCTATGTCTCAGGGCTACCCATGTACCCCTGAACTTAAACAAAAGTTAAAAACAAAACTTCTGAACTTCTCAACCACTGTCATCATTTTTTCCCTCTTGCCATTGACCCAAATTATTGAATATTGTTTATAAAATGCAGTGACACATGGATATTTGTTCCCAAAAGAGACGATTAATTTTCCTGAGAGGAAAAGAACATAGGGATACCATGGTTGTCAAGATGATGAGTGAAAAGGCCTTAGCAAATCCTTTATAAAGAAACTGATGTTTGGCCAGGTGCAGTGCCTCACACCTGTAATCCCAGCTGTTTGGGAGGCCAAGACAGGAGGATTGCTTGAGGTCAGGAGTTTGAGACCAGCCTGTTCAATACAGTGAGATCCGTCTTTACAAAAAGTTTTTTACAATTAGCTGGGTATGGTGGCGCACATCTGTAGTCCCAGCTACTCAGGAGGCTGAGGCCAGATTATCACTTGGACCCAGGAGTTCAAGACTGTGGTGAGCTATGATCATATAACTGCACCCTGGCCCGAGCATTGAGACCCTGTATCTTGAGAAGAGGAGGAGAGGGGAGGGGAGGGGAGGGGAGGGAAGAGGGAAGACTGTAGTGAGCTATGATCATATAACTGCACTCTGGTCTGAGCATTGAGACACTGTATCGAGAGGAGAGGGGAGGGGAGGGGAGGGGAGGGGGAATATTATAATCATAGTTGAATATCTATCCTGGGTCATGTCTCTCTCTATGTTTTTTGAGGAAAAATACTCTTTTAAAATAAATATAAAGATCTCTCTCACTCTAACATACTTGAAAAACATAAAAATTTACATATTTCAACTATGACACACATCTATTCCTTCTTCATCTTTTAGTATTCTAGTGTACACTTCCGTTTATATAGAAGGGCATTAGATATGTATATGGTTTAATTTACATCTTAAAAGGCATTTCACATTGCCAGTCCCCTGAATCCTTAATTTCACCCGGAGTAGCTGAGAAGCCTTTCATGTCACCTGTCAAAATTAGTGCAGTTCAAACTCCATAATACACCAGCTGTGGGCTTTATCTTCCTTATTAATTTAGGAAGTCAGTTATGCTCAAACCATTGAGAAAAGCTGCCTTTGACATTCCTTCACAAGCACAGAGAATGGCTAACACATAAGGCAATCCACGTAGTTTCCTTTACACTTTTCTATTCTACGATCCTCTCGGTATTGACTTCTTTGCTTTAATAGCCTATGAAAGGCTACCTTAGGCACTTGCTAATTCAGCACTTAGTAAAATGAAATCGTCATATTTTATATCAGGTAGGTAATGGAATTTTCAGGTGATTCATGATCTAGAACAGACAGGTAGGTAATGAAGTTAATGGTTCATAGAATAGTTGAGGGACATTCTGCATGTTTGTCAGAAAGCAAAGTCCGTTCCCTTCATCTGCTTCTGTTTATTTCTAAGATACTAAATTGTTGCTTTTAGGTCTGATATACATCTGTTCTCTACATTTTCCTGACCCTACCACAGAAATGCTCCACTTGAAAATGTTAAGCTTTCAAAATTTAAGTTCAAAAATTCTTTAATATCATTTAACAGTAAATAATGATTATGTCCTAAGTTGGAAACATAAGGATTATTATTATTATAGACTCCTACTGCTCAGAACTTTTTTATTTGCATGTGTTGTATCAGAACTATTGAATATTAAATATGGGCACAATCCATGTTTAATAAATCACTTTTAGGATCAGAGGATGCTGCATATAGGCCAGAGAAAATCAAACTGATTGTTTAGCATAATCCTGAAAGATCCCCAATTATTCATTAGTTTGAGGGGGGAAATGGTTTCTGTTTGTAGCATGTATTATTGTGTGTTTTTAAAAACTGTTGCAGAAAGTTTACTATCAATATAACATTGATTAGAGAAAATACTGTCATCAAG
Source organism: Pan troglodytes (assembly GCF_028858775.2). Classification (NCBI taxonomy): domain Eukaryota; kingdom Metazoa; phylum Chordata; class Mammalia; order Primates; family Hominidae; genus Pan; species Pan troglodytes. The sequence goes on from NC_072403.2 coordinate 26,917,107, forward strand.
TCTGTTTCTAATATATGGTCATAAAGAAGTAGTCTTCATAGTTTAATGTTAAAATATTTTTAAAAGCATACTCTGTATCAGCTTTTATTTTGCAATGTCATATGGAATATTAGGCTACCTTCTGATTGGTGGAAATTTCAGACATTAATCTTTTAGTTAAGTGGCCCCTACGTTTTCAGTCTTTATTTTTCCTACCTCAGCAGACTCTTTTTATTTTTTGTTGTTGTTTCTATATTCTTCCATTATTGCCTTTGTATTGGTTTATCTGTTGTAACAAAGTACCACAAACTGGGTATTTTGGGAACTCTGAGAGAGAATCTGTTCTGTTCTTGTCCCGCAGCTTCTAGTGGTTACTGACAATACTTGGCATTCCTTGGCTTATAGACACATCACTCCAATTTTTGTCTCAGTCTTCACCTGGCATTCTTTCCTCTGTCTCTGTTTCCAAATGTCCTCATCTTATACACCAGTCATTGGATTAGGGTCCACCTTAATTCATTATGACCTCATTTTAACTTGAGTATATCTATTAAGACCCTGTTTCCAAGTAATGTCACATTCACAGCTACTGGGGGTTAGGACTTACATTTACATCTTTTTAGGGGACACAGTTCAACTCATAACAGCCTCATTTTGTAGTAAATAGAAATTCTTTAGTATGACATTTTAATTACTTTGTTGTTTCTTTTACTATATATATTTTAAGTCATTTTTATAGTGGTTACCATAGGGATTACAATTAATATTCTAATTTATAACACTCTAATTTTGATCAATATTAACTTAATTATAATAACATATGAAAACTTTGCTCCTAAGTAGTTCCCTTCCCTCCCCACTTCTTTTTGTTGTTACTGTCATAAACATTACATATTTATGCAGTGTATGCTCAGTAGCACAGATTTATAATTAGCACTTTGTGCAGTTGTCTTTTAAATCAGATAATATAAAAACAAGAGTTACAAACAAAATCCACAATTATACTGTCTTTTATGTTTACATATGCAGTTACATTTACTGCTGCTCTTTATTTCTTCCTGTGGATTGGAGAGTCCTTTCATTTCAGCCTGAAGGGTTCCATTTAGCATTTCTTGAGAGGCAGATTTGCTAACAACTAATTCCTCTTGGTTTTCATTTATCTGGAAATGACTTAATTTCGTCTTCATTTTTGAAGAGCAGCTTCTCTGGATACAGAATTCCTGGTTGGCAGTCTTTTTCTTTCAGCATTTTATATCATCTCACTTCCCTCTCTTCCATATGGTTTCTTTGGAGAAACCAAATGTTAATCTTACTGAGGATCCCTTATCTATAAGTTGCTGATCTCTTGCTGCTGTCAGGATTCGCTTTTTGTCTTTGACTTTCAACAGTTTGATTATGATGTGTCTGGGTGTAGATCTCTTTGAGTCTATCCTACTTGAAGTTTCTAGAGCTTTTAGGATGTGTTGATTAATGTTCTTTTTTGTTTTGGGTTTTTTTTTTTTTTTTTTTGGACCAGGGTCTCACTGTGTCACCCAGGCTAGAGTGCAGTGGTGCAGTCATGGCTCACTGCATCCTTGACTTCCTGGGCTCAAGCACTTCTCTCATGTCAGCATCCCAAGCAGCTGGGGCTACAGGTGTGTGCCACCACACCCAGCTAGTTTCTGTATTTTTTATAGAGACAGAGTCTCACTGTGTTTTCCAGGTTGGTCTTGAACAACTGGGCTCAAGTGATCCTCCCACCTTGGCTTCCCAAAGTGCTGGGATTACAGGTGTGAGCCACCGCACCCAGCCAATTAGTGCTGTTTTTCAAATTAGAGAGGTTTTGGCCACTATTTGTTCAAATATTCTTTCTGCTCCTTTCTTTCCTTTCCTAGAACTCCCATTATGTGTTTGTTGGTGTGCTTGATGGTATCTAAGGCTCTGTTAATTTTTTCTTTCTATTCCCCCCATCAAGTCATCTGAATTGACCTGTCTTCAGGTTTGCTGATTGTTTCTTCTGCTTGTTCAGATCTCTTGCAGAGCCCTTCTAGTAATTTTTAAATTTTAGTTCTTATACATTCTATATCAGAATTTCTATATGGTTCTTTTTTATTATTTCTGTCTCATTATTGGTACTCTATTTGGTGAGACATCATTCTCTTGATTTTCCTTAATTCTTGGGACATGGTTTTCTTTAGTTTTTTGATCATATTTAAAGTGCTGATTTAAAGTCTTTGTCCAGTAAAGTCTAATATCTGGGCTTTCTCAGGGACAGTTTCTATTGTCTCCTTTTTTCCTGTGCACAAACCATATTTTCTTGTTTGTTTGGAGGGTTTTCTTATGGTTTATGATTTTTGTTATTGAATACTGGACATTTGAATAATATAATGTGGCAGCTCTGGAAATCGGATTCTTCTCACTCCCTACAGTTTGTTGTTGTTATTTGGTGACTTTTCTGAATTATAGTTCAGACCTTTGAACAATGCAGGGCTTAGAGGTACCCCCTCAGTGCAGTCAAAAATCCATGTCTAACTTTTGACTCCTCCAAAAGTTAACTACTAATAGCCTACTGTTGACAGGAAGCCTCACCATTAACATAAACAATCAATTAATGCACGTGTGTTATATGTATTATATACTGTATTCTTACAACCAAGTAAGCTAGAGGAAAGAAAATGTTATTAAGAAAATCATAAGAAGAGAAAATATATTTACTATTCATTAAGTGGAAGTGGATCATCATAAAGGTCATCATCCTCATCATCTTCATACTGAATAGGCTGAGGAGGAGGAAGAAGAGGAGCTGTTGATTTTGCAGTCTCAGGGGTGGTAAAGACAAAAGAATATCTATGTATAAGTGAACTCACACAGTACAAACCCGTGTTTTTAAGGGTCCACTGTAATTCTGTAAAGTCTGTATTCTTTGTCATGTGTGACCAGTGAAATCTCTACCCACTTAGCTTAATAGTCAGCTAATGATTGGACAGAGATTTCCTTAAATGCCTGGAACCAGTAAGTCTCTCAGTTTTTGCAGGGAGGCCTGATTGTATATGTTGGACCTTGCCTGGGATGCTCCATCAGGTAGCTTATAACTCCACCTTTGCCTTTACTTCCTGTTTCTGCCAAGTATCAGGTTTAGCCAGAGGTGAGAGTTTAGCACGTTCTCAGATATTTGGTTCTCAGCATGTGCATAACCTAAACACACACCCAGCCCTGTGCATACATGGAACCTTCTATATTCTAGGAAATATGTCAGTGTTTTTTAGGCTTTGTATGGATATCACATTCCCTGCCTTTTTTTTTTTTAAGCTTTTTGATTTGCTTATTGTTTGTCCCAGCTGTTATCACAGCCTGAGGCAGCCCTGATGTTAAACAATTGCAGCTGATTATTTTTGACAAATATCTTTGGGCAAAAGACTGTTCTCACTGGGTTAGTGCCAGGTCAGGTTAAATAAGCAAGCTGTGTGAGTGGAGCCTTCCTTGGAACCACTAGTGAGGTCCAATAATGATAGTTTTTCTGGGAATGGGGCTTTGAAGAAGTTACAACTCTATTATGCCCCCTCAAGTGGCTTCCAGGCTGCTGGTTTTCATGATTGAAGGCTGTTGGTTTTCAAGGCTACCATGGAGCTAGAAAGTGGGAGGTGAGATTAGGGTAGGCCAAACACACCACATATCTCCATGTTCTTACCAAGATTTATTTGTTTTTTAATGAACACCACCCAGATTGCTGCAAACCTTTAGTTAATTTCCAGAGTTCTGAAAAAGTTGACTGACAATTTTTGTCAGTGTTCTCATTGTTTTTATGAAGGAGAGGATTTTCAGAGTCTTAACTCCACCATTCCTGCTGAGGTCAATAAAAATTTATGCCTGAAAAGGGACTGCCTTGTATCTATCAGACCATCAATATGTGAAGTTGAATCACTTTTCTTGCTTAATTTTTGTGCTGCATGTCAAAGGTGCATCCATCACTTATGGTGCTGTCTTCCTCGTAAAGCTTTTGAGGAAGAACTCATTTCATTAGCAGGTTATTGACAGCAAATGATCACTATTAATTGAATCACCATCACAGAAAGCATGGAGACTTATAGACTAAAATGTATACTTCTTTAGATACTTCTGGCTTTGGATACCACACAAGAAATAATATGGCATAGATAGACTGAATCTTGCCTGTGATGGTTAATTGCTTCTTTCTGTTTTTTGTTTTGTTTTGTTTTGTTTTTTGAGACCGAGTCTCGCTCTGTCACCCAGGCTGGAGTGCGATGGCATGATCTCAGCTCACTGCAACCTCTGCCTCCCAGATTCAAATGTTTCTCCTGCCTCAGCCTCCTGAGTAGCTGGGACTACAGGCACGTGCCAGCACACCCGGCTAATTTTTGCATTTTTAGTAGAGACGGGGTTTCACTTTGTTGGCCAGGCTGGTCTCTAACTCCTGACCTCGTGATCTGCCTGCCTTGGCCTCCCAAAGTGCTGGGATTACAGGCATGAGCCCACCATGCACGGTCTCTCTCCCTGTTAAAAACTGATACTTTTATTAAGAACCAAATCAAATATTATGTTGTTATTTCTATTCTGATAGATAATTGAGTTCCACAATTACTGTCTTTCATGATGTCAAAGCTGCTGTTGGTCTAGATTCACTAAAGAAGCTTTGTTTTCTTGATAGATGATGTCCCCTTTACTATGCCGTGTCACACCATCTGCATAGTCTTCCAAAAGCTATGCACATCAGGTGATTGGACATTTGTTGATCGGAAAGATATTTGCTTTTGATGCTGCATTGCTAAATTAAAAAGATAATCAAACTTAAAATTAATAGGTATAAACTCTAGAATTTGCAACAGATCACTAGAAAAATATTGATATTTCAGGGATAATCAATTTCAAAACTTAAAGAGTCATTTTGAAATCTGCAGTACATTGTGTTACTGTCATAGAAGTAACAGATTTTAGAATATAACAATTTTATTACTAACATATTTGTTATAGCTTTATTATTTTATTCCAGTATCCTTCAAACCACATGGATCATTATTGTATTGAAGTGTTTACAGAAGTAGAAGATTTAAATCTGAATCAGTTTTATCATTAATCTGGCAAATTAGTTGAATCGTGATCATTCCATTCACATGTAAGTCATCTGAAAAGGGAGCACCATTTTGAAGAGTTTAAGCTGAATGATGTAGATTTTAAATTTTCCACTTGCTCTCTAATTCCAGGCCTTCCAAAATATTTTTAAACTCATTTTACTTGATGTGACCTAGAATTAAAAAAAAAACGTGAAAAAACTGTTGTTCCATTTTATTATCTGATATTTGGTGTGAAATAATCATCTCAACACTTGCTTTGACAGTGGCATATCATTTCTATAATCCTAAGTCAGAGAGGCCTGAGACACCAAGGGCTTCTGTTTCTGTAGTGAGCCTAGAGACTCACTTGAATTGAGTCCTCCATTCAACACCTGAGAAAGAAACATTCTTTTGGATAGAATGGCCTTCCTCACTTGCAAGTGCTTTTCATGCTGTAAATAATACAGTGTAAAGTGAAATTTACAGAAAATCATGTCACAAGATCTCTCTATTGCCAAAAATGGATTGTTCTGCATACTCTTATTGTTCCACTCTGGTGGCCCTGTAGAAGGACTGGAGATCATTTTGGTGGCCAAGTTCATGAGGCCTCAGACACAGCCCCCTGGCAGTCACTTCTTATCACCCAGGCTTGAGACACTCTTAGCTCTTCCTTAGCCTTTAGTTAAGTTTCTCAAGGCACCAGCTATTCTTTTAGACACTCAGTTTTATCCGTGGAAGCCTATCAGTTTCTTTTTATGTTTCAACTTCCCAAGTCCTTCAGATTTTTTGAAGAAAGTTTGAAACAGAAAGCAGGATAAACAACTTATTTTTATTTCTCTTTTGCTCTTCCACCAGCCTAGCCCACATTCCTAAGGGAATGAACAGCCCATCTCTGTTAATTCCCTCAGTTTCAGGCACATTTCCTGTTTGGAACGTGGGTCATCAGTGAATTAATCCATAGCCCTTGGAATTGTGAAGCTTATGGACATCCCTTCTCTTAGGAAAGCATGCTTGATTTTAGAACTCAGAGACCGTGAAAGGAGAACTGAGCATTGTTGACTGTTTGCTGTCAGGGCCAGTCTTTGACATGGGCCTGGATGTTCTGCTGATTTTTGTGGAGCACTGGACAGATTTTCACATTTCTATGGGTTTTGATGTTTTCACATATCAACTGGGCATATTAGCAGTTACCCTATACAAAGAATATTAGATAACATATCACTAGTGCTTTCTGGGATGCTATATAAATTGAAGACTTTAGGCCGAGGCAGGAGAATTGCTTGAACCCGGGAGGCAGAGGTTGCAGTGAGCCGAGATCGTGTCACTACTCTCCAGCCTGGGCAATAAGAGCGAAACTCCGTCTCAAAAAAAAAAAAAAAGACTTTAAATAATGGAGTATCATTATTTAGCTTATAATAGAGTAACATTGGTAGAACAATGAATTGATATATGTAGAATGCTTAGAATAGTGTCTGGCACATAAAAGGTGCTCAAGAGTTATCAGCTATCATTATTATCATTGTTACTATACTGAGATTTTGGAATTTTACCTTAAAAACAATGTATCACATATGTAAATATAAAGGTATCTTTTCTATGTAAAGGTATCTTTTGGGTCACATATTCCTAATGTTTATTTTCTCATGATTGATAGGGTAAGCCAAAGTCAAAAGTACCTGTGGGGAAGGAGAAAGCTAGCCAGTGAGGGGGGAGTGAAGTAGGACCCATGGGGAAATGTGAGACTTTCCAAAGGCTGTGGAGGGAAAGGTGGCTCTCAGTGCCAGTCACTGTGAACAGCAGTAGAGGCATGCCAGTGTTCACTGGGGTCTCTGCTTCAGCTGCTGCCATCCTGCCAGGTGATCCAACATAGGATCATAAGCAACATGGGTCATCTTTTGTTTGTTTGTTTGAGTCAGGGCCTTGCTCTGTCACCGAGGCTGGGGTGCAGTGGTGTGATCTCGGCTCACTGCAACCTCTGCCTCCCAGGTTCAAGTGATCCTCCCACCTCAGCCTCCCAAGTAGCTGGGACTACAGGCATGCACCACCATGCCCAGCTAATTTTTGTATTTTTAGGAGAGTCAGGGTCTCCCTATGATGCCCAGGCTAGTCTTGAACTCCTGGGCTCAAGTGATCTGCTCACCTCAGCCTCCCAAAGTGCTGGGATTATAGGCGTGAGCCACCCTGCCTGGCCTGGGTCATCATTTCTAACTAGCAATGACTATAAACAATTTTTAAGAAATTATTGTTGTAGACGATATATAACTGTGAAGTATTATATAGAAAACGCTTACATTAGGGAAAACGTGAAAAGGATAAAACAAAGAGGCCCCAAAATATGGTGGCTTATAGAAGTTTATTTCTCTCTTTCACAGTCCACAGATGGGTGGTCCAAGATTCTCTAGAGGATTTGCTGTCTTCAGTGTGTGTCTTCCCTCTCTAGGTCTAAGATGGCTCTTCTTTGTCCTGCCGTCATGTTAGCATCCCAGGCTGCAGAAGCAGAAAAGACAATGGAAAGACATGGCATGCATTTCTTCTACTGGCCTGACCCAAAAGTAGCAGATCTCTTCTAGTCATATTAAATCCAAGCTTTTGGCTTTGCCCAAACTTTGTTATTTGACCATATGAGCAATTAATCTCCAGCTTGGTGGTCAGAGGTGTAGTTAAAATTTGGGAATTTTATTACTGAAGAAGAGAGAAGGGATATTAGGGCAACCAGCAATCTTTGCCACAACTTCACATTGGATAGGGAAAATGAAAAGAACATTGTGTTTCTCTTGTCTTGTGATAGTGATTAATATCTAGCTATTCTTTATTCTCAGGCACACTTTAATATTTGAGAAATCAGAGTTATGCTCTACAAATAATATATAACATTGATATCGTAAGGTTTCTATTTTTCTGGATTTTGTTTTCTCCTTGAAAGGCTGTTATCGAGTTGATGGTGTGGTTTACCATCAGTTGCATCTTAGAAATAAAATATTTGGGCCAGGTGCAGTGACTCGTGCTTGTAATCCCAGCACTTTGGGAGTCCGAGGCTGACAGATTGCTTGAGCTCAGGAGTTCGAAACCAGACTGGGCAACATAGCAAGACCCAGTCTCTGCAAAAAAAAAAAAAAAAAAAATTAGCTGGGCATTGTTGTATGCTCCTGTAGTCCCCCCTACTCAGGAGGCTGAGGTGAAAGAATCACTTGAGCCCAGGAGGCAGAGCTTGCAGTCAACTGAGATCTCAACACTGCACTCCAGCCTGGGTGACAGAGACAGACCCTATCTCAAAAAAAAAAAAAAAAAAAAAAAAAAGGAAAGAAACAAATAAGATATTTGGACCATGGCTCCAAAACAAGAAGACTGTTTTTAGCAATGCTTTAATATAGATATTTATCTTATGTCCCTGTATCTACCTCAGAAGTTCCATTTGTTTGTAATTGGAGCTAATTGGGAGGAAAAATACCAAATTAGAGCCAGATCTTTTGGCCATCCGGCTAACTACGAACCCACTGACTGACCAGTTAATCTCTGCCGTCTCCAGGTGATAGATATCCCTGCCTTGTAGATATCAATGCTGCAATTACTCAGATTCAGTTTATGTTCCAAATTGCCTAATTTCACATCTAGACTGTGCTTTTCTTGTGCTTTCATTTTTGAACAAGTTTGCTTGGTATTTAGTAGTCCCTTTTTTTTGAAACTGTGTCTGTGATATGCCCTGATACATAATTGATGTTACTAATAATTCTATTTGATTTTACTACATTAGGCAACTACATACATAGTACATATGCTTCATGTATATGCTTATTATATATTTCATTCGATGTCTTTGCATACATAACATCTATTCAATAACATCAGGGCATTTCTTCTCTAAGGTGTGTGAATATAAAGTGATATTTAAGCAACACGTATTATTTTCAAAGTAAAAATAGTCTCTTTGACTTAGTTATTTCATAAAATGAGCACTGATTCTACAGATATTCAATTATACATTTAAAAAAATGGCTAAGCATGGACAAAATGAATGCTTCCCACGGATGTTAATAATTTTAAGATACAAATCTTTCAAAGAATATTTGACTGAAACCCAAAATATCTAAGAGAATTTAATTTACTTTTTGATTTGTTCCCTAAAGGGCCAGGATTCTTGGCATTGCTGTACTTTATAGCACTCTTACTAGGTTATTATCACTCAAAGCCCATTGTTTTCATTAAGGTTCACCTTTGATGTAATATATTCTTTGGGTTTTGACAAATGTATAATGACACGTACCCACCGTTATAGTATCATACTGAATAGTTGCACTGCTCTAAAACCCCACATTATTCCACCTATTTACCCCTCCCTTCTTCTAGCCCCAGACAACCCCTGCTCTTTTTACTGTCTCCATAGTTTCGCCTTTTCCAGAATGTCATATAATTGCAATCATACCCTTTTCAGATTAGCTTCTTTCTCTTAGTAATATCATTTAAAGTTTGTCTATGCCTTTTTCTGGCCTCAGAACTCATTTCTTTTAGTGCTGAATAATATTCCATTGTCTGAATGTATCACAGCTTATCACTATAGTAGAATTCTCATTTTGAAGACATTTATGATTAAATATTATTAAAATGTATTCTTTGTTAAGTGAAGTGATGTTTACAAAGGGGGTAAATACTGTAAAACAAGAAAAAGTTCCTGAAATTGAATTCTGTGACTGAAATTAGAATAAATGAATCCATTTGTTCCTTCATTTATGATGACTGGACCGTAGCTCCTTGACTTTCATCTAGATCTTAAGCTTTGCCAACCACTGCCTCCTCCCCAATTTTTAAAAAACTTTTTATTGTGGTATAACATAAATACCATAAAGTGCAATGATCTTAAGTGCACAATGAGCCTTTACAAATGTGCACTTGGATGTGACTATCACCTGATCAAGAAATAGAGCATTTCTAGAATCTCATGTGATTGTCTCATGTTCCTTCCAGTTCACACATCCAAGAGACCTCTATTCTGAATTGGAAAATTTGGTCACTGTTAATTTTGCTTGTTCTCGAATTTCATGTAAATGGATTCATACAGTATGTACTCTTTTGAATTTGATTTATTTTGCCCAACAGAATGTCCATGAGCGTCACGATGTTGTTGCATATTTCAATAATCTGTTTTTATTTTATTGCTGTGAAGTGTTGTTTTATAAATATATCACAGTTCACCCATTCTCCTGTTAAATATTAGGTTAATTTGCAGATTTCAACTATTGTGAGTAAAGCTTCTGAGAACATTCTGTACATATCTTTTGGCAGACATAATACACTCATTTCTCTTGAATATTCCTGAGTGGAATTGCTGGGTCAGAGTGGGCGTATGTTTGGCTTTAATAAAATTGCCCATCATGTATAAAAGTTGCTGCTATTCTGTTAAATAGATTTTGGATAGGAAGTAGTAAAGACCCTTAAAGAAATGACCTAGTGTAATTAATATCCCTCTTGAAAAGGGGAAATATTTGGGATTTGTTGCAGGTTGTTTTTTTCCCATGGGTAGTGAACATAAAGCTTATTCAAGAGAATGAGGTAATTTGGAATATAAAGATTTTATTTATGTTAGATATATGATAGCAGATTAAATAATTGGGCCACATATTCTATTAGAATACACTTTGGTACAGTTTAGTTAAATTGATAATAAAAGGCACAAATTGTATATAAGGAGGACATTGTTCTGAACATCTGAAGACCTTGGTTCTAACTCTAATTTTAGCACTATGTAACCATGTGAACTTAGGCAAAACTTTAGGTCTTTGTCTTTGGAAGTAGAAGTGATGAGAGAAGAGTTTGGTCTATATTATCTCCTAGGTTCCTTCCAGTTTCCTCATTCTATGATTTTTAAAAAATAATTTATATAGGCTGGGCGTGGTGCTTCATGCCTGTCCTGTAATCCCAGCAATTTGGGAGGCCAAGGTGGGCGGATCCCTTGAGCACAGGAGTTTGAGACCAGCCTGAGCAACCCAGCAAAATCCCATCTCTACAAAAAATAAAAAGATTAGCTGGACGTGGTGATGCACATGTGTAGTCCCAGCTATTCTGAAGACTGAGGCAGGAAGATCATTTGAGCCCAGGAGGTGGAGGCTGCAGTGAGCTGGAATTGCTCCACTGCACTCCAGCCTGAGCAACAGAGTGAGACTCCGTCTCAAAATATTAATGATAATAATAATAATCATTATTTATGTAAAGTTAATGTTTTGTTAATATCTAATTAATGAATTAATCTAATTTATTAAATTTCACTGACTTAAGAGAAAATAAGCAATTGTAGACTGAAAGTCATAGGACTGAATCTAAAATTTGATACTACTCAAATTTTGATATAGGGAATACTAAACTAAAATTGTATGCTTTTTAAAATGAAATATTAAAAACTTTGCTGGCAACTTCTTTGGTTTTGTAATGTATCACAGATGTGCCTTCCCAGCTACTATGTAGTCAGAATCCTAAAGGACATTCCACATAAAATGTTGCAGAGGTTCCGCTTTGGAGGGTTTTGTAAAGTCAGCTTGAAACTGATTCAACCAATGAGTAGCTCTTCAGATCCTACACTGATTCAGAGCTTCACATGTGGCGAGTGTTTTTCTTAAAGTTATTAGTAAGTGCCACAGTGCAGGAAAAAGGGCAATCAGCTGTTTCTGTTATGATTAAAGGTAGACGTTTCCTTTCACAGTCTTGCCATTTCAAAATTTGGTTCTTTTATTACATCCAGATGAGACTGAAGGAGGCTATTTGATACTTCTGCTTACTGCAGAAATATATAATTATGACTAATAACGCAAAATACTATGTGAAAAATATAAACAGGAAACAGATGTTAGGTGAGACATACAGATGCTGTAAAGTTGAGCTGTATTTGAGATGCTATAAACGAGCTATATTTGAGACTAACAGATTTTCATACTCTCTTTGGACTACAAGCTAATAATTTATTACTGAGTAATGAAATACAGTATATTTTCTTTGAAGTGGCCTGTAGGAATTTTTCATTTGCAAATTTTAATTTTCAGTGAAAAATTAAAATGAAATTAATCATCATCCTGTAAATGGTAACAAGAATGGTAAAATGAGTATAAAATGGCTAGTGAATGTGGAATTGCTTTGTTGTTGAGAATATAGAGTTTTTGTTTGTTGGGGCACTAGCATAGTATTAGTACACTATCCTCCACTCTTCCACTGATTTGCCTCATTATGTGACCTCCTTGCATCTAATTTATCTTAAAAAGGATTTTAATTTTAGGCTCCTATAATTTAGTCATATTCATAATTAGTCTTTCATAATTGCAAATGATGAAAAATTATTTTTGGTTAACTGATCATTAAAAAATTCTCCTGTATAAAAAGTAAGAGTGTAATCTTCAAGTTTAAAATGCAGAAATGTAAGTATAAACAATCTAGAGTTGAGGTTTCCCTAGCGGCATATACCAGGTCATTGAAAAAGTCAAAATGAAAAATTGTGTGTCTGTGTATATTGAATCTATGGCTTGCTTCACTTGAGCACATTGACTCTTGGTAAAATTAGCTGTTATTCAACTCAATTCAACAAAAAGTTATCAAACATTATGCTAAACAACTAATAATGTACAATGTGATAATTGCCTGATAGAGACACAAAACACTCTAAATGAGAACAGGAAATAAATAATTAATACTTTGGGTACATTGGGAAACAGGAGGAAGTGATAATTGAAGCATGGATGGGATTTTAGTAGGCAGGGTTGGCTTAGAGGTGAGCAATTGCATTCTAGAGTGAGGATAACATTTTAATAAGGGTAAAAAGCCAGGAGCATGTTCTGGGAAAAGCAGTAGGTCTGCTTTTGATAGGAACATGTTTCCCGGGGGTTCGAGGGTGAGCAGGGGCATTGTGACCTGAAGCCACTGACAGGAGATAGGAATGGAAAGAGTCTAAGTCTGGGAGCGGAGTGCGGCCGACGAAGTCCAGACTGCATTTCTTACTGAGTGGTATTGACACTTTTGTTTGCTGTTACCTCAAAATAATTTTTTAAATGATTTATATTGATATTAAAATTTTTTCATAGTTTTTTTTTTTTTTTTTTTTGGGACAGCATCTCACTTTGTCACCCATGCTGGGGTGCAGTGGCATAATCCCAGCTCACTGCAACCTCTGCCTCCTGGGTTTAAGCAATTCTCCTGCCTCAGCCTCCTAAGTAGCAGGGATTACAGGCATGCACCACCACACCTGGCTAATTTTTGTATTTTTAGTAGAGATGGGGTTTCATCATGTTGGCCAGGCTGATCTCAAACTCCTGACCTCAGGTGATCCACCCTCCTGAGCCTCCAAAGTGCTGGGATTACAGGCGTGAGCCACCACGCCTGGCCAATTCAATATATTTTTAAGCTTGAAAGTCTTCTATTGATCATTGTATCATCCTTCTGTGTATCAAAATATATGTATAAAATAAAATACAAACATTATTCTGATTAGAAGCCTCCAACTATAGATAGATATAGATATAGGTATAGATATAGATATAGATATAGATTTTTTTTGAGACGCAGTCTCGTTCTGTCGCCCAGGCTGGAGTGCAGTGGCGCGATCTCGGCTCACTGCAAGCTCCGCCTCCCAGGTTCACGCCATTCTCCTGCCTCAGCCTCCCGAGTAGCTGAGACTACAGGCGCCCGCCACCATGCCCGGCAAATTTTTTGTATTTTTAATAGAGACAGGGTTTCACCATGTTAGCCAGGATGGTCCCAATCTCCTGACCTCGTGATCCGCCCGCCTCAGCCTCCCAAAGTGCTGGGATTACAGGCTTGAGCCAACGTCCTCCAAATATTTTTAAGAGAAACATTTCCTCTGGATTGTTATTAAATTATTACTAGTATACATTTCACCAAAACAGCATAAATATTAAAATTGTTTGAAATGCAGTCTTTAACGGCATGGATGTTGGGGGTGAATAGGCATGAGAACTCCTTATGTTGCTTAAAAAAGGCAACTTCACGTGTTCTGTGTTTGGTGACCTGATGCCATTCAGTAAAGGGGAGAGAGAGGGAGGTGTGAGAGGATACACAGCATCAAGCCTTCACCACAGACAATCCAGGTTTAAGAAAAACTACAAAAGAAGTTGAAGACCTGGAAATGGACCTAATTAAAAATACTCTCACCGCCACTTTGTTCCCTCCAGGTCTACCTACCCTTTGCCCATTTGAAGACCCAGACTTACGTTATGGTTTGTAAGAAAAAATTGTGAGACCTGGATAGTGCAAAGTTACACTCAAGAGATGGACTTAGAAAATAAGAGACTTCTGAGGGTTGGGTAGCACCAGAAATACATATTATCTGATGGGGTGTAGTGGATGAGGGCAAGAAATTCAGAGGTTTTGAAACTGGGTAACTGAGCAGGAGGAGGCTGTCATGCTCTGACGAGGAAATATTGCGTTCATTTTTGAACTTCTTTTATATAATCAGTGATTATGAGAAATCAAGTTTATTTAGGAGAAAATAAAATCAAACACCCAGATGGGAGTATTCCATTTGTTTTTAGTTTTAATGAGTCGTTTTGAATGTGTAATCATTGAACTTGTAAGGGATTGAATTTCCCTTTCTTCATTTCACTCAGCCGAAGACGTTTTAAAATGTTAATTTTACTCAGAGTAGCTTCATACTTGGTATATGTTATTTCATCTGGAATGCGTTCTTGCACTTTCTGAGACTAAGTCTTAGATACCCCTTGCAAAATAATTCCCAGTTTTCTCTGATGAATCGTGCCCATTAGTGAATTCTGTGGAGAGATGATCCTATGAGGATAGGGCAATAGCAATCATCTGAACATTATATAGAAAATTTTTGATGAGGCCGGGCACAGTGGCTCACGCCTGTAATCCCAGCACTTTGGGAGGCCAAGACGGGTGGATCATGAGGTCAGGAGTTTGAGACCAGCCTGGCCAACATGGTGAAACCCCGTCTCTACTAAAAATACAAAGAATTAGCTGGGCGTGGTGGCAGGTGCCTATAATCCCAGCTACTTAGGAGGCTGAGGCAGGAGAATTGCTTGAACCTGGGAGGCAGAGGTTGCAGTGAGCCAAAAACGTGCCCCTGCACTCCAGCCTGGGCAACACTGCGAGTCTGTCTCAAAAAAAGAAAAGAAAATTGTTGATGGTCCCCATCACTCTCCTTCCTTCCTAGTTCACTTCAGCATATTACACATTTTGTTAGACTCATCTTTGAAATATCTTTTTCCCTAGCTGTCTTCTATATTTGCAGTCTCTAAGTTTGAAACATTAAAAAGTCAGAGTACTTGATGTGGAAATCACTTTTTCTCACCTAAGACAGAAGGAAATTCTTATTTATTTATTTATTTATTTATGAGACAGAGTGTGTCTCTCTTGCCTAGGCTGGAGTACAGTGGTGCAATCTTGGCTCATTGCAACCTCCACCACCCGGGCTCAAGCAATCCCACCACCTCAGCCTCCTGAGATTACAGGGGTGCACCACCACTCCTGGCTTATCGTAGTATTATTTATGGAGACAGAATTTCACCATGTTGCCCAGGCTAGTCTCAAACTCCTGGGTTCAAGCAATCTGCCTGCCCAGCCTCCCAAAGTGCTGGGATTACAGACATGAGCCACTGTGCCTGTTCTGAAGGAAATTCTTAGCATATAAATAAATAAAGTGTACTGGATTTCCTTAATCATTGTTATTTAGGCTTATGCTTACCTAGTTCTTTAGCCAGGTTAACATAAGGTATTAATAATGTAATTTACAACACATTTGCTCATTGGAAAGATCTGATCATTGGAAACACAAAGAGAGCACTGCAAAGCCTGCTCTTAAAGAAAATCAACTATAAAAATAAAAGACAAAAAACCCCAAAAGAACAAAATACAAAAAAAGAAAAAAAAACCAACCGTGATGTTACAAAAATTACAAAATCGAACATTTCAAAATGCTTCTGTATCAAATGACTTCTTCTGTTAACATTGGGCAAAACCTTGCGAAAAAGGGTAAGTTAGATTTTTTTTATTTGTAGAGACCACAGACTGCCAGAAAGGGGAATTTAAAATCACAATTTCCCCCTCTAATATAAATAAATCTATATTTTTAATGCATAAAATTGTGACTTCTATTTCATTTTAAAAAACATTTTTTAGAAAGCTCAAGTCTTAAAAGTAAATTTGGCTTCCCAAATGGAACTTTTTCCTCATCTCTCTTTACATGCTAAAGGAGCTGTCTGATCCTATAGCTTTGGAGCTCATGTGTTTAAAAAAGCAGATTAAAATCTCAAGATATTCTGACAAGGTGTACTTAGACAAGCTGGCTTACCATGTAGTAACTAGAAATGCTTTTATTTATGTTCCAATTAAAGAATCGACATGTGAAAACAATTTTACCAAGTGAAAACAATTTAAGTAGAACAGGGATGGAATATGTCTCTTGTTGCCTTATAAAAAATATATGTCTGTTTATCAGTTTGTACTTAAAATCCATATGGATCAGTAGCAAGACTGCAAAGATCCCATTAATTTATTATTTAATTTTAAGTAATGTAATAAGAGCTATTTAACGTAGTTTAAACGCATGAGACTTTTTTTTAAAACCCACCCATTTCTGACATAACCAAACTGAGGAAAATTTTGCAAATTATGAAAATTAAAAATTACCTTTGACATATATAATATTACATGTATTTTATATATCAGAAACTATATAATATAGGCCGGGTGCAGTGGCTCACGCCTGTGGTCCCAGCACTTTGGGAGGCCGAGGTGGGCAGATGACCTGAGGTCAGGAGTTGGAGACCAGCCTGGCCAACGTGGTGAAACCCTGTCTCTACTAAAAATACAAAAATTAGCCAGGCATAGTGGCGCACATCTATAATCCCAGCTACTCGGGAGGCTGAGGCAGGAGAATCGCTTGAACCCGAGGGGCCGAGGTTGCAGTGAGCTGAGATCATGCCACTGCACTCCAGCCCGGGCAACAGAGCGAGATGCCGTCTCAATAATAACCCAAAAAGCTACATAATATATGTCAAAGACTATGTATAATATACATAATACCTATATATTTTATGCCTTGTTTTAGAAAGACTACTTTGTACTCTTCTTCTCTCACTCCCAGAAATGATTTATTGTTAGTTAACACCTTTATGCAAATTAGTTTGTGCTATTCCTCAAGAATTAGTGTATGTATAGAGAGGATTACAGGTAGATCAATCCATAGGAATGATGCTCTTGTGAGAGACATTTAATTGAGCAATGTCGAGGGCACTGGGTTTATATTCCATTGCCACCATTGTGCTGTGGTCATGGCATTTAATTTCTCTAAATCTAAGATCGCATGAAGTAAAACTACACTTTTTTTCTGAAGTCTAAATGAGACAATGAATGTGACTCAGCACATTGTCTAGCACATACAGATGCAAAGTACTATCATTACTGTTGCTATTTATGCTACTACTACTGAAGCAGGATATTTCCCTGATCCCTTTGCAGGCAGGAACTAGAGTGCACAGGCACTAGAACTAGCCAGCCACTTCAGTGTCAGCAGGGGCAGACTCTACTTGCTTGGTCCTGCTGTGTTCCACAGCTCATGGGTGGGGGAGTGCAGGTGAGCGGGTGCAGGAGCTGGAGCAAGTGCTTTTGGGTGCTAGCAGGCAAAAATCTCCATGGAGGCCCTGCAGCAGTTTCTAGGGAGGTGCCCGAGACCCCTGAAGCCCCAGAAGGAATGTTATAGTGCCATTTTAGCTTTGCCATTCGTGGATGGCTTAAGTGTTAACAGCTAAGTGGAGGGTGCACACACACTCGTGGCACCCAAGTTCTGGCTTCCAGGAGGAATGAGGTTGCATGATCGAATTAGAGATGGTAAATGCAGAGGATTTTATTACTGATGAAGGTGGCTCCCAGCAGGAAGGGGAGCTGAAAAGGGGACGGATTGGGAAGGTAATCTTCTCCTCTCTGAAGCTACGCCTTCAAGCTGTCCCTCTCAAGTCAAGCTGCTTCTCTCTGACGTCCAACTATAATCTCCAGTGTCCAGCTGCTTCTCCTTTCTCTGCTGGCTGAGCCTGGGGTTTTTATGGGCACAGGAATGGGGGGGTGGGGAAGGCTATGGGTGGTTTTGGAAAGGACAACATTTGAGCAGGAAAACAAGGATGTAAGTTCTCATTTTGGGCTGCAGTTCCAGGCTTGAGGATAGAGCCCTCACCAGGGACCTGCCCTTTTCTACCCAGAATTTCCCTGCCTCCCCTCCCTATCACTACTACTTATCACTAATAGTGCCGTAATTTGGAATGGGCTGGGGAGCCTTTTTAGTTCCTCTGTAATCATTCCAATTAAATGACTTCTTATGGCCCATTTTTCAAATACTTTTTTTTTAGGTAGACGACTTGTAATTATACATATTTATAGGGTACAGTTTGACATTTCCATTCATATATATGTTGCATAATGATCAAACAGGGTATTTAGCTTGAACATCACCTTACGTGTTCATCATTGCTTTGGGTGTGGACATTCAAAAGCCTCTCTTCTAGCTATTTTGTAATTATGTTCCATGGTTTTTTTGTTTGTTTTTTGTTTTTTTGAGACAGAATTTCACTCTTGTTGCCCAGGCTGGAGTGCAGTGCTGCAATCTCGGCTTACTGCAACCTCTGCCTCCCAGATTCAAGCAGTTCCCCTGCCTCAGCCTCCCAAGTAGCTGGGATTATAGGCACCCACCACCACGCCCAGCTAATTTTTTGTATTTTTAGTAGAGATGGGGTTTCACTATGTTGGCCAGGCTGGTCTTGAACTCCTGATCTCAGGTGATCTGCCCACCTCTGCCTCCCAAAATGCTGTGTTATAGGCGTGGGCCACTGCACCCCGCCCTGTTCCGTGTTCTTAAGACCTAAAGTCTTAAAATAACTTTAAAGCTAGGCATGGTGGCTCACACCTGTAATCCCAGCATTTTGAGAGGCTGAGGCAGGAGGATCCCTTGAACTCAGGAGTTCACTTGAACCTAGGAGGTGGACTCTGCAGTGAGCTGTGATCATGCCACTGCATTCCAACCTGGATGATGGAGTGAGACCCTGCCTCAAAAAAAAAAACAACTTTTAAGACTTCCCTTTCTGTACAATGCATTTAAGAGGTGGGGGAGAGAATTGCCTATTCCTCTTTTCTTCTTTTACCTTCTTTCTCATTTTTATATGCTTTTCAAATAAAGAAATTTTTCTTTTTGTATCTATTTATTTTTTCCATTCTCTCATCATAGCTCCAGGGACAACATTGTTCTAATGGTAATAACTTGTTCAGGAATGAGTCTAAGATGTTTTGCTGATTCTTATCTCTGATTCTCCTTTGTTTGTTGTTTTCATATTCAGATTTCTCTCTCCTGTTATGCTAATGTGGAAGTATTATGATCCCCTTGAGTCTAAGTGCTTGGGTGATTTGGACCCTGCTTAAAAGAAAGATTTTTTTCCTTCGTTTTTGAGGAAATTGGGCTCAGACCTAATGATCTATTGTCAAGAAATACTGTTAGCTTTATATGTTAGTCTTTGAAAATCATTTCATTTTTCTCAAACTCACTAGATAGTATCACATATAATTTTATAATTTAGTTGTTTCAAGATGACAGCAAGAGTAATGAATCCTTCTTTTAATAATGGTTGTTTTCAGCAATGATTAGTTTTTTATTCTATTTTTCTCAATTTTTCAAAATTTAAAGAAACATGCATTGCTTTTAATAGAGAAAAAATGTATATTTTTAAAGAACAATGGAGATATTTTTTCATTACTTTATGTGCACCACTTATTTTATGCATTTTTTTCCTAAGGGAATGGGACAGGTTCAGCCTTATAAGATACTATAAGCCCAACCCTCAAATGTACAATTCTCTCTTTAGAAGGACTTTAACAAAATGTGCAGTAATTGGTATTTAATTTAAAAAAAAAGTAAATAGAGAATCATTAAGTGATCTCCAAGTATGCTTATTTTTCTAAATATACTTTTAAAGGTATATAAGTGGTATTATTAGACTTAGAAAAGCCAGAAGAACTGATATGGCAGGTCACTAGATTATTTTATAAAATATGCAGCCTTGTATTTTAAGACACTAAGTATATTATGTGTGTCAAAATCAGATCAAGTTAGAATTTTGAGAGTTTACTATGCATGCAAAAGAAAAGTTTATGAACCAGAAAGACCTCAAACTGAAAAATGGCACGAAGTCTCAATTTTACAGCCATTAAGACAGCACAGTTCATAGACTGTAAAATAGGAAGTATTTTGACCTTTCCCATGATTGGCTGCCCTATATTCTTCTTTAAGGCAAACAAAGATGTGTAAGCTGATTTGTCTGTAGTTGATTGGTTTAACTTCACTGACTCAAAAGGACAAAAAGTTTATGTTTGTGTTTGGGGTTATTGTTCTGAGGAAATCAAGATGCCTTAAGTTTTGGTTACCTATGTACAGTGGCCTTGTGTATCTAAACTGTGTCCACCATTTTTATTTATTAAACATATGTTATCTTTGCAGTTTGTCTGGAAACTTTTTTTTTTTTTTTTTTTTTTTTTTTTTTTTTGAGACAGAGACTGTGTCACCCAGGCTGGAGTGCAGTGGCACAATCTCAGCTCACTGCAACCTCTGCCTCCTGGATTCAAGTGATTGTCCTCAGCCTCCTGAGCAGCTGGGACTATAGGTGTGCACCACCACGCCCAGCTAATTTTTGTATTTTTAGTAAAGACGGGGTTTTACCATGTTGGCCAGGCTGGTCTTGAATTCCTGACCTCAAGTGATCCGCCCACCTCAGCTTCCCAAAGTGCTGGGGTTATAAGCGTGAGACACCGTGCATGGCTAGGAAACGTTTTTATCTTTAAAAATTGAACTCTACTTGGGGTAAAACCTTTTGTTGCTCTTGCAACAGTTAACTTCTTCTTCCCGTGTTTTACCTTCATAATTGATAGACACTTCCATCCTAATATTTATTGAAAAATAGTTAAGAAAAAGGACACTGTGCTATGACAAGATTGGGTTCTAAATCCAGTTATTCCACTTACTGCTCTTGACTGTAGACACATCATTTTATTTTATTTTTTTGGGACAGGGTCTTACTCTGTTGCCCAGGTTGGAGTGTAGTGGCACAATCATGACTCACTGCAGCCTTGACTTCCTGGGCTCATGTGATCCTTCTACCTCGGCCTCCCAAGTAGCTGGAACTCCAGGCACACACTACCATCCCCAGCTTTTTTTTTTTTTTTTTTTTTTCACCTGTAGACATGGGGTCCCACTAGTTGCCCAGGCTTAACTTGAACTCCTGCATTCAAGCTGTCCTCCCACCCTGGCCTCCCAAAGTATTGGGATTACAAGTGTGAGTCACTGCATCCAGCCAGACATATCATTTTAAACATCTCTAAACTTTGGTGTTTTTATCCGTAACATGAGAATGCATCAGTGGATTAATCAAAGTCCTTCAAAGAAACATAATGTGTGTGTGTGTGTGTGTGTGTGTGTGTGTGTGTGTGTGTGTAGTGAGGGAGAATTCACTCTTGCTCTGCCATTTTGTTTAATTTGAGCCCTCAAAGGATTGGATGCTACCCACCCATTGATGAGGATGAATCTTCTTTTACTCTGTCTGCTGATTGAAATGCTAATCTGTTCTGGAAATACCCTCACAGACACCCAGAAATAATGTTTTATCAGCTATCTACGCATTCAGTAGCCCTGTCAACACGTAACATTCACAATCATAGTAAGGATAAACTAAGTTATGTTGTATAGTAAAATCGCCTCCAAAATCTCAGTGGCTTATACCAACAAACATTTATTTCTTGTTCATGTTACACACCCATCATGTACTGGCTGAAGCTCTGTTCTAGTTTTCTCCACTTCAGAACTTAGACCGTGGAGTTAGGGGGGAAAAGAGACTGAGAGAATCACTGGTTTTTTTGTTTCTATTTTTATTTATTTATTTATTTTGAGACTGAGTATCGCTCTGTCGCCAGGCTGGAGTGCAGTGGCACGATCTCAGCTCACTGAAACCTCCGCCTCCCGGGTTCAAGCAATTCTCCTGCCTCAGCCTCCCCAGTAGCTAGGATTACAGGCACGCACCACCACTCCCAGTTATTTATTTTTATTTATTTTTATTTTTTTGTATTTTTAGTAGAGACGGGGTTTCACCACGTTGGCCAGGATGGTCTTGATCTCCTTACCTCATGATCCATCTGCCTCAGCCTCCCAAAATGCTGGGATTACAGGTACGAGCCACCGTGCCTGGCTGAAAACCACTGGTTTTAAGTCTTTTGTCCTGAAGTAGCGCGTGTCATTTCTGCCCACATTTCATTGGCCATCCCAAGTCATATGGCTACTCCTGCCTATAGGCAGGGGTTATACTACTCCCACAGAGACAGAAGCCAGAATACTTACTGGCAAACAGTAATACAGTTTACCGCAGAAACAGTAAAAAAAAGTACCTATGTCATAGCATCAGGAGTCAAATGAGATGCACTCAAACTGTTCTGCAGACTGCCTAACACTGAGTAAGTGCTTCATTGACAAACAAGGCAATTAGATGCTTACACGTTTATAGAATGCAGAGGAGATTATTGTCTGCTTTGCATCCCCAATCCCAGAAAGATAGTTTGATGTTTAGTAAGTATTTGCTTAGCTACATCATTTACATACCAAGGAAGTCATAACTAAAGCAGTTAAATCACTAGGCCATTTTTCTGTGTACTGCCTAAACCATGGAACTAAAGTTACCTAAGGTAAGCCTCAATGTGGATAATCAGGTCATAGATAAATGACTTAAATATTTTAAGATAAATCTTTAACATCTGCCTTTCCATTGGATTCCTCAATTATGTATATCATATTTAAGAGAAGCCAATAAAACTCTCTGAGCTGACGGTACAGCCTGAGCTGCCCTTTCCCCATTAAATTGATCAGCTATTGATTCGTTCTGTTGGTGTGTAGCAGTCTTTTCTTAAATGGAACAAAGGCAATTGTATGTGGATTTTAAGGCTTTTTATAGCGTATACCTGTTCATATAATGTTTGTTTGAATCACCAAAGATTTTACTGTTAGTTTTAGTTTTTCTCTTTGTTATTTTATTTCAAAACTAATACAGCAAAATTGAGTTTTTCATATGTGTTCCATTCTATGAATTTTAAAATATATATATATAGATACATGTAACCACCACCATCATCATTAGACAAAAACTCTATTTTGATTTCTTGTCCTTAACAGAGCAGAATAATAATTTAAAAATAAAATAGGCTCGGCGTGGTGGCTCACATCTGTAATCCTAGCACTTTGGGAGGCTGAGACAGGCAGACAACCTGAGGTCAGAAATTCGAGACCAGCCTGGCCAACATGGTAAAACCCTGTCTCTACTAAAAATACACAAATTAGCTGGGCATGGTGGCACGTGCCTGTAGTCCCAGCTACTCGGGAGGCTGAGGCAGGAGAATCTCTTGAACCCAGGAGGTGGAGGTTGCAGTGAGCCAAGATCGCAACACTGCACTCCAACCTGGGCAAGAGAGCAAGACTGTCTCAAAAATAAAAAATAATGAAAAAAATAAAACACTGATAATATTAGTTGAAAATAAATGTGTTTGTGTGTGTAATTATAACTGTTAGCATTTTATCATTGGTTTCAAGATGTGTATTTCTATCTTCATAATGTAAAGCCTGATGATTGTGACACTAAGATGAATTGGTAATGGTAAGGGAACACTGAAGTCCTTTTACATTTCTATGAACGCTAATTACAACAGATGTTTTGTCTCAACCTGTTTTAGCACAAATACTGAAAACGTTAACTCTTAGCAGTTTAGAAGAGAATTTCCTGTTACAGTTAAGTTATAGATCAAATGTAAATTAGAATCTGTTCACAATATCGAATCTTTGTCATTTGGGTCGTAAGAATTGGAAAGTTTCCTTTCTTGCGCTCCCTCATTCACTTTCGGATGCGATTAATGAAAATGTATTAGTAATTGCTAGAGTAAATACAGATACTGGTAATTTACTTAGTAGCTGTTACAGTGCCATTAATGAAGTAATGGATGAAATATGTTTCTGGTCTTATTCTATCTTATATGACTTGGTAAGTGTCGACGGTGAATCCAGAAATAGGATTTCCTAGAACACTGGCATTGGTCTTTCGAACATTGCCTAGAAGTCTTTGTAGGACTTATGCCAAAATAACCATACTGATTTATTGGGACGTTCAGTCATTTATACATTCAACTACAATGTAAGTATTTGGGGCCAGGAATTGAGCAAGGGAATAGGGAAATGAACATAAACAAGATATACCTGTGGGATATGAGGATGTATGGTTTAATTGCAGGATAGGGGAGTAAGTGCTAATACAAATCTATACATTGTGCTTTGGCATTGAGAATAGAGCTATCAACTGTCTGGAAAAAGATATAAAAAACATAATGTCGTTACAGCAGGGATGAAAGCATTATGCTGAGTGAAATAAGCCAGATACAAAAGAACAAATATTATATGATTTCAATTGCAGTAGTTAAATTCATGGAGACAGTAGAATTGTGATTATGAGAGGCTTGAGGAGCAGTTATGGGACAGTTGTTTAATGGGTACAGAGTTTCAGTCTGGGAAGATCAAAAGGTTCTGGAGATGGACAGTGGGTGGTGGTTTGTCCAACATTGACTGGACTTAACGTCACTGAACTGTATACCTAAAAATGGTTCAAAATCAACCAGTCTTGCCTGGGCACGGTGGCTAATGCCTGTAATCCCAGCACTTTGGATGGCAGACGTGGGTGGGTCATTTGAGGTCACGAGTTTGAGACCAGCCTGGCCAACACGGTGAAACCCCATCTCTACTAAAATACAAAAATTAGCCAGGCATGGTGGCGGGTGCCTGTAGTCCCAGCTACTCGAGAGGCTGAGGCAGGAGAATCGCTTGAACCCGGGAGGCAGAGGTTGCAGCGAACGGAGATTGTGCCACTGCACTCCAGCCTGGGTGACAGAGTGATACTCCCTCTCAAAAAAAAAAAAAAAAAAAAAAAAAATCAACCAGGCTCAGTGTCATGCATCTGTCGTCCCAGCTACTTGGGAAGCTGAGGTGCGTACATGGCTCCAGTTCAGGGGTTTGAGTCTAGCCTGGGCAACATAGCGAGACCCTGTCTCTTTAAAAAAAAAAAAAAAAAGTTTAAAATGGTAAATTGTATGTCTATTTTACCACAACAAAACAATAAAAGTAGGAATTTAAAAAATATAATATCATTATCATTAATAGTCACATTCTCTTCATTTTAAGAGATTCTTAATTTAAGGAATTTTTATACTTTTCCCCCACCTTTTTTTTTCTTTTTTTTTTTTTTTTTGAGATACTCTATCACCCAGGCTGGAATGCAGTGGTGCAATCTCGGCTCACTGCAACCTCCAACTCTTGGACTCAAGCAATTCTCGTGCCTCAGCCTCCTAAATAGCTGGGATTACAGGCACATGTGACCATAGTCAGCTAATATATATATATATATATATATATTTTTTTTTTTTTTGTATTATTAGTAGAGATGGGGTTTCACCATTTTGGCCAGGCTGGTCTCAAACTCCTGACCTCAAGTGATGTGCCTCAGCCTCCCGAAGTGCTGGGATTACTGGTGTGAGCCACTTCATCCAGCCCATTTTTCTCCCATTTTTTGTCTCTGTTATAATTTTTCTAATAAGATCTTATATGTACCAGCTAATCTCTAGCAAGGCTATGCCATTAGAATGTTTGTGTTAGAGCCAGGAAATATGGGTGAAACTTGCTTTGCCACCTTAGTCAAGCTAATATAATTCAGAACATCTGAAATAGTTTTGCATGAAATAATATATTTAATAAATTCTGAATTCCCATGTTTTATTATTTAATTGAAATAAGGCTAGGCATGGTGGGCATGGTTGCTGATACCTGTAATACCAGCACTTTGGGAGGCTGAGGCAGGAGGATCACTTGAGTGCAGGAGTTCAAGATCAGCGAGCGTGGGCAACATAGTGAGACCCCGTCTCTAGAAAAAATGTAAAAATTAGCCTGGCGTGGTGGCATGTGCTTGTCATCCCATCTACTCAAGAGGCTGAGGTGGGAGGATCACTTGAGGTGAGGAGGTCAAGGCTGCAGTAAGCCGTGATTGCACTTTTGCACTCCAGCCTGGGCAATAGAATGAGACTCTGTCTCAAAGAAAAAAAAAAAAAAGAAATCCTTAGATGTTACAATATGGTTAACCCTTGAAACCAATAAGTGAAAGAAGCCAGTCACAAAACAAGTCACATATTATATGAGTCTATTTATATAAAATATCCAGAATAGGCAAATCTGTAGAGTTAGGAAGTAGACTAGTGGTTGTTTTAGAGCTAGGAGAAGGGTTCATGAAATGAGGGAAAATGGGAGTGGCTGCTAATGGGTACAGGGTTTGTTTTGGGGGAAGGAAAATGTTCTAAAATTAGATTGTGGTAATGGTTTTACAATCCCGTGAATATACTAAAAAATGTTAATTGTATATTTTGAATGGATAAATTGTATGGTATATGAATTATATCTCAAACTATTTTAAAAATATTTAAAGGGAATGGTATAGTTTATCTTTTTTTGGAGGTTTTTTCTTTAGCATATAACTTAAATGAGCTGAAAACAACAGAGCGGTGTAAAGTTTAGCATTTTGAACATGCATGTACTTCATAACAAAGCTATCATCTGAGAGGGCTTTCTGTTTGATCACTATTGGTGTGGATGTAAACGCATCTCAATGCAAGTGTCAACATATTCTTCACATACTGAGTGATTGCCCAGGGGCCATGCTAGTGTCATTCCAATTTTAGTATATGTGCTGCTGAGGCGAGCACATACTGAGTGATTTTGTTAAGCCAATAGTACATATATTCAAAACTAGGTAGAATGTAATGATGAATTTGATGACTATAGGGCAATAAAAATGAAATTTAGCAGTTCTTTTAAAAACGTATCCATACATAGAACTGCTTTTTAAAATTAAGTCTGTTTTCATTCAATTAATTTTTTTCTTTATATTTTAAGTTCAGAGAAAAATAACAAACATTGAGATGATTATCACTTTGTAAGATGAGGATTCCATGGAATAATACCAGATAGAAACACTGTTTTTTAATCTGGTTAGCCATTCTGCAGTTCCTGCCTGTAAAATGGTTAATATCTATATTTTAAGCAGCCTTAATACATCAGCCCTTCCATTATAAATGACCCAATATTAAAACACATACTTTTTCCATGCTCGCTGCTACCAGAGCTCCTCAACTGCTCCCCTTCCCATGTGAGCACATACATGCCCACCAAATCTGCCCTTCAGCTCAGACTCACCCAGCTCAGAGCACTGAGCTGCTCATGACTGCCCTTCTTTCATCAGCCACAATTTGAGCTAAATGCTTCTTTTTCCCTTGGTGAACCTGAGACCCTTCCCTTCACTTGTAAATTACTTTCATAAGAAAATGCATTGTGGGCTGGGAGCAGTAGCTCATGCCTGTAATCCCAGCACTTTGGGAGTCCAAGGCAGGGGGATCACCTGAGGTCAGGAGTTCAAGACCAGCCTGGCCGATATGGTGAAACCCAGTGTCTACTAAAAATACTAAAATTAGCCAGGTACGGTGGCAGGCACCTGTAATCCCAGCTACTCAGGAGGCTGAGGCAAGAGAATCACTTGAACCCAGGAGGTGGAGGCTGCAGTGAGCACAGATTGTGCCTCTGCACTCCAGCCTGGGTGACAGAGTGAGATGAAAAGAAAAAAGAAAAGAAAAGAGAAAATGCATTGTGGCTTCAATCTCAAGCTTCAGCATACCTTTAGAAATAGAATCCATGATGGGGCTACCTTTATTTAAAGTGTCTTCATTGTTACAGGCATACCTCAGAGATACTGCAGGTTTGGTTCCAGACCTCTGCAAAATAGCAAATATCACCATAAAGCAAGTTACGTGAATTTTTTAGTTTCCTAGTGTATGTAAAAGTTATGTTTATACTATATTATAGTCTAGTAAGTATACAATAGCGTTATGTGTAAAAAATGTACATACCTCAATTTTAAAATACTTTATTGCTAAAAAATGAGCCTTCAGCAACTTATTATCTTTTTGCTTGTGGTGGGTCTTGCCACGATGTTGATGGCTATGGACTCATCAGAGTGGTGATTGCTAAAGGTTAAGAAAGTAGCTGTGGCAGTGCAGCTTCTCTCAAAATTGGAGTCAACCCTGTCAAACTCTGCTTTATCAACTACATTTGTATATTATCATAAATACTTTGTTGTCATTTCAACAATCTTCACAGTGTCTTCAACAGGAATACATTCCATCTCGAAACCACTTTCTTTGCTCATCCATAAGAAACAACTCATCATCTGTTCAAGTTTGATGATGAGATTGCAGCAATTCCATCATATCTTCAGGCTCCACTTGTAATTCTAGTTGTTTTCCTGTTTCCACCACATCTGCACTTACTTCCTCCATTGAAGTCTTCAACCCCTCAGAGTTATCCATGAGGGTTGAAATCAATGTCTTCCAAACTCCTGTTTATATTGATATTTTGTTCTCCTCCCATGAATCATGAATGTTCTTAACAGCATCTGGCATGACGAGTCCTTTCCAGAAGGCTTTTAATTTACTTTACCTAGATCCACCAGAGGAATCACAATGACAGTTATAGCCTTACAAAAATGTATTTCTTATATAATGAACTTGAGAGTTGAAATTACTCCTTGGTCCATGTACTGCAGAATGGATGTTGTGTTAGCAGGCATGAAAACATTAATCTCTTTGTACATCCCCATCAGATCTCTTAGATGACCAGGTGCATTGTCCATGAGCAGTAATATTTTGAAAGGAATCTTTTTTTCCTGAGCAGTAGGTCTCGATAGTGGGCTTAAAATATCCAGTAAACCATGCTGTCAACACATGTGCTCTCACCAGGCTTTGGTGTTCCATTTATAGAGTACAGACAGAGTCAATTTATCATAATTCTTGAGGGCCCTAGAATTTTCAGAATGGTAAATGAGAATTGGTTTCAACTTACAGTCACCAGTTGCATTATCCCCTAACGAGAGAGTCAGTCTTTCTGTCCTCTGAAACTTTGAAGCATTGCTTCAAAGCCTTTTGTATTGACTTAGCTTCTCTAGCTATGAAAGTCCTAGATGCCATCACTTTTTAATAGAAGGCTGTTTTGTCTACATTGAAAATCTGCGGTGTGCCATAGCCATCTTCATCAGTGATCTTAGCTAAGTCTTCTGGATAATTTGCTACAGCTTCTACTTCAGCACTTGCTTATTCAGTTTGCACTTTCATGTTATGGAAACAGCGTTCCTTAAACCTCATGAACCAACCTCTTCTAGCTTCAAACGTCTTCTGCAGTCTCCTCACTTCAATCAGCCTTTATAGAATTGAAGAGAGTTAGGGCCTTGCTCTGGATTAGGTTTGTGCTTAAGGGAATGTTGTGGCTGGTTTGATCATCTGTCCAGATGACTGAAACTTTCTCCATATCAGCAATAAGGCTGTTTGACTTTCTTATCATTCGTGAGTTCACTGGAGTAGCACTTTTGATTTCCTTCAAGAACTTTTCCTTTGCATTCATAATTTGGCTGACTGGTGCAAGAGGCCTAGCTTTTAATGTGTCTCAGCTTTTGACATACCTTCCCCACTAAGGTTAGTGCCTTCTAGCTTTTGATTTACAGTGAGAAATGTGGGACTTTTCCATCCACTTGAATATTTAAAGGCCTTCGTCGGGTTATTAATTGGCCTAATTTCAATATTGTTGTATCTCAGAGGATAGGGAGGCCCAAGATGGGAAGAGCCAATTGGAAGAGCAGTCAGAACACACACAACATTTATTAAATTTGCCATCTTATATGGGCACGGTTTGTGGCACCCCAAAATAATTACAAGAGTAACATCAAAGATCACTGATCACAGATCATCACAGCAGATACAGTAATAATTTAAAAAGTCTAAAATATTGCAAGAATTACCAAAATGTGACACAGAGATACGAAGTGAGCACATGCTGTTGAAAAAATTTGCCAGGGCACATGCTTGACACAGGGTTGCCACAAACCTTCAATTTGTAAGAAACACGATATTTGGGAAGCACAATAAAATGATGTATGCCTGTACTTATGTATATACCTATAGATTTACATATAATTATTCATTTGTTCCAGAAATTAAGGCAGGCTGATTAAATGCCTGTTTACCTACTTGAATATATGTTTGTTTACCTGGTTGAGCCAAACTGAAATATTACTAAATGAAAGTTTGTCTTCCTATTGAAATTACAATTTACACCTCTTTTTGTGTATGTTGGTGTAGTTGTAACCCGTATCTGTATTTAAATGTTTAGTGGTGTGCTTAGCACAGTATAAGCTATTGTAGAAATGCAGAGGGAAGAGTGAAATATAATTCCTGGCCTTGTAGCAGCCTTGTAGCATTCAGTCCTGGAGATTCATTATTGTATTGCCAGGAAGAGCTAAGTAAACACTTTGGTAACACCAGGAACAGGTTGCTGAGAAGTCATAAAGGAAGAAGTTTTTGAAAGATGAAGAGAATACAAGTTGTGCTAAACTAAGAGTGCTGAGCAAGAAGAGGAATGGAAGAGAAAGCAAAACAAAAAATACATACTTTGTCTCCTTGGGGACATTAATCTGTGTTAAGTCATGATTCTCTTAGTGGTAGAAACATGGACTTTAATTAAGGGGCAAGTGTATTTTTATTTTGTGTTCTAGCAGTATAAAGTTGCAAGGCCTGTAGTATGAAGCGAAAGATAATTACTAGTGGGAAGGTTTATTTTGAGAACCACGGGGGTGGCGGGGGGAGGGGGAAACCACTACATTTATCCTACTTGTTTGCTATTAACATTTTAATTTGTAAATTGGCATACTGTAGCAGGGCAAAGTTTCATCTAGTTCAGTATCCTGTTTATAGTAAGAGGCCACCCTGAGTGTTTCCAAGAGAAACTGCACCACCCTCTCTGGCCCGGGGTCATGTTTGCTGGTAAACCCCTTTCAAATTTATGTCATGCAAATCAGTACCAGTTATTTCTCCTTCACTTACTAGTTCGGGAACTAGCTTATCAGAAAGCTGTTTTATTTATTGATAGGTTCCCTGTAATCCGTATAAAATTGTGATACTGGGAAGTTAAAATACTTACCAAAAGAAAAAAATTAAAAAATTAGATGATTTACATATGGAGTGCTTACTCTATTAGCATATACTGGATTATCTTAATTTATTTTCACAATAGCCCAGTAGCCCTATGAGGTGAATATTATCCTTCTCTCCATTTTATAGATGAGAAGAAGGTACACAGCCTGAGTGTGAAGTTTCATCTCACAAAGTGTATTACATGTCAAGATGTCATTTCTCACCGCAATAGATATGTCTAAAGCTGTGAGTGCTGCCACTTTAGAAAACAAAGATCTTTGTACAGTTATGTTTCTTAAATTTGGGGGGGATTTTGATGTTCAAGTGTGAAGAACCTGAAAGGCAGAGTATTCTAGCATAAGGCCAGCATATTTACTGTAGGATGCGTAATGTGAGTGTGGCTCTGCCTCGCCCAGCTCCAAGTGTGCAGTATGGCTACAAAGAGGCTGCTGAGGCCAGGCGCGGTGGCTCACGCCTGTAATCCCAGCACTTTGAGAGGCTGAGGCAGGCGGATCACCTGAGGTCAGGAGTTCAAGACCAGCCTGACCAACATGGTGAAACCCCATCTCTGCTAAAACCACAAAAATTAGCTGGGCATGGTGGCACATGCCTGTAATCCCAGCTACTTGGACGCTTAGGCAGGAGAATCACTTGAACCCGGGAGGTGGAGGTGGCAGTGAGCTGAGATCACGCCACTGCACTCCAGCCTGGGTGACAGAGCAAAATTCCATCTCAAAAAAAAAGAAAAAAAAAAAAAAAGCCTACTGAATACCCAGCCCAGAAATGTAACAGTTTCATGAAAGTGTATCCAGCTCCTTTTCTACTAAATAAGAAATTCTTCAACTCCAATTCCAATTTAGTAGTCTATATGTAACAAGGTTAGTAAGGTATATACCTATTAATTCCTGGTAGAGAAAGTGTGGATAAAGGATATCTATGAGTAATTTTATTTGATAATCTTAGTGAAAGGATTATTTTAAACAACCGCTGCTAAGAAGGTGACTGATTTGAGTTCATCTCTGGGCTTCCCCTTTGGCTAAAATGCTAATGTTCACAGTCAATGAAAAGAAAATGGAGAAACACAGGGCATGGTTGATCCGTATGCATGACTAACTCTTGAAGAGCTGAGAGGTAACTGGACGGAATTAGCTGGCTCTTTGATTCCATAAGATCCTTCAAAATATTTTTTGAAGGATGAAATGAGGTAACAGATGTGAAAGTGCAATACTTTGAAAACTAAGAATCACTGGACACATGCAAGTTATTAATGAGCCGCTCCCTTTATGACATTTTTATTCACTGCTGGACTCTGAAAGGCCGTATGCACCTGCTGTCTCTTTCTTTTCACTTTTCTTTTTCTTTTTTTCTTTCTGTTTCTTTTCTTTTTTCTTTTTCTCTTTCTCTCCTTCCTTTCCTCCCTCTCTTTCAAATCGATGACCTGACAGCATGCAGCAGTGGAGAAGGGCCACATTAGTCATCTTACCTAATGCTTACATGAATGGTGACATTACAGAACTTCACCTCTGTCACTCTTTCTTATTCGCCCCCTTTGTGTCCTTGGAGGAATTTTTAAACACTCTCTGAGTTTTTAATGTTTTTCACTTAAATGTATTCTCTTTCGCTTGGCAAGATACGTTCTTCTTAATCTTCATCTCTTCTTTCTCTTCTTTTTATGCGTCTTAAGTATGAAAGTTAGTAGGTGCCCAGTGGTGAAGTGGCTGGCCTCACTGTCTGGTCATGTGCCTTTTGCGTAATAGATACTCAAAAAATATGTGACTGAAATTAAAAAAAAAAAAAGAAACTAACAGGTGAGTTGTAGAGTTTTTTTCCTGATTTTTTTTGTATAAATATGTCATTTGTCTTGGCAATAATATTTGTATTAAAAAATGTGTTAACCTAAATTTGGAAACTTTCTCTATTCCAGTATAGGCGATTATGGGATCTCAAGTGTTTGCCTTAAATACTGACGTTTTTCCCACAAATGTAACAAGGCAGAATGTAAAACTCCTTGGAAGTGAAGTAGAAATGGTGTTTGTTTTGGAATCCTGAAAAATCTTTTTACTCTTCAGGCATTATGTGACTTTATCTCTGTTTTGTCACCTAAGAGAAACAGAGGGCATGAGGAAATAATTGTTGTGTGGAATCCTCTGAAAGTGATATTGAATTCCCAAATCTCGTCATAGAATATTACCAACTGATGTTCACTTTAAGAGCCTTGATGATTGGTCTGTTTTCAGCTAGTATGTTTATTTGCTTGCGCTTGTGGTGTTGATGTGAGGAAAACCATTCCACAATTTGTTAAAATGATTAGTGTTTTCTCCTTCCATTTTTTTAAGGAAATGGCAAAAATCCTTAATCACCCCAGAGTCTACGCTTTTCTGCACATACCAGTCCAGTCTGCCTCCGACAGCGTACTCATGGAAATGAAAAGAGAATACTGTGTGGCTGACTTCAAAAGAGTAGTGGATTTTCTGAAAGAGAAGTAAGTCTGTTAGTACCTAAGAAAATAACAATTTCTTTTTTCTTTCAAAAGCTTGTGGCAAAAATGCACTTATTGCAGCCTTACAATTAAAGGTACAAGAGAGAAGGCGAGACTTTCGAAGCTTTCAAAGCCTTTAAGTCTCTTTGGCACCTTTGATGTGGTTTTTTCTTTCTCCTCAGTTTATATCCACCTTCCATCTGTACATGACACACCATTAATTTGTGTAAGATTGCCAGTCTTTTTAAGGTAATGTGAATTGTGATTATTTTTATACCTGACCTGGTGGATGAAAACTGCTTTAGCGTTGCTCTGTGTAAATCTCCTTTAATGTGGCTTTTTGAAGTTATGAGCTGGTTTTGACATGGACAGAGGCCAAATTGTGTCACTACAAAATAGATAATTTTCTACTAAACAGCATTTTTTAAAGAGTATCTGGAATGTCTATGCTTTTACACACGAAGCCCTGCAGTTTGCTTAAAGAATTGTGATTTACAAGAAGGTTTGAGGATTCTACTTTGTAAAGTTCAAATTGCTATTGACCAAAATTAAGGCATATTTACACAATGTCAGACATGAATGATAATTTTGTTTCCACAGAAAATACTTTCAGCCCTTAATTATGTTCTTCAGAAGCCTGCTCCTCATCATCACCAAACATTGACTGCCTTCTGTGATTATGCTAGGCAGGAAATGGAAGTGCTGGCCCAGGTCACACAGAGCCTTCTCAAGTCTACATCACTGTTCTCCCCTCTGGGGATATGTCATTTGTCTTGGCATATTTGTGGCCTGGGTCTTCCTACTTTTCATACATTTTTTCCATAGCCTTTTCCTTTGTTGTTTTTCTTAATTAAGATACAGCTTTTTATTTCCATCGTCTTGTTTATAATTATGTACCTTTGTACTATGTCAGAGTACTGCATGGATACGATTGCTTTATACAAATTGTAAGCAATTATTTTTTCCACCTTTAATTAGTCATTTATCCTAACTGCATATGATCATTTTAAAAATCTTTTTCTTTTTTTTTCCTTTTTCTATTCTTCCATACCTTTCCATTACATATCTTTCTAAGTTTTTTTTAACCTCTAGGCATTCTTGATTATCCTAACCACCAAGAATAAAGCTACTTAGTGTACATTCAGACAAATACAGCTAATTGTCCAAATATTCAAATCAGTGCATAGAAGCTGTATTTGTTAAGTGCTACAGCCTTCAAAGTGGAAAATGGAAAATAGATCTCTACCCTTTTTAATACTTTCAAATCTTGAACAGAACTGTGTTAGGCTAAAGAATATAGATTTTTATTTGTTTAAGTATCTGCTGTTGGCCTATAGCCCTTTCTTGCCTTTCTTCTATTATTGCAGGCAAATTTGTCTCATATAAGAGAGTTCTTTTGGGCACTCTGGCACTGGTAAATGGAATATTTTCAAAATTTCAAGTCAGTTGCACTTGTGAAATTTCTTCCTTCTTTGCCTATTACAGCAGTAGCCAATAAAAACTTGATACTTGTTACACAATATTTTCCCAAGTATAAACATGCATCCCGGGTGCATAATAGACTAGAACACTTTCCAGATAGTTTGTTGCATTAGTGTGATTAAACGAGGTTAAGGAATCAGCACCTCTCTTTTATCTTTATTTGGTTGAGGGCTGACTCAGTTGTTGGAGGAATTACTGTGGCTACTTAACTGGGCAACAATTTCACAACAAGTTACGTTGTTCTGAAGGTCTGTTAAATCTGTTCCATCTTGAACAGTTCCAACAGCCTCCATGAGCTATATAGAGGTAAAAAGATGATCATGTCAGGTATTAGGAAATAGTCTCTTGGATTTCTTTGGATCTGGGTCCTTTCTTTGGATTCTGAGTTATTGTGAGGCATCTATGTAGTTTTTCTAGAAGTATTCAACCAACTGGAGGATCCTAGAACCAACTATGTTTCCCAGGGATCTCTAGTATTTCTAGCAATGAAAATATTAGACATACCTGGAGAAGATATTGGAGATGCCTGGAGATCACACTCCATCCCATACCCCCCCCATATATAGTTTCAGTTTCAAGTGCCATGCGTCAATTAGATTGTAGAGTATGAGTCTAGTCAGTTAGCATCTCCGAGAGATTTTTAAATTAACACTGTATTGTGTATATGCAGCAAGGGCAGAAGCAACCCTGGTATATAATTTCACATTTAGATTATAAGTAAGATATATTGGAAAACTAGTAGGCAGCCAATATGATATACCTGCTTATGTATAGCAGATGACTGAGAAAACTTCAGGTAACCTATTTAAAAAAAAAAAAAATCAGATTATCACTGCCAATAAAGTGATCCTAGGCCCAGTGCGGTGGCTCACGCCTGGAATCCTAGTACATTGGGAGGCTGAGGTGGATGGATCTCCTGAGCTCAGGAGTTCAAGATCAGCTTGGGCAACATGGTGAAACCCCGTCTGTATCAAAAATACAAAAAATTAGCTGGTCGTGTTGGCTTGCACCTGTGATCCCAACTACTTGGGAGGCTGAGGTGGGAGAAACAATTGAGCCTGGGAGGCGGAGGTTGCAGTGAGCCAAGATTATGCCACTGCACTCCAGCCTGGGCGACAGAGTGAGACCTATCTCAAAAAATAAAATAAAAAAGTGATCCTTGCATAGTTTTAGACAGTTCATCAGAACCATAAAATTGTGTATTTTGTCTAGTCCATCAGTTGTGAAGAATAATATAGACTTACTCCCATGAGGACAGTATAATCAGCTTTGCCATTTAGCGAAAAAGAGTTTTCCTGTCCTCTTGGGGAAGTCCATCTACCTAGTGAGTAATTTCCAACTATTATGGACATTTAGAAATAGATGAAATATTTTAGACTAGGCACAGTGGCTCACACCTCTAATCCCAGCACTTTGGGAGGCCGAGGTGGGTGGATCACCTGAGGTCAGGAGTTCAAGACCAGCCTGGCCAACATGGTGAAACCATCTCTACTAAAAAAAAAAAAAAATATATATATATATATATATATATATATACACACATATATACACACATATATACACACATACGTACACAAAAATTAGCCAGGCATGGTGGCACGCGCCTGCAATCCCAGCTACTCGGGAGGCTGAGGCAGGAGAACCACTTGAACTCGGGAGGCAAAAGTTGCAGTAAGCTGAGATCGCGCCACTGCACTCCAGCCTGGGTGACAGAGTGAGACTCCATCTCAAAAATAAGAAAAGAAAGAAAAAAGAAATAAATGAAATATTTTAAATAGTTCTTATGTTTGACCTACCTTCCCCTATAAAAACTAGTATAGCTTTATGCCAAATAGACTAGTGCTCATTTTGGAAACACCAAAGTTTCAGGGCTTTCTTTAGAGCCACTAGCCTGGATAACTGATCCAGCACAAAATTGTCTTGTCCAGCCTTTATTAAAATTCAACACAGTATTTTCACTCTTGGAGGGCCTAACACTATCATGTTGCCCTGATTTGTGCCTAACGCTCATTCATAAAATGATCCTGACTTAAAGTGGTATGTTTGGTGCTTTCTTTTTCTGTTTGCTTTTTAAATCCTTCCTAAATGGCGGCCCATTTCATTTACATCTCTCATTTCCCCTGAAGTCCTTGAAGCCTTTTTTGTAATGTGCCTTTAACAAATAAAAGTCTCTCTTTTTTATCCAGCAGTGTGAGGCTTCTCACATATTTGTGTTATGGGTTATGGACAAGGCATTTCCTGATCTGTTTCCTTAAAAAATCCATTTTTAAGTCAACCTATAGCATTTAAGATTGAAATCCAAACTATGGGAGTTTACCTGAAGCTGCAAGCTTTCAAACTGCTAATTTTGTGATATTGGTAGAGCCGTGAAAGTGGAAGTGAAATCTTTTTAATTAATTTTCTTTGCAGTCGAAAATGGCCCATGTTTTAGCTGGTAGCAATGTAAGTTTACATATGAGCCAACTAAGCTGGTTCATTATTCTCTTCAGTTGTTTGAAAGTTGGCAGCCATCATCACAACAGCAGCTGGATACAAGATAACCTAGCAGTGTTGGCACATGTTGAGGCATATGGGAATTTATTAAATCATGCAACCTTTGCAAAGAAGAGCGTCTAAATGACTTAATATACTAATTTAAAACAGCTGGCCATGAGCAATCATATGACTTAAATTATTCTATTCAGATTTATTAATCCAATTGAACATTAACTGAGTAATTTGATGTTTTTATCTAAATGGATAAGATGATTTTTTGAAGTATAAAATGGGATTTGTAGGGATAGGGGAAGAAACTATATAGAACAAAGCAAGCGGTGCAATTCTGGTTTTAGAAATAATCTGTGTTTGGCTGGGTGCAGTGGCTGACACCTGTAATCCCAACACTTTGGGAGGCTGAGGTAGGAGGATCACTTGAGCCCAGGAGTTCCAGACCAGCCTGTGAGACCGTATCTCTACAAAAAAATAAAAATAAAAAAACTAGCTGAGCATGCTGATGTACACCTGTAGTCTCAACTACTAGGGAGGCTGAGGCAGGAGGATCACTGGAGCCTGGAAGTTGGAAGTTACAATGAGCTATGATCATGCTGCTGCACTCCAGCCTGCGTGACAGAGCGAGATCATGTCTTTCAAAAAAAAATTTGTTTTTGTATTTTAAAATATGTATCTTATATATTTTACTATCATTCATTGTCACATA
Organism: Pan troglodytes; assembly: GCF_028858775.2. Classification (NCBI taxonomy): domain Eukaryota; kingdom Metazoa; phylum Chordata; class Mammalia; order Primates; family Hominidae; genus Pan; species Pan troglodytes. The sequence goes on from NC_072403.2 coordinate 26,955,409, forward strand.
ACTGATGTTTCTGTTATCTTTTAAACTTATTACTGAGATGTTTTTTAAAGTATAAAACATGAATGATTCTTTTTTCTTTTTTCATGTGTTTTTGAGAGAGTTACTTCCCAATTCAATGATTTTTGTACTGCGTTATGTTGGGGATGATATAATTAGGGTTCCCGGGGCCTTGAGGCATTAGACAATGACTTTAATTGGGCCTCTATCATTTGAGCAGCAGTGAATTTATAGTCACTCCCCAACATAAACCATGCATTAACATATATTCAAAAAATGACAACATGCGGAGTTCTTAAGCATATGTTTTAATGCTAAGTAAAAGAATCTTTAAGTCCTCAAGTTCACACATGAAAATGTGAAAGAAACATGTAAGAATATCCTACGGATAGATATTTAGGAAATGAAACAGTTTATATATTAAAAGACCTAACTCTTTAGACAGAGTATTTTGTTAGAAGTCCAGTAGCTTTTTAGTTTATGTTAACTAGACCTTAAATAGTTAACATCTCTATCTTTCTCATTTGGTAAATACAATTTGAATGAATTAATAAACAGTTTTGTTTTTACCTGCAAGTTGCATGGATCTAACGTTAAGTTGCATCTTACTGTGGCATCTCCATGTTGATTTTTAATCCCATGATATCGTTCATTTTAGAATTTGCCATTATCATTTCTTAAGGTACTGTGCACTTCAGGGTTAATTTCCCTTGTTGCTTATAGAATATTAACCATTTTAGCACTGTGATATTTATTATTATTCCCCTAAGTTCGCTATACCCAGAGATTGCCCGGTGAAATACCACAGCTAATAAGCAATGAGCACTCACGGGTAAAGGGGAATCTTTTGCAGGGCGAGGAGAGAACAAACTAGAGGGGAAGTAGCAGACTTGCAGAGGAGGTTTCATTCTGTGATCTCTCTGCTGTATACTCATTCAATGGAAGGGGCACAAGGGCATAAAGCCAGCATTACTTGGCTTTATGGCAGGATGATGACTGTAAGTGAGTCATTGAGCTAACTTATATCATCCAGCCCATCCTATGACCTACTTTTCCAGTCTATCTGCAAAAAGGATGCTAAATTATTAACATCCTGCGTAATTCTTCTTTCCTATCATTAGTCCTGGTCATTCATGTGTGCTTATTGGAACACAATCTGATAAAAGCTATGTTACATTAAATTAGTATTTTATTCTGCCTTATTCATCTAGTTTTAGTCCTAGTGGCTTGGAAACATAAGTAGAATATTTGTCAGAAGAGAAGAAAAGAAATGCAAAAGAAAAAAAAAGAATGATTCAGCAAGGATTAGATAATTATATTTTCTTCCAGATGCATTCCCAGATGTGTTTCTGTTCACTAAGTAACCACCTCCAAAATACTTTAGGCAAAATGCTTCCCTGAAAAATGTTTTCTGGCTTTATGTCATCATTTCTAGTGTCTTTAGCTAAGTTGTTATTTTGGGTAGCACTAAGATCTTTTTCACTGTTTTTATCTTTTGCCAAATTTCTTTCTGAGGTAGTGAAGTTCTTTTCCCTTCTCTCCATTGCTACTTTTAGAATACATATATATTCTAATGAATACATTTATATTATTGGATCAGTTATTTAGCAGAAAAACATATTTAATTTTTTTCCTTCTCCAGTGTGTTGTTATATTTAGAAGATTATATGCTAAATAGATTATGACACAATGTGCTAAATACCGTAGGATTCTGGGACTACCCCAAATTCGATTCACTGGTTTGAAGGCAACTGTTACTTTATGTTGACTTGCTTTCCATTTCCTTGTAGTCTGGTCAAGAAAGGAACCTCATTTTTCCTAAACTTCATTCACTTTATATCCTTCCTTTACAATATGATTATGTTGTTCCTTTCAGAAATCATCGTCTCTTAATCTCTTGTGCATTTTTCCTGCCTCAGTGGTATATCATAAACATAAAGGTCCAATCACATATACATGAAGTAGTAGAATAATAACATTTTTCTTTTTTTGACAGAGTGCTTTCATATTCCACAGAGCTTGCATATTAACTCATTATGTTACAAAAACTTAGCAAAGTACATAGGGTTAGTATTTTTAATTTGCATTTTATAAAACAAATGTCAGGGTTCAGAATGGTTAGAAAGAGTTGTTGAGGCCAGGCATGGTGGCTCATGCCTGTAATCCCAGCACTTTCAGAGGCTGAGGCAGACAGATTGCTTGAGTCCAGGAGTTCAAGAACAGCCTGGACAACATAGCAAAACCCCATCTCTACAAAAATTAGCCAGGTGTGGTGGCACTCGCCTGTAGTCGCAGCTACTTGGGAGGCTGAGGTGGGAGGATCCTGGGAGGCACTCGCCTATAGTCCCAGCTACTTGGGAGGCTGAGGTTGAGCCTGGGAGGCAGAGGCTACCATGAGCCGAGATCACACCACTGCATTCCAGCCTGGGCAACAGAGCAAGACCCTGTCTCAAAAAAAAAAAAAAAAAGCCCACAATGAATTAATGCATACTGGAACTATATACCCTCAGTTTCTACTGTGGTTCTTTTTACCAGTTCCAATAGCATATATTAATTAAATGATTTATATTTTTATCGGTTATGTGTCCAGACTAGTAATAAATGCAATGGTAAGAATACCGATAATACTTAACATGATAATCATAATAAACAATTATCTAATATTTTTGGGTGTTTACTTTCGTGCCAAGCACTACTGTTAAAGCATTGTATGTCTTAGGTTGTTTAATCCTCAAGGCCCAAAGATGTTAAGTAATTTGCCCAAAGTCATGCAGTTAGTGATAGAATCTTGATAGAATCCAGGCCAGGGGATTACCCAGCCAGTGCTCTTATCCATAGTGTTGTACTGCTGGTCTAATCTAAGGCATTTTCCTCTAGCATTGGAGACAATAAAGTGGATTCAGCAAATATTGAGGAGAAGAAATTTACAATGTACGCTTAGAAGAGAAGATGAGGAAGGCATGCATGGGTGTCAAAAGTAGCTCCTTGGTATCTTAAGTAAGGCATAATAATAGAAAATCATATAGTTAACCCAGATAGGGAAATGAGAAAGAGGAGGAGTTTAGGTAGGAAAGATGAGTTTGATGTTAGACATGCTGAATTTGCAGTGACTACCTGGAAAATCTAGGATAGAGCCCCCCTTAGGCTGTAGAAAATATGGGTCAGGAGCCAAAAAGAAAGATGAGGGTCTAGAGATAAATGCTTGGGAGTAATCAGCATTTGAGTAGTAGATGAAGTTATAGGTAATGAGATCATCCAGAAGGAAAAATGGAAGGGTAAAAACAGAAGTCTAGGGAACACCAATATTTCAGTAATAATGGGAAAGGAAAAAGGATTCTGTGGCAGGTTAAAAAGGCAGGGTCAGGCCCGTGGAGGTGGAGACCCAGGAGGAAATAATACCACGGAAGCCAAGAGACAATACAGTTGTAGGAAAAGGAAGGGAAGAAGGGCCAAGTGTTATTGAGAGTTGCCTCTTATAAGCAAGCACTGCGCTGGGGGCTCTGGAGAATATGAGAAAACAAAAGATATTGTTAGATTGCTTTCTTTTCCAAATATCATGAGTATTCAAAAGCTATTGAGTTGTACTAACGTCTAAAGTTAGAAATCTTCATGGTCCTTTTTTGACTGCAGCATCCCCAGTTCCTTGCACAGTGCTTGCTTTGTCCTCTTTGACACCCCCACAACTCTGCACCGTATATATGGCAGGAAGGGACTCAAGAGTAAGAAGCAGGGATAATACATGTCTGTTGAACGAATGGCACTTAACTCTGGAACTAATAAGAGTAAGGCTTAGAGCAGTATTTCTTGGTCTGTTTTAATTAAAGTTCTCTTTTCATAGACAAGAAAATCCTCTTCTCTTTGCAGAAAAAGTGATACATTCCTTTTAATAGGACATAATACTTTGCCTTCTTAGAGATTCTGTGTTCTGTGGACCCCTGCTGGCTAATAGCTAAGAATAATTATTAGGCAATATTTATTGAGCCTATAATATGTTGAAATCAGTGTAGTTTACATGGTACTAAGTGGTTTACATGAATTAACTCATTTAATTCTCACAATGGCACATATTACATACAAAATCTTATCCCCATTTTAGGGTTAAGAAATTTAGGTACATAGAAGTTAAATAACTTGCCTGAAGTCACAGTGCTAATAATTGCCAGAGTTCAGATTCAAGCTCTAGCTTGTGGATCTCCAAACTTTATTCATTGCTATTATAATTTCCAAGTAGGAAAGTTTTTGGAAACAATAGGGATGATAATTTTCCAATTGAAAATTGTACTACACTATTGAATAGAAAATGTTATATTATACATGCCATCTCCTGGACATTTAATACAACATTCTATAGTCAATATCACCTCCTTTTTACCTTCACTCTCCATCCAGTCACTGGGTGAGGGGATCAATAAAGAAGCTGTGTTTGTTAAAGCAGAATGACTATGTGCTACAGCAGTCCCACTACTAGCTGTTTATCCAAAGGAAAGGAAATCAGTATCAAAGAGATACCTGTTCCCCCATGTTTATTGCAGATAAACTATGCCCAATAGCCAAGATAAGGAATCAGCCTAAATGTCCATCATCAGATGAATGGATAAAGATATAGCACACACCAGAATACTATTCAACCATAAAAAGAGTGAAATTTTGTCTTGGCAGCAACATGGATGGAACCGAAGGTCATTATGTTAACTGAAATAAACCAGGCACAGAAAGACGAATACCGCGTGTTCTCACTCATAGGCAGGAGCGAAAAAAGTTGATCTCATGGAGATGGAACATAGAATGATGCTTACCGGAAAGTGGAAAGGGAGGTAGGTGGTGATGAAGAGAGATTGGTTAAGGGGTACAAACATATAGCTACATAGAAGGAATAAGTTCTAGTGTTCGGTAGCACAGTAGAGTGACTATAATTAACAACAATTTATTGTATATTTCCAAATAGCTAGAAGAGGAGATTTGAAATGTTCACAACACAGGAAATGATACATTTTGAGGAACAGATATCCTAAATACTCTAATTTGATCATTATGCATTGTGTGCATATATCAAAATACCACATATACCTTCCATAAATATGCATAGTATTATGTATCAATTTTTTATGTAAAATTTTTAGAAAATGAAGCTATGTTTGAATGTGACCATGAGGAGAAAAACTACAAATAAAAGTAATGAGTGTTTTATCTGTAATAACATCTTTAATTATAAAACTGCAGTTTCTTAATGAAGTATGTGTACGTGTTTTAAAATGAAATGCTAATGCCAGTGGTTGTTAACATGTTGTGAAGCTATTATCCATTCTAAACTACATTTCAAAAACTTTAAGCCCTCATGTCTTCCTCCTACTTATCTTTCTTTCTTAAAGCCAAGTATATTAAATCTCTAGCTTAAACTCCTGCCCATAAGCACCCTGTATTCCTAACCAGAGATCCATTTCATCACTTGCTGCAGGCACAAGGAGAAAGAGTCAATGATGGGTCACTGTTGCCTCCTTGTACTCCTCCTTATCATCATTCTCACATTCACTGAGCCCTCATTATGTGAATGGGCCACTCTAGGACCTTATATTCCTACTGAAAATCAGGAAGAAATCAAGGGAGCATGTACAGTATGTGTACTTTTGAATGTTCTACTCGACTTTGCAGTAATATCGAAAAGGTGCCCTAATTAAGTCCTCAGAAAAAACGAGAAAAAGGAGACTGGGTAATGTAACCCATAATTTTTTTTAAAGGCTGAATCTCAGATTATTAAGATCTGACCGGGCTGGGCGCGATGGTTCACGCCTGTAACTCGGCACTTTGGGAGCCGAGGCGGGCAGATCATGAGGTCTGGAGATCGAGACCATCTTGGCTAACATGGTGAACCCTGTCTCTACTAAAAATACAAAAAATTAGCCGGGCATGGTGGCAGGCACCTGTAGTTCCAGCTACTTGGGAGGCTGAGGCAGGAGAATGGTGTGAAGCCGGGAGGTGGAGCTTGCAGTGAGCCGAGATCGCACCACTGCACTCCAGCCTGGGCGACAGAATGAGTCTCCATCTCAAAAAAAAAAAAAAAAAAAAAAAAGCCAGGCACGGTGGCTTACACCTGTAATCCCAGCACTTTGGGAGGCCAAGGCGGATGGATCACAAGGTCAGGGGATTGAGAGGATCCTGGCTAACACGGTGAAACCCCATCTCTACTAAAAAAATAGACAAAAAAATTAGCCGGGCGCGGTGGCGGGCACCTGTAGTCCCAGCTACTCGGGAGGCTGATGCAGGAGAATGGTGTGAACCCGGGAGGTGGAGCTGGCAGTGAGCTGAGATCACGCCCCTGCACTCCAGCCTGGGTGATAGAGCGAGACTCTGTCTCAAAAAAAAAAAAAAAAGATCTGACCAATTTGAATTCTGGAAATAAGATCAAAATGTCCCTGTGAATTAACATTAATTTCAAAAGAGACTAAATTTTGCATTTATTCTACTAGTATTTATTGGTTATAGACCATGTGTCTGGCACTTGTTAGGTATAGAATATTAAGAGATTAGTAAAACTTGGTAACTGTCTTTTAGGGACGGATATTCCTAAGTTGTGGTTAATATTAGGTAGATGTTTATAAGCCAGAATGTTTGGTAAGAATGGTAAAACCCCAGTGTTAAATCCAGTATGCAAGGAACATAAATGTTTACTATAGGCTTTTTATGGATGAGAAAGAAATATTGAATTTACAGGTCTTCCATGAAAATCAATCCCCTTTCTTCACACAATTATACTTTATAGGTTTCATTTTATCCGTGATATCATTAAATCTACCAGTATAGAGAAAGGTTTTAACTAGGTTACGTACACACATGCACACGTTTGCATGCATATATATTTATATATATAAAAGTTGTAGTTTGATTCATCTGCAAGTGACAGAAAAAATATGGCATAAAAAAAAAGTTTATTTCTCAGTCATGTAAATGAAGTCCAGAGCCAGATGGTGGAACTCTGTAAGGCTCCAGCATGTCAGAGATATAGGATTGAACTTTCATCTCATGGTCAAAGATGGCTGCTTAATCTCCAGCCATCACATCTGCATTCCAAACAGTAGGAAGGCAAGGGGCAAACAAGAGTGCGTGTTTCTTCCCTTTTAATACTCCCTGAAAGTCATACCCGTCACTTTTGATTATGTCAAATTGTCAGAACTTAGTCATATGGCCACACTTACCTGCAAGAGAGGCTAAGAAAATTTAGTGTTTAGTTTGAGTTTTTTGTCCCCCTTTAAAGAGTCTCTTGGAAAGAAGGGGAGATGAAATAGTGGGGAGCAATTAGCAGTCTTTGCCACAGTCACCATTTGTCCATTCTTCTTGCTACATACAGAACTTACTCTAAGAGAGAGAGCCCCAGTCCCATCTAGTTACCCTGTCCTCTTATAAGTACATGGTCTCTGGGTGATGCTCTGTCCTTTTCAGGAAGTCCAGGTGTGGCTTTCCATGGGCTGATGGATATAAGCTAAAAAGCAACCTAACATTCCCAATATAAAATAGAATGGAAATAAGAGAATATTTAAAGCTCCCATTTGAAAAATGGGAGAATAAGAAACACATGAGTTTTCAATAGGAATTATTAAACCTTGCTTGGTGGAAATCCTGGAGCCTTTCTGTGCAAGCACTGAAGGACGGTCTTTAGTACCCCATCTGATGGCCCCTGGCTTTCCTCTGTGAGGGATACGCCTTAGTCCTTTGTCCTCTGTTGCTCCTGTCTTCTATGCCCATATTTGAGGTGGCATTAGGGTGAATGCTCTTCTGAGTGGGTTCTAATACTTCCTTCTCATACCAGCATGAGCCCCGGCAATTGCGTTAGGGGTTGTACAGTAGCGGCTGTGCAGACCATCCTGCATTTTGGCAGTCCAAGTCCCTCACAAACTTAGTAGCCTTTTAGTCTGTTTCTTGTCAGTTCCATGAACAACTATAGGCAAAGGTCTTAACTGGACGTAGTTTTGAACTTAAAGACCCTGTCTTTTATTTACTGGCCTCTGTCCTTCTTCCTTACTCTGAACTTACTGATGACTCCCTTGAGGTCATCTGAAGCACTCTTAATCCCATCTCTGCCAAGAAACTCAGCTCATGTATGATGGGGCACCAACTTTCTGAGGTGGCTATGATACTGTAGCCAATGCTTGTAATTGCTATGCTTGGCTTTTTCAGACCTGCAAACATCAAAATACAGGACCCTCAGTCAAATTTAATTCTAATTCACAAGGAGAGTGGTTTTCTTAGCAAAGCTGTTTCCTCTCTCTCTCTTTTCTTTCTTTCTTTCTTTTTTTCTTTCTCTTCTCTTTTCAGGTATAAGTCCATCTTATTTCTTTTTTTAACTTTTTTACTTTTAAGTACATTTATATGGGTACATAGTAAATGTATATATTTATGGGTGCATGAGATACTTTAGGCATACACTGCATAATAATCACAGAGTAAACGAGGTATCTGTCACCTCAAGTAATTTACAATTTCAGCAAAGCTGCTTTCTTACTCAGCTTGCAACCAGCTAGCCCTAGTCTGAGTTCCTTGTTACTAAGAGCAGTAAGAAGGAGCCAGCTATATTCAACATTCTGAATTTTTTGTAATATCTCTATAGCTATAGACTAAGTTAACATTTGTACTGTCTTCCAAGTTCTGCAGGGGACAATGTGACCAGATATTTTGCTAACATAACATTAATTAGTTTTCCAGCCTGCAGTATGAGTCCTTGCTGCCCAAAATGTGACAAACGAGTATCACACTTTTAGATTCTGTCACATATAGTATCCCACTTTGATTGGATTGGTTTGGGCTGTCAATGACCAAAAACATAAAACAGTGTCTGAAACAAGATAGATAGATATCACTTTCTCACATTAAAAAAGAAAAGAAAAGCTTAAGATGCTTAAGATGTAGCAGTCTTGTGCTGGTGGACAGTCCACAGCATCAATGACTCAGGATTCTGTCCTGTTGCTCAGCTGTCCTCTGTCTCATGGTCCATGATGACTGCTGAAAATTCAACCTCCACGTCTGCATTCCAGCCAGGAAGAAGGAGAAAGAGTTAAAGAAGTGTGTGCCCCACCCTGCCTTGAAGGTTACTGTCTTTGAAATTGTACAGGACACTTCCACTTATATCTCACTGATTAGAATATAACTTTCCCTAGCTGCACGGAAAACTAGAAAATAACACATTTCTTCTGGACATCCATGTATCTAGCTCAAAATCCATTTATATGGGAGATGAAAGGAATGGATATAAAGGGGCCACTGAAAATCTCTACCACAATAGGTATGTCTAAAAAGTTCTCGGGCTGGGTGCGGTGGCTCACACCTGTAATCCCAGCACTTTGGGAGGCCGAGGCAGGTGGATCACGAGGTCAGGAGATCAAGACCATCCTGGCCAACATGGTGAACCCTGTCTCTACTAAAAATGCAAACAAACAAACAAAAAAATTAGCTGGGCGTGGCAGTGGGTGCCTGTAGTCCCGGCTACTCAGGAGGCTGAGGCAAGAGAATGGTGTGAACCTGGGAGGCGGAGCTTGCAATGAGCCGAGATGACGCCACTGCACTCCAGCCTGGGTGACAGAGCGAGACTCCGTCTCATAAAAAAAAAAAAAAAGTTCTCATGTTGTAGGGTAATAACTTCCCTAAAAACAACTGAATTTTTTTTATCATATCTCTAAGTATCTAATGATGTTCTCTTGAGCGTCAATACTGAATTTTGCACCTGGCTCAATATTTGGTTTTTGTTCTCATATGGTGACAAAGTTTTCGTTTTTAAAAAAATGCATATCTCCTATTTTAATCTCACAAATTAAACAATATTTTGAAGATTATCAGCTGTCTGTGTTGAGTGACTATCAGAAAATTTCATTTGATGCAAGACTTAAAGAAATTTAACTGCTGGAGGTTTTTTTCTAATATCAAACAGGAATTGGTGTTATTTCAGTTTTTTCACATTCTAGATTTCCTTATTGTAGTATGTATGCAGCAATTGCCTCAGCCTCATGGTGAGTCCCTTTTGCGATTCTATACCATCTAGGGCATATCTTTCTCCCACTGCTTCTATTAACAATCCCAGGTGTCTAGTACAGGTGTCCAGTACATTGGAGTTAGCCTGCTGCCGGAATTACTGAATAATTTCTTGTCAGAACAAAAGAGATGGAGAGGAGAAACTCAAATTTTTCTATTTTCTTTGTTTTCAACCCAGTGTTTCCTCTAATTTGTATGAGGTTACTTACGTGATCTGCTTTAGTCAATTTTGATCAATGAAATCAGTGTTTTTTTGTTAGAAGCCTTTAAAGAAGTAAACATTTCTTTTTCCTCAATTATTATTTAAAGCAAAATGCTTTTAGTCTGACCATGTAAATAAGACCAAGCATCGACTTTTTTATAGAAAATACTATTATAATTCAACGGTCCAACAGTGATTCTTTTTCCTGTACTTTCTCCTAATTTACGGTGATTCAATCTTTTAATTGTACATTGGGAAAATACATTATTCTTTTTGAGTTTTTTTCTTGAAAAAAATTATTTCATTGTCCAGTTTGTTTTGACTCTTATCAACAATTCTGCTAATTGGGTTTCTTTCTTTTTCCCCTTTTAAATAATTTGTACTTTCAAGAATCGTGATAGCTCGGTGCGGTGGCTCACACCTGTAATCCCAGCACTTTGGGATGCTGAGGCAGGTGGATCACTTGAGGTCAGGAGTTCGAGACCAGCCTGGCCAACGTGACAAAACCGCATCTCTACTAAAAATACAAAAATTAGCCAGGCATGATGGTGCGCACCTGTAATCCCATGGCGCGTGCCTATAATCCCAGCTACTCAGGAGGCTGAGGCATGAGAATCACTTGGACCCAGGAGCTGGAGGCTGCAGTGAGCTGAGATTGTGCCACTGAACTTCAGCCTGGGTGACAGAGTGAGACTCTGACTCAAAAAAAAAAAAAAAAAAAAAAATCATGATACAATTCAGTTTTTGGAGAGTGTTTTTCTACTTATGAAATAATCAGGTTCCATCTTAACTTTTATAGTGTAATCCCCCACATTAATATGTTCGCTGCCTTAAAATAATTCTATAATTACTAATATTTATTGAACACTTAAAATGTATGAGTCATATATATGTGTATATATGTATATATATGTGTGTATATATGTATATATATACATATATGTGTATATATGTATATATATACATATATGTGTATATATATACATATATATGTGTATATGTGTATATATACATATATATGTGTATATATACATATATATGTGTATATATGTGTATATATATACATATATATGTGTATATATATACACATATATATATATGACCTCATTTAATTATTATAACAATTCTGTGAAACAGAATCCTAATGAACCCCCTTGATGTCTACCTTTTATATGTGAGGAAAGTGAAGCACAGAGAGCTTGAAGTTAGGTAGAAGAATTGCAACCCAGGTTGCCTAGTTCCAGAGCTGGTGCTTTTTACCTACTGCACTTCACTCTTCCTCACTGCCCACCCCTCTGAAGAGTGACCTACCTCCCCACACCGCTTGCTGTCTCCACCTTCCCTACCTTTCATGAACTCCTTGATCCTCTGTAATCTGGTTTCTGCTTACTCTGTTTTATTGTATCTGCTCTTGTTAAATTTCTAATTGTGGACTCTGGCAGGCAGTCTTTCATCCATATTTTTTCACTTTCTTATGTTGGCCACCCCCTCCTCCTTGAATCAATTCATTTCAGTCAATCTATTCTGTCCCCACGCCTTCCATTCATCCACCCATCCATCCATCTTACTTCAGTGTTCCTCAGGCACACATCCAAACAACCACATCAGAAACTTTTTTTGGACTTCCTCCTTACCTTCTCCCACCCAATCTACTCTGGCACCAGGTCCCCTCAGTGTGTCTTCTAAATGACTCATGTCTAACTTCTTCATGCCCACCATCACTGCCTCTTTAAGTAAGTATAGGTGGGACATTCTCTTGAATTGTGTTGTCTCCCAAATCTCTTTCATAACTCTAGCCTCACTCCTTCCAATCCACCCTTCACTTTATTGCCAGAAATTTTCGTTCTAAAATAGAAACCTTGTATTTCTTTGATCAAAATTGTTTCTTAGCTCCCCATTGCCTACAGTATAAGGAACAGTAACAACAGCAGTTATACCATTACCACTCACTGATTTCTTCTACATGCCAGGAATTATGCAAAGTATTTTACATAGACAATTTCCTTATAGATTATCTCTCCATTATGGCACATACCACATTGCTCTATTTGATTGCATGCATATGTCCTCTCCTACAGACTCCCCCATATAACATAAGGAGTATTTTTGTGTGTATGTTTTCAGTGCCTGGAACAAACCCATTAAATCTTTGTTGAATGAAGGGTTTCTTTTGTTGGCGTTATAAGCAACTCATTTATGTTTATATGATGTGGAGACTTCAGAATCTTGTAGTAGAAGCAAATAGAACCCCTCAGGAAGGTACAGCAAAGGCTGTGCTGGCTTGGGCAGAATACTAGTTCTGGGTCAAGGGAAGCAAACATCCTGTTACCCAGAACAGCTGCCTCTTCTAAGTCTTTACAACCACATCATCACCTAATTGTAGCAGTATTTGGGGAATGGGTGAAGAAGATGACTGTCTCTAGGGTTTGGTTCAGTACATACAGCCTGCTACTGGAAGTTTCACACCTATGTGCACCATATAGTTTAAGGCAAAATAACGGTATTCTGTAGTAAATAGACTCGAAATATGTATTGCCTTCCTAGCTCTGGATTGTCTAATTCTTTACGGCTGACTCCGTACACTAAATGGCAGTGATTTCATTGTTATTATTATTATAAAATGGCTTGTTCTTCCAAGCTATTATATATTTCTTAAATGATTAACCTTTACACAGCCTTGGTATCCCATGTTTAGCAATAAAAATTGTTCTTAATTTTCTTTCTTGGGTTTAATTTAATTTCTTATACATTAAAATATATACAATTTAATTTAATTCCTCCATTTCTGAGATGTTTTAAAGGGTGTTAGCTGAGGTTACCAACACTTTTAGGTCATGTTACCAATAGGAATTTGACATTTATATGAATAAAAATAATATCGTGTTACAAAAACTAATATAGAATTGCAAGGGCTATCAACCTCTATGCTTGAGGCCATAAATTGATTGCCAGCAGGGGTCAATCAGGAGGCTCTGCATTCTCTGTACAGTCTCCCTGGAGTAAACCATTGCAGTATTTGGTGTACCAGCAGAAAGGGCAGTGTGAATTTACACCTTCCTCAAAACAAATTGCTGAAATATTCACCTCTTACCAGAGGTGTGGACTCATAGCACTTCTTATTTAATGCCTAACAATAGGGTCCAAGGTTATTTTTCCAGAAATAATATCAAGCCACGGAAAATAAATGTAATAATTTTGTCAAATGTATGCAGTCAGGCTTTGTTTGGTCCACTCTGGTATACTTATAGAGAGGGTCTTATTTCTGGTTTTTGTGCAGGAGCTTCTGTGAAAATGAACTAATTGGGTGCTAATTTACCTAAAACGGAGTGCTAATACCGAAGTTGATTTTTAAAGTACAAATGTGGATATGTTGCTATTTTCACTGATGTCTATTTATTTCATGTCACCTTATTGGAAAGTATTCTTATTAAAATGAAATTCCTTTAAGTTTGGAATAAGCTTCTGCCTGAGTAATGGAAATTATAATGAGATATAAAATTGAAGCATTGTCTACCCTGTTGCAAATACCATGACATTGGGTACTGTTGATAAAATTAACTATTTTAGATCAGAACAAACCTTTATTGGCCTAAAATTGAATAACACAAGTTTTTATGTTATTATTTGTTTTCTGTCATTACGTTTATGATTTTTTTGTTGTAGTGTTTTTCTGTGTGAAGGTAGGTTGTGACTCTTTTTGTTCTCCACTTCCTCACTGGCTATTTAAATGAAGTTGTATCCTATAAAGTAGGAGTTTTTTTCTCGTGGTAAAAGGGAAGATATACATGGCCCACCTTGTTTTACCTCCTTTGCTTTGCCGTCTTTCGTACTCCTCATTTGTTATTTATTTAATTATTTAGAGACAGAGTCTCGCTCTGTCACCCAGGCTGGAATGTCATGGTGAGATATGTCTCACTGCAACCTCCACCTCCCACGTTCAAGCAATTCTCCTGCCCCAACCTCCCAAATAGCTGGGATTATAGGCACCCGCCACCACGCCTGGCTAATTTTTTTTTTTTTTTTTTTTTTGAGACGGAGTCTCGCTCTGTCGCCCAGGCTGGAGTGCAGTGGCGCGATCTCGGCTCACTGCAAGCTCCGCCTCCCGGGTTCACGCCATTCTCCTGCCTCAGCCTCCCGAGTAGCTGGGACTACAGGCGCCCGCCACCATGCCCGGCTAATTTTTTGTATTTTTAGTAGAGACGGGGTTTCACCACATTGGCCAGGCTGGTTTCAAACTCCTGACCTCAAGTAAGCTGCCCACCTTGGCCTCCCAAAGTGCTGGGATTACAGGCGTGAGCCACCGGGGCTGGCACCTCCTCATTTGCTGTTAGGTGGTGCTGGTTTTTTTGTTTTTTAAGCTAGCTGATTTAGTTTGTCCTCACCTTGAGTTACTCCTTTTCTGTCTTTCTTGCTGTCTTATTTTTTAAGAGAAATCATTTCTACAGTTGCCCATTTGTTACAACACTGCAAATGTATCACTTTTTTTTCTAATTAAGATCCTGTATGGCATTCTTTCTACTGCTGTGTCAGGTGCTGTGTATAGAATTAGACTTCCTAGAGGAATTTTGTCTTGCATTAAAAAATAGACTTGAGGGTATATAACACAAATATTAGTGGTGTCGTCTGTGATTAGATATATGAAATTTGAATAATACCTTTGTCAGAAGCCTGAGGGGTTCATGCACTTGTAGCAGCAGCCTGTGGTTCTGCTGTTGTGAATGATGACTGTCTTGTATGGTGTGCATCACCGTGATTTCCGAAATTTCTTTCTTAATTAATTGGATATATATGTAGGAATCATCATACAGCAATAGACAAAATAGAACCATTGAAATTCATGCTTCAAAATGTTTCATATGCTCACAAGCCACTAGGAGATGCTAAATAACACTATGGCTATTTAGTTTACTTTTTTCAACTAGCATTGAGGAAAGAACCCTAGAAGTTGCTTCCAGCTTAATGTTTACCTTTTTTTTTTATACAGTGGCCACTGTCTCTTTTGTGTCTTTGTTATCCAATAAGTATTTTATGTCCAAAGTAAAAATGCTTTTCTAACACCAGTGTTCTAAATGATACTGTTTAAAAGTCCTAGAAGCTGTAGTGCTAACCCTATTAGAAACAAATTTTTCTGTCTCCCCTTTTTCTTTCACTCTTTCCTCCAAAAAAAGTAAAAATTAAGGGATAAGATAGTTTTTGCCAATTTAATTAACATGATTATGAGCATGTGGAATTAGACTGCAACTTAGAAGTCATAGTCTGGCTTCCTTCATTTTCATTTGCTTGGATAAGTTATTTTTTTCTCCCTTTCACATGTATTTAATGGCGGGGGCAGTGTCTGGTTTTCTGTGGCACCACCTGGCTGCCATAAAAGGCTTGTTCACTCACAGTGTTAGACAGAAATATATGTTGGTTATATTAGAAATAGTCCCATATCTTCAACTACTTTTAGCTGTTTTTGACAGAAAGGAACTCTGTTAGAGTTCACAGGTTCACAGGTACTATTACGTACTTCTGTCTTTTTTATTTTATTTATTTATTTATTTATTTTGAGATAGAGTTTCACTCTTGTTGTCCAGGCTGGAGTGCAATGGCACTATCTCGGCTCACCACAACCTCTGCCTCCCGGGTTCAAGTGATTCTCCTGCCTCAGCCTCCTGAGTAGCTGGGATTACGGGCACGCACCACCACGCCCAGCTAATTTTGTATTTTTAGTAGAGATGGGGTTTCTCCATGTTGGTCAGGCTGGTCTCAGACTCCCTACCTCAGGTGGTCTGCCTGCCTTGGACTCCCAAAGTGCTGGAATTACAGGCGTGAGCCACCATGCCTGGCCTTTTTTCCTTTTTTTTTTTTTAAGAGGTAGGGTCTCATTATGTTTCCTAGGCTTATCTTGAACTCTTGGGCTCAAGCGATCCTTTTGTCTCAGCCTCCCAAGTAGCTGGCATTACAGATGTGTGTGTGTGTGCCACGGTACCTGACACAGGTACTATTATGTAAGTAAGAATGAAGAGCCAGAGAAAGAATGCTAAAGCAAGTATCTTATGAACCCAGCCACTTAGTTACAGAGATACTGAAGTGAGGTACTGTCAGGATTTTCTTCCAAGCAAGAACTGTATGGGAGTAATCAAAATCACAATACTGATGATAGAAAATTTAATGTAGTCCAGTAATTGAGAGCACAGGCATAGGGCCAGATAGACTGATATACAGATTAGATAGATAGATTAAATCCTATCTTTGTGGTATGTGGACCAAATTACTTAACTTCTCTTACCTTGATTTGCTTTTCTGTAAAAATGAGGATAATTACATCCTTTCTTTAAGGTTTTTTTTGAGAATTGAGATAATATGTGTTAAGATGAGCTTAATACAGTCCCTGGTAAGCACTCCTTAAATGATTGCTGCTACTTTTTTATGTATTCAAAGCAATATTAATAACAAAACAACCACAATACAGAACACAATCAATAAATGATACCTAAAAAATAAAGACAAGAATTTGTTGCAGATTAAGTGGAAGACAGCCCATTTAATCTAAAATGCACACAAAAATATGAAGGAAAAAAAAATTGAAAATATTTTATTTTCTTTCTACAGCTTTTTAAATAAAATGCCCCTAAGTTGAAAGTACAGTTCAGTGGGCAGAACTCACCCAAAAGATTGAGAAAGCAGAGGGTAAACATGTAATAGTTACATATTAATTGATATCAACTAATGTCTCTAAGAACGATGCCATCCTTTGGGGTTGTCAAAGTTGAAATTAAAGATACATTTTTTCAAAACCAGAGTTTTCGTCACCATTTGTACACCTTTCTTTATTTACCTCACCTAGGGTAGCACCCCACACACTAATTCAACCCCCATAGTGCCATCCGTCCGGACATTTCAGTTGCTTCTCTAATAAATGTCTACTTTCCTGGGACACCTTGTGGTCCTTGTTGCTGGTGGTTAGTTTTGTATGAAGTCATTGTCTTTGAAGTGTTGTTGGTTGATAATGCGTGGGAACTTATCTTTCTTAAATATAATTTACCTTTGGCTGGGGTATTTAATGTCTTAAAGCAAAAGAAGAAACAACAGAATAGGTCAGGAACTCTGAAGGGCCAATGTTTGAGATCTTGTTTTGGAAGGAATTTCAGCAACGGTAGCTGGGCAGAAGGCTGACCCACCAACATATTTTAGCAAAGCTACAAGGATTTGGAATGATAGTGGCCACCAGCATGGCCTCCTACTTTGCAGGTCCCGAGGTATGAAATTAAGTTACATTTAAAAATCAGAATTCGTTCTCTAATCTTCAGATAGTGTTAAACCTTAACTCATTCCACTGTTTGGTTATAAATAAATAAACATAACATTTGTCCCAAGTTGTTCTACAGGTTCACGCCTAGCCATAGAGTTAACTTTGAGCATTATTTGCAGTGCAGGGGGTAAATTATCTTCAAAACGCTCATGGATTGGCTGCTGCCCAGAGTCCTGAGAGATGTAATCAGTTTCAGTTAATTCTAAACAATAGATTGTGGCAGGAACTCAGCTAAGTGGCGGGTTGACTGCACCCAAACTGTTGATTTAAGTTGTCAAGAGAGCTTGACTCATGCTTAGACTTGACAACAGTTTGGGTCAGCTGGCTTAGCTGTAAACCATTACCAGTAAACTCTGCTCCTTTTGTGTGTGAGGAGGGAAGGGAGATGGCCCTTCTGGTCACGGTCTCCCTCCCTGAGCTCACTGCAGACTCCACGGCCTGGCTGGGAGGCTCTTTGTGACTTTTACTGTGCTCAGACTTCAGTCTCTTCATCCCTGTCATGCGCATCAGTGGGTTTCTAGCCACAGGCCTGAGGAACTGCCAATATAGTATGTGCTTTGCGTACTTTCTATTCATTTCTAACTTTTGTTGGTGATGTTTAACAGGAAGTGTGTTACTGTTCACTGTACCGTAATCCATATCTGTACAGCACTTAATGCTGTTCACAGAGAACTCATATTGTCCAATATATTTTAGGCTAGGGCAGGGCAGGAATTACATTGCATCAGCATTAATCATCCTTGTTACCTTTTGATGAGATCATTCAGGTTAAATACTGGTTGGAAGAGTGATCTAAAGTTGAAGGCATGAGGATAAATGTAGGAAAAACATTAGCAGTTTGCTTAATGTAAGTTTTTTTTTAAGTTTGAAGATAAATGTTTCTCAATTGATAATTTTTTTTTTTACCATTAGCCTTTGAACATTAGTAGTAGCAATTTATTTTTATTTAAAGTTTGTCCACACATGCAAATGGAAACATGTTACCCCTTGGATACTAGCTTAAATTTATTTCCTCCAAGGTGATTTAAAGTCCACATATAGGTATGCTTGTTTCAGCAGGTCAGATTTAAGGATACCTTAATTTAGTGATGAGGTACTCTGAAGGTCTGAACCTGAGAAGGTGATCCAAGGTGACTATAACCTTACACTTCCTGTTAGTACCTGGCTCAGAGTCTCAGGAGACTTTGAGGGCAGTGTTTTGATATGAATTGCCTTTGTGTTCTTTCTGTAAATTAGTTTTTGGTATGGAAAGCCAGAAAGCTCAAGTCCTTTAAGTACATAAGTCAAGCGGCTTTTTTTTCCATATCCGTATCAAACATTGTACACTTCTCACTTTCCTTTTATAATTTTGAAAGTCTCCAAATCATTAAATGATATGCTTCTCAGTTGTAGATGGTTCCATTTTCTAATGACTATTTTGTCTTCTAGAGAATGTCTGCTAAAATTCTTCCTGATTTTTATTTTACTTTCTAATGTGGTTTTCATTTATCTTAGAACAGCGTGCAAACTTTCACTGAGAATAGAAACAATTAACAGAATGGCACAATATATTTTTATTTACTATAGATCGTATCCATTTAGCTTTTTCATGGCCCTTTCATCATTTTCTATTGTGCCATTCACTTTAGTGGGTACGTTAGTTACTCACATGGTGTGACCTGGGAAAGGAACATTACAGTTGTTTTTCTTTGGTTTACATAATGTCATCAAATGAGGGGAAACTGTCCTTGGCTGAAGAAAGTTTCATGAATTTTAATGTGTACCATTTCCTTTGTTATTGATTTGTAAATAAATATATGATAGAGAGTAAAATAATGAAAGATTTTGGCAATTATATTTTAGCCAAGAAAATAATGAGAAATACCTATTTTCTTGCATCTCACATTAACATCTGTTAGGTTACACTTTACTATTATGAGATGAGGGTTCACTTTAGAGATGAGTCAATAGTATAAATATTAGAAGCAATTTTCTAGGACAAAGTATAGAATGGTTTTATAGGTGACATATGCCTGTGCAATGTTGACCTATTAATAGAATTTATTTATTTATACCCATGCACAGGAATGGAAGCATTTCACAGACAGACATGTAAGAGGTTAAGATTTTTTAAAATGCAGCTGAAGAGGCCAGGCATGGTGGCTCACACCTGTAATCCCAGCACTTTGGGAGGCTGAGGCGAGCAGATTGCTTGAGCCCAGGAACTCAAGACCAGCCTGGGCAATGTAGTGAAACCCCATCTCTTAAAAAAAAAAAAATTGGTTGAAGAAATCAAGAGAAAGGGCACAATTAATGTAGGAAAAATGAGATGATTACAATGATAAGATTACCATCAAAAATACATGTCCTCCAGCCTCATACACTTATTAGACTTCATATTTGATCACAGATTTTTAGAAGCCAATGCAAAAAAGAAAATATTATCAGTAACATGCTTTACACAGTCTATAAGATAGAGGTGTCGGAGACCGGGAACACAGCTGTTCCTGCTTTGAGACTGGAATGGAAAATCTGCCAGTGGCCTGTCTTGTGATACTTCATGTCCTCATCTCTGGGCACATGGGAACTGCTTTCCTTTCTTCCTCACTGTAAGTGAGAGTGCCAGATCACAGTTCAAAAGAAGTCCAAGTACAAAGTCTTTTCCCAGCATGGCTTAATTCAACAACAAATTTAGACCAGCTAGAGGAATTAACTGATGGACCCCACATCTTTCAGCCAGTTGTCTGCTGTTTCTCATGGCTATGTTTTTGATAAAACATTGGGTAGCAGAAAACTTGATATTGTATTATCTGAACAGTACTTAGACTAAAAATGTATTTTGTTGCCCAATAAGGACAGATCCACAGGCTTTTAAAAATCCACTTGTCTGATATAACTGTAATTATTTCTTACGAAGTTGATGTGAAAGAAATCATTTTAAATTTTGCTCTGGTTAAGTGCAGATTGTACAGTCAGTCACCTCTTCTCCATCCTTTCTCCTCCCCAAAATTCTCTTTATTTTTTGGACTATAAAAATGGGCTAAGATAATCTTTCATCAGTGTCATTCATAGTCAAACACACTGTTTTTCTTATTAAACATACCCCTCTCTATATGCTTTGCTGTATGTTTCAGTTAGTTTTTCTTAAACACTGACATGTCTGCTCTAGTTTTGTTGTTTTGGTTTGGTTTGGTTTAGTTTATTTGTATTACATACTTAATCAAATTTTAAAGAAATGCAAAAGTGGATGAATATTCCTATTTTTCTTCTTTTAGAACTTTCAGGCTGTCCCACCTGACTTCTCTTTCTATTTGGAGGCATGTAGATTTGGGTTTGTTTGTTTGGGGGTAGGAATGTAATAAGTAGTGAAATGAAGGGGAACAAAAAGAATTTTAACTATTATTTTCTCCAGGCCCTGGAAACTGAAGTTCTTAGGGCACTCGAGTATTTAGGTGCTCTAATTATTCTCTTTGAAATAAATAGTAGGGTGGTTTTATAAACCCCTGCTACTATTTCTAGCTATAAAGAAGTTTATCAAGAGAAAGAAAGCTTCATTCCAAACTTCTCTGACAGCTTGCTAATTCATCTGCTTGCTTCTTGTTGGTTTATATTATTGACATGGTACAACCTTATAGGAAAAAAAGAATACAATGCATGTTAAATTTTAACTACTTAAATTGTTCTCTAAATTCACAACTGAACACCTCTTAATTTGTATTCCATTTCTCCCATCATTGTTTTGAATGAACATTTCTATGATTCAGTCTGGTCCATATAATTTATCATTTTTTAGAGGTTACATAACATTTTATTGACATTCTTTTTTTTGCTTACTCATTTCTCATTGTTAAACATTTGGATTGTTTTCAGTTTCTAACTATCATGCAAGGAGTGTGGCTATTAGTTCTTTTTCCTTTATTTGAGGTGGAGATCATAGAAGCAAGTTAAAATTAAATAAATACATGTAATATTGTTGCTGCTAATATATTAACGTTAGATAATACAAACCTGGTAGAGTCTGGTTGTATTTTTCTGTTCTGTATGTTCACTGTAAGATATTTTGTATATCTTTATATATTCAAAATATTCTGTAATTTTACTCATTTTGTGGAATTCTTTTGAAACAGGCTGTGAAAACATTTGATTTGGAGTCAAGAAATAAGTTTCTTGTTGCTGTCAATTGGGAAAACGGATTTTATCTCTTTAGCTTCACTTTGAGTCTCATCTTTTGAATGAGAAGACTAGATTAAAGAAACTCTGAGGTTCACCTTTGCTCTAAAATGTCATCATTTTAATAACTTGCTACATAGTTTTACAATTTTAAATAGTTATACAGGTTTATTATTGCATTTTTGCTTTTATGATGTTTTCGTGGCCTTATCTGTAATTTAATACTGAGTCACATTCAGGAGGGCAATAATCAGTGTTTTTATTATTATGAAAAAAGGCAGACTTTTATGATACATTTTCCAGGAATTCATTGTAGAGCATAATGGAGACTGCTTGTGTATGAAACCAGACACAATTGCAGTCTTAACTATGATGTTATCAGAGAAAATTGTTTCCCTTCCAGACACTTCAGGTTGTTTGGTTGTCTTTATCTGTTATTGGACATGACTTTATGAATTATTTTGTCTATTTACCATAATGACTAACTGCCAAGGGTGCTCAGAAACCTCTCAATGAGCCTCAAACTTCCTTGTATTCTCTCTTCTTCTTCATCCTTGTCATAAATTCTCATCACTTGACCTCTTCTTATTCTCTAATCTTCTGGCTTCTACCTGCCCTGGACCTCATGGTCCTCCCTTCTAGGGATGCCTTTCATAATAGCTTTGGCATTCCTTTACTTCTAAACACACTCATCTCCCAGCCATGACCCTACCACCAGCACCGACAGCCACCCCTGCCCCACCTCCAGATTGCTAAAAATCCTGGCTGAAGGGGTTGTAGTGTTTAATCTCCACAGAGCCCTCTTTGCTGTTCATCAGTCTATTTTCCTTTTCAGTACATTCTTCCATATTCATATTAGCCATATCAAACCTTCTTCTTCTACTTCAAGTATAGCACTCCAACTTTACCTAACTTATTCTCAGGAACAGGATTGGACCTCACAAGTACCACCTCAACTCTCCTCCTTATCAGCCCCAAAATGCAGTTATATACTGGCCATTGTCTTCATTCTTCCTGCCTAAGAAGTTGTTTCTCCTGTCTTCAGTGGATTGAAGT
This sequence comes from Pan troglodytes, assembly GCF_028858775.2. Taxonomy (NCBI): domain Eukaryota; kingdom Metazoa; phylum Chordata; class Mammalia; order Primates; family Hominidae; genus Pan; species Pan troglodytes. The sequence continues at coordinate 26,978,121 of NC_072403.2, forward strand.
AGATTCTAATGGACAGTGCTGTGGTTTAAATGTTCCCTTCAAAATTCATGTTGAAATTTAATTGCCATTTTGATGACATTAAGAGAGAGATTTAAGTAATCACCTCTTAAAGCCCTCGTGAATGGATTAATGCTGTTATCACCGGAATGGGTTAGTTATCATGGGAGCTCAGCTCCCTTTTCCTGTCTCAAGTGCTCACTTGTCCTTCTGCCCTCCACCACAGGATGATACAGTATGAAAGCCCTCACAGATGTGAACGCCATGTTTTGGACTTCCCAGTCACCAGAACTAAGAGCCAAATAAACTTCTGTTGTTTATAAATTCCCCAGTCTATGGTAATCTGTTACAGCAGCAGGAAACAGGCTAATATAAGTGGGGAGGTAAGACCAATGGGAGTAACAGATCTGGAGAACTGAGTGTAGATCATGTTCTGGAAAAGAGAATCATTTGGGATAAGAGCCTGTGCAGAGTCAGCCAAAAGCTTTGGCCCAGAAATCTGAGGTGGAGCTCACTTGGCCCGTGGTGCTAAGGAGAACCAGAGAGGAAGACATAAGGGTGGACTAAACACAGGAACTGAGGAGGAGTCAGAGAATCCAAGAACAAGGCAGGTGGGCCTAGGTACTAGAGAATCTGAAGAAACCTGGTATATTAGGGTCATCTGGGCTGAATGGAGTCACAGTGATGAATGGAAGCCCAGGGAGTCTGTCAATACTTTGTCTGGAATGTTGAAAGAAATTCCTAATTGGGTACTTTTTTCTAACTCTGGCTCACCTCCTGCATTTTCAACAATAGTAATAGTTAACATTTAAGGGTTTTCTCTGTGCCAAGCAGTATCTTAGAACCATATAGACATTATCTCATTTGATCTTGACAACATTCAGCTAGTGTATTTATTAGTCTGCTCACGCTACCATAACAAAATGCCATAGTCTGAGTGGCTTAAACAATAGAAATGTATTTTCTCACCATTTTAGAGGCTGCAAGTCCCAGATCAGGTGCCAGCAGATTCTGTTTCTGGTCAGGTCTCTGTTCCTGGTTTGCAGATGGCTGCCTTCTTCCTGTGTCCTCCACTGGGCCTTTCCTCTGTGTGTGACATGGGGAGAGAGAGCTCTGGTGTCTCTTCCTTTCCCTATAAGGACACCAATTCTATCAGCTCAGGGCTCCACCCTTAAGACCTCATTTAACCTTAGTTACCTAAAGGTGCTATCTCCAAATACAGTCACATTGGGGTATTAGGGCTTCAACGTATGAATCTTAGGGGGACACAAGCCATTCATAACAGCTAGTTAGGTATTATCCTTAATTTGTAGATTAAAAAATAGAGACTTAAAGTGGCTCAAAGGCACATAACTAGTTACCAAATGCTGCTCGACCTTATAACCTGAATGTTCAATTGGTACTTCAAATTCAGATTGTCTAAGATGGAAATCATATTCCCTTCTCCAAGCAAACATCACATCTTTGAGACCTTTTTGTTTCTCTTCATTGTACTTATGCTTTCAAAGTCACCAGGCATTAAAATTTGAAGATACTGTGCTTCGGGCTATTTTCCTTCTTTCTCCTTACATCAGACATCTAACTAGATGTCATTAACCTCTCTTTTCTTTTCTTTCTTTCATTTTTGACAGAGTCTCACTCTGTTTCCCAGGCCGGAATGCAGTGGCACAATCATGGCTCACTGTAACCTTGACATCCCCAACCTCAGGTTATCCCCTCACCTCAGCCTCCTGAGTAGCTGGGACTACAGACAGGTGCCACCACATCTGGCTAATTTTTTATTTTATTTTATTTTTTATAGAGACAGGGTTTCTCCATGTTGCCTAGCCTGGTCTCAAACTCCTCCTGGGCTCAAGTGATCTTTCCGCCTTGGCCTCCCAAAGTGCTGGGATTACAGGCATGAGCCACCATACTGGCCAGCTCCTTCTTTTTGTAATGTTGATCAATCCCAGAGTGAAGGAGAGAAAAGGGAAACAAGATGAAAATAAAAGTAGAGAGAGAGACTTGGGAGTCAAAGTAATAAAGGTGGTCTTGGCAAATGGGATCTGATTAAACTAAAGAGCTTCTGCACAGCAAAAGAAACTATCATCAGAGTGAATAGGCAACCTGCAGAATGGGAGAAAATTTTTGCAATCTACTTATCTGGCAAAGGTGTAATATCCGAAATCTACAAGGAATTTAAACAAATTTACAAGAAAAAAAAACCATCAGAAAGTGGGCGAAGGATATGAGCAGACACTTCTCAAAAGAAGACATTTATGCGGCCAGCAAACACATGAAAAAAAGCTCAACATCACTGATCGTTAGAGAAATGCAAATCAAAACCACAGTGACATAGCATCTCACATCAGTCAAAAATGGCAATTATTAAAAAGTCAAGAAACAATAGATGCTGGCGAGGCTGTGGAGGAATAGGGACGCTTTTACACTGTTGGTGGGTATAGAAGTTAGTTCAACCATTGTGGAAGACAATGTGACGATTCCTTAAGGATCTAGAATCTTGGATCTTTGACCCAGCAATCTCATTACTGGGTATATACCCAAAGGAATATAAATCATTCTACTGTAAGACAAATGGCCACATATACTTATTGCAGCACTATTTACAATAGCAAAGACATGGAACCAACCCAAATGCCCATCAGTGATAGACTGGACAAATAAAGAAATGTGGCACATATACACCATGGAATACTGTGCAGCCATAAAAAGGAATGAGATCATGTTCTTTGCAGTGACATAGATGAGATTGGAAGCCATCATCCTCAGCAAACTAACACAGGAATAGAAAACCAAACACCACATGTTCTCGTAAGTGGAAGTTGAACAATAAGAACACATGGACACAGGGAGGGAAACAACACTCACCAGGGCCACTGGTAGTGGAGGTAGTGAGCGGAGGGAGAGCATTAGGACAAATAGCTAACGTATTCGGGACTTAAAACCTAGATGACGGGTTGATAGGTGCAGCAGACCACCATGGCACACGTATACCTATGTAACAAACCTACACATTCTGCACTTGTATCCCAGAACTTAAAATTTAAAAAAAATTGAAAAGAGAGATGTTCATGGAAAAGCACTGTTTGCTTAGAGATTTTCTCCAAAACCTCTGTTTTAGGGTTTGCCCTTTATGAGAAGTAGTATATAATATGTGGGTTAATTTCCCTAACTTCAAGGTTGTGTGATGGTATCGTCATCAATTTTCCATCAAATCTCTTCTTTCGATGCTTTCTTGGACTCACCTGCTTCTATGTTATGATGAATTTTATTTGTATTTCTTTATTTTGCAGAAGGGAATGCATGCATATGAGGGGGAATGTTCAAAAAGTTTAAAGGGATACATTGAAAAGTCAGTCTCTTATGCCAGCTGCTCTCTCTGGGGGATTTTAAGAAGGGGCAAGAGTTGATTCATTCACTCTTCTGGCCCATTCTCTCTTCATTGAAGCTGACAGGGGTGCTCGTGCATGTCTCTTTCCCTCATTTCAAACTCTGTATTTGTTTTCTAATGCCATGTAACAAAAGTGCCACCAATTTAGCAGCTTAAAGTAACACAAATATATTATCTCATGGTTTCTGTGGACAGAAGTTTGGCACTGCATGGGTCAAACTTCTCAGAGTCTCACTGGGCTGAAGTCAAGGTATTGGTTGGGGCTGTGCTCTCATCTTGGGCTCAGGGTCCTCTCCCAAGCTCACTGGTTGTTGAGAAAGATCATTTCCTTGGAGTGTTTGATTGAAGTTCCTATATTCCTGCTAGCTGCTGTCTGGAACCATTCTCAGCTCCTAGCAGCCCATTCCCATGTGACCCCCACAGATCGTTTACAACATGGGTGTCTGCTTTCTTCGAAGCCAGCCAGAGCATGTCTCTCTGACTTTGCCTTCTGCTTGCAACTGGGAAAAACATTCTGCTTTTATTAAAGGGTTCACCTGATTAGGTCAGGCCCATCAGGAAAAATCTCCTTATCTTAATGTCCACTAATTTGGGACCTTAAGTACATCTGTAAGATCCCTTCACAGCAACACCTACATTCGGGTTTGGTTGAATAACTGAGGCAAGATGTCTGCCTACCAGGGGCTGGGAGTTCGGGGACCATCTTAGAATTCTGCCTACCACACACTGGTTTATGGTTTATCTTGAGCTCTGAGGGCCAGGCCTGGCTTGGATAAAGTGGAAAACAACATCTTGGAAGGTAGAAGTCGGGATTGGGAGTGAGTAGAACTCGATGGAGTTGATTGTTTCCCTGATGTAACTGGCTTGTAAGTCTGCCCCATGCTTTAGAGGTACCCTTTACTTCGTGTGCTTTTAGCCCTATAACAAACCCAGTCTTTTTCAGTGCGTTATTTGCATGACTTTTGGACTTCATTTGGAAAATGCTTCAATACCCCAAAGTTTCTTGAAGGTGTGGAGTCATCTAACCCTTTATTCCCCCATTACCTATCCTTTGTCTTTGTTTGCTGAGGACCATCCTGGTTTATGCCTGTTTTCCTGGTGTATTTATTAATAGTACCTCACTTTCATTCAACAGTGTCTGCATTTGGAGGATAAGTGATATAGACACAGTATCCATGCCATTTCGACTCCTGCACATCCTATCTTTCTCAGCCCCCTTCCTACCATCTTAATGCTATCTATATACTGACAACCAACCCATGGATCTTTGGCTCACTCCAACCAGATTTCTGACTCACCCCCTCCTGGCCCATTTTGTGACTAAGTAGTAAGTGTGGCTATTTTAGTTTCTCTATATGTTGGGATTGGGGTGTCTGCGAGCTTTGTATTTATATTGGATGTTGAAGAGAGCTAAAGGCAAGAAGACTTTTTTTTGTAGAGATGGGGTTTCACCATGTTGCCCAGGCTGGTCTCAAACTCCTGGGCTCAAGAGATTACAAAGTGCTGGGATTTCAAACATGACTCACCGCGCCTGGCTATTTCCCCTTTATTTCTTTACTCCAGAAATGTTCAAAACAGCGGAACTCTGTCCATTTTTATTTAAAGTTACTTAATCATTCTCCCTTCCCTAATCTCCCAAATAGAGCTGATTATAATACCTATTCTCACCAGTTTGTTATAAAAATTAAGTAACTTTTTATATAAAGTAATGTGCTACATAACAATATTTCAGTCAGTGACAGACTGTGTATATGTTGGTGGTCCCATAAGATTATAATACTGTATTTTTACCATACCTTTTCTGTGTTTAGATATGTGTAGATACACAGATACTTACCATTGCATTTCAGTTGCCTGCAGTGTTCAGTATAGTAACATGCTGCACCTGTTTTAGCCTAGGAACCATAGCCTGTACCATATAGCCTAGGCGTGTAGTAGGTTTATGTATGTACACTCTGTGATGTTCGCACAACAGCAAAATCACCTAATGACACCTGTCTCAGAAACGTGGCCCCATTTAAGTGATGCATGACTGTATTTCAAATAGATAAATAATTCCTGGCCCATAGTAGTCAACTTAAAAATGTTTGTAAATATTTGTTGTTGAAGAGTATCACTTTAGAGTTATGATGTACTTTTGACATTTGGCTAGATAGGAGAGAAAGGTGCAGTCCAAGTGAGGTGAGGGGATCCCCAACATCTACTGTAGAGAGACCAACAAAGCACGTTCGTTTGCCAGTTGGTAAACTGGTTTGGTTTTAGAAGAAAGTACAGTTGGGAAGTTGTGAAAGAACAGCCTGGATAATTAGGATGAATTCAGATTTTTGAGGGACTTAGAAGTTATGCCTGTTTGTTTGTACTTGGGGTAGCAAATAAATAAGCTGTTGCAATATTTTCCCAATAGGATAAGGTGATGAGAACAATGTAATAGTGACCATTGATGAGATCAGCACTGGCAATGGAAATAAAGAGGAAGGGCAAGCATAGGAGACTTGCTGAGATATTTCTTTTTTAACTAGTGCTTGACTAGTGATAGAGGATGGAACAGATGAGTTAATGTTGACTGAAAGTTTTTTTAACCTGAGTGGCCAGAAAACCGTTGATATCATAGAAGAAAAGATACACAAAACCTTAGAAGGGAGAGAGTAGGGTTGGGTGGACATGGAGGATAGGCTTTAAGGGGACCTGGAGAGGAGGATGGGAAGGTTAAGAGAATCTAAGGAGGGAAACATATGGAATAGTTTCCAAATCAGTATAAAACCCAAGCTACGGGAAAAGTGTTGCAAGAGAAGGCCTTGGCATACTGTCATGTTCTTGGAATGCCTTCCCTGCCTGCCTAGCTCGCTACGATCACTGCTGTATCTGTCCCAGTACTCGCTTCACTATAGACGATGTGCTCTGTGAAAGCAGTAGCCATAGCCCCGGAAGCTGGCATGGCACAGGGACACAGTATATATTTCTCAAATGAACAGTTAAGAAAAGGATGGTTAACAGTGGCCAATACAGTAAATAGGTCAAGTTGAATTAGGATAGAAAATAACGTTAGTGGATTTGCCAGTGATGAAATCATAATTTCATCAGCATGCTGGGGCAGGAGCCAGGTTACAGAGGGTTTACCAGGAAGCTAATAGTGAGGAAGCAGCAGCAGCAGCAGCAGCTGTGTTCTGCTCCTCCAAAAGTCTGCAAAGGAAAATATCTGGAACCAGCTAGGGAAAGAGGATGGTGGAGTTAGGCAAGATAAGTTGGGTTGATTTGTTCCTTAATAAAGGTGAGCCTGAATTACAAGGGAAGAGTGTGACAATGCTATAGAAAGAAGCAGGGACAAAAACAAAGCCCGTCAGGAGTTCTAGAAGAATGGGATCTAGCTATAAAGAAAACAGCAAGATTCCAGTTCTCAGAATCTGGAAGGAAGATAGAGAAGATGAAGACAAAATTCTGCTGTTGCCAGATGGTCTCCATCTTCTCAGTTAAGGAGCAGTGTTATCGTCTGTATCCACCTGTTGGCTCTGTAACTTTTATGAGTTCCATCTTTACCTTTGTGCCATCATTGTCTTATCACTGGAGAATCTAGCAACCTTTAACGATTTTTAATAAAAAATATTTATGAAATAAAAATTAATGTTGGAATTACACCTGTTTTGTTTCAAATAAGTGGCCAATTAAAGCAGCTCATAGATCAGCTGGACTGATAGGTTTTTATTTTACCAGAAATGAGTACAGTTTTCTAAAGCACACATGTATCTTGATAATAAGAGTGATCTGTACCTAATAAAGCTAGCCAAAGCACTAAGGAAAACATTTTTTCTGTTAAATCAGGCCAACACAAACTGCCTACAAGTTTAACACATCAAAGACTTGTTCGTGTGAATATAGGGTTAGTTTAGTACCGCTGTTTGTTCATCCAAGCAAAAAATGGATAATCTAGTCTCAGCAAATTATTTTTGTTGCTGTTATATTTTTAAAAATTCTTGCTTTGACTTGATAAATACAAAGAAATCAAATATGAACAATTCACATTTGACATTTTCCCTTTCTAAATAAAAGGCACAAGGTGTAAAAAATTCATTTTAGGAATCTTACTTGTGAATTGTAAACTCAATTACTTTTGAAATCTTTTAATCTATAAAGTTTACACTGTGGTAGATTGTCTACATATCACATGTGAAGAGAGAATTTTTTTCCTGGGGTCCATTTAATGAAATAGAGCAAAACGGAGACACCATATTAAGAACTCTTGCTATGGAAATATTTATTAATTTTTGTGCATGTTGATATTTGTGCTTGAGGTTCAATATAGATTTTATTTTAGCATATTCTTCTCTATCAACAGCAATCTTAGCCAATTACAGGAATGTATAATCAAATATTGCTTTAAGAGTAAATTCCTCAGTAAATAAGATTCTGAAACCAATGACTGGAGACTGGGCCTGTTTAAAACCCCCTCAAATTCTCTTTATAGGATTATTCAGAATAAAGCACAGGAAATCTCTGAGACAAGGCACATCTAGTCTCCTACCCTGCTGGGGATCTCCTACACACTTTTTACTGTTTAAAATATTATTTAGTACCCATAGATTTTGTTTCAAGTGTAGCTCACTCATATTTGAGACAAAGATTTTCCTTGTACATGTATTTTAAACTATTCAGGATCATTAGAAAACATCTAAGGGTCAGCAAGCTTGTGTGTTTATATGTGTGTTTGTCAAGAAAGAAACAGATTTCTACAGATTTTTTATTGAAGAACTGTAAAATGTATTAATACAGTACAATTTTAAAAATATAGATCTGTTACTAAGAAGAATGAAATGATTTTATTTGGGACAACAGTTCACTTACTGAAGTTCAAAGTTTAGTGTGCCCTGTCATCAAAATCAGTTGTCTATATTGATTTGTCAGTGCTGATGGGTAATGAGATTTTGCATATTTCATCTTTGAAAATGTATTTTCACACAGATTCTTGCTGCCAAACACTGATACCAATTCATGATATCAGCATAACATGGTTTTAACTGAGCATTTAGCACTTGGAAGGCATTTGCAGAATTCTATTAGATTCTACTTCCTCTATTTGTCTTTTATCAGATCAATCACTTGCAATTGACGGTTAGATGGAAGCGCCACTCAATTGCACAGTTAAATGGATTTTTAAATATTAACATTTCCTTTGCGCTTGCATCAAGATCTGAAAAATGCTGTTGGATATGTGGTTTGATCTCAGAAAGTATATCTGTTCCAAATTTGTTTTGGAGTGGAGAGCATGCTTAATGCTTTAACTTTGACAGCATGGTAACTGCATAAAGCAGCTTGACATTACTTGGGATTTAAACATTAGTTGTTGTTAAAAATGATTTTATTGCAGTATTCATTTTGCATAAAAGCAAAATTTTTTCATGTAACTTCAGGTTGAACACATTAAGAAACATTAAGTCTGTAACAGAAGCTAGTTTAAAAGTGTTTGATAGTAGTGGTTGAAGGCAGGTCTTCCTACTGAGGAAAAATTTCAGTCTCAGCCATGAGCCCAATAAATCACAGTAAAACCTTACCACTACTAAACCATCAAAGTATGGTGTGGCAGAGCAAGTCAAGGTGTTAAGCTTCTGTTTCTGACAAAAATTTGTAGAAGCGATGGAAGTTAAGTCTTTGAGAATGAAACCAACTGTTGATACTACTGGCTCAAGGACGTATGAGATTCAGATATTTTCCAAAGTGTCTACCGATGAATAACACCATCAGCTTACATTTTCACAAGCTTTTGTAAATTAATTTACTTAAGTCTTTTTGTGTTTCACACGTTTTTAGCCACCATCAGTTGTAACATATAGCAGATTCCACTTCAGGTTGTGATGAATTAGCATTTTCTCAACCTCTTTGAAAATATTCTTGCCTGTAGTTAATCTGTGCAAACTATTCATGAAGGCTAATTTTCATTCACTTTAATTTTGGTATTCACCTCACTAATAAACAACAACTTAGCAGCGTTGGTGACATCTGTCCATTCATCAAAGCCAAGGAAAAATACAAAATCATTTGCTTTGTTTTCTGGCTGACTGTTGGTGTTGGTCCTGATGTCTTCAACTAAGTAAGTATAGAACACTGAGAAGGGAAAGGTAGCGAGAGGAGATTAGACAAGAGGATTCGGATTATCATGGGCCTTATTTGCTCATCATTGATAAAGTTTGGAGATGTATCTTCTAGAACATTGATTTTTTTGGACTTTTTTTGTTTGTTTGCTTGTTCTCATTCATGATGTTTTAATGGGGGGAAAAAATCTAAAAGGGAAACCCAATATGTGACAGTTAATCTAACACTGTTTTGATGGAAAAGTCAGGAAGTAGAAGGCCTAGAACCCCACAAGCTCTTTCCCTTTCCCACAGAAGTTTGAAAATTGTTTTTAGCACAGAGTGAAAAATAGCAGTTTTACAGCAGGGGAATATGTGATAAGATGTGCTTGGAGCAGAATGCCTTTGCATTACAGGAGAAAGGGGCAGGATGCTTGTTTGATCACCAGTTATGTATTAAACACTGAACTATTTTAAAACACCATTTTATTTAATCTTCATGGGAACATAATATGTATTATCACCATTTTATAAAATGAAGAAAGTACAATTCAAATACATAGTTATGGGTTGGTTTATTTCTTAAGTTCTATCAGTTACAGGATCTCAAGTCTCTGGAACAGTGCTGCCCAATAGAGCTTTCTGCAGTGATGGAAATATTCTATATCTGTGCTGTGGAACATGGTGGTGCCTAGCCATATGTGGTGTCAAATACCTGAAATGTGGCTAGTGCAGTTGAGGAACTGAATCTTTAATTTTATTTGCTTTTAGTTCATTTTAATTTAACTAGCCATGTGTAGCTACCCCCTACTGTATTGGATAGTTCAGCTCTAGATTACAGTCATTCAAACTGATTCATTCTCCAGTGATTCTGCCTTACTTTGCCACTAAAGATTATGCGATTTACATTTACTTAATTTTGTTAAATGTGTCACATAAATATTTAATTTCACCTATTACAGATAAAAGTTGACAATCAGATCTCAATAAATATTATTTATGGAATTTGGGTTTTCTTTCTTAGAAAGGGAGCTAGTAACTCTTTCATTGACTCATTGATGTGTATTAAGTGCCTACTTTGTGTCAGGCACCTGAGCTCTGGACCCTGGGAATATTGTAACATGAAAGACAAGCATGATTACTGTCCACAAGGAATTTAATTGGCCTAGTGGAGAAGATTTAGAAATAACAAGCAGTTATAATGGAACATTAAAAAATACAAGGGAGTTTGGCAGCTTGGAAAGGCCACTGAAGATACTCTAACTTGAAGGAAGCTTTCCCAGAGGAAAAGTTCTTTAAGTAGAGGCCTGAACAGAGGAGAGTTTAGCTCTGTCAAATAGATTTAGAGGAGCAGTAAGAAAAATATTGTGTGTGTGGAGGCCAGTAGGCTAGAAGGCATGGGGATTTAGGAAGGGAATTGAAGCTCAATGGTGCTGAACTGCAATGTGTGGGATACGGAGCCCCTGTGATAGATTCTGTAGGGGTCAGACTTCTGAGCACACAGCAGGGCTGGGGGCAGAAGGGAACAGAATAATCAGCACACACTATAAACCTAGAAGATATTTAGCATTTTAACAGAAAGCAAAAATTTTTTACAAAGGTATTCAGAGATCTCTTTTTTGTACCAATCTGAAATTACTTTTAAAATGGTCATTCCTTTTTTCTTAAACTGCTCTAACTTATCATAGCAAGCTTGTCCAACCCACAGCCCAGGACAGCTTTGAATGCAGCCCAAAACAAATTTGTAAACTTTCTTAAAATATTATGAGTTTTTTTGTGATTTTTTTTTGGGCTCATCAGCTATCATTAGTTAATGTATTTTATGTATGGCCCAAGACAATTCTTCTTCCAGTGTGGCCCAGAGAAGCCAAAATATTGGACACCCCTTCTGTAAAGGTTAATTTGAAAGATGGCCAGTGTATAAGGCTTTTTTCAGTTGTCCATTTATTTAATTTTTACTTTTCTCATCTATGAATGGAGAAAATATCATCCAGTATATCTAACGCTGGTTTCAGTAATAGCATTACCTACCTAGGTGTGAATATTCAAGAGCCAGTATTATATATTTATTCTCACATTCAGCTTCTTCATTGAGAGCTGAGTCTTCAAAAGCTGCCTGCACATTTATTGTGTAAGTCAGGGGTCCCCAACCCCCAGGACACGGACTGATACCAGTCCATGGCCTGTTAGGAGCCGGGCCACTCAGCAGGAGGGGAGCAAGCATTACTGCCCAAGCTCCGCCTTCTCTCAGATCAGCTGTGTTATTACATTCTTACAGGAGCACGAACCCTATTGTGAACTGCGCATGTGAGGGATCTAGGTTGCACGTTCCTTATGAGAATCTAACACCTGATGATCTGAGGCGGAACAATTTCATCCTGAAACCATCTCCCCAAACCCCCAAGTCCACGGAAAAAATGTCTTCCAGGAGACCGATTCCTGGTGCTAAAAAGTTTGGGGACTGCTGGTATAAGTAGTATAAACTTAACACATGATGACATTGATATTAATATTAGGAATTTCACTCAGCAATTAGTTTTCTTGTTTCTGTACTGTTAACCTAATGGAGAATGGGCGAGCCATCATTACCATTACCTTTAACAGCTCAACAGTAAGCTTTATTGATAGTGAGAACCAGGATAAAAATTATCACCTTGTGGAATATGGAGAACATTTACAGGTCAGTACCTTTGCACCTGTATTTTTGTTATGTTTATTTCCTCACTAAACATTGAAGAACTTCAGAGTTCTAAAAGGCTTTGATTAATTTTAACTTTTGGAAGCATTTCTATAAAATATGGAATCAGAACAGTATCGTGCCTGTAAGAATCACTCAAATTTTTTTTTAGAGAAATGCAAAGTATGATTGAAACATGGGGGACTGAGCCATATGAACTAATGTCAGTCACTAGACATGCCATATAATTTTTTCTATTTTGTTGTCTACTATTCCATTTTTTCTGTCCATGCATGACAGTTTTAATGTTGTATGTGGAGGAGTTGTGAAAAATTAGTGTAGTTTCAGTGGCTGATTTTGTGCAGTAAACATTAAGTCAGTTCCCATGAACAGCCCCCTGGTGCAACCCTTAATAAATGCAAACTTTATTTTTAGTACTGACCTTTCGTAATGTGAGCCTTGATCCATTGAGATGCTGTTCACTTTTGATGCGTCTCCAAATCCCTTTTTTTATGCATTTTAAATCAACACACGCTTGCTCTGAATTTATGCATGTGGATAGACGGAGATGTAATTTAAACACATCTGTTCAAATATGCATTTCAGATCAACTTGGTGCCGATTCTCATAATACGATGGAGTTTTTGACGGGTATTATATCCCTAAAGTACACAACAGATGGTATTTATTAGAGACTGAATAGAAATGAAGTTTAAGGATGTTGAGCTTTTTGTCTTAAGTCACTCATTTTTTAGTCATAAAAAATAATGGGCTGAAGTCTTGTATCCCTATGATAAAGCTTTGTGTGAGACTGTTTTCTTTGAGATGAATGTCTCTCAGTCAAGTTGAGATTAACTATATATTTTTGTTGAGGAGACACCATCACCAGGAAAATTTAGATCAGAAAGGGGTAAATAATAGGTTATTACCAATTAGATACTAGCTACAATTAATACTTAAGTTGTGTAAATTATGGATTTAAATAGATTGAATAGCTTCACTAAAAATTCATATTTAATTTAGGCACATATCAATGAGTAATTTCAAATTTATTAAAATATTATTATACTTCAGGGTCATTATTTCAGTGCCTAAAACAATATTTTAAAAGTAATCTTCAAAGCGAACTTTTTCTCCCCAAATACTTATACTAAGAATAAATGACATAATATACCTATGATATACTGGCCTAAAATTAGTGTACAGAAATTAATTGCATTGAATAATACATAGACATGCATTGTTCTTTCCCTAATTCCTCACTTCCCTCTCTTTTTCAAGCATTGTGCCCGCATCTGCCTTTTTGCCCACACCTGAAGATGAGAAACTGATAAGACTGCAGTTGCCCATAGATAGATGATAAGCCCTCCGGGAGGGACCAGTCATTGTTGCAGGGTTTTCAGAGCTGTAAGAACTAGTTCTTAACACTTATTTTTCTCTCCAGAGCTTATAACATTGGGAACCAGTTCCAAAGAGCTGGATCAAGGATAAGAAACAAAATCTATATATGCATACCTTTTTCTTGCATTTGATAGGAAGCTGTGTTCTCACATCTGCAATCAGATGCAAGTAAACCAGACTGAGATTACTTGCAAGCTATTATTGACTTCTATATACAACACCACAAATAAATCTTTTTCTCATAGATTTAGAGAGAGTGCAAAAGGAAACAGGTGATTTGTGAGGTAACCTGCCGTTATGTTAGGCAGTAATAGAAAACATTTTAAAATATTTGAAATAATATAATTGCTTTGCACTGGGAACACGTACATGAATAAAAGATGTTAGCAGGTGTCCTACTAGTATGGAATCTCATGCTGTTGTATTTATTGGAAATATGCACACCATCAGCAGATTTAAATTTGTAAAAAGTAATCGAAACAGAAGGATTGAATAAAAAAACTCAGGCTTAAATCATGTAATTCCTTTAAACCAAATTTTCAATGTAATAAAATACAGTTTTTATATCAAATTACCTTTCTATCTTAGATTTATTTTCAATGTTACTCTGAAAATCTTTTTTTTTTTTTTTTGGTATTCTGGATTATTTTCTTTAAAATGCTTTCTTACACAACATATAATACTTGCCTATCGTATTTGGTACTGGATAATTTGATAAAGGTTTTTGTATAGCATTTAAAATTTTTGATGAATAGGGACTTAATGCTTAGTATATCTTTGGACTGTAATTTATGTGGTTAGTAGCATACAGTCTGGTAAAATCACGTAACATCAAATCAAAGTCCAAAGAAACATTTCCTTCATGTTTCATGTGTATCAGTAAAATTGCTTTTGATAAAATAAGTTACATGGATAACACAGGTTTAGCTATTTACAGAGATTCTCTTTTCAAATCTTTGATGTGGGACTTCATTTTGAGGGACATATTCTAAGGGTAGAGGATATTTGGTATGCATTTTGAATCTGGTAAATAAAAAATAGTCATCTAGAATGCAATTTGTTTCCTGGTGAAAGTGATTTTCTTCATTTCTTTTTGTGCTATTTTTATCCCTTTAAATGTTTTAACTACCAGGGAAAATTTCTAGTTGAGGCACTCAAGTCTTAATCCATTTTGAGTCTGCTGCAGCTCCTTCCCAATGTCTCTTACAAATTAAATACATAAATCCCATGTATTGGTCTTCTATCTAATATTTTAACTGTACACCCCCATTTCCCACCCACCCTACTCCACCACCATACCACCATTCACCCCTGTCTCTGCTTCTCTACTAACAAACACTGTTTTAGAACCTCACTGCGCATGAAGCACCAGGGAGGTAAAAGCTGGATGTAACGTGGTCCCTGCCCTACCTGCACTTATAGTTCATCCCTTACACAACTAACACCTCTCTCGTGGCACTGGGTACTCTGGTAGGTGTCTTGGTTAACAGCCTCTCCTTCCAGTCACGTCCAAGCTTAAAATCCTAGAATCATATTCACTCCCTTTTTACTGTCTCCACTTCCTTCTACCACCACCTGCCTCCACTCAAGTCAGTCACCTAATCAGCCACCATTTCCAATGATTACACCTCTTCTTACACTCCTTCCCCTACCTGCCCCACTGTCACTATCCTATTTGATGCCAGTACTATCTTGTATTCTGTCATGTCTGTTTCATCGATCTCGTTCTTAAGGTATTTCCAGAATCATCTTACTGATGTACCGCTTCAAACGTTTTCCTCCCCACAAAAGCCTTTGATAGCTCCTTTTCCCCAAACTTCTATATGCTGGTCCTAACCGCCTTGTTAGCTGTATTACGATACTCCCATTCATAGGCCCTGCATCCTATGGTGTTTGTGGTTTGTTTCTTTCTACCTGAACGCCTCTGCTCTGGCTTTTCTTTCTGCTGAGAGTATATAAAAAACAGACATAGAGATAGTAATAGTACCTACTTTATGGGAGTGGTTAGGAGGACCACGTGAGTTCAAATATGGAAAGCACTTGAACCTCACACAAAATGCATCATAAATGTTTCTCATAACTCTTAATGTTATTATCACTACCACAACTACCACTTCTACTGCTACTGCTGGTGTACACCTAACTTAGCGGTAAGTGAGGTTTTTGAGGGAAGGTATAGCATCTTATTGTCTTTAGCACATAGCACAGTTATAGAGCATAGAATGTCTGCCTTCCATGATATTGGTTAAATTATCTGTCAGTTTAATTGATGGTGTTGATTAATTGAATTTTCCTCAGGACCGAAGCCCAAAGTAAGTCTTCTGCCCACATCACATATATGTGTGTGTGTGTGTGTGTGTGTGTGTGTATGTATAAATGATTCAGTATGAGAGGGATCTACGTGAACATTTAAGGTTCTTTCAGGCTCCAAATATCTACGTGATGCTGTTTCTTCATTTCCATTTTACTCTACTTAGAGATATTTTGTATGCAACACTTGTAAGGATACTCCCAAGACTACTCTTCTCTCCTTTTGCAAAAAGCATGCTAGGCTCACTTAAGAAAAAACTCATATCTTCATGCTTTCATCATTTGTCTCTGCACTTTTATGGCTCTGAAAGTTATTCATCATCCCTATTTTAGTGGCATTACATGCCTTTGCATTTTGCTATCTCAGCGTCATTTCCTTGTTACTTTCTGTCGTATTCGGTTTATTTATGTTAACATCTTTTAAAAGTATCATCATGGAATTAAAAGCAATTCTTATTCAAGGCTACCTGGAGAATGTGACTTTGTCTTTAGCAGGAAATCACTTTGTACAGGAAGCGTATTGTCACAGTGTATACAGCACTGTGTCTTGGACCTTTAGCTGTGATGAGATATAGTCATTAGTTGTGTTTTGCCACCCCAGTTTTCTTCATTTGCTTTTCTGATCAGAAATTGATTTTGTTAAATCTGTTTGCTAAAGGAAATGTTTACTGTAATTGGAGCTACATACATAGATTGAAGTGGAATATAAATTCTATTGATGTCACACTTTGTTTCAGTTAATTTAAGCACATTCTACATTAGGAGGGCAATCTGTGATCCTGTTATACCATGTTGTACCCAAAAACCTCTGTAGTTTTTCCTTTCATCTTTTCTTTTTCCTCCCTGTGTTATTCTTTGATTTTATCTTCTCTAAGGCCCATAATTCTCTTTACTCCTCGACATCTCCTCATCCCACCCTTCTCTCTTGTATTGAGCCTGGCACAGTTGGTCACATTACTGTTTACCTCCACTGGTGCTAGAAATCCTGTTTAGCCCTCTATTACACTCTGATTCTGCTTTCTTGCCTCTTACTTGTAAGTATTCAGTTATCATTGATGGGATTGAATCAAATTGTCTTTAACTCAAGCCTTCATTCTAATAGACTTTACCACTCTGATACCTGGCTGGCTGATAGCATCACACACATTTATAGACTTGCTTCTTACATTGGTGGCCACAGACAAAACTTTCTCCTTTACTAGGTTCTCTAAGTTCATAGCCCAAAACCCTTTCACAGATGCCAAAATTGTTATTAATAATGACATTATTGTTAATTTTTATAAATGCTAACTTTATGTTGACATAGTATAATCATTAGTATTTATAGTTAATAAATTATTAATGATTCTTCTAAATATTCAGTTGAGCTGGTTTGAAAGGCAATAGTTTTCAAGTCCTGGTTTCTCTGTGCAAACACTTCACTTTTCTAAACCTCTGTAAGCTAGACATATCCCCCTTCCTTCTCAGAAGGTTGTTTTGATGTCTCCGTGTCTTAATCCATTTGTGCTGCTGTAACCAAATACCTGAGACTGGGTAATTTATAAACTATAGAAATTTATTTCTCACAGTTCTAGAGGCTGGGAAGTCTACGATCAAGGCACCAGCAGGTTCAGTGTCAGGAGAAGGCTCATTCCTCACAGATGGCACTGCCCGGCTTCTTCAAATGGCGGAAGGGAGGGAGGGACAAGAGAGAGTGCTCCCTTCAGCCTTGCCCTTTTATAAGGCTCTGCCTTCATGATGTCATCACTTCCCAAAGACCACACCTCTATTAATACTATAGCATTGCGGATTCAGTTTCAACATAGATTTTGAATGGGACACCATCATTCAAACCATAGCACTTGGCGAAATAGCACAGAAAAAGGACTATAGCATGTGACCTTCTTTGGGTTTTTATGGTCATTAGCTAGATCGGAATGATATAGCAGGCAGGAATACTTTGGTTTGCCAGGAATACTCCTGGCAGTGACTGTTCAGGACTTGGTATCAAGCGCCGCTATAGTTATCTAAATAATCCTCAGATTCTTTTGCCAAAAATGATGTAATCAGTGCTACTTTCTAGACCTTGCATGGTTTGGGACATGAGCATGAGGTAAAGTGTTAAAAATTAACAAGATGTGTTTGTTTTCTCCCTGACTCTGAGTCAGGGCCTAGTTGTACCTATTAACATTTCTACTCCCGTGGGCACCTGTCTCCCTTTCCCTTATTTAGAGGCACCACTGAAAATGTGCGTGATGAAATCTGAACTTGCATGAATATCTCCTTGTTGGCTGCTAGCACAGATGTGTTATCTGGTGAGGATTTTTCCTAGGTTTATTTCCCCTGGCTAAAACAGTAAATGCATAAGTAAAGCACTAGGAGTCAGAGATCCTAATCCCAGGCCTTTTCTACTGTAAACTAGCTCTGTGTCCATGGACAAGTGACCTTATCCTCAGTGCCCTTGTTTTTTAATATGAGAATAGCAATCTAATAATGGAGGGGTGCTGAGAAAATAACTTTATGTGGGTATTTTTATTTAGCAGTTGTGCGGGTCATCCGATGGCGTCTCAAGTCACTATTCAATGACACCTGATAGTCATTGTTTCTGAGAAAGGGGGCCTTTTGGAACAAATGCATCTGGCACTATTTAACATTCACTGCCCTCCATCAGTGGGAGGCAGCTTATTATTTCAGATCACAGACAGGAAGGATTCAGATCCTGACTCTGCTGCTTATTGTTGTGTGACATTGGGCAGCTTACATGACCTTTCTCTGTGTCCACTGCCATGTCTGTAAACTGAGGAAAATATTGCATATCTCACTGATTACTCTGAGGATTAAATGAGTTGATATATGAAAAGAGTGCCTTCCACATTCTTGGTTCAGAGAGGCTGGTGTTAGAAGATGTCACACTATTAACCTGATAATTAGCTAATTCACATGTGACTAATGTTATTTCCTTCCCTCCGTGACTTTGGGGATGGTTGCAGTGTCTTGATATTCTGTAATATAGCGGCTTTGTTCTTCAGTTTTAAAGTGTTTCTTGGCATAGGGTCAGCTACCACCAGCATTCAAGCCATACCCAGCATTCCAGCACTGCTGCCTGGGTATGTAAGAAGAAGGGGGCAGTGGGTAGTGGGCTCCCTTGGAGCCGCTGTTGTGGCAAGAAAGGACTTTGGTCACTCACAGTCAGGAAGAGTCTAGGAGTGCTTTGCAGGTCAGTGAAGCCTGTCCCAGGCAGTGCTCATGGCTGTGGGGAGCTGCGAAGCAGCCGCAGCTGACAGGCCAGCCAGGCGTGGCGTGAGACAGAACGGAGCTGCTCCTTTTGAGGCAGAGATTTTGGCCAAATGTGGATCCAAGAGGCAGTGTCATAAAAAGTGACAGGGCCTTCACATAAAAGCTACAACGTCTAACAAACAGACACATTTCATGTGAGTTTCACAGGGAAAGGGCTCTTGGCCACCTGCCACCTCCGTGCCACAGCAGCCCCCATAGATGCTGACTGTTGAGAACCTTGTCGAGAACATATCATCCAGTTAACAAATGAGTTTAGAATGACGAGACTTACACCCTTCAAAAATAGACGCAAGCAACTGTAACCTAGAATTAGAATGAAATCTCCACTTCATCTCCTCCTCGTAAACCTTGCTTCAACCTTAAAGACTCCATCTTGGACCCCTTTCCCCAAAATTTTAACTGAAAGTTGCAAATAAATTCAAGTTGTTCAAAATAAGCATTGACCAAATGTTCTGATTAATTCTAAAAATAGAAATTGAGCTTGAAACAATTCTTAGTTAACTGATTTTTTGGTTTTTTTTTTTAAGAGATGGAGTCTCACCATGTTGCCCAGGTTGGCCTTGAACTCCTAGATCCTTCCGTCTCAGCCTCATGAGTAGCTAGGACTACAGGTGTGTGTTACTGAGCCAGGGAAAGAGAAAGTGGAAATTCAAAGGGCTTTGTAGATGACAGCTTCTCTTTGGAGAAAGGCTAGGCAGATGCTGCTGAGAAGCCAGGCGCTGGAGCCAACTTGTACTGCTCACAATGATAGTATCCCCTTTTCCTAAAGAGAAGCCATCATTTACAAAGCCTTGTGAATCTCCACTTATTCCTTTCCCACCAGAGCTAACCTCTAGGACGTAAAGGAAAATATTGAAATTGGTATTAGTCAAAACAGGGATTAATCATTGATCTCTGGGTGAATAAAGCCTATTGCTTTATTAAATTCATGTATTTGTCTTACTGTCTGTTTTTCCAAGTTCTCCCAAGCATTTCACCTTTAAGTCAGTGGGCACTTTTATTGAGCCTCAACTGTCTATGTGGCTGTTGCCTCATTACTACAGAGTGTAGGAATGTGAATATGACCCCATCCTTGTCCACCAGGTGCTTATAGTTTATTAGGAGGCATAAGGCAAGAAAACAGATGTAAAAAATGTCAGGAAGATCATAACAGGGACATCATAGAGGTACAAAGGAGGGACTGTGAATGAATTAAGATGCTGAGAGAAAATCAAGAAAAATTTCATCAGAGAGGTGGCCCAGGGAATATCAGTAGTATGGATAGGGGATTGTACAGTAGGATTGCTCAGAGAGGAAGTATTCTGATTTCAGTGAGTAGTTTGGATAGGGGATTGTACAATGGGATTGTTCAGAGAGAAAGTATTCTGATTTGAATCATATCCATCGGAACTGGGTGATAATGGAAAGGTTAATTAGGGCTACATTTTGGAGAGCATTGTATGTACCCACTGGCCCTCAACTCACCCTGGAGTGTTCCTGGGAGTTCTTATCAAAAATTAGAGTCGTGGACCTGGTTGTTTAGAATCTCGGCAGATGATAAATAACTTTGGCTTTGCGGACCATGCAGTTTCTGTTGCAACTGTCACAACTACATTCAACTCTGCTTTTGTAGTGAAAGCAGCCATAAACAGTATGAAATGAATGAGTGTAGCTGTGTTCCAATAAAACTTTATTTACAAAATCAGACAACAGCTGGATTTGGCACATGGGTTGTAGTTTGCCAACCTCTGACCTGATCAGGGTAAACTGAATGCAGGGAAAACTGATTTTAAAACAATAAAACACAGTAAGAAAAATGTTCTCAACTCATAAGAAATAAAGTAATTATAAATCTGGGTTTTGATTTAAAGGATTTTATAATTTCTAGTCCATAAATATAGCTTCCGGTTTCTTTCTCACTTGCTTGCTCTGTGTATGTGTGTGTATATATGTATTTTTCCAATTTGTATATATCCCTATTCAGTATTATTTATGATGATGCTATACCAATTGCACTTTAGGATGACATAAAACTTGAAATGTAATGTTTCTGAGTGCTATTTTTTGATAACAACACTTCCATTAAAAGTAATAATTTGCCTAATTTCTTAATAATGGACTGGATATTAGAGGCAACTGCATTTTGACTGTATAATTTTATAAATTATTCTTCCCGAGACCTGATGTTTAGTTACCTTCCAGTTATGTTTTCCCATTAAAGAATGCCATGATCTGGGTTTCAGTCTCTAAGTGGTTTTTTTTCAAGGTTTAATTTTAAAAGATTTAAGAAACTTGCCTAACTTTGTAGATTTTGCCCTGTCCTGATATTCATTTAATTGGTTCTGCTAATGTGAAAGCCCTTTCAAATATGAAAAAAATAAAGCAAGAGAGAAAAGTTGATTATTTCTGTAATTGGATTTTTTCTTGAATAAAATGATTTCACCCACTTTATCTTTCTGACTTAGGGGTGGGGGTGGAGGATGAGCTTTCTTTTATATTGTAGTCAGAAGCAGACAGAAAAAGGTATAGTCTGTTCCAAGGTATCAGAATGGCAGATGGGTTTGGGTTGTAATTAATTACTGATGCTGAATATACTCTGGCCCCTACTTTCATTCTCAAACTTAAATTTCCACTGTGTGCAAAATAATTCCATCCAGGAAGAATTCTAATTACTTTAGTAATTATCATCTTATCTCTAAATGGATTCAGACATTTGCTGTAGTTTATGAATGTTAGAAATGTTTCATTTCCTTTTCACCTTGAATAACAGAAAAATACACATTACTGAATTCAGCTTCATTGAACCTTATAATTCATGTTACCATAGAAACAGAAAAACTCATATAAGAATTGTGTTAGCAGTACCATAGATAGTAAATACCTTCACTTTAACCAGCAATATCATAAAATGATTTTAATAACAGATGTGTAAAAATTCTGTGAAATTTGATATGGTTTCTTTTAAATACTATAACAATATTATCCAGTATGCTTACTTTTAATTTTTAAGGCAATATCTTTGGTCTTATGTAAGGCTTTGTGCTTATTCCAAAATATTTGCTATGGGATGCAAGCATAGTGTTACAGGATAAAAAACTTATTTAACATGGTATTTATTTGATTTTTAGTTAGCAGTGATGATTCATTTGATCTGTGCTTGAAGCCAAATGATATATTCTGGATTTATACCAGGCTTAGAAATGTAATGGATGACACTAAATTCTTTGGTGTCATCTCATCCAGTTGTCTCTCATCCTTTTTTTTTTTTTAGCCTATTTGACAGCCACTTTTCTAAGTGTCAGAAACAATTTTTCCATACACTTGATCAGTTTTTACCACAAGTATTTAATAGTTGGAGTTTGTTGCATTTTAAATTCTCAGAATATTCAGAAATTTGCAGAGCTTGAGCAAACCATTTGCCATTTATTCATATATTTCTTCCTTTACTTATGTCATACATTTACCTAGTTTACTTTAAAAAGGTAAAATTGTACCAAATTTAAACTGAATAACCCATCTAGGTTTTTAGTTTTGCTTATTAAAAGTTTTATTACTTTCAAAGAGAAGGAATCATTAAAAAACTAACTGCTAATAAATTTTTTTAGGGAGATACCTTGAAAGGCTATCTTTGATTATAAATATTATGTATAATTAATATGTTAGTTGTATTTTAGCATATAGATTTTGCCTAATATTGATTGTAGGAATTTTTTTTCTTGGTTGCCTTGCAAACCGGGGACCTCTGGCTGGCAACGCCCTGCCTGGGCCCCACTCAGCCACACTAGTGTGCCCCAGCCTGCCTGTGTTATAGCTTGTACCTGTGTTTGGCAGTTCCCGAGCTCTTGTACTGCGCCCAAGAAGGAGGATACACTGGACATTGAAGAGTGAGGAAGGCGGAGAGAAGTTTATTGAGCAGTGAAACAGCTCTCAGTCAAGAGAGGACATGGGGATGGTCCCCTACCCAAAGGCAGAAAGTTCCTTTCTTGTGGCTGGGTCTCGGGCCTTTTATGGACTCAGAATGGGGAGTGCTTGCTGATTGGTTTGTGACTATGCAAAAAAGGTTAAAGCGAAGACACCACTCAAAGGTGGGCATGACAGTGTAGAAAACCAATTAGGAAAGGGTAGGTATATGTAGAATAGATGAAGGGTGGGGATCAATCAGAGGAAAACGTGCCAAACAGGAAGACACATTCTCAGTCCAGTCCAAGGATTTAACTTGTAGCTTGGCTTTCAGGCTTTAAACTGTCTTCCAGCTTGGAGGTGGGGTTTCACTGGGGACCTGCCCCTATCTGCCTGTCACTATCAATATTTGAAAACAATTTCTTCAAACAAGAAGGTTTAAACTTCTCTGTAAAGGCCAGAAATGTTATAAGTCTACTGTGAAAAAGATCACGTTTATTCATTTATAGGAATACATGTATTTTTATTATATTCAGTTTCCAGACAAATAGGATCAAGGTTTTTCTGTGCCTTTTTCTTATTAATTTCTAGTTTATTGCTTTATTCTCACAGAAGGTGACCTGTGTAAATGTGGTCTCATTAAAGTAGCAGAATGTGAACACTGGCTGGATCACCTGAGCTCAGGAATTCAGGACAAGCTTGAGCAATGTCGTGAGATCTCATTGCAACAAAAAATAAACAAAATTAGCCAGATGTGGTGGTGCACACCTGTAATCTCGGCTACTTTGTAGTCCCAGCTACTTGGGAGGCTGAGGCAGGAGGATCATTTGCACCCAAGAGATAGAGGCTGCACTAAGCCAAGATCACACTACTGCACTCCAACCTAGGTGACAGAGTGAGACCATGTCTCAAAAAAATAGTAATAATAAGTTGTGTTTTCCGTGAACTTATGATCAGCCAGTGCTTATGGTACATCAGTGCTGTGAGCACATCAGTGACATAGGTAAGAGATAAGGACTACCCTGGGTAGTGATCAGAAGCTTCAGATCAGATGCTTCCTTTACTATTTATTGATTCTGTGATCATGGGCAATTTACTGTACCTCTTTCCCTAATGGCATTTTCCCCCTTTCTCATGAAAACTGGATTAGAATCTATCTTATGAGAAAGTTATATTAAACAAGATGAAGTTGTTAACATATTGCCTGGCACTTTTATTAGTATTATTATGTAATATTAGTATTACATAATAAATGACAGTTGTTATCATCTCTCTGACAAGGTTACAATAATAAAGCCAATACATATTAAGCACTATATGGGAAGCACCATCCTGAGCAATTAGTACATCTATTACCTCATTAATCTTATCTATGAATACTTTTACTATATCCATTTTATGAAAGAAGAAATGGAAGCATCTAAGGCTGAATAGTTTGCCCAAGATCATGCAGCTAGTTAGTGGTAGAACATCTTAGTTATGCAAGGAAGTTGTTTCTCCCAGACAGTCATATTAAAAGAATAAGAATGAATGCCCAGGTCACACTAGACTTTCTTTGTCTTAGTCACTCATTATGGCTTTTTAGCCCTCATCTAAATGTTTTAGTGTTTTTTTCTGTTTTTAGAGCAGTTAATTTAAGAAATTTTTAATATAACTATGAGAGTAAATTTAGAGATGCTGAAAAAAATCTGAAATTTATTTGAAGATGTTGAGTTGTTTCTTCCTAAATTTTCTCTTTCAATATAAATAGAATGATTCCCTATTGTTATATGATGTTTTACTTGGGAAATAGATCCATGCTTTCCTTCTTCAAGTCCTTCATGATTTCATGCTCTGAACGTAATTCCTTTATTCCTGGCCTTTTATTTTGCTGTTTGTCCCGATTTGTCTATTTTTTCTTATTAGAGGTGGAGTCTAGCCCTGTCACCCAGGCTGAAGTGCAGTGACACGATCACAGCTCACTGCAGCCTCAAACTTCTGGGCTCAAGTGGTTCTCCCACCTCAGTTTCCCGAATAGCTGAGACTATAGACACACACCACCACACCTGGCTAATTTAAATTTTTTTAATTTGTTGTTTTTTTTTTTTTTTTGTAAAGACAGGGTCTTGCTTTGTTGCTCAGGCTGGCCATGAACTCCTGGCTTCAAGTGATCCTCTTTCCTTGGCCTCCGAAAGTGCTGAGACTACAGGCATGAGCTACCACACCTGGTCCTTTGTCCACATTTAATTCTTTGACTACACCTGTCAAAGTTGAACTGTTAAGACTTCTTGGCCGGGTGCAGTTGGCTCACACCTGTAATCCCAGGACTTTTGGAGGCTGAGGCAGGAGTATCACTTGAGGCTTCAAGTTTGAGACCAGCCTGGGCAACAAAGCAAGACTCCGTCTCTACAGAAAATAAATAAGAGAATATAATTGAGTCTCACACAGTAAGTGCTCAATAAGACTTCTTAGAAGAGTATGTTATGGAAGATTCATGCTATCTGTCTTCAGAAAGGTTTTTTTTTTTTTTCATTGTTAAGTCTGTAGGATAATTTAGAGAACACAGAATATTCATTCAATGTAAGTGTTTTGAAGATTTTTAGCAAATTAATGCAGTTGTGCAACTATCATCACAATTCAGTTTTAGAATGCTTTCATTCTGTCAAAAATTTTTCTAATGTCCAATTGGAGCCAATCCCTGCCTCTACTCACAGTTCCAGACAAGACTGATTTGCTTTCTGTCTATTCTAAGTCGTCTTCTAGATATTTCTTATAAATGGAATCACAATAAGCAATCCTTCGTGTCTTTCATTTCCTTAAGAATGTTTTTCAGATTGGTTCATGTTGGTGCATATATCAGTAGTTGGCTCTTTTTTATTTGTAAGTAATTTCCACATATGGATATGCCACATTTTGTTATTCATTCAACAATTGATAGACATTTGGACTGTTACCTGTTTGGGGCAGTTATGAAGATTGCTACTGTGAAAATCCAAGTACAGGTCTTCGTGTGAGCTTACATTTTCATTTCCCTTGGGTAGATACCTAGAGTAGAATTGCTGGGTCACAGTAAGTGTATGTTTAACTATTTAAGAAACTGTCAGACTGTTTTCCAAAATGACTGCACCATTTAAAATTCCCACCTTCAATGTATAAGTGCGTCAGTTTCTCTATATGCTTACTAATATCTGTTATTTTTTTTTCAGTCTTTTTGGTACAGCCATTCTACTGGATGTGTGGCATTTTACATGGTTTTAACTTTCATTTTTCTGACTAGTGACAATGTTAAGCAAATTTTAATGTACTTATTAGCTATTCCTATATCTTCTTTAGTGAAGTGTTTGTTAAATCTTTTGCCCATTGTATCATTGTGTTGTCTTCCTGTTAGTGAGTCATAGTTCTCAATATAGTTTGGATACAAGTCTTTTTATTGGATATATGATTTGCAAATATTTTATTCTACTCTATGACTTCTCTTTTCATTTTTTAACGGTATCTTTTGAGTAAGTTTAATTTCTTAGTTTATCAAATTTTACTTTTACGGATTGTGCTTTCAGTGTTGGCACTATCGCTAAGAAATCTTTGCCTAACCTAAGGTCACAAAGATTTCCTCCCATATTTTCTTCTAGATGTTTAATAATTCTGTATCTGACATTCAGACTATGATGCACATTGAAATATTTTTGTGTATAATGTAAGGTGGAGGGTTTAATAATTTGTGGGGTTTTTTGCATATGGTGTCTGATTGTTACAGTACCATTTATTGAAAACGCTTTGTTTCCTGCCCTCATTGAATTGCCTTGGTAATTTTGTTGAAAACTAATTACCCATATATGATGAATTGGTATATATTTGGACTCTATATTTTTCCATTGATGTATCCCTACACTGATAACCATACTGCGTTGATTATTGAAGCTTTATAGTTAGTCTTTAAAACAGGTTCATTTATTCCACCAGCTTTTTTTTCTTCAAAATTGTTCTGGTTATTTCAAGTCATTTGTATTTCTGTATACATTTTAAGCACAGCTTGTCATTTTCAGCAGAAATACTTGCTGTTATTTTGATAGGAGTTGCATTGACTCTATAAAATCAATTTGGAGAGGCTTGCCATCTTAACAATGCTAAATTTTCTAATCCATGAAAATTATATATTTTTCCATTTATTTAGATCTTCTTTAATTTCTCTCATCAAGTTTTAAGATGGTTTCTTTAAATTCTCTCAGTTTATGGCATACAACTTCTACCTTTCTTTCTCAAACGTATTCCCAAGTAGTTTTTATGCTATCGTGAATGGAATTGGATTCTTGATTTCATTTTCAGGTTGTTCATTACTAGTATAAAAAATGTAATTGATTTTCATATATTGATCTTGTATCCTACAGTTTTGCTAAACTCACTTATTCTAGTAGGCTCATTAGATTCTTTAGATTTTCTACATACAAGGTCATGTCACCTGCCCAAAAAAAAAAAAATTCTTTCTTTTAAACATATATGCCTTTAATTTCCATTCCTTGTTTTTTTGAACTGACTAGAACCTCCAGTAATATGTTGAATTGAAGAAGTGAGAACAGAAATCTTTGCTTTATTATCAATCCTAATGGAAAAGCATTTTAAAACATCACAAATGGGTGTTTGATTTGTCAAAAGTTTTCTGAATCTGTTAAGATCACTATGTGGTTTTTATTTTGTCCTTTATTCTTTTTATATGGTACATTACATTAATTGATACTCACATGTCAAATCAACCTCGCATTTCTTGGATTTAAAAAGTGGTCATGATATATAATCATTTTTTTTTAATTTTGCCAGGTTCAGTTTGCCAATATTTTGTTAAGAATTTTTGTCTCCTTGTTTATGAGAGATATTGGTCTATAGTTTAATTCTAATCTCTTCCTCTGATTTTCTTTAAAAAAACTTTTTTTGTTTGTTTTTTCTTTTTTTACTTTTTTTTAAGTTCTGAGGTACATGTGCAGGATGTGCAGGTTTATTATGTAGGTAAACGTGTGCTGTGATGATTTACTGCACCTATCAACCCATCACCTAGGTATTAAACTCAGCATGCATTAGCTATTTTCCCTGGTACTCTTCCCCACCTCAACAGGCTCCAGTGTGTGTTCCCCTCCCTGTGTCTATGTGTTCACATTGTTCAGCTCGCACTTATAAGTGAGAACATGTGGTGTTTAGTTTTCTGTTCCTGCATTAGTTTGCTGAGGATAATGGCTTCTGTCAACATCCATGTCCCTGCAAGGGACATGATCTCTTTCCTTTTTATGGCTGTATAGTAGTCCATGGTGTATATGTAGCACATTTTCTTTATCCAGTCTGTCATTGCTGGGCATTTGGGTTGATTCCATGTCTTTGCTATGGTGAATAGTGCTGCAATGAACATACGTTTGCATGTATCTTTATAATAGGATCATTTATATTCTTTTGGGTATATACCAAGAAATGGGATTGCTGGGTCAAATGGTATTTCTGGTTCTAGGTCTTTGAGGAATTGCCACACTGTCTTCCACAATGCTTGAACTAATTTACATCCCCACCAACAGTGTAAAAGCATTCGTATTTCTCCACAGCCTCACCAACATCAGTTGTTTCTTGACTTTTTACTAATTGCCATTCTGACTGGTGTGAGATGGTATGTCATTGTGGTTTTGATTTGCATTTCTCTAATGATCCATGATGTTGAGCTTTTTTTCATGTTTGTTGGCCGAATGGAATGTTTTTCCATTTGTTTGTGTCCACTCTTATTTCTTTGAACGGTGGTTTGTAGTTCTCCTTGAAGAGGTCCTTCACTTTCCTTGATAGCTGTATTCCTAGGTATTTTGTTCTCTTTGCGGCAATTGTGAATGGGTGTTCATTCATGATTTGGCTCTCTGCTTGTCTATTGTTGGTATATAGGAATGCTTGTGATTTTTGCACCTTGATTTTGTATCCTGAGACTTTGCTGAAATTGTTTATTGAGTTAAGAGGTTTTTGTGCTGAGACGATGGGGTTTTCTAGATATGTGATCATGTCGTCTGCAAACAGAGACAGTTTGACTTCCTCTCTTCCTACTTAAATACACTTTATTTTCTTCTCTTGCCTGATTTTCCTGGCCAGAACTTCCAATACTATGTTGAATAGGAGTAGTGAGGGAGGGCATCTTTGTCTTGTGCCCGTTTTCAAGGGGAATGCTTCCAGTTTTTCCCATTCAGTCTGATATTGGCTGTGGGTTTGTCATAAATGGCTCTTATTATTTTCAGGTCTGTTCCATCAATACCTAGTTAATTGAGAGCTTTTAACGTGAAGGATGTTGAATTTTATCAAAGGCCTTTTCTGCATCTATTGAGAAAATCGTGTGGTTTCTGTCTTTATTTCTGTTTATGTGATGAATCACATTTATTGATTTGAATATGTTGAACCAGCCTTGCGTCCAGGGATAAAACTGACTCGATCATGGTGGGTAAGTTTTTTGATGTGCTGCTGGATTTGGTTTGCCAGTATTTTATTGAGGATTTTTGCATTGATGTTCATCAGGGATAGTGGCCTGAAATTTTCTTTTTTTATTGTATCTTTGCCAGATTTTGGTATCAGGATGATGCTGGCCTCATAAAATGAGTTAGGGAGGAGTCCCTCCTTTCCAATTGTTTGGAATAGTTTCAGAAGAAATGTACCAGTTCCTCTTTATACCTCTGGTATAATTCAGCTGTAAATCCATCTGGTCCTGGGCTTTTTTTGGTGGATAGGCTGTTTACTACTGCCTCAATTTCAGAACTCATTATTGGTCTATTCAGGGATTCAAGTTCTTCCTTGTTCACTCTCGGGAACGTGTATGTGTCCAGGAATTTATCCATTTCTTCTAGGTTTTCTAGTTCATTTGCATAGAGGTGTTTATAGTATTCTCTGATGGTTGGTTGTATTTTTTTGTGGTCAGTGGTGATATCTGCTTTATCATTTTTTATTGTGTCTATTTGATTCTCCTCTCTTTTCTTCTTTATTAGTCCAGCTAGTAATCTATTTTATTTTTTCAAAAAAAAAAAACAGCTCCTGGACTTGTTGATTTTTTTAAGTGTTTTTTGTGTCTCTTTCTCCTTCAGTTCCGCTCTGAGCTTGGTTATTTCTTGTCTTCTGCTAGCTTTGGGGTTTGTTTGCTCTTGGTTCTCTAGTTTTTTTAGTTGTGATGTTAGGATGTTGATTTGAGATCTTTCTAGCTCTTTGATCTGGGCATTTAGTGCTATAAATTTTCCTCTTAACACTGTGTTAGCTCATAGATTCTGGCATGCTGTCTCTTTATTCTCATTAGTTTCAAAGAACTTTTTAATTTCTACCTTAATTTCATTATTTGCCCAGGAGTCATTCAGGAGCAGGTTGTTCAGTTTCCATGTAGTTGTGTGGCTTTAAGTGAGTTTCTTAATCCTGGGTTCTAATTTGATTGTGCTGTGGTCTAAGAGACTGTTTGTTATGATTTCAGTTCTTTTGCATTTGCTAAGGAATGTTTTACTTCCAATTATGTGGTAAATTTTAGAGTAAGTGCCATGTGGCACCAAGAAGAATGTATATTTTCGTGTTTTTGTTTGGAGAGTTCTGTAGATATCCATCAGGTCCACCTGATCCAGAGCTGAGTTTAAATCCTGAATATCTTTCTTAATTTTCTGTCTCAATGATCTGTCTAATATTGAAAGTGGGGTTTTAAAGTGTCCCGCTATTATTGGGTGGGAGTCTAAGTCTCTTTGTAGGTCTCTAAGAACTTGTTTTATGAATCTGAGTACTCCCCTATTGGGTGCATATATATTTAGGACAGTCAGCTTTTCTTGTTGAATTGATCCCTTTACCATTATGTAATACCCTTCTTTGTCTTTTTTTATCTTTGTTGGTTTAAAGTCTGTTTTGTCATAAACTAGGATTGCAGTCCTTGCTTTTTGCTGCTTTCCATTTGCTTCGTAAATGTTCCTCCATCCCTTTATTTTGAGCCTATGTGTGTCTTTGCACATGAGATGGGTCTCTTGAATACAGCACACTGATGGGTCTTAACTCTTTACCCAGCTTGCCATTCTGTGTCCTTTAATTGGGGCATTTAGCCCATTTACATTTAAGGCTAATATTGTTATGTTTGAATCTGATCCTGTCATCATGACTCTAGCTAGTTATTTTGCAGACTTGTTTATGTGGTTGCTTCATAGTGTCATTGGTTTTTGTACTTCAGTGTGTTTTTCTAGGGGCTGGTAGTGGTTTTCCTTTTCCATATTTAGTGCTTCCTTCAGGAGCTGTTGCAAGGCAGGCCTGGTGGTGACAAATACCCTCACCTGGAGATGTCGCCAGTGGGGGCTGCAGAACAGCAAAGATGGCTGCCTGCTCCTTCATCTTGGACCTCTTTTCCAGAGTGACAGCGACCTAATGCCAGGGGGCATGCTCCTGTATAAGGTGTCTGGTGACTCCTGTTGTGGGGGTCTCACCTAGTCAGGAAGCACAGGATCAGGGACCTGCTTAATGAAGCACTCTGGCTGCCCCTTGGTGGAGTGGGTTTGCAGCACTGAGAGGAATCCCCATCATCTGGAGTGCCCAGCCTCTTCATAGCCAGCAGGCAGGAAAGACTAAGTCTGCTGAACCATGGAGACTGCAGCTGCCCCTCCCCTCAGGGGCTCTGTCCCAGGGAGATCAGAGTTTTCTCTGTAAACCACTGGCTGGAGTTGGTGAAATTCCCACAGGGAGGCCCCACTCAGTGAGGAGGAATGGATCCGGGTCCCACCTAAAGAAGCAGTCTGGCCACGATCTGCCACAGCCACTGTGCTGCATTGTGGGGAGTTCCTCCTGGTCCAGACTGCCCAGTCTTCCTAGCACCAGCAGGGGAAAACAGAAGACTGATGCTGCAGTTTCAGTGATGGCAGCCACCCTCACCTCTAGGAACTCGGTCATCTTAGGCAGTCTCCAGCTTGCTGCTGCTGGCTGCAACTTGAGCATCTGCTGAGGATCTGCACAGCTCTGTGCTTGGGACCCAAGGCCCTGTTGGCATGGGCTCACAGGGGGATCTACTGATCCATGGGTTGCACAGATTCATGGAAAAAGCATGGTTTCCTGGATGGGTTAGCACAATCACTCACCGCCTCCCTTGGCTGTGAGTGAGAGCTCCCCTTGCCCCATGCAGCTCCCAAGTGAGCCATTGCTTCGCCCTGCTTTTCCTCACTCTCAGTGGGTTGCACCAACCACCTAGTCAGTCCCAATTAGAGAACCTGGATACCTCAGCTGAAGGTGCAGGATTCACTCACCCTTTTCATTCTTCACGGTGGGAGCCACTGATGGCAGCTGCTTCTAATTGGCCATCTTGGCCCCTCCCCTGATTTTAAAAATATTTTAAGTACCTTTTAGGGTACAAGTGGTTTCTGGTTACATGGATGATCTATATAGGGTGAAGTCTGAGATTTTAGTGTACCCTTCACCCAAGTAGTGAACACTGTACCTGATGTATGGTTTTTTATCCCTCGCTCCTGTCCCACCCTCCCCCTTCTGAGTCTTCACTGTTCATTATTCTATTCTGTCTGCCTTTGTGTACCCATAGCTTAGCTCCTACTTATTTATAAGTGAGAACATACAGTATTTGCCTTCCTCTGGTTTTTGTAACAGGGTAATGCTGGACTCTAAAAAGAGTTTCTTTCTCATCTATCTTTGAAATAGTTTCCATAGAATTGATTTTATCATTCTTTAAATGTTTGGTAGAATTCACCATGAAACCATATAGTCTTGGGTGGTTTCGTTTTGTGTTGTTTTGTTTGGGTGGCAAGATTTTAAATTACAAGTTTTTGTAATAGATAAAAGAATATTCAGGTTTTTGGTTTCTTCTTGAGTCCATTTTCATAATTTATATCTTTCAAAGAATTTGCCCATTTTATCTAAGTTGGGAGTTTACTGGCATAAGGTTCATAGTATTCTTTGTATCCTTTTACTGTTGGTAGCATCTGTAGTGATGTCCCATCCTTCATGCCTAAAGCTGGTCATCTGTATCTTCTTTTCTTTTCTCAGCCTAACTAGTACATTACTAATTGTATTGACTTTTTTCAAAGATGTACTTTTTACTTTTATTGATTTTTCTCTATTTTCTATTTCATTGATTTCTTATTTTACCTTTATTATTTTCTTTATTTGTCTTTTCATTTGATTTTTTCTCTTTGTTAGCTTCTTGAAGTGGAAGGTTGGATTTTTATATCTAACACAGAAATTAAAATCTATAAATTTTTCTCTAAGCACTGCTTTAGTTGCATATCATATATTTAGATGTGTTATGATTTCATTTTCATTCAGTTCAAGATATTTTTCTCCCCTGCCTACCTCATTTTTTCCCCAAAAGTATTGAATATTTGTCCTAGAATAAACCTCCACAGGATAAGAATTATTTATTTTAATCATGTGTTTTGTTTATGTCTGTAATTTTGGTGGGTCTAGTCCTTTGCTGATCATTTTTCTCTTTGTCTTTTGAGATGATTAGTATGTGTATGAGTCCTACTTTATTCACATGTAGAATTTGAAGCTCACAATTTATTGATCTAAGGAATGAAATAGAATTATTATTTTCTGTATTTTTGCCAGTGAAACACCAAATGGCAAGTAAAAATCTTGAGATGAATGTTTAAAGTGTGGGGTGTGTATATGTTTGTATTTTTATTCAAGGTGAAATAATTAACTTTTAAAATATTTATGGCTTTCTTAAATTCCAGGCTAGAGCCAACAAATAGTTTGCCTGTTCCTTACATGTCCCTGATATATCTTTACAAGTAATCATAGCACTGCTTCTGACAAGGTCAGATGCATAATTGGAACCTTTCTTACTCCATTCCCAAGCTATTTAATAAACCCATTTTGCCAGTAAATATAGGGGAGAAAAAATAATGGGCCAAAATTTTCCTGTTGTTTAAGCTAAATGAATATTTTCATTTTCATCTTCCTTTCAGAATTATTTTCTAATACTAGTATGAAAACATACATAAAGTTCCTAAAATTGAATAACATATTACTTAGTATTTACATACATTACACACAGCTTAAATAAGTTTGTGGAAATGATTATTTTAAAAATTTTAGTATTTTGAAAATTCATGTCATCTCAAAAATAGCTTTTACCCAGAATTAGCATCTTAAATATTTGGATTAATATTCTGTTTTACACCCTTTATAATTTTCTCCTAGCCATTTAAATCATATTCTAGTAATTTAGAATTTGTTCCACTTCAAACTTCTTTGATTTTCCCATACTAAAGAGAATTATTTACTAGGCAAATCAACAGTGTAAATGAGATTTCAGTTGGTTCACCTAAAGAGTCAGATTATTTTCAAGAATGTAAGTAGGATCATTTGCATATATAAAATTAATGTATAGATCCACCTCATCTCACATTAAAGTGCAGTCTCTACTTAAAAAACATTTTATAAGCAATCAGTTCGTATTCTTATATACTTTGAAACCATTAAACTGCTTTTACTTTTCAATATTGACTAGTATAAGTTGCTATTCACAGTGGCCTGCCTCCTCCCTTGCTATCAGGCAACTTTTTGTTTACCTTGCCAAATATATCCATGCATTGAAAATCCCTTTCCCTAACATTTACTATGATTTCTTTAAAGGTTTCTCTTTTGTCAGTATGACCCTTAAGGCCAAAGTAAGCAGGTGTTGCATAACACTGGGTTCAACCATAATGTATCAAGAAGGATAGAGGGAAAATCAGTAAGGTACTTTCCTGTGGGAATACCCCATAATCTAGTGCCAAACTTATTCTAATTCATAGCTGAGGACAATAACCTTTGTTTTTACAGTATTTCCCATGCAGTTTCTAAGATTTATTTTTAAAAATGTTCTAGGAGAGATGGACTATTCTCTATTATGATCCACTGTGATCCATAACTTTTATTTTTAGCTGTAGACCTTTTGATCATAATTATTGAAAAGGCAAGTATAAAACTAGCTAGCTGGAAAGCTATTCTACATGCTTTAGTCTACAAAAATGGTCTTTTTATTTATAGCTTACATGTAAAATCATATGATATTTGTGATTTTTCAAATGTAATTTTGATAGTTACCTTTAAAGAAGAAAATATGTTTATATCACAATAAAAAGTTTAAATTTGTATTCAAATATACTGTTTTATTCTTCTGCATGAATATTGTCTCTTTTTCTGTTTATCATCACGGAGAAAAGTTCCAGTCCTTGGAATTTATCTTACTAACTAAAGTTCAGCCCAGTAACTAGCTAGGTGAGACCAAGAATAAATTAGGAACAAAATATTTTGAAAAATAGATTTGTCGTGCTTCTTTCACACTGGGTGTTAAGTAGTGTGTGAAGAAAATATGGAAAGCTGTTGTTTTATCAAACTATATTAGGAATATAATAATTTGACTGTCCTCATTGGTATATCCCTTGTTCCCTCTTATGCCCCCAAATATCTCATATATCTTAATTTGATAAACTGTTTTCATTCTTTCATGTAGAACTGTTTTTTGTTTGTTTGTTTGTTTGTTTGAGACGAAGTCTTGTTCTGTCACCCAGACTGGAGTGCAGTGGCGCGATGTCGGCTCACTGCAACCTCCACCTCCCGGGTTCAAGCGATTCTCCTGCCTCAGCCTCCCGAATAGCTGGGATTACAGGCACCTGCCACCTCACCCAGCTAATTTTTGTATTTTTAGTAGAGACAGGGTTTCACCATGTTGGCCAGGCTGGTCTCGAACTCCTGACCTCAGGTGATCCACCCACCTTGGCCTCCCAGAGTGCTGGGATTACAGGCATGATCCACTACATCTGGCCAGAACTGTTTAAATGATAGGAAAGTTGATATTCTATGCTTTGACGTTTGGAGCCATTTTCCCTATTGTTTATGAACTCAGAGTAATACTGGATTTTTAAATAAGTTAATGTAATTCTGTTATTGTTATACTATTAAAATAGAACAATGTCTGTGCCATATTTATGGAGGCACTAAATGGCCACGAGGAAATGACTTCCAAGATGCCAACATTTGGGCCTATCAAAAACAAAGGCAGCTTGCTACCTTATCGCTGAATGATAAAAAGATTTTAGTGCTTTGCTCTTAAATATAAAAGAACAGCAAGAATTGTTCTTTAGTGGTGGAAAGTCTCAACCATGAATGAGAGTAACCAACAGACAAATTTCAGTGAACAGAAGAAAAATTACAAAAACCTTTAATTGACATCCTCAGATAAATAAGAAAAGATATTGTGTCCCTAAACAGGATACCGTGAAAAGGAAAATTAGAGAAGGAGCTCTGAGAAATGTAAATAGTAATATTGAATTAATTTTTTTTGCAATAAAATAGTTGGAAGGTAAGCTGAAGTAAAATTTCCAGAAAATAGAAGGGCAGACATGAAAGAGAGAAAAAGCTAAGAGATCAACCCAGTGGTTTCAACATTCAAAAGAAAGGAGTCCCTGAGAGAAAAATTATTAAAGAAATAATATCAGAAAACTTCCTCAACCTAAAGCCCATGAGTCTCCAGACTATACCTTGTACAAAGATTTAAAGACCCAGTCCAAGGCATATTATCACATTGAGCATAAAAATATCTTAAAAGCTTCTAAAAAGAGAATGGTGTGGGCACATTTAAAGAAGTGCGCATCCAAGTTAATCCAGACATCCCATTAGCAATTTTTTCAGCTTAAAAAAAGAGGAACAATGCAAAATTTGTATGGATAATACTTTTGACTTGGAGTGCTACACACAACCAAATGTCACTCAGTTGCGTGGCCTAAGACCATGCATATAGAGACAACAACAAAATTTCCCTGGTATCTTTCTGATGAAGCTTCTGAAAGAAAGCACACCCCTATAGAATGAAGGAGCTAATCAAGAATTAAGAAGACATAGGATCCGGGAAAAAAAGATTATTGAAAAAAGGATACCAAGAAGCAACATTCAAGGATGATAACCAGTTCACTATAAAAGCAACACACACCTGCAAGGAGTGGCATTTCCAGAAAAAGAACAGGGGACTGGTACATTATACAATATGTCAAAGGTTTAGAAAACAGTATTGATTTTTGATAGCCCTAATGGAGTCTGGAAAACATCAGCATAGGTATATAGAACATTAAGCTAATTTTTTTAAAAAGAGAAGCAATTATTAACTCTAGGAAAAATTACACATTGTGGAAAAACAAAACTGAATAGTATATCAATTGGCTCTACAGTGAAAGTTATCTTTGCAATTGTACCAATGGAAGTACTGTGTTAACTAGGAGTTGTTCATTGATTTCTTTGGGAGGGTAAGGATAGAGTAGTTCAAGAGTTAAAGCCTCATTTACCATAATAGAGAAGTTAGTAACTTATTGCCTAAAAATTAGTAAATCTAGAAATGGCAGAATTAGCATCTATTTTTAAATATAGAGGAAAGAACAAAGAACCATTTAAAAGAATTTAAGATGGGTTTCCCTGGAAATGGCAGGCAGCCAACTGTTTTTCATTTTAAACTTTTGGTATTTAGGACTCTTTAAAACTATTTGCACATGTGCTTTTTATAAAAATAAATTTTAATTACCATAAAATTGTATTTAAAATGTCAGGGAAATAGAATAATTATGGCTTATAGTCAAGTTTTTACATTTTTGTCTTGTTATTTTCTAGAGTTCCTGGAATAACTATTGCTACAGATATTATCTGTGGTTTTCCTGGAGAAACAGATCAGGATTTTCAAGAAACAGTGAAACTTGTTGAAGAGTACAAATTCCCAAGCCTCTTTATTAACCAATTTTACCCAAGACCAGGAACTCCTGCTGCAAAAATGGAACAAGTTCCAGCACAAGTGGTAAGATCTTTTTCTTGTAAGGTATTGTTTTTTGCCAGTAGCTGTAGAAATGCAGCTGTGTTGCCTACCTTCACACAACTTGCTCATGTTATAACCCTTAAATTACAAAATATGGAGAGATTTCCAAGTTGGGGTCAGGGGCCAGGGGGCCATGGATGAGTTAAATGACCTTAGGCAACTAAAATATAATCACCTTTTTCTTCTTTTGAACAGTAAAATTCAGATGACTTGGGGAAAAAAATTTTTAATTAGTATCTAGTATTTACCTGTGTGTAGAAGATAAACTTTTGGATGTTTCAAAATAAGGCAATATTTAAATATTTGTGTGTAAATGAGGCTTCATTTTTACCCCACTTTTTAAGAGGCCCTTTTCATAGTTTGTTATTGATTGGCATCCCCCTAGTTTTGCTACTTTTCTATTGGATAGATTTGATGCTATCTTTCTACCTTTTTTTTTTCTTTCAGTTTTTTCACAACGAGCCTCAATTTAATTTTATCCTTTCATGTTCACAGATACAGTAGAATAAGATGACTCATAATGAATGTGAATAAGTTTGGAATCAAGTAAAGGCAAAATGTTTCCCAGAATGCCCCAGAAATTAAGGGTCTCAAAACAAATATCTACTTTCTAGATTCATTGGCTGAATATGGGCAAATGTAAAATAAGCCTGAAGAGCAAGTAGAAATTTAAGTGAAAATTTTCTACTTTGTTTCTAATAACTATTAGTTTGGTGCAAAAGTAATTGCGGTTTTTGCCTTTAATTACCGCAATTACTTTTGCACTAACCTAAATTTTAAAAAATTATGCCCTGTCATTAATTTGCCTCAAATGTTTTTATGAATAAATATGCAAAGAAATAATCCAGAGCTTGTTACTGTTTTTCTGTTATAGCGTAAGTGAATATCAAACACAACATATATATTCTTTCAATATTTGGTTGAAAAATAGATGTGTATTAGTTAAAGTCTGTTTTTTCCAAAATCAAAAGTGAATATCATAAAACCAAAATGAAGAGCATTATTTGTTTTCCCCAAATTTTCCTCATCTTAATTTTACAACTTTCTGTCTATACAAGGGTAAGAAAATATTTTGCAGGTGGACCATTTAATTTTCTTTCTAATCTAATCAATGAAAAAAAAAGCAGATTGTAACACCACAAATCGTTAACTTCCCACAAACATAAAAAGATGCCAAATTAATTCATTTTCTTCTATATCACAAGTATATATTATTGAGGGATAACTTACATCCAGCAAAATTCACTCTTTTTGGTGTACAGTTCTATGACTTCTAGCAAATGCGTATAGTAGTGCAACCTACTACATCACAGTCAAGATATAGAACAATTCCATTAGCCCCCTCAAGATTCCTTTTTACCCTTTTGTTTTGTTCTGTTGTGTTTTGTTTTGCTTTCAGACCAGGGTATCGCTCTGTTGCCCAGGCTGGAGTGCAGTGCTGCAATCTTGGCTCACTGTAGCCCCAACCTCCTGGGCTCAAGCAGTCCTTCCACCTCAGCATCTCAAGTAGCTGGGACTACAGGTGTGTGCCACCATGCCCAGCTCATTTTGTTTTTTAGTTTTCATAGAGACAGAGTCCTACTATGTGGCCCAGGTTGGTCTCGAACTCCTGGACTCAAGCGATCCTCCCATGTTGGTCTCCCAAAGTGCCAGTATTACAGGTGTGAGCCACTGCGCCCAGCTGATCCTTCTTACCCTTTTTTGTAATCATCTACTCCCTCTATTCACACCCAGTTCCTGACAACTACTGATCTGTTTTCTGTTCTCATAGTTCAATCTATTTTAAACTTTACTTCTTCTTTGCTAAAAAAGCTTTTGTACTGTACCTACAGAAAAGTATATGGCTGTGCACTTTTGTAAAGTGAATACTTCCTTGTAACTACCAGTCAGATCAAGAAATTGAACATCACTAAGTACCACACAGGTCCCTGTCATGTCCTCCATTTACTGTCCTCTCCCCCTCCTCAAAGGAAGCCACCGTGCCTTATTCTGACACCACATGATAGTTTTATCCATTATTATTCTGGATATAAATGTAAGAATTCATGTTTGAGTGCTTGGATTTTGGGTTTTTGGGGATTTGTTTGTTTTTGCATAACATTATGTTGGCGAACTAATCTGTTTTTAAAGTAGCTGTAGTTCATCCATTGTTATTGCCAGGCAGTGTTCTACAGCATGCGTATATATATCACAGTTTATTCATCCTATTGATTATTAGCCGGGCGTGGTGGTGGGCGCCTGTAGTCTCAGCTATTCGGGAGGCTGAGGCAGAAGAATGGCGTGAACCTGGGAGGTGGAGCTTGCAGTGAGCTGAGATGGTTCCACTGCAGCACTCCAGCCTGGGCGACAGAGCAAGACTTGGGTATTTTCAAAATCCCAATATTAGTATTGCAGCAAATACAGCTGACAGGGTTCTTCTTGTTTTTTTCTTTTGTTCCACTTGTGTGTAAACTTTTCCACTGGGGGGTCTGGCTAGGAGTGGAATCGCTGAGTCATAGGAAATGAAATTGATCTGCTTTACTAGATAACTGCCAAATAGTTTCCCCAAATAGTTGAATAAATTTGCAATCCCAGCAACAATATATAAAAATGGTAGAAGCTCCATATTCTTACCAGCTCTTGGTATTGTTACATTCTTAATGTTAGCCATTCTGGTGGGAATGTAACTTAATTTTAATTGTAGTTTTATATTTTCCTGTTAATTAACCATTTTGAGTGTCTTTTATATGTTTATTAGCTATTTGGGTGTCTTTCTTCATGAATTACCTGTTCAAATCTTTTGCCCATCTACCTGTTGGTTTACCAGTTTGATTTACAACCCGCCCTTACCCCCAATTTATAGGAGTTATTTACGTATTCTGGCTACAGCTCCTTGGCAGGTCATGGTAATTTAAATATCTTCTTCCATTCTGTAACCCACCTTTTCTCTTCATGGTGCCTTTTGAGGAACAGACGTTCTTCATTTTAATGTAGAATTTATCAATTTTTTTTTATGTTAGTGCTTTTTGTGTCCTCTTAAGAAATGTTTACCTTCTCCACACCATCATAAAGATACCCCTCAATGTACTGTTCTAGAAATTTTATCATTTTGCCTTTTACCTTTAAATCTGCAGTCCAATTGGAATTTATTTTAATTTAAGGTATGAGGTGTGTTTGGGTTTCAGGGGAAGTTCACGTTTGTTTTGGGTTTTTTTGCCTCGGAAGCTATCCATTTGAGTCAATGCAGTTTATTGAAAATATCATTCTTGCCTCACTCGCCTGCCTGGTCACCTTTATTATAAATCACATGTATGTACATGTGTGGGTCTGTCCTGGGCATCTATTCTGTTCCTTTGGTCTGTTTGTCAGTCTTTCCACCCATACACAGGTTAACTACCATAGCTTTATACTAAGTCTTGATATTGGCAATGTAAGTATTTCAATGTCGTATTTTTCTTGAAATTGCCCTAACTATTGTTGTTCCTTTGTTTTTGTAAATTTGTCAAGTTTCACCAAAAATCCTGCTGGAATTTTGATTAAGATCATATTGATTTTATAGGTCATTTGGGGGAAACTGATGTTGTTATAATATCAAGTTTCTGTCCTTAAATGAAGTATATGTCTCCATTTATTTTGATCTTCTCTAATTTCTATCAATAATGTTTTATAATTCTCTGTATATGTCTTACATATCATTTTATTAAATATGTTCCTACATGTGTGTTTCCATTGATACTATTGAAATGATTTTCATTTTTGTTGCTACTTAGAAATAAAGTTGATTAAAATATATTTATTTTGCCCAACTAATTCACTTATTAATTCTAATAGTGTTTCTGTAGGGTATTTTTTTAGATTTTCTTAGTATACAGTTATGTCATCTGATAGTCATAGTTTTAATTTTTCCATTCCAATTCTCATGACTTTTATTTCCTTTTCTTATCTTACTATACTGGCAAGAATGTTCAGTACACTGAGTAGAATTGGGCATCTTTCTCTTCTTCCCAAGCTCAAGGGGAGAGTTTTCAGAATTTTACCATTAAATGTAAAAGTTAGCTGTAGTTTTGGAATTAGTAAAGTTCCTTTCTATTCCTATTTTTCCCTGTGTCTGTGTGTGTGTTTTAATCATGAATAGAGTTGAACTTTATCATATGCTTTTTTGTCTATTGAAATAATATGATTTGTTTTTTGTTCTAAGTCTCTGTTAATATTATAACCTACATTGAATGGTTTTCAAATATTAAATTAACCTTGCATTCCTGGAATAAGCTTTACTTGGTTGTGATATATTGCTATTGATAAAATATTTCTGTTGTCTTGGTTATATTTCATGAAGGTTTTGCATTTTTGTTCATGGAAGACATTGATCTGTAGTTTTCTTGTAATGTCTTCTTAATTTTGTTATCAGAGTAGCATTGGCCTCATAGAATTAGTTGAGAAATCTTCCTTCCTCTACATTTTTCTGGAAGAGTTTGTATAGAAGTAAAGTATTTCTTTTTAAAATATTTGATAGAATTGCCCAATAAAATCCCCCAGATTTTCTTTTTTTCTTTTTTTTCTTTTCTTTTTTTTTAAGACAGAGCCTTGCTCTGTCACCCAGGCTGGAGTGCTGCAGTGGCTCCATCTCAGCTCACTGCAAGCTCTGCCTCCCGGGTTCACGCCATTCTTCTGCCTCAGCCTCCCAAATAGCTGGAACTACAGGCGCCCGCCACCACGCCCGGCTAATTTTTTTGTATTTTTAGTAGAGTCGAGGTTTCACCGTGTTAACCAGGATGGTCTCGATCTCCTGACCTCGTGATCTGCCCGCCTCAGCCTCCCCAAAGTGCTGGGATTACAGGCATGAGCCAGGTCCCCCAGATTTTCTCATTCTCCTCACCCCCAGGTTACACACCCTTTCTAATCTCTGGGACTGTGAATTTGATATTTGCTGTACTTGCTGATCGTTTGGTTCCACTCTGTGTAGTTATCTTTCCCTTTTCCTGAAAGATAGCACATGTGTACAGCTGAATAATTTTCTCGGCCTGATCCTGCCATGAGAATGTTAAGAATCCTATAGCCTCTTTTTATTTTGTACTGTCTCTGTCCCTTTTAGTCTACACTGGCAGTGTGAATTTTTTGTTTGTTTATTTGGTTTTGGTTTGTTTGGGTTTTTTTGTTTCTGTCTCTTTTTTTTTTTTTTTTTTTTTTTTGGCTCAGTTTTCTCAGGAATTTTGTGGGTCTTCCCTGGATTTCACTGGAACTTACTCCATTAGATAAATGCTATATCCACAGATCTTTTTGAGATCATCCCTGCTCTACCTTAGCTTCTTGCTGAGAGTACTTTTCTTTGTATTTATCCTGCTTGAGGATTCTTGGTGTTTTTTTGCCCTGTGTCCTCATTTTTTTCAGAAGGTTTGGAAACCTTAGCCATTCTTTCTTCAGATAGATATTCTACTCTATTCTCTCTTCCCCTGTGATTTCAGTTACATGTGCTAGATATTTTCTTTTGTTCCCCAATATCTGATATATTCTTTGCTATACTTTGTGCACTTTGTTCTGTGTTTCTGTCTGGATATTTCCTCTTTAGCTGTTTCCTATTTCCTTGGTATTCATAACTGTCCCTGGGCCAACATCCACAGAAATTGTAGTCCCTGAACAGCAGTGTTGGCAGCAGCTGTGAGGCTGCTGGAAATGCAGACTCTCAGGCCCCACCCTAGACCTGTTCAGTCGCTGTCTGCATCTCCAGGTGATTTGTGTATACATTAAAATTTGTGAAGCACTGATCTTGCTTACTAATCCTTTCTTCATTTGTTTTTAATCTGCTGTCAAACCCATCTATGGGATTTCTAATTTTAGTTAATGTGTTTTTTAATTCTAGAATTATAGTTTGAATTTTCATAGATTTCCATGTTCTAATTAAATTATTCATATTTTCCTTTATAGTTTTTAAACATTTATATGGTTTGGCT
Source organism: Pan troglodytes (assembly GCF_028858775.2). NCBI lineage: Eukaryota > Metazoa > Chordata > Mammalia > Primates > Hominidae > Pan > Pan troglodytes. The sequence goes on from NC_072403.2 coordinate 27,021,817, forward strand.
TTGTGTCCTCACCCAAATCTCATCTTGAATTGTAATCCCCACGTGTCAAGGGAGAGACCTGGTGGGAGGTGATTGGATCATGGGGGCAGATTCCCCCATGCTGTTTTCATGATAGTGAATGAGTTCTCACAAGATCTGATGGTTTTATAAGGGGCTCTTCCCCCTTGACTCTCCTCTCTCCTGCCACCTTGTGAAGAGGGTGCCTGCTGCCCCTTCCACCGTGATTGTAAATTTCCTGAGGCCTCCCCGGCCATGTGGAACTGTGAGCCAATTAAACCTCTTTTCTTTATAATTTACCCAGTCTCAGGCATTTCTTTATAGCAGTGTGAAAACAGACTAATACAAACATATTACTTAGTTATCTTAAAGTCCATTCCAAAATCTCCAGTATTTGGATCTGATATTGGTTCATTTCTGCTTTTTAGTTTTGTTTTTTCTTGATTCTGGTCGTTTGTCTTTTTCTCCATGTACCTAGTATTTTTTTCTTTTTTTGAATGGTGGCCATTGTTTATTTTTTAAAAACCTGTAGATTCTAGGCTATCATGTATCTTCCTCCAGGGAGGATTTTATTTTGCTTCTGCCAGGTGCTAAGGTAAGAACTGATTATTTTAATCTGACTGAGATGGATTTTTGAGACTGTTTTTCACTCTTTCTGATGACTGCTTTATTTCTGCCTGCCCTTACTTTTGAATGCAGCCAGTTGTGTGCTAGTGTTTAACAAGTGACTCTCAGGAGAAAGAGTTCTGATCTGTAGCATTTGCCAGTTTCCATAGTGTGAATACTTCCACTGTTGCCAATTTCAGATTACCAATGTTACATCACTGAAGATGGCACTGGGAAGCGATACACACAGCCAGCTTTTGTGAACTGGTACATGCCACATTAACGTACCACCTAGTGTAGTTCTTCTAGTACCCAGCTGAAATTCTATGGTGATTTTACCAGGACTTTTTCTTTATGGCAGATCTTCAACTCTAATTTTTGTATCTCACGCTCATGAGAATGCATCAGGCTCTGTGTATTTACTCCGCCTCTTAGCTTTTGTTTGGCTGTTCAGCCCCCCAGGCACTACTTAACATTGATAAATGTCTAGAAGGAAAAAGTGACTCCAAATATTGAGCTGTCCTCCATGGGCTTGTCTCCTTTCTGGGAGCTTGATCTCTCACTTCCTTGGTAGCTTTTTCATGTTTAAATAGTACAGATTGTACATTTTATTCACCTTTTTAATTGTTCTTGGCAAGAACATTGGTCTGATACTAGCTAGTTAGCCAGAAGCAGAACTCATTGCATAAAATCAGCTTTTAAATGCCTTTTTTTCAGAGCTTGCAGTGAGCCAAGATTGTGCCATTGCACTCTAGCCTGGGTGACTGAGCGAGACTCCGTCTCAAAAAAAAAAAAAAAAGGCTTTTTTTGTCTTGTCTTTTATCTTCTAAACGTAGCCTGTTACCATCTTCCTCACGTTTTAGACTTCAGTCACCCAGGCCTGGAATAGAGTATCTTTTTTTTTTTTTGTCTTTATTTTTTAAAGCACTTTTAGGTTCACAGCAACATTAAGCAGAAAATAACACATAGAGTTGCTGTATGTTTCCTGCCCCTACACATGCACAGCTTTTCCCAATACATTTATTACAATCAATGAACCTACATTATATATCATTTTCACCCAAAGTCCATAGTTTACATTAGGATTGATCCTAGGTGGTATACATTATATGGGTTTTGACAAATGTGAAATGACAAGCATCCACCACTATAGTATCATCAGAATAATTCCGTTTCTCCAAAATCCTGTGTTCTCTGCTTGTTCATCCCTCTCTTTCCCAAACCCCTGGCAACCACTGATCTACTGCCTCTAATTTTGCCTTTTCCAGAATGTCATATATTTGGAAACATGGAGTGTGTAGACTTTTCAGATTGGCTTTTTTCGCTTAGTAATATACATTTAAGATTCCTTTGAATCTTTTCACGGCCTGATAGCTCATTTTATTTTAGCACTGAATAATATTTCATTGTGTGGACATAACACAATTTATCCATTTACTTACTGAAGGACATGTTGGTTGCTTCCAAGTTTTGGCAATTGTGAATAAATCTGCTATAAACATCCACGTGCAGGTTTTTGTGTGGACCTAAGTGTTCAGCTCATTTGGATAATTACCAAAGAGGAGCGTGATTGCTGAATTGTATGGTAAGAGTATGTTTATAAAAGTATGTTTATAAAAAATTGCCACACTATCTTCCAAAGCCACTGTGCCATTTTGCATTCTTACCAGCAATGAATGAGAGTTCCTTTTGTTCCATATCCTTGCCAACATCCTTGCCAACATTTGGTATTGTCAGCATTTTGGATTTTGGCCATTGTAACAGGTGTGTAATGGTATCTCACTGTAGTTTTAATTTGTAATTCACTAATGACATATGGTGTTGAGTGTCTTTTCATATACTTATTTGCCATATGTATGTTTTCTTTGGTGAGGTGTCTGTTCAGGTCTGTTGCCCATTTTTAATCATGCAGTTTGTTTCCTTATTGTTGAGTTGTAAGAGTTCTTTGTATATTTTGGGTAACAATTCATTATTAGATGTGTGCTTTACAAATATATTTTTCCAGTCTGTGGCCTGTTTTCTCATTCGTTTGAAACAGACTAATTTTTGTTTATTTATTTTGTTTATTATTTTGTTTATTTAGCACTTGGAAATTTTTCAACTTTCCACTGCACTGCAATCTGAAACAGTAAACTTAGGTTCAGAGTGTCCTAGGCCAACTTGTGAAGCTGTTTCCTTTTATTATTCTCAGTTATACTGTTCTGTTCTCAAGAGTCAATATTTTGGGATTCTGCACTGTTGTTCTTCTCATGCAGCTCTTTATTAAACCTCTTTGTATTAATGTCCCAAAGCTTCTATAACAAAGTACCACAAACTAGGGGGCTTCAAACAACAGAAATGTATTATCTTACGATTCTAGAGGCTACAAGTACAAAGAAAAGCCTCTTCTCCCTCAGAATCATGTACCAGAATCCTTCCTGGCCTGTCCCAGCATCCTTCCTGGCCTGTCCCAGCTTCTGGTAATTTCCTGATGGTCTTTGGTGTTTCTTGGCCTGCAGCTGCATAGCTCTAGTCTCTGACTTTATTGTCACAAGGTGTCCGTGTATGTCTCTGTCTTTACATGGCTGTTTTCTTAAAAGGACTAAGTCATATTGGATTAGGGGCCCACCCTGCTCTTCATCTTTACTAGTTATGTCTGAAACAAGCCTATTTCCACATAAGGTAACATTCTGAAGTACTGGGGATTAGGACTTCAGTATGACTTTTTGTGGGGGATACAATTCAATCCACAAGACTCTTCGACATCCCTGTAATTATGCTCTAGGTAAAAACCATTGCCTGGAAGAGTTTCTTCTTTATAAAATGCAGAAACTTTGGTAAAAAGAAGCAAAAATGGTGAAACTTGAGAGATCTGCAGTCAAACAGAAGATATATGATGTGCACTGAGTCTTCTTGGTTCTCTTAAATTTACTAAAAATTAATAATTGTCTACTCTACCAGTCTTACGTAGTTTATGAAACTGCTTATGAAACTAGAATTCACTAAAATATAATACTATTGCAAAATGGGTAGCAGTTTTTTGGTTTTTTCTTTCTTAAAAATTTATTATTTTTTTAAAATTTCAATAACTTTAGGAGTACACATGGTTTGTGGTTACATGGATGGATTGTATAGTGGTGAAGTCTGAGGTTTTAGTGCACCCATCATGTGAGTAGTGTACATTGTACCCAAAACGTAGTGGTGTTTTTTTTTTAATCCTTCACCTACTACCTCCCCACTTCTGAGTCTCCAAAGCCTATTTCCTTGCCAAAAGAATAATCAGTGAACATATGTACAATTATTGTGTGCCAATTGTAAATTTTTTAAAAATCAATAATGAAAGTAGATGCTAACCCATTATTAGAAGAAGAGTACAATACCAGTTGCTTTCAAATAGTATCTTTTTTGTTTTGACTTTAGAATGCCTCTTAGTGAAGATATACTATTTTCTTAGATACGTTTTATTTCTGCTAACAACAAGTCCCAAAAAATGTTCTTCTCCTGTAAATGACATAAGGATAAGTATACTCTCCCCATCATATTTACTTTTACATAAATATTAGCATTAATATAAATAAATTTCAGTGTTTTAATGTATTATGGCAGAGCTCTAATAAATGAACTAAATTGTTTGTATTCTTAATTATTTAAATCCCAAATGGATAAGACACCCTTTAGTTGAATTTTCTATTTGTATAGGGGGAGAGATGAATTCTTTGCCTTGATTGCCTACTGAAAAAAAAGAGTATAATCCTCTTAACTTTATAATGAAAATAAATTAGATAATATATTTTCATGAACAGGATAAACTAAAATTTATTTTTTTAGCTTTTACAAGACTATAATATATAAGCGATTTAATAATGAAATCACCTAAGCCAAATGAGAGCGACTAGATTTTTAGATGTAAGGTCAGATTTGCAAGTTTATATTTTCTGTTCCATTAAGTCTTCCTTCATTAGTCTTCATTCATTTGAAGTAATTCCAGTAGTATTTTTAAATTGTGGCTGAGATTCTTGGTCTGCCTAGGAAAGGTCACCTAAGTTTAAAAAGTCTTTTGATCCTCAGCGGTCAATTCCAGACTTTGCTTTTTAGAAAATATTGATGATGAATAATGAAATTGTTGTGAAATCTTTATATTAGGAGTCTTATGACTTGAAAAAAACAATTAGATGGCAAGAGTGGCTGTTAGAATGTTTATATAGCTTTAAGATGTTAAATTGTGATACATCTACCTACTTGCTTGTCTTACATGTTGGAACCAGAGAGTAAAGGCAATATCTTTAAATATATGTCCTCATAAAAGAATCATAGTTCACTTACCTGCAGTTTCTGGAACTTTTACCCTTAAGAAAGAATGTAAGGGAGTGCTTCTAAGAGGGCTGGAGGGACATTCTTGTGGGGGTTAGAGACAGCTTTGCCAAAACGGTCTCTGGCAGATTTTCCTTGTGAGGAATTACATTGTTGCTGTGGGTGTTCATACCAAGGCAGGGTGACCACTTGGAACAGATATTGAATAAAGAATATTCTTAAATCATATATAGAAGCTTACTCAATGACATACAGTGACTCTCCCAAATCTAGCTGCCAGTGGGTCAAGGAATATTTTATTTTTCACACACACAGACACGTGAGTGCGCACATGTACATATGTCTGAGAAACATAGCATATAAAAGAGCTTTGTCACTTTCTTTAAATGCCTTTAAACCTTTTTGTTTCTGAGTGTAATCCTTACGTTTAACAACTCAGTGTTTTAAAGAATATCACGTTGCCTTAATGGAAGGAATCCTGAATCTTTTAGCTTACTCAATAACAGAATTACATTATTTACTCAGTGTCAGATTTTTTAATTAAATTTGTTTTCTTGGAGGAAAGAGAAAAAATATTTTCAAGAATTTTTATACTCTGGATTGTTAAGTACCTTTTATTCTAAATTGATTCCCAAACATACCCATAGGGAAGACCCTTTTCTCAAGAACTTTTTCATTTTAACTTCTCTTTTTTAGAAAGACTATCTTGGCATTCTTATTCTTTTTTTTTTTTTTTATTATACTTTAAGTTTTAGGGTACATGTGGCATTCTTATTCTTATGCAACTTAATTGTACTTGATCCCTTCCAGTTGATCTTTTGAAGTCCTTTCTTCTGGACACATCATTTTTGTTTTTACTTCCATTTTCGATGGAGTTTTTAGCCTGCCCATAATTTTGTTGTATCTGGATTTCAGCAGATCATTTAACAGAGCTTTTTATAATGACTCTATACTAGAGAGAAGTATGAGCTAGATTATAATAGAAAGATAGTTGAGAGCCTCCTACTTTGTGTGGGTTTTTATACAGAGGATATTTATTTAACATAAACTTAATGATCCCAAAGACTTCTTGAAATGCCCAATAATCTTTGATTTTTCTATTAGACAATTTTAAGGCCACTTTTCAACCTATATGTATAGAAAAGTTTAGGTGCTTTCTTTTTCTAGATGGTTGGTGTAAATATGTTATCTCCATTTCCCATTCTTTCACCTTCTATTTGTATTATGAATCTAATGACTTTTTGTTTGTACAATTGGTTGATCAAATCTTCTTGAATTCAAATAGGAATACTATTAAATTCATTGTTATAGGGGCTCAAATGGCAGCAATGAGACCTAATATGGTAGGCAGAGTAATGGGTCCTCAAAGATATCCATGTCCTGATCCCGAAACTTGTGAATATGTTACCGTGCATGGTGTATTAGTTCATTCTTGCACTGCTATAAAGAACTACCTAAGACTGGGTAGTTTATAAAGAAAAAAAGCTTAATTGTGCTCATGGTTCTGCAGGCTGTACAGGCTTCTGCTTTTGGGGTGGCTTCAGGAAACTTATAATCACTGCAGAAGGCAAAGGGGAAGCAGGTACATATTCACATGGCCAGCAGGAAAGGGGCAGGGGGAAGTGCTATACACTTTTACAACAACCAGATCTTGTGAGAACTCGCTCACTATCATGAGAACAGCAAGGGGGAAGTCTGCCCCCATGACCCAGTCACCTCTCACCAGGTCCCTTCTTCAACACAGTGATTACAATTCGACATGAGATTTGGGTGGGGACACAGAGCCAAGCCAAACCATATCACATGGTGAAAAGAACTTTGCAGATGCAATTAAGTTCAAGCTCTTGAGATGGGGAGGTTTTCATGGATTACCTGAGTGGGGTCAGTGTAACCACAAGGATCCTCATAAAGGGGAGCAAGAGGGTCCCAGTTAGAGGAGATGTGAGGGCAGAAACAAAGGTCAGAGTGATAAGCTCTGAAGGTCAAGGAAGGGACCACGGGCATAAAATGCAGGTGGCCTTTAGAAGCTGGAAAAGGCAAGAGCAGATTCTCCCCTAGAGCCTCCTGAAGGAACACAGCCCTGCCAAAACCCTTGATTTTAGGAGACTCATTTCAGATTTCTCACCTCCAGAACTATAATATAATAAATTTGTGTTTTGTGGTAATTTGTTACTGCAACTATATGAAACTTGTACACTATGGAATATTTTGATCTGAGAACATTGTCTGGCTTTTCGAGACAGCTAAATTAATTGATCTTTCAGGGCTTTATGTTACCCAGGGTTTGCTGTATCACTAGGTGACACATGCTTATTCCTAGATCTGTGAACAGTTAGCTAGATATTACCCTACAGTCACAATAATCTTTGGGCCTAATCATAATAATGATATAACAAAAGTAAGAGTAAGAGTTAACATTTAGCCATGATTATATGTCAGATGTTGTTCTGAGCCCTTTAATGTATTTCATTCTCACAGCTCTCTGCCGTTAGAACGGTTATTATTGTCATTCTGCACATCAGGAAACTGAGGCCATGAGTGATTAACTAGCCCAAGATCATACAGAGGAGCTCCTGCCTGCCTCTCCACTCCTCGATCTTGCCATTCCTTCCAACTCACTCTTTGCTCCCACATCTGACTGCTTGTAGTTCCCAGCATACTTTTATATTCATCTCCCCTGCCTCAGATTCCTTCCTTGTCCTCTCACACAGCGGGGTGCAGGGTGAGGAGGAGAGCTTGGATCATTTGCACTTAGCATTTAAGCCTCTCTTCAGCCTTCCCTGATCATCCCTGGCTTGGATGATCACCCTGTTCTCCTCCCCACCTCTTTCATGTTCCCATAAATTTTGGTGCTTATTTATACCCTGTCACTTATGATGTATAACTGGTTTTGAGAAATGTGGGGGCTAATCTTTCTATCATGTGCACCGAGCACAATACCTGGCATAGAGCAGGAACTCAGTATGTGTTGGATTGACAAATGCTGTAAAATTGAATTCTGAAAGTTGAGATGCCATCAGCTGTGAGAAGTGGGGGGTGCCTGTGTGAGAGCAAGAATGGCTGTTACAGGGGTGGCGTGGGACAGAACCTGGGCACAAATAAAACAGGGAACATTAATGAGAATAAAATTCATTCCCATTGGGGCGGTGAGATATATTTTTGTTTGTTTGTTTGTTTGTTTTTGATGAAGTGGAGAACAATATGCAGGAATAGGTTAGTGTCAATAAATGAGTCAGGTACTATAGGCAAGGCTTAGATTAAGATGGCCGTATAAGCCATGTTAAATAGCTTTAAACTGTCCTGTGGGCAGTAGGGAGCTACTGAGTAGTAGTGATCTTATGTCTGTTTTGGAAAGCTCTGTCTAGGTGGCAGGGGAACAAAGGTATCAGAAAGCCCGTTGAGAAGATACTGCAAGAGATAGATTTGGCAACTAGTAAGTGGATTTAAAGAATCTCTGTGACTTATTCCTGAGACTTTAGATACGTCTTCTTCTTTTGGACTAAATCATTCCAAGTCCCAGACTTAGTTGCATGTCAGCAAATTATTCTGTGTTCTATGGAAAACATTAACTCACGCCACAGGCATTCACTAATTGGGTTTTCCTTGACTGTAGACTTAACAGATCAAATATTGGTAGGCAAGAACATTTTACAAGGACCCTTGAACATTGCTGAAAATTTAAGGCAAATAAATTGATTTTGCCTTTTGCTTCAGCTGGTGCTGATGACATTATCTTCCCTAATGGTCATGAGATTACTTCCTGGACCAGGCCCAACCTCTTCTACTCTGAAGTAGAAACACCAACCCCTCCAGCCCTCTTTCCTTGTCTGCTCCCTATCTTTTCCCCCACTTGATTTTTATCTTTTCCCAAGCTGTTTCTACTCGCCAGTTACAGGATTGGCTTTTTTCTTGTGGCCTCTTTATCTTTCTTTTTGTTTTTGTTGTTCTAAGCACCATAAGATAAGCTTATCAACTGTGTCTGTGTCTGTGTGTGTGTGTGTGTGTGTGTGTGTGTGTGTGTGTGTGTGTGTGTGTTTGAACCATGTAGAAAACTCTGGACTTGGGAACATTTGAAGAAGCTGGAGCCCTGATTGGATCATTCTTTTTTTTTTTTTTCCTTTGAATCCTTCTTAAATTGAGCACTTCCCTTATTTCCACTCTCACACTAACAAAAGTAAAGAAAAAGGGGGTGCTAACATTTGGAACTTGGAAACGTGAAAATAACAAAAATTGTTGTTAAGCCTCAGCTGTGTAGAGGGAAGTTTGCCAGTGATACCCTTGGGTTGTCTACCATCTTGAATCTGAAATAGAGAATCTAACAAACATGACTAATCTAGAGTAAATGGAAGCAGACCTTGTCAAGATCTCATGAAAGAAAAGACTGTTTCTAAGACGGAAATGCTCTCCAGCAGTGTAAACAGTGTGCATGGGTGTGGGCTGATGCAGTACCTCTCCTCCCAGGAACCTGCACAAGGAGACCAGGGAGATACCACAGCCGAGAGTGTCACCAATAAGAACTCTATTAGTTTTTACTGCCACAGGTAATATCTTTTTTAAGAGTGTGCTCCTGATTCCTCTCAGTCAGAATCATCCTTTCAGGATCCCAACCTTTTCCCTCTGTACTATCACTGTTCCCCCTAATTTTCTACCCTCTGAACCTGACCTCTTGCCTACCTGCCACAGAGCACTGGCCCAACTTTTTGTTTAGCCCCAATGTGACAGTGATGAACTAAATTCCATTACCATGTAAATCAACTTTATGCAGTCAGACCAACAGGACCAGATGTGTACGGTACGAGTGTAGACTAACTGCGGGATGGAGCCGTGTTTTTGTGGGATTGGTTTTTACTTAAGATGGTAAAGATAAGAAGAAAACCCACAGATTGTTGGTACTAAAAGCTCTTTCATATGACTCTCCTGTTAATTATAAGCCATTTCTAGAAAAAATCAGGGATGACTGTACTTGGGAACATATAATTGGTATTGGGAATCTTAGCATTTCAAGTTTTCTAAAATAACCCAACTTTAGGATAATGAAGAATCATATATGCTTTGAAGAGCCTTGACTTCACTGATAGCAATTTTAATTTGTGCTTTGTAGTGATAGAAAATCATTTTTTAAAAAGCCTATCAAAGAAATAAACTCAACCTGTTTCTTATGATTAATTTTTTGCTTTCCTTTTGGCATTCATTTTTATCCTGCTTCTTTTATGAATTTGTAATTACCAAAAGAGGAAGAAGATATGTGGTTATAAGTTTTCTCTCACATGCTGAAAGGTGGTAGGTATTAGAGTTGAGAAAGACTGAGTGAATTTATATTAAATAAGGAGAATATAAATTTTATCCTTTGAAAAGTCATCTTTATTATATTTCAGTCTAACTTTTTCTCCAGTGGTGATTACATACCTTGTTTTATACAAGTTTCAGAAAAACTGCAAGGATCTATATAATAATTCTTTTATGCCTTTTATATGAACTTGATTTATTAAAATTGTAATATTCAATTTGAATTCATTTTTATTACATTAGTAACAACTTTAGAAGTGAGTAGACTCTTGGAGTAACTTCTAAAGATAAAGAACCTTATAATGATATATCTTTTTTTTTTTTTTTTTTTTTTTTTTGAGATGGAGTCTCACTCTGTCGCCCAGGCTAGAGTGCAGTGGCGCGATCTCGTCTCACTGCAACCTCCGCCTCCTAGGTTCAAGTGATTCTCCCGCCTCAGCCTCCCAAGTAGCTGGGACTACAGGTGCCCGCCACCATACCTGGCTAATTTTTGTATTTTTTTTTAAGTAAAGATGGGGTTTTCCCATGTTGGACAGGCTGGTCTCAAACTCCTGACCTCAGGTAATCCACCCACCTCAGCCTCCCAAAGTGCTGGGATTACAGGCATGAGCCACTGTGCCCGGCCAATATACCTTATTTGTTAGCCTTATTTTTGTTCTGTGATAAGTATGGTTCATTAATAATTCCATATATTTATAACGTTCCAAAGGACTTATACATGTAGTTCCAAGTATAAGAGCTATGTATAATGTTAACTGTGTATTCAGGTCAATGGAATAGATTTGGTAATCTAACATGAAACTCTTTTAAAACTCTTGCCCCTTGCAACCACATTTATTTCATAATTAAGGACAATATAATCAAATATGAGCAAATAAGCATTCAAATGGACAAAAATGTACTGTACTAGTTATGTTCTATCTGGGATCTTGTAATCTAAGATGAATGTCCTGGTGCTTTATTTTGCTACTCATAATGACATGCCTTCAGAGAAGTGTGGATAAGATAAGAAGTTAGAAGGGCAGGGGAAGAAACCTTCCATTGTTTGGATGTTAATATGTGCCAGAAACAAACAAACATAGTCTATGCTTTTCATGTACTTTGTCTCCTGTTATTCTTTCAACAATCTTTTTAGGTGTCTTTTATGACTTTTACTTTGCACATGAGTTAGTTAACTCAGCTCAGAGAAGTTAAGTTCATTTGTCTCAGGTTATGTAACTATTAAGTAAAAAACTTGAGACTGAGACTTCATTCTTTCTTATTGGTCCTTGCTCTTATAAACAGTAAAATAAGTACTCATCCCATAAATTCAAAGTAATTTTAGAACATTTTGACCAAACAAGTGTCAGTTTTTAAAGTTGTTTTTCTATTATGACAGTAAGTTCATAGGCCTTAGAAAATTTTTAAACTTCTTAAAAATGATTTTGTCTTTTATAGAAAAGTTGTAAGAATAATACAAAGACCTCCAGTACAAGTTGAGTATCCTTTATCTAAGATGCTTGAGACCAGAGGTTTTCCAGATTTCTGATTTTTCTCAGATCTTGGAATAATTGCATATATATAATGTGATATCTTGGGGGTGAGAACTAAGTCTGAACGTGAAATTCATTTATGTTTCTTTTGTTTTTTTTTTTTTTGAGACAGGGTCTCGCTCTGTTGCCCAGGCTGGAGTGCAGTGGCACAGTCATGGCTCCCTGCAACCTCGACCTCCTGGGCTCATACAATTCTCCCACCTCAGCCTCCCAAGTAGCTGGGACTACAGGCATGCACCACCACACCTGGTTAATTTTTTGTAGAGACAGGATCTTGTCATGTTGCCCGGGGTGGTCGCAAACTCCTGAGCTCAAGTGATCCACTTGCTTCGCCCTCCCAAAATGCTAGGATTACAGGTGTGAGCCACCATGCCCGGTCTCATTTATGTTTCATATATACCTTATACACATAGCCTAGCATTAATTTTATACAATGTTTTTAATAATTTTGTGCAAGAAACAAAGGTTTCAATGCATTTTAACTGCAACTCCTCACATGAGGTCAGATGTGGAATTTTGCGGAGTCATGTTGGTGCTCAAAAGTTTCAGATTTTGGAGCATTTTGGATTTTTGAATTGGGGATGCTTAACCTGTATACCCCTTAGTGAGATGATCAGTTTTTAACATTTTGCTACATTTGCTTTCTCTTTCTCTGAAGAGAAAGACAGATGTAGATGTAGTTATAGATATTTTGCTGCTAAACAATTTCAGAATGGGTTACAGACATCATGTCCCTTTACCCCCTTAATATTTAGTGTATATTTCCTAAGAATGAGTTTCTTACATGATCACAGTACTGTTATCTAAATCAGGAAATTTAACATTGACACAGTGCTTTAATCTACAGTTTATATTCTAATTTTGTCAAGAGCCCCGACAATATGTATAGCAATTGTTTTCCCAATAGAGGAGTCAGTCTAGGATCATGGCTTGCATTTAGTTGTTCTATTTCTGTAGTCTCCTTGAATCTATACAGTTCCTAAGCCTTTTTTATCTTTCATGATATTGACATTTTTAAGAATACTGGCCAGTTATTTAATGGAATGTCCCTCAATTTGAGTTTGAGTTTTCCTCATGATTAGATTCAGGTTATATGCTTTGCCCTCTTAAGCTAAATAAAAATGATGTCATATCCTTCTCAGAAGATCTGAGAAGGTATATGATGTGCTTTTGCCCTTTACTGGCGATGCTAAATTTGATCACTTGGTTCAGGTGTTAGCTGGTTTGTCTAGTTTCTTCACTACATAGTTATCTGTTTTTGGATAAGAACTTGTAATCCCAAGTATTGAACAGGATTGTAGAAGAAAGAAACGGGAGGCCTTGAAAACTCAAAACTCTCAGTGGTTTAGTTCACATTTGCAATTTTATGATGACTTGAACTGTCATCTTATGTAGTCCACAAGATTTTTCATTTCTAACAGATTAAGTTTAATCTATTCTAAATCTTTGGGTTATTTCTAATAGTTTTAAATCCTTAGACTATATTTTTAAAATAAAATATTTTGAATTGGATATACAGTGACGGAGGAGCAACTAAAGTTGGAAAGGCAGAAATTTATTTCATTGAAGTGCCTGTGTATTTACTTGGCAGGTAATACATGTAAATCTTTCATCCTCAGAAACTGTGCAGATCAAAACCTATGTGGGTTAAGAGAAGCTAGGTAAATTCAGTTGATGAATTTTTAGTTTTTAGGGGGAATTCATAGGTCATAAGTGAACTATTTTTCCTGAAGTACTGTAATACTGACTTACCAAATCTGCCTGGGTATGACTTAGTGTCAAAGGCATACTCTTGGAGTAAAAAATATTTTCCATGTACCTTACATTCCTTTACTGCCATTCCTTTCAATGTTTATTATCAGTGAAATCACAAAGTATTCCCTCTAACTATTTTCTGGGTTCTTTGAACTTGTTATTTTAGGATAAACAAATATAAAGAGGTGGAAGAAAATTTCCCCATGTAAATTCCAGTTGGTTTTGGAATCAAGCACAAAAATATATGACTGATATCCCTGGGGCCGTTGCAAAGTTATATGATGCAGTAGTTGATGGATTCCTTCCCAACTAACTTGACATTAAGGCTTGGCAGAGAGCCCCGGGAGCCCCACAATCCCCTGGGAGCAGCCTTCTTCATTCTTCTCTCTAGGTTAACCCAGAACTAGTCAAATCCTATTAAAATGAAAATCAGTGTGTTCTCTAAGGGTTGAAAAGGTTGTTCATACTGATAATTTGTCAGGTACCTGAAATCCTATCCTATTAGCAAACCTAAAGACTACTGTGAACGAGTTTAATTTGATTTTATCTTACATTAGCAGCCAGAGTTATCCAGGGGAAGATTGGAAGAAGGCTGTCTGGTGGTGCATCTCACTAGTGTGTAGAAACTACAGCAATCTTTTTGCCTGTAATCACCCAAAACATGGCTTTCGGGAGTCATGTAAGTCTCTTGATCACTTTGACCATCAGAACTGCATTTCTTTTAGAAATTATATTCAAAACTGTAGTTAAAATAAAAATTGTTAATTTGCCTAGTATTGAGTAAGCTTCTACTACATGCAAGGAACTGTGCTGGGTAGGACACTACATCTCAAGATGACTCCTGGGTGCTCCTTACTCAAGTGGCATGTAATCCAGAAAGGAAGAGGAAGTATGGTGCTGACAGTACCACAGGACCGTGTGTCTCCACTGCTGTAAGAGCGATACAAAGGGCTGTTAAAACTTGGGGGCTTGTGAGTGGGATGATCGAGGTCACTGTTAACAAAAAAGTAACTTTTAAGCTGAGCTTTTCACTACATGAAAGATATTGGGAGTGAGGTATGAGATGTTTTTAGAAAGTGATCACAGTGCAGTTGTAAAATCCAGGGTTTCTAGTGAACAATGAGAAAGACTTTTTACCAGGTGCTTTGGGCCCCATCAAGAGAATTCAACTGTATAATCCTCCTGGATCTACAACCGCATTGGCCCTTGGGAATTTTCCGAGATAATAAACTGAGCCATCAGAAGTATGACATCTATACTCAGTAGGCAAGGAGTGACGCAATCGAAGCAGTGCTGTAGAAAGATGAAATTAGTAAAAATATGCTAATTGCATCAGAGTGGAGAAAGGCTGCAGGCAGGAATTAAGACGGTAATGAAACAGTGTTGTTATGAAGTCTAAGAGTCTGTGCCTTGATGAGACTATGAGGGTAGTCAAAAAGGCAAGAGAAGTTAAAGGAAGAATCTCTATGACTTGTACACTGGATAATACCGGTAGCTTACATAGACCTTGTGTAGTGCTTGCCGCCTTGCACTGTTTTGGTGTTTTATATATGTTGTTTCATTTAATCTTCATGCCAACCCTGTGGGTAATGATTGTTTTTATCCCCACTTTACATAAGAGGAAACTGAGGCACAAACAGTATAACTTGCTCAAAGTCACACAATTAATAGTGGACTTAGGATTCAAAACCAAGAATTCTGCCTCCATTCTCTGCTTAAATATTGTATCTATAATAAATTATAGTGGCAAGGGAGAAAGAAAATTAGTGCCTAAAATAAAGTTCTGAGAGACTTAATTAAAATATAGACTCCTCAATTTCTATTTTAAATCTATAGGATTTTAGAGCCAAAATTTTACTCATTTAAAGACAAAATTCTTTTAACTGGCGCTACAACTTAAAGACAAATTCCATGTTCATAGAGGTTTGAGGAGATAGAATGACTTACCAAATGCCTGATCCATGCCAGCGCCTAGGTGGGTGAACTAGTGGGAGCCATAGGCGAACACCGAAGTCCTGGCTGTTAAAAGGGGCATCTGTAGATGTTTAGGGTCAGAGTCTGGCACTGAGTCTTCTCTCTGCTTGCTCCCAGTAGCCCCTTTACCTTCCTAACAGTTCCCAGAGACCTTTTCTTTTTTAAACTCTATCCACCTGCCGTGTTTCCCCCCGACTGCCCAAGACCAGCTTTAAGTATGATTTAGGGCCCAAGCTCCTTGTTGCTTTGCCCAAACTGCTTTTTCACTTTGACTTTTTTTGCTATTCTCTGTAGACGACAGGAGAAAAACAGAATGAAAACTTTGAGGAAATTTACAAAGGTTAAAAAATATCATAGTCCCTCATTTTTAATTCTTAACTGTCTCACTAGATCTAAATGTCATTGTCCTAAAATATTTTTCTGGGAACATTTATGTATCAAGCATTGGTTAAAATGGCACCCCAAACCTCTGTAGCCCAATAACTCTCTTGTTTATTAATTAGTATGATGTTCCTTAACTTCACCATATGTATCCACCCTTCCATTAATTTAGTGAACTCTTTTCCTTCTGCACCCAGGCCTAAGACAACAATGCATAAACTGCCTGAAATTGTGAGCAAGCTTTGTGCCCCATACTCTATCCAAAGACCGAGCAAGGGATGCCAGATGTCATTGGAAATAGAGTAAGATGGAAAAAACTTTAAAATCACAGCTGCTCTATGGGAGGACTCTATATGGGTTGTAACTGATTCTTTGAGAAACATCCTTGCTCCTTGTAACTGCCTTCTAAGGAGCGGGCGCCTAGTTAACTTCAAGTCTTTGTTTTTTTTGGAGATAGCATCTAGTTCTGTCTCCCAGGCTGGAGTGCAGTGGCACAAACACAGCTCCCTGCAGCCTCGAACTTGGGCTCAAATGATCCTCCAGCCTCAGCTTCCTGAAGTGCTGGGATTACAGACATAAGCCACTGCTCCTGGCCAACTTCAGGTCTTTTTATTTGCCAAGTGGGGTGTACAAGCTAGGACACCACTGCTGATGTGATTATCTTCTACTCCCTTCCTATAGTCCTCAGCTGATCCTCCAAAAACATCAGATATTTAAAGAATATTGGCTTTCATGGACACCAAATAAGTAGTTTCTAAAAGGCTCCTGGGAGAGTATTTTATCTAACCCTAACTCTTGGTCAATGGTTCTTAACATTTTTTGAGAATAATTTTATATATGTGTGTTTATATAAATGTATATTTAATATACAGATATGCATGCATGCATGCACACACACACACACATTTCCTAGAAAAAAAACAAATTTGTCCAAAAATCTCCGACCGGATGATTCTCCGAAGTTACGCCATCAACCTGTCCCTCTGAAGTCAAGCCGCTTCTCTCTAACATCCAACTGTGGTCCTGTCTACTGGCTGAATATGGGGTTTTTATATGTACAGGATGGGATGGGACAGGGCCATGGGTTGTTTAGGAAAAGGCAGTATTCGGGCGGGAAAACAGGGATATAAGTTCTCATTTTGGGCCACAGTTTCAGGCTTTTCAGCTTGAGGGTGGGGTTATGCCAGGGACCCACATTTTTCTGCCTAGAATTTCTCTGTCCCTTGTCCCTATAAATGGGAACAACATAGTTGAACATCTGGCTAGTGACTATACTTCATATAAACCTATCAGAGAAAAACGGGTTCAAAAACAAAGATAGTACTTCCAGGATCTGGGTCAACAGAGATCTGGGAAAGAAGGGCAAGAGACCACTGCACAATTAGTTCAATTCACCTGAAACTGGAGAAGACTTCATTTCCCCATAGAAATAGTTCATAAATAGTACCTATAATTTAAAACCAACCATAATCTACAGAGATGTAGTTAAATAATTGGTTTTCAGTCGTCATTTTGGGTTTTTTGGAAGTGGAGGTTCTAACAAAATGTAATTATTTATAATGGGAAAAGATGCAGTCTTACTTCAACCAACTAAATAAAGAACAAAGTTATGGAGCATAGCTAGTTCAAAAGTTAGGAAATGTCCTTATTATTTCCTGTTGCTTTCATTAATTAATACTTGGCTTCACAGCACTATTTTTGTTTTGGAATTGACACTATTTTTCTACAAGTCTTTAAAATTAATATGGTAGGCTGGGCATGGTGACTCACACCTGTAATCCCAGCACTTTGGGAGGCTGAGGAGGGTGGATCATTTGAGGTCAGGAGTTCAAGACCAGTCTGGCCAACACAGTGAAACCCCGTCTCTACTAAAAATACAAAAATTAGCCAGGTGTTATGGCAGGCACCTGTAATCGCAGCTACTCAGGAGTCTGAGGCGGGAGAATCACTTGAAACTAGGAGGCAGAGGTTGCATTGAGCCGAGATCATGCCACTGCACTCCTACCTGGGCAACAGAGCAAGACTCCAACTCAAAAAATAAATAAAATAAAATTAGTATGATATAGACAATGTTAAATGATTCTTCCCCATTATCTATGGATACCGGGTCATGCACTATGCAACTTTACAGTATATTATGCTTATGGAAATTAAAATCGTAGCATTTACTTCCCTTGATTTTTAAAGGAATAAAGCAAAAAGGATTAATTGACATTCTTTTCAACGTCAGTTGATGGTGAGATGAATGTTTTTTAATTACCATGCCTTAAAAAATTTACAGATAGGCCGGGTGTGGTGGCTGATGCCCACAATCCCAGCACTTCGGGAGGCTGAGGTGGGAGGATTGCTTGAGCCCAGAAGTTTGAGACCAGCCTGGGCAACATAGTGAGACCCCTGTCTCTACAAAAAATAAAAAAATTAGCCAGGTGTGGTGGTGCACACCTGTAGTCCCAGCTACTCAGGAGGCTGAGGCAGGAGGATCACTGGAGCCTAGGAGGCAGAGGCTGCAGTAAGCTGTGATCTTGCCACTACATTCCAGCCTGGGTAACAGAGCAAGACCCTGTCTCTAGAAAAAAAAACAAAAGTGCAAATAGCCAATTAAAATAGACATACATAATAAGTATGTGACTGTGTAGATCCTTTGGATTGGCCAGCAAAGGCCTCTCTGAGGAGGTGACATCTAAGTTAAATGTGAGTAAGGAGTAGCCTTGTGAAGATACTAGGAAAGAGGAGTTGAGGCTGAGGAAATAGCTACACAAACACCTTCAAAAGGAACTGAGCGTGGAGAAACAAAAAGGAGACCTTACAGCTTGAAGTGTCATGGGTGAGAAGACTTGTAGGAAATGAAGTAGGCCAGGTGGTCAAGAGTCAGATCATGGCAAGCTTTATAAGCCAGGTTAAGGTCTGTAGAGCAAAGTAAGCCATAAATATTAATTCCTATATAGTGAGATTTGAGGACATTGGATTCTTGTTTGCCTCTGAAATATTGGGAATGCATAGCTACAACCAATTAAAATAGGAAGTTACATATGAGCTGAGATCATGGTGAGAAGAGAGTAGCTTACTCTTGTTTTTTATTGCTATATAGCATGCCAGTGTTAGGGTTATCATCATTCTTTGAATTTATGGAGAGACATCATCTAGTCATTAATGAAGAAAGTTTTTACAAGGGTGATGTCTTTGTAGCTATAAGTAAATAGACACCTGTTACCTTTCAGCTCATGATAAGATAATGAATACAAGTGATATTATTGAACACCACAGTCATGTTAATTGGAAAACTAATTAAGAACCTTGTATGTTGATAATAGGAACTAACATTTATTGAGTGATTACTATATGCAGACACTATACCAAGCATTTTATTGACATTTCATCTAATCTTCATGGCATTCCTACAATAGACGGTGTGCATATCAAGGCTGTAAGTGAAGCCTGTATTTAAGAGCCAACTGGGCCAAAAGGGTAAGCACAACTTCAACACATTTGATTGCTTTCCATACCTAGCATACACAGTTTCTTCTGTCTTTGAACACGGTTTTCATAAAATACAAAATCCACTGTGCTTAGAAAAACAAAACCTGAGTTGTAACATTCTACTTTCATAATTCCCTTTGCTGATAGAGACTGATTTATGGATTATGGAGTTATATATTTTTCTACAGCCTCTGGAAGAAAGGAATGACACTCATATATATATGAAAGTATACATAAAACAGAATTTCTAGCCTTATCTCAAACTTTTTCACTTTTTATTTGTTCAGGGAATACTGTTAGATTATTATTTACCTTGTTCTATATATCAATTATTTCAGAAGAGAAATTCATGAATGTCATATGTGTATGTGTGAACTAAGAATATATTTATAAGTATACTAACAATTTTTTCTTTTCTTTTTTTTTTTTTTTTTGAGACAGAGTCTCACTCTGTCACCCAGGTTGGAATGCAGTGGTGCAAAATAATGGCTCACTGCAGCCTCAACCTCCTGGGTCACATGATCCTCCTGCCTCAGCCTCCTAAGTAGTTGGGACTCCAGGCAAGCACCACAATGCCTAGCTAATTTTTTGTAGAGACAGGGTCTTACACTGTTGCCCCAGCTGGTCTTAAACTCCTGGGCTCAAGCAGTCTTCCTGCCTCTGCCTCCCGATGTGCTGTGACTACAGGCATGAGTGTACTAACAATTCCTCAAAGAGTAAGTCTGGTTTCAGATTTAGAAGGAAAGATTAAGACAGATCTAGTTTCATTGTCTCTCAAATCCTGCCAAAATACATCATAGAGATTTTTAGTACAGGAATTATTAACCCACAAATATAAAGAGGACAGGCTAGGAGAGGAAACCCCACAACAAAATTGTGACAGCTGGGGAGCAGCTAGAAGTTGGCAACTCACCTCACCAACCTGAAGAAACCTAAATGCCAACCTAGCAGTGGGGAAAAACCAAAACCCAAGCTATGCACCAACTTGATATATACCAGAGTATCCTCAAATGGTCAAGGAATTGGCTGGCACTTTTGAAAGGGAGAATGAAGTAGGAAATGAGGGCACTAACATAAGAAGGATTGTTTAAAACTACTTAAGAAGCAGCAGCTGGATTGCCCCATTCCCTCCCCAGCTCAGGCCTACAGCTCAGGCATCTCCTCACTCACACCAACAGAAGACTGGAGGCTCATTCTTTGAGGGGAAAATGAAAAGTCTCTGGACTGAAGAACCTGTGGTACAGTTGAGGGCAAGGTGAATTCAGTGCCTATATGGATATCAAATGCCCTCTTTGTTCATTTAGCAGCTAGAATGCTGGCAGTCACACACGCCTTTCCTTGTTTGGGAAACCTGATCAGTTCAATACTTAGAGATGTTGACATCAGAGGTTCCATAATTAAACAATTCAATCAGATCATCCTATATTGAGGCTCATACTTGACAAATGCAGCAACAGGCTCAGAACTTTCTTTTCTTTTTTTTTTTTTTTTTTTGAGACGGAGGCTCGCTCTGTCGCCCAGGCTGGAGTGCAGTGGCGTGATCTCGGCTCACTGCAAGCTCCGCCTCCCGGGTTCACGCCATTCTCCTGCCTCAGCCTCCCAAGTAGCTGGGACTACAGGCGCCCGCCACTACGCCTGGCTCATTTTTTGTATTTTTAGTAGAGACGGGGTTTCACCATGTTAGCCAGGATGGTCTCGATCTCCCGACCTCGTGATCCGCCCGCCTCGGCCTCCCAAAGTGCTGGGATTACAGGCGTGAGCCACTGCGCCTGGCCAGGCTCAGAACTTTCAATCAGCTTTTTTTTTTTTCTGGGTCGGGGGGGCGGGGTTTAGATTAACTGATTCTTTTTTTTTTTTTTTTTTTTTTTTAAGTTCCGGGATACATGTGCAGAACGTGCAGGTTTGTTACATAGGTATACATGTGCCATGGTGGTTTGCTGCACCTATCAACCCTTCATCTAGGTTTTAAGCCCCACAGGCATTAGGTATTTGTCCTAATGCTCTCCCTCCTTTTGCCCCCCACTCCCCTCGACAGGCCCTGGTGTGTGTTGGTCCTCTCCCTGTGTCCATGTATTCTCATTGTTCAGCTCCCACTTATGAGTGAGAACATGTGGTGTTTGGTTTTCTGTTCCTGTTTTAATTTGCTGAGGATGATCAATCAGCTTTTTAAGCCTCTTACTCTTAAACATAAGTAGCAAGCAAGGATTACCAAATACCTGAGGAAAGCCCTAACTAACACAAAGGACAGGACCAAAGCAAACAGAATAGGAATGGAGTGAGAGAGAAAATAAAAAATAAGAAAGAAACAGGACTGGGCAGGAAGACGAAAACTTAAAAAAAAAAAAAGAAGTTACTGATATTCTCAGATAAATGAGAGAAGATATTTTATTCATGAAATAAGATTGAGACATCAAAAAAGTGATTGGGAGAGCAAAAAATAATTCTTAGACATTAAAAACATGGTAGCAAAGGTAAAAATTCAATAGAATTGGAAGGTTAAAGTAGAGAAAATCTCTAGAAAGTAGAACCAAAAAAAAAAAAAAGATGAAAAATAGAAGGAAAAATATAGAAAAATCAAAGAACAAATCTGGGAAGGGTCCAACATTCAAATAATAGGAATTCCAAAACAGGGTAAACAAAGAAAGGAAGAAATTGGCAATGAATAATTCAAGAACATTTTTAATGACTGAAGGTCATGAATTAACAGACTGAAAGCAATCACCATGGACGCAGCATTATGGATGAAATGTAGACCCATGCCAAGACAAGAGAGAAAAGCCAGGTCACATTCAAAGGACCAGGACTCAAATTTCAAACTGACTTCAAACTTATCAACAGCACCCAGAGAAGAAATGAGTGATTCCTTCCCTATTTTGAAGAAAAATGCTTTTCATCCTAGGATTTTGTACCCACCAAAGTATTCATCAGATTTCAGGATACTCCTTTCTCAGGAAGCCTTTCCAGAATTTTGGGCATCATGAAAACAAGAGAGTAAGCTAAGAAAGAAGATACGAAGATGTGGGATAAAGGAAACAGCAGACTCAGCACAGATGAGAGGTGAGCGAAATCTCCAAGATGGTGGTAAATGGGACAGCCATGTATCAGAGCTGGAGAATAGACAGATTGAACCAGAATGTGCCAGAAAGGTCCAGAGGAAACTTCTTCAAGAGGATGAAAGGATAGAATGCTTATTGTGAATGCACTTCTTGCGAGGTGATTTAGATAAGTGGAAGAGAACTTGGATTGAATTGGTCATAAAGACATAGATAAACAACTGAGCTGCTGCTGCTGCTTTTTTTTTTTTTTTTTTTTTTTGGAGACAGGGCCTCTCTGTCTTCCAGGCTGGAGTGCAGTGGCACGACCATGGTCATGGCTCACTGCAACCTTGAACTCCCAGGCTCAAGCAATCCTCCCACCTCCCACCTTAGCCTCATGAGTAGCTGGGTGTGACGGTAGGTGCACCACCACACCTGGCTTTTTTTTTTTTTTTTTTTTTGTAGAGACAGGGTCTTACTATCTTGTCCAGGCTGGTCTCAAACTCCTGGCCTCAAGCCATCCTCCCACCTTGGCCTACCAAAGTGCTGGGACTACAGGCATAAGTCACTGCACTTGTCCATCAAGCATATTTTTTAAATTACTAACTCCAGAGAAAACAAAATATACAGACAAGAAAATATAATTAGATATTACTTGGGTAAAATCTGAATAGCATGTGTATGATCATGGGAAGTGGAGGTAAGAAATACATACATAAATAGAGTGGGCAGGGGAGGGAATGCAAGCTCATCTTCCCTAGAGGGAAGTCAGGAGATAGTATCTAGTAGTAAGAAATTACCAATAGCAAAAATGACATGTTACTTGGCAATATGGAGGTAAATACCAAAAGAATAAACTAAAAAGAGTTGAAGGTAGTTACTTCTAAGGAAGCAGAAATGGGAAAGGGAAGCTGGGAAGCTATGTGGAGCTGGTTGGTTCTTAGATCATATACATGGATAACTGATTTTGAAAAAACTGAAAAAATAAGCAGATGCTTTAGGGGGTTTAAGATTAACAGAGTTGCTAAAAACAAACAACATACACAAAAATAGACAAACTCTCCAAGATAGAATCTTATTTAGGTGTACATGAAAATAAAGAGCTAAAAAGATGCTAGAGCTGAAAAAGAAAAAGAAGCAAAAAGAACATGTAGCTTCCTCTACAATAAATAGAATGAGAAAGAACTTCTAAATTGCCGAGGAATTTAAAACATAAAAATAAAGATGTTTATGGTCTTGGTTGTTAGTGATAGAAGAAGCCAATAGATCCAGACACTGGGTAAAGAGATGGGGTTTAATTTACTAATAAAATACACAGAGCAGATACTCAAATCTTTAAATGAATGAATGCTTATTAAAATATAGTTATTACAGTTTGAAAATATAAAGCACTATCTGTGTCAAAAGAATGTTTGGACTTTGACATTGATTAAACTTACTTTAAGCATAACTCTTTTAAAATTATCACAATCAGGTAGTTCATTGAGCTCTTCTAAGATACTCCTGTCGTTTTACATTCTAAACATGTTGTGTGTTAAACCAACTGGCTTTTTTTAAAAAACACCTTAGGATCCTCTTCCAATGAAAAAAACAGAAAGCATACAGTATACGCAATAAGTGGATGGTTAGGACCTCTTGCTTCTTCAGTATGTCTCTCTGAAGAGTTAAGGAAAGCAGAGAAAGGTGGAGATAAGGTTGGCAGGGATGGGAGAGCAGTATCCCGAGGCTGAGTGGAGAGGCCTAGGCTAAGCCCCTGAAAGTATGCTTCTTGTGATGGGTGCAGGGCCTCCCTAAGAATGGAAAGGATGAATGAAGAATAGTAGGACTTTAGCCTGCAGGAAGGTCTATGGTGGTGGACCTGAAGCATCACTTTCTGCCTGTTTGCTCATTACTTAAAATGGTCAGGCCTGTCATTTGATACAGAAACCTACACTGTCTGGGCATCCTTTTCCCACTTGTGTGAACATGGGTTGATTTCTGAAAGAGTGATTATGTAACACAAATTATATATAACTAGAGTTGCTTTAGGTGTTAGAATGGGTGCAAGGGGAAGCTCAGCTACTTTATTTTTCTCTTGCTTTGCTCTTCTGTAATTTCCTAGCCTCTTGGTCCCCCTTTCCCCCCAACCCCCCTCCTCCCCCTACACACATACATACCTGTACCCCTCCTGCCGAAGGCTTGACAGTGTTGCTTGGCAAAGAGCCAACTTCAGAAATTTTCATCCACTGGCTATCTCTGTGTAGTATCCCTTCCTCTACAACATAAAAAAGAAAATCAACTGATTTCTGAAGTGACATAAAGACGAGAGAATGGAGAAGATTGAGCTGTATATTAAATTGCTTTCTGGTTATCAAATAAAGACTCCTTTGTCGTAAAGGCCAAAGATAAAAAAGAAAATGTGTATGTTTAATATATGGAACAAAAATAAGTCTATTTTTGACATAGTACTTGAGGAGAAGATGGGTCAAAAAGCCCAGCCACCCCTGAAATGAATTTTAGACTCTTATTATTGGTATGATGGGGCAGAGAGAGATATCAGTGATGGTTGCATTGCTGATAGAAATGATTTTTTACAGTAGGTGCTAAATTAGATGTAGAAAGGAGAGTTATCAAACCTACATTGTCATGTCTGACCTTCCAGGTCCCAGTCGAGGAATCATCATAAAAACGAGTTGTGGGCTTATCTAGAGATGCAGCAATAACTGGCACAGAACAATTTTCGAGCTTCTCTTCAAATGGGGTGACACCAGGGGTTATTCGGGGTAGGGAGGGAGATGCATTGGCTTTGATCAGTTTTTAGAACTGTATAGCAGCTTATCTGTGGGTCAGAGAAATTTCGTTTTCTCCATTCTTTTTTCATCACTTTTTCCCTTGGGTGCGATGTGGATTAGCGTCTGGAAGCTGGTACGAGGCTCTGAGCATTAACAGAGTTTGCGCAGATCCAGACTCTGTTTTCGCAATACTGGGCTCAAGCTCAGCCTCACTGAATGTTAGATTCAGTAAAGGCACATTACCATCTCTCCATAAATAAAAGGAAGAGAAATACTTAATGACAATGTAGAAATATATAGAACTCCAGGATACTAATTAGCAAAACTCACACTGCATTTATTTTATCCAGTTGCACAGTGTTACTCTCTCATAGTTATGTCTCTAACATAACTTCCTTTTTTAACTTTTTGTTTAATTATATTGCCTGTCTTTAAGAAAATAATTTATAGGTATCAGGCATTATTATTAAGCAAATGGTAAAAAATAAATAAATAAATAAAACCACTTGCTGTCACCCTTCCTAATTTTAAAAAATTTATAACATAGCAGAACTTTTAAAACAAAAATAAAAACAGTGTAGTACATAGATAGCAGCGAGTTTGTTGCCCCACACTATCTGCTAGGTTTTGAGGATGGGACAGACTTTGAGAGTTTTAGCACTGTAACTGCTAATTTTTCTAAAATAGCAGTGTGAGAATAGTTATCTTGTCATATGTTAAAGGAACATTTTAAATTTTAGAAATAACTGAAACTTCTTCATGCGTTGGTAATATTTATATCAAGAATGTATCTAGAAATACTAAAATTATTGGAAAGTAAAATTCAACAAGACTTGGATTAAGCCCTATTTGCTTTGCTTTATCAAGCAGTTTAGATTCAGGGTATTCAAAGGGGCAGGGAGGACATTGATGGGGACACAGTATTTATTCTTGTAGTCTCAGGTATTTGGGTATAAAACCTAGTGTCTTCAGCCAGGTGTGGTGGTTCACACCTGTAGTGCTAGCACTTTGGGAGGCTGAGGCGGTTGGATCACCTGAGGTCAGGAGTTCAAGACCAGCCTGACCAACAGGGTGAAACCCCGTCTCTACTAAAAATACAAAAATAAGCTGGGTGTGGTGGCTGTAGCCCCAGCTACTTGGGAGGCTGACAGGAGAATTGCTTGAACCTGGGAGGCAGAGGTTGCAGTGAGCTGAGAGTGTGCCACTGCACTTCAGCCTGGTCGACAGAGCAAGACTCCATCTCAAAAAAAAAAAAAAGAAACAAATACAAAAAAAAAAAACCTAGTGCCTAATATATGTATATATGGACAGCAAATCAGTTGTCTGGCTACATTCTGGACTGCAATTAATTATTTACTTTTCTTAAGGTAAGGGTTAACTGTGCTATATAGCTGTTGATTTTTTCCTTTCCTAATATTTTTCTCTCAACAAAAGATACTAAATGCTGTCATTCCCCCGTTCTCTATGGAACTTGTCATTGGAGAAAGGAGCAATCTTTATGAGAGTGCAAACATACTAAAAAGAAATTCATGCCTCGAATATAAATTGACTCAAAGCAAAATCCCTGGGAAACATGTTTCAAATTCTGGAATTTTTACAATGATTGTCTTGAAGTACTATTTATAGTTACAAAAGTAATAATTCCATCCAGCACAAAAATTTGCGTTTGACTTAGTAATCTGGTAAGCACTGTTAATACCAAATGTCAATATTCAGAATTTTTGGAATTAATTCAACAAACATTTATGCACTTACTGTGTGCCTGGTTGCTTGGTTAAGTAATTATTTCTTCCCACTAGTTTGAAAGCTCTATTGAGTTCAGTGGCCTCATCCAGCTTTCTTTCTGTCTCACTAGTATGGTGCCTGCACAATGGGCACACAGTAAATGTGTTGAATGAATATGTCATTCAATTAATCACCTAAGTTTTAGAGCTCGGCGAATGGATTTTAGATATAAAGGATGAGAATGGAAACAGAAATTGGTTGGAAGGCTCTGATGAAGAATAGAAACAGCAATTGAATATCTACTTGCAGAGGAATGACCAAGTAGTGCTGAGGTGGCCTAAGTCCCCAGGTGCTCAGGGATCAAGTGATTTAACTATATAAGGTGAGAGTGGGAGATTGTAGGGGGAATGAAGGACAAAGCAATGTGGAAGTTCAGGTTACTGACAAGAAATAGATTGAAGTGTTGTGTCATGAATTTAGAGCCTGGAGGGAAAAGGTGACCTGAATGGTTAGTTTGAAGAACTAGAAGTTTCAATGAAGGTAAAACTGAAATGTTATGAGGTTAGACGGGTACACAGCTTTTTTTTTTTTTTTTTTTTTTTTTTTTTTTTTGGCCATCACCCATGTGCAAGGCATTTGAATAAAGTGTTACTGAAGGAAGGGATGCTATCCAGATGACCAAGACATGGTTTCTTTCTTCAAGGTGGAGTTGACTCACCATGAAAGTGGTAAAGAGATCTCTGGAAGCACATAGTTGAGTGGGTTCTTTCTGTTTGGGAGGATCCTGCATGGAAGAGGTGATCTTTGAATAGGGCTCTTTGGAAGGAATTTAATACATGGAGATGGTGGCGGAGGCATTCCAGGCAGAGAGAGTAGCATTAGCAAGATGTAGAGTCAGAAAAATGCAGGCTCTCTAAGGAACAAGACACTGCCTTTGATGTTAGCTGGAAAAGTGGGACAAGCTTTAATGCAGTACTTGAAATTTGATTCCCTGAGCAGTAGGGAGTCCTAAATAGAAGAGTGCCATTAGTTGACCATGCATTATAAAGCTTACTCTGGCCTCAGTAAAGGGGGATTAAGCAAAGGTTCTAAACTGTGGCTTCACATTCTCATCACCTGGAGAAATTTTTAAAACCCCAACTCCTGGGCTGCACCCTGTATCAATTAGAATATCTGGCACTGGAACCCACACCTCAGTATTATTTAAATCCCCAGGTGATTCCAATTTGCAGCCAGGATCGCAAACCAACGGTTTAGAGCAAGGGTTAGTAAACTCTAAAAAGGGGCCACATAGTAAATATTTTCAGCTTTATAGGCCATACATTCTACTGCAACCATTCAACTTTGCCATCATAGCAGAAAAGCAACCGTGGACAATGTTAATAAAGGAATGAGCACGGCTGTGTTCCAATAAAACTTTATATATATAAATTTGAATTTTATATAATTTTTACATGTCACAAATATTCTTGTGCTTTTTTTTTTTTTTCCAGCCATTTTTAAATGTACAAACAAATCACAGACTACACAAAAGGCAGCCAGCAGTATTTGGCCCACAGGTCATATTTTGCCAACCATTGATTTCGAGGGTGAAGATTGGACACAGGTAGTCCAGGAAAGAAAACAATAATAATCCAGATAAGAGGTAAAGTTAACTATTGTGGTCAGTTAGAAGGGCAGAGTGAAGGTTAGTGATATTGAGTTGATATTTATAGCAACTCGTGTTCTTATGGGCTACTTTTGAGCACCCAGAAGTTGTCATACAAAGGACGTTTGAATGAACCATTGTGCGGTATGTGGTGTACTTAGTGCCCTTTGACTTTGTCTTTTTATTTTGCAGGGATTTGACCTATGTTGTAAGGCTGTTTCTGGCCTAACTGCTAGTAAAGGCTAATCATTTTGGCAACACTTATTACTGCAAATTAGTTAAGTCTCTTGCCTTCCTTATGTGGTAGCCTTGCCTTTGTTACCAAATAATGACCTTTCCTTGCAAAGAAATGTTCTCTTTAGAAAATAAAGTGAGCTTGATAGGAGAAGGTATGGCAACCTACATTTTATCACACATCACTGAATTAACACAGAATTTTCTATTTGCATTTTCTTCAGCATTTGTTGCCTAGTTAAAGACCTGCCAGGATAAATGGTGCCTGCTCCTCTACCACCCCCACTCCCTGTCCCCTGTGAAAATGAGAGGCTGATGGTTGCAACTTCCTTCCTCTAAGGTTATTTTAGAAACCGTAAGGCTGAAAAAAAAAAAAGTATTTCCCACTGATATCTACTGTGATTTAAAATCAGCTGTACATTTCCACATTTGCTTGGTTATTTTATTTGAATATCATTACAGTTGGGTGAACAAATTCACTTACCTATTTTCTAACTTCCACTCTTAGAGAAGTCTGCTGTTTTGGTGTCCTCTAAGAAATGCTTACTCTTTGCCTCCAGCACTTGGATATGTGAGAAACTGAAGACCCTGATAACTTTCCTTGAATCTGCTGTAAATGGATGGAGAGAAAGAAATTCAAGACAACAGTCAAAAGCATTTATGGTCATCTTAGTTATTTTGCAGACCTAACTAGAGAGTAAGGGGTGAAAAAATATATGGAATAGAGCCACAGCCTTCTTTTTCTTTGTTTTCCCTGCCACCCTCACAATAATTTCTCACAAAAGAATAAGGAAGTATTATATGTGCCTTATGAAGGAAAAGCATTTGAGATTTTGAAGAGTTTGCCTGTTTCCCCGTGTATTTTGGGGTATTTTTTTTTTATCACTAACTGTATTTCACATCATTGATGTTATAATTGTTTTCTAAAACTTGAGGTTCATGGTTTAAATTCCAGGGACTTTTTTTCCCTTCTTCTCATTGATCTTAAATGAGTATTATCATCTTAGGGACACTATCAAAATATGTATAATATAAAGTGAGATTGTGATTCAGCGCTGATATTGTCAAGTAGTTTTAATTAAGCTTCTGATGCTTTACACATTGATAACACAGTAAAGAGTCCAGTGTATTAAGTTAGCTCTCCATTTATTTTTCAGAAGCACTTACCAGGTAGGGGACTAAATATACAGCAGCAGGTTGTGCTGCAGCCACAGCCTTACTGTGCCCCAGAGGAATTCTTGCATAGAGAGTCCATTCTTTTATGGAAAGGAAGAGGTCAAGAAATAAGGCAAAGCTGCAGGCATAATACAGAGATTAAAATGACTGATAGAATTGAGAACACAGAATGGCAGTAGCTGAAAGACAGTAGGGAACCGATCCAGAATCATAGAGGCTAACAGTTGGAAGAGACCTTTGGGATCGTCTTGACTAGTGTTTCTCATCTTTGGCCCCACGTTGGAAATACCCGAGAGCTTTTAAATAATACACTTTTGTCCAGGCCCCAGAAGACCAATTAAGTCAGAGTCACTGGGGATTAGGATTGAAGCTTTGGTGTATTTTAAAGATTCGCTAATAGTTCTAACCTGCAACAAGGATTGAGAAGCAGTGGCCAAATCTAGCGTCTTCATTTTATATAGGAGGTACAAAGCAGATACCTGGCCCAAGACCAAACAGCTATTGTTTGCTAGGATTTTAACCTCAATCTTCTTATCTTCTTGCCTCCCTCACTCTACATTCTCCCTGTGTGATCCCATCCCTGTCCTGCTTTAAATTACACCAATATGCTCATGACTCCTAAGTCCTTTACATGTAAATTCCTTCTTAATTTCTCTCCAAATGTCTCACATCTTCCTCAAATTCCCTATATTCAGAACTGAATTATCCTTTTTTCCCCCAGTCTCCAAAACCAGTCTCAGTCTAGATTCTTCTGTCAGTGAAGGGTACTTCTCCTGTTTGGTTATCTGTGCCAGCAGCCTGGGAGTCCTCTTCAGCTCTTCCCTCTCTAATCAGTTACCAAGAGCTGTCTATCCTACCTCCCAGCTGTTAATCAGATCTGTCCCACCTTCTCCCCTTGCCCCTAGCTTAATTTAAGGTGTTATTTTTTTTCTGAGTGATTTTGCAACAGCTTCTCATACTGTCTTTGGCTTCTTGCCTTTGTCCCACTTGGGCTTTATCTTTAACACCATTAGGAAGCCCTTTCTGAAGCACAAATTTGATCATTCGTCACTGTATTTTTTGCATTATGTGTTCTAATCATTTAGCCTTTCTTCAGCCCAACTAGGACTCCCCTTTCTCTCTGTCTCCATGTACCTATATTCAGTCTACTTCCTTATAGTCTATAAAAGCATAATCTATCTGTGGAGTCAGTTCTTTTACCGTGCTTTTATCAAACACTGAACTCTCCCATCAGAAATAACATTTTCCTTCTTCAACCAAATGCTGTCACATTGCTGACTGAATTTAATGGGCCTAGCGTTGCCTACACCCTCATTTTGGAACCCACCCCCTCAGGAAGTTCCCAAGGTAAACATCAGACCTGCCTTAGCGTCAGTCCACATCCTTGGTAGTTAACACCTTCACTTACTCAGTGTTTACTGGCTTCTTCATTTCCTATCCCTGACTTCAGTGTCCCTTATTGCATCTTAGCCCTTGTTCTCTGCGTGACTCTCCCAGTTCCTGACTAGTTCTTCACCAACGACCCCTTGACTCTCAGTCATTTGTTGTTTTCATCTTGCACCTCTTGGCTCTTTCGGCCCTTTTGCCTTAGGATGTAGTTTTCTAACTTCTACCGAGTGTCTGTTTCTGTCGTGTAAACCAGTCCTGGAGCCCTAGCATGTATTACCTGGAATTGCACTCCAGTCTCTTTTGGAATTTTTTTTTTGGGCATAACTCTTGGTCCCCATTAGACCACCATTGCATTTTTGCCTCAGGCACTCCTGCGTGACTCTATTCTGAACCTGATTGTCCAGTTAGTGAGTTGCCTTGGCTCCTTATCTTTTCCTCCTACCTTTCTGCTTCCTGCCAGTTGACAGGCTAACTACTTAGGCTCTCTACCAGAAAGGGAGCAGGAAAAATGCAGCATGCTGAAATGCAAACCCGCTCTTTTGGCTTCTTACCACGAAGTATGATGAAGGCTTGCAGAACATTTAAATTGTATTGTAGTATACCTTAAACATATCAAACCCTTTGAAAACTTGTAGGCTTTATCATTTTTAAGAATCCGTATGTAGAAATGAAGTCCATAGTCTTATTATAGCTTTTCCTTATAATAACACCATTTTATTTGGGAAAATTTTAATCAACAACTTAGAGAATGGGTACAGAAAGGATTGAATTGGCTTGGGGAACCAAAAGAAATTAAGTTCGTGGATGCTGCTAAAATTTGATTGGTTGTATAACCTCACATTCAGAATACAAGCTGTTATTACATGCGGGGCCTCTTTCAGAACTGAGCTCTGTTGCATATCTTTGATAAAAATTGGAATGATTACATTGTCTGGAAACCTGAACTGTTAAAAATACTCTCTTGGGGTCTTTAGTTTTGTTTGGTTTTGTCTGAAAAGGAGTTTAAACTTGAGCATAAGAAAAAAAAAAAAAGGTCATCAGTGTTTTCTGTCCTTGGAGAGTGGAATATAAAAGCAATTTATGAAGTGCCTGTAAGATGAAGATTACAGAGGTTCAGCTTCTCGGGAATCTAGAAGTTTTACCAAACATGCATACTGCCTCATTTTTTAAACCTACGGCAGCCCGCATAGAATGCAGGACGCAGCATGTAATTACTTTTAAATATCCTCTCATCTCTGTGGCCTGTACTTTGGGATTAATGATGAAGGTAACTTGAAGGTACCTTGTACAATTTGGGAAAAAATATTTGCCATACTCACTGTACTCTGGCCACCCTTGTTACAAGTCCATCACACAACTTGTTTAACATGTTTACTTTTTAAACGCTTGGAGAGCTAACAGGTGGTTGCATGACTGAGATGTTTGTTTTAACAGGCTAAAAACTGGGAGGTAATTTAGACATACGCTATGATGCAATAGGAAAATACCTAATTATTCCATTTTTGGCTCAGCTTTTCGTTTCAGTTAAAACTGCTGATAGCAAGGCTCGACAGGTTTTGTAGAGTAGTTCTCTTAACATTGCCTACATAGGAGAAACTGGCTCGCTAGTAATAATGGCCGTGTTTTAGTTACTTGTATAAAAAACTTACTTGGCTTTAGTGCTAGAACTTAGTAAAGGATTTCTTCTCAGAGCTTCTGTCATCAGCAGTTACAGTGTGAATACAGACGGCTCTGAAAGCCCCATATCTATTTCAGCATGCTCTAGAAAGCCACTTGAAATATTTTTTGCCTGTACATAGAAGCACTGAGGAAATATCCTGAAAACAAGACAGCTAATTGTTATTATGCTTGGTACGTTCATCCCAATGTTTCAGTATATAGGTTATGATTGGCTCTTGGAACTGTCCATTGAGCAAATAGAAGTAGCCAGGAATTTTGCAGGATAGTTAGTTGTTCATGTGGTTTGGAGTTAAGGGACTACTGCCGGAAGTAGACATAGTCAGGGATAGAGTTTCTAGATCGGGGTGGTTACCTTTCTCTATAAAGGGCCAGATAGCAAATACTTTAGGATTTGTGGCTGTATTTCAATAAAACTTTATTTAAAAAAAAAAAAAAAAACAGGCAGTGGGTCAGATTGGCTATGGGGCCATAGTTTGCCAACCCCTGCTCTGGATTCCAGAAGATACTCCACTGGATTGTGTGACTGATCTCAGAGGGAAGAATAGCAGTGGTTTTCAGTTAACTGGGCAGATACCTATAACCTTCAATACGCCAAGACTTCACAGTATTTGTATATAATAAATTTGTTGTCAGAAAAGGCATTGTTTCTTTACTGGTTCTTTGGGGCTAATATGAATAGTGTTACTTAGTTATACTCCATTTCTTTCCCAAAATCGAGATAATTAGGATAAAAAGCACATATAAGTGTTAGCTATCAAAGTAAAATCAAAACCTACATTAAGTCACACAAAACAACTTCTGAATATTCCTTTTCCACCTGCTAATGCAAGCTGGTCGCTCAGCCATTTCTGATAAGCCTCAGTTCTTGGGGCATCTCCTAAGTTTAATACTGATATGCTACCTATTTTATTTTATCTAGCATAATTTCCTTTCTAAAAATATTTTCCCCAGTGTTTTATATCAAGACTCCTAACAAAGGAAGTGTTAGTATCCGTCATTTTTCTTCTGATTGAAGTATAAGCCAAGAACAGTTTCACCGAATAAGTGGGTGTATGGGAAGAAAAGAAAAAATTATAAGCTAATGAAATTTTGATGGGCAAATGACCTGTTCAAAGCAGATTCCAAGAGCTAACATTTCATTAGCCACAGGAACTGTTTCCAATCATCTTACTGATATATCTTTGCTCTCCAGGGGAAGGGAGTGTTAAATTACTTTAGAATTTGATGGTCAGAAGCACTGCTCAGAGGTGGAGAGAGGAGGCAGGAATTTTGGCTGATCTGTAGGAGAGAGGATTTTTCAGTGGGTGTCAGAAGGTAGCAACAAGGCCAAGTGATTTGAAGGACTGCCACTGGAATTGTGACTTCAAAGACAGCTCTGAAATAGGGAAACTGATCTACAAGGAAACTATGAGTGTGTGCAAATGATTTTATTTACAAGGTCCTTATTAATATCAGGTCCAACTGCTTACCTAAGGAGATGCAGAAGATTATGTAGAGCTAGGCGGGGGTCTGCGGCATTGGGGAGGTATGATAGCTGTGTCCTTGAGGACACTGGAGGAGGTAGAAGATACTTCCCTAGAGCACGGGATACCAGTCAAGGATTCATCACAAGTGAAGACAGAAGCAGTCTCCTGGCAGTTGGAATAACGTCAGAATAGAAACAGAAGCAAGACAGGGGCAGTGTTAGGGACAAACAGACCACCTGTGTCACAGAATTTTAAGATGTGGTCGTGGGCTAACCTATGATGGACAAGAAATAAATTATATTATTGCCAGCTGGGAAAATGTTCAATATCTGTTCTAAAAACATTGATTACCTCTGTAAATTTAGAAACATTCTAACCTTTAAATAGAAGAGAGAAATTCTTAAGAATTACCAACTTAAGCTGAGATCCCTTCTCTCATTCACTCTTGCTGAGGGGACAAACTGATGCAATATTTGTGAGGAGGAGGCAGTTTGACTTTACCTGTTAAGGTAATAAATGTGTGTACTGTCTGATCCTGAAACTGGACTTCCATAATTTATTATTTTTAAATACACTCAGGCTGGCAAAGATGTTTGTGCAAAGAATATGATTATATTAAAAAATTGAAATGAATTACAGAAAAGTTTGCATTTGTAAAGTTTTCAGATGTCAAAAACTTTGAAAAACTCCCTTTAGGGAATTGCTGATCTGTATGTACAACCAAGGAAGTTTTGCGAGGACAAATTGTGTAGTGGAAAAAGTAAATTTCCGAACAATATATAGTCTTCCTTCCATAACTGCAAGTTCTACATCTGCAGATTCAACAAACAGGGCATCAAAAATATTTAGAAAAATAAAAAATAACAGCCAGGCTTGGTGTCTCATGCCTATAATCCCAGCTAGGAGGCTGTGGCAAAAGGATCACTTGGGCCCAGGAGCCCAAGGCTGCAGTGAGCGATGATTGTGCCACTGTACTGCAGCCTGGGCCACAGGGTGAGATCGTGTCCCTAAGTAATAATAACAAGAGTACAATTTAAAATAATACACATAAAAATACAGTGTAACAACTATTTACATAGTATTTATATTGTATTAGATATTCTAAGAAATCTGGAGATGACTTAAAGCATACGGGAGTTTGTGTATAGGTTATATGCGAATTCTGCACTATTTGACATAAGGAACTTGAGCATCAGCGGATTTTGGTATCTACGGGGAGTACTAAGGGACAGCTGTACATAGAATGACCTCTTTTCTTTGAAAGTAGTAATCAATGTGTGTGTTTGTGGGTGTGCATAGAAGATTTGGACCCATACACAAATTGCTTATGGTGGTTATGGGGCAGGGATCACAGTGGATGAGGAGAAAGCCACTTTTTTTTTTTTTTTTTGAGATGGAGTCTCGCTTTTTCGCCCAGGCTGGAGCTGGAGTGCAGTGGCACTATCTCGGCTCACTGCAAGCTCCGCCTCCCGGGTTCACGCCATTCTCCTGCCTCAGCCTCCAGAGTAGCTGGGACTACAGGCACCCGCCACCGCGCCCGGCTAATTTTTTGTGTTTTTAGTAGAGACGGGGTTTTACCGCGTTAGCCAGGATGGTCTCGATCTCCTGACCTTGTGATCCACCCACCTCGGCCTCCCAAGTGCTGGGATTACAGGCGTGAGCCACCGCGCCCGGCCAAAAAAGCCACTTTTATATTAACTAGTTGGCTGTAATAAGAGAACCTCATACTTCTTGCTTGTCACAGATACACTAAGGAGCAGGGGATGGAGAGGGGACTCATGTAATGCCTGGGTTCAGCTCAAGAACACGTCATTAGAAATGAAAAGAGCCTTCTCTTTCTTTTTTCTTTCTTTCTTTTGTTTTGTTTTGTTTATTGAAATGGAGTCTCCCTCTGTTGCCCAGGCTGGAGTGCAGTGGTACAATCTTGGCTCACTGCAACCTCTGCCTCCCAGGTTCAAGTAATTCTCCTGCCTCAGCTTCCTGAGTAGCTCAGATTACAGGTGTCCACCACCACACCCAGCTAATTTTTTTTTGTATTTTTAGTAGAGACTGGGTTTCTCCATTTTGGCCAAGCTGGTCTCGAACTCCTGGCCTCAAGTGATATACCTGCCTCGGCCTCCCAAAATGCTGGGATTACAAGCATGAGCCACCATGCTCGGCCAAAAGAGCCTTCTCTTCATAACTAATCTATGAGGCTTATGTGTCATCATTACAGATATTAAGAGTTATATGCCTGTATAACTCATACATTCATTTATTCATTAACTTAGCCAGTATTTATTGAGTGCCTACTGTGTGTAAAACACCATGCAAGGTACCTAGGCTATATAGCAGTGACACAATAAAGGTATCCTCATAGCTGCAAGCTCCAGCAGACAGACCCAAGCCGTAATCAGAAAGCCTGAAGGAGGTGTATCGTTTAAATGAATGCATGTCTGTGCCCAATTCTGAGTAACAGCAGTTGGTATTACAATGAAATTGGAAGTGCCCTGTGCATTAAATTTTCTTTCGTTTTCAGTGTTTTCTTCATTTTAGTCTGTTATGTATTTTCAAATACAGTTTTTGATGATGATTAGTGTTTTAGTTATGAAATCTTCTAGGAAGAGGTCACCTGGTTGCTCTGTGATAATGACCCACATAACCATAAAGTGACTTTGGTTTTTAGTTGCATCCTTGTGTCTTCTCAGCCTCCACAAAGGAAGAATCTCTTAAAAAAAAAAAAAAAAAAAAAAACTTTATGTATGTAGAGATATATACACACATGTATATTTTTTATCTGCTGTCAACTCAATTGTTTGTATGTTGGTTTTTTGTTTTTTTTTTTCACAGAAAAAGCAAAGGACAAAAGATCTTTCTCGGGTGTTTCATTCTTACAGTCCATATGATCACAAGGTAAGAGAAGCATGTTAATAGCATATTAAGTATTAAAGTATTTCCGAATGTATAGTACAATTTTCACCAACATATGGTG
Source organism: Pan troglodytes (assembly GCF_028858775.2). Classification (NCBI taxonomy): domain Eukaryota; kingdom Metazoa; phylum Chordata; class Mammalia; order Primates; family Hominidae; genus Pan; species Pan troglodytes. The sequence goes on from NC_072403.2 coordinate 27,059,210, forward strand.
ATTCTGAAATACACTTACCAATTACATTTATATTTCAATTTAAATTTTTTAGCTCTTTATCCCTTTTAAAGAAAACAGCAATGTTATATTTCTGAACTATAATAATTATATTTTATTCACATTGAAATCTAGTTACATATTGGCACTGAAATCTCAAAGACAGTGAAAAGACACATTTGGGGGTGTATTTTGGTTGGTTGGTTTTTGTTTTTTCTTTCCAAACACTGTACTGGAGGAACTTGGGTTTTGGATTGGTAAAGATAATTGAAATGCTGACTGCAAAACTTGATTCTTCATTCCTCCTGATAGAAAGTTATTTTTCTAAATGAAAATCCTAATAAAAATTAGTACATAGCATCATGTCTGAAATATCTACTGCCTGGAGCTTTGCTACACAGAAAATGACCAAATAACGTGACGACCCACATGTACCCATCCCACAGCTTCATAGATTCATAGTCAGTCTGTTTCATTTATACCCTACATTCTCCATCCCTCATGTCTGAAAAATTCCTAGACATCTTTTCACTTGTAAGTATTTTACAATATATTTGTAAAAGGTAAGCACTCTTTTAAAAAGAAAAAATATGTAGCCATTTTTAAGAAAATGCTTAACTCCACATCTTCATGGGGAAATAGATTACAAGGTTTCTGAGACTTGTGCGAAACTTCTAAACCATGTAGGATTCCAGTAAATCTGTTAATTCGAGGTGATTTCAGAAGCAAACAAAAAATTTGCACAGTTGAAATGCTAATATAAACTTAAATCTTTATCTATGAATTTACAGGGAGACATGTGGTAGGGATTTTTTAACTAGCCAAAATAAGTAGTGTGAAAACTACTTTCCTCGGTTGAAAATACAGAGATGTCTGGATTCAGGAGGGAAAAATTGTGTCAGTTCATAGAAGTTGAAAGAATTTGAAACACTAGCTTCTAGTGTTTCTATAGTGACCAATTGACTTAAGCACCAAAAACTCGCAAAAGAGATGTTTATGCTTCATGTGACCATGGTGATATGTAATACTAAAACTTATATCATTCCAAGTTACATTTTTCAAGCTAAATCAATCACATTGCAGAATGCAGCAATTTGTTTGAAAGAGATTGAGAGAGCCAATAGGGTCTGACAATGCAGACAGAAGGAGCAGGCTGATAAGTAATACAACAGCAAAAGGAATGAGATTGGCCAGATTTCTGAAGGTAACGTTGCATTTTTTTTTTAGATGAAGCCACTTAATGAACATAAGTGCAGCAGTGGCTAAAGTTAACATTTAACAACAACAACAAAAAAGGCGATGGCAAATCAGAGGTTTTGCCTGGCTTGTCTAAATTTCTCCCACTTGTAACATTTTTAAATTCGCAGTTAAGGGAAATTCCATTCTTCTTTTATTAGAACTCTTAATGGAACCTAGCCATTTGCAGCTTCTACCGGCTTCCTCCTCATATCCTTTGTGGCACTGTATCAAAGTCACCTCAGATTATTTTGGCTTCCCTTCATTCCTCTACAACTTAGTCATCAGGCAGTGAGGAATTGAATCTAAATGCTTGATGGAGTTCCTTTTGATCTTTAAGATTGGTAATAAATTATTGTAAATAGCTAGACTGCTTGATGAGTGCCTTTTGAAGCTCCTAAGTTTTGGTCTGTTGGCATTCTGTTTTATTCTGGATGTACAGTAGTGAAGGAAAATGGAAAAGTTTTATTCCAGGCAGCTCCCGGCCCCCTTAGTAGCCTTTACCTACTTTTCTGAGTTCCATCCAGGCAAATCTATCCATGTTACTTTTAATATTGTCTCTCACTGATTGGAATGTCCACAAAGACTAGAACCATAGGGATAAAGTAACATGCACTATTTTCCCAATCTGAGAATGTTGCTATTTTTCCCCCCATAAATTAATAGAGGGTTGTGTTTAAAGTTATTTTGTCATTTTAATTACCCACTTATATTCAAGCAAATTGGTTTTCTAGGCAGATAGGTTTTAGTGTAAAGTGTTTTACAAGATGTGGTTAAAGTTGGTTTAGACATCTCATGCTCAGTGAGATTTCTGGCGTGATCCTTATGAAAATATATACATATATTGTCAGTGAAAGCTTTTATGAAATACAACATCAGTTGTTTGGGGTTTGCTTTAATGCAGGCTGGTGTATTGGCTTATGCCGGTAATCCCAGCACTCTAGGAGTCTGAAGCTGGAGGATCACTTGAGCGCAGGAGTTTGAGACCAGCCTGAGCAACATTGTGAAACTCTGTCTCTATTTAAAAAAAAAAATTAAAAATTAGCCAGGCATGGTATTGCACACCTGTAGTCCTAGCTACCGGGGACAGGTTTAGGCAGGAGGATCACTTGAGCCCCGGATTTCAAGTTACAGTGAGCTATGACTGCACCACTTTACTTCAGCCTGGGCAACAGAGCAAGACCCCGTCTCTAAAAGAACATTTTTTAAAAAAATAATTTCAAAGAGCGGAATGGATAGGGTACAATAAAATAAGATTGCCCACGTGTTGGTGATTATCAAAACTAAATGATGTTTGGGGGGTGTTCATTATTTTATTCTGCATTTTTCTATATGATTGAAATGTTTCATAATAGAAAGATACAAAAAGTAAAATAAACTATGGTCTGCTCCTGGGAGTGAATGTTGTGACAGTTTGCCTCTCTAGCTATATTCATTTTAATGTTCATTTTCCCCTTGACGTAAGTTTATGCCAAAAAAAGAACAGTCAGCATTTTAGTGGATTCATCATGCTGAGTAAACTCAGAAATGCAACTCCTCTTCTAAAGTTGGCATAATTTCCTGGGGTTTCATCCCAAATTATAGTGGGTCACTTAAATGACAGCTTTGCCTACTAGAAACTGTTAAAACAGTTGTAATTACAAAGGGTAGTTAGTGCAACCATTTTGTTCTCAGTGAGTCAGTTGTATTTGCTCTTCTTTCCTTCCCCCAACCAAGATTGCTCCTGCCTGACCCCAGACACAGGAAAGTCACCAGGTTAAACAAACGTGTTGTTTGAGTGAGCCCAGGTGCATTTCTTAATCATACCCCAAAGCCATTGTTTAGGTTGTAAATGGTCAGTTGGTTTTCTCTTAAATGCTGTTGCAAAAAGCAAATAAAGCTCAGAGCAAAATGTGTACCCAGAATAAGGCTTAGAAAATACTTTATTTCTTGCACTAAGAAATGTTGCTTGAGACTAGAAGAATTTCATTTTTGTTTGTTGCCTCTGGTTGCATGTCCATTTCTTAAATTGTTTTCAGGAATTCTTATAATAAATAAAGACTCATACAAAAGGGCTTGACAGAAGTTAATTCCCATTTATCTGTCCTTCTAAAAGAGAACATTAGTAAAGGTAATCCAAAGTAGCAGATAATCTGGTTATATTTTATGCATTATGTTATTTCCTTTGTCATTTTAATAAACAGGTAATGAACATAACTTGTATTATAGTTTCTGAAACACACCATACTAAGTACCAAGAAGGGTTACAGGGCCAGAGAGCTTCCAGGTCACAAAAAGTCCAACCTGGAGTTGATTTTTTTTTTCTTTTGATAAATCACGGGTAAGTTAGAGTAGGCTATAATTAGAACACTTTTATTAAAACCATGCAAATTAGCATGTGCTGTTTGTCCTTGGCCTGAAGAAGACATTTCTCTGCACATAAAAATGTTTTCCTGTTTCTTTCTCTCTTTCTTTTTTGTTAGATTTTATCAGAATTATGTGTTTAGGGGGAAATCTAGGTTTATTAGCCAAACACACGTTTATAATCTGCTATTGTGAAAAGTTATTCTAAAAAATTGAAATGCTTGGAAGGAAAAAGTTCTATTTACATCTACAGTGGTTTTTAACATCTGCAAACACAGTTAATCTGCATGAATTAGTGCACACTCCACCACTAAAAGTGAGTCTTTAACAGGTAGTCACTATTTTTCTGTATTTTGTGAAGTGGGCTTCTTGCTTTCTTTTAGTGGCTTGTTATATTAATAATTTTTCTGCATATACATGTCAGTGGACACACTTGAGAAGAAACATTGTCATCTAGCTCCTGTGTTGGTGAACTGGGCTTTTCTTTTTCTTTCGATAACTGTCATTATTTAATTACTTTTCTACATATATATGCATGTATCAACTGAACTAGAAGCAAATTCATATATGTCATTAAACATGTATGTATTTATGCACTTGATAAGTTAGCCTATGAGTAGAAAGAAAACTAACATTAGTGCTTTACTCAACCAGAGCATCTTTTGTGCAGCAATCTCACCTTTTTAAAACAGCTCAGAACCTCTAAAAAAGCCTATTTGGGCCCAGATTGTTAAAATTATTGTGTAATTCTCCTCACCCACCTCATTACTTCTTCAGTCCCTCATCCACAAACAGTTCAATCTTTTTTTAAAACAAATCAGTTCAAACTGATGCCTGGTTTCCCAAAACACAGTCAACACTAATAGCAGGTAAAAGAGGGTAGTTATTGCTTCAGAAAGTCAGAGCTCTAGTAAGAAGTGACAGCATCCTAAATGAAAGCAAGGACGGGCCATAAAAACTGTAAGTCATTAACAGAGGAACTCCGAAAGTGCAGCTGCCCAAGACCACTTAATTTGGACCCAAATACCCAGATATCCCTATATATTTCAGTAGCCTTAGGGTAAAATAATTGGGATCAGTTTACATTCTGAAACAGATATTTTGTTTTAAAATAGAATTTTTAGAAACTTTGGTATTTTAGAAATAACTTTTACTTACCTTGAAAAGTCTCAGGAACTGCTGCTGCTTAATAAGGTAGGGTAAATAAAGTATTACTACAGAGAGTGGTTGAATAAAAGAAATAATAGGCTAAACATGGTGGCTTATGCCTATAATCTCAGCACTTTGGGAGGCCGAGGCAGTAGGACCACTTGAGGCCAGGAGTTTGAGACCGGCCTGGGCACATAGCAAGAACCCATCTCTACAAAAAATGGGGTTTTTTGGTTTTTTTGTTTTTGTTTTGAGATGGAGTTTCACTCTTGTCATCCAGGCTGCAGTGCAGTGGCTTGATCTCAGCTCACCGCAACCTCTGCCTCCTGGGTTCAAGTAATTCTCCTGCCTCAGCCTACCCGGCTAACTTTTTGTATTTTTAGTAGAGATGGGGTTTCACCATGTTGGCCAGGCCGGTCTCGAACTCCTGACCTCAGGTGATCCACCCGCCTCAGCCTCCCAAAGTGCTGGAATTACAGGCATGAGCCACCGTGCCCGGCCAAAAAATGTTTTAAAAAGAAAATTAGCCAGGTGTGGTGCTGTGTGCCTGTAGTCCCAGGTACTTGAGAGGCTGATGCAGGAGGATCTCTTGAGCCCAGGCAGTCCAGGCTGCAGTGAGCCATAATTGCACCACTGCTCTCCAGCCTGGGCAACAGAGCAAGAGCCCATATATAAAAGAAAAAGAAAAAAAAAGCTCCGGCCGGGCGCAGTGGCTCACGCCTGTAATCCCAGCACTTTGGGAGGCCGAGGCGGGCAGATCACGAGGTCCAGAGAGCGAGACCATCCTGGCTAACGCAGTGAAACCCCATCTCTACTAAAAACACAAAAAATTAGCCGGGCGTGGTGGCGGGCGCCTGTAGTCCCTGCTACTCGGGAGGCTGAGGCAGGAGAATGGCGTGAACCCGGGAGGCGGAGCTTGCAGTGAGCCGAGATCCCGCCACTGCACGCTGGTCTGGGCGACAGAGCAAGACTCTGTCTCAAAAAAAAAAAGCAGCGAAAGACTGGTTGAATAAGTGTTGATAGTTGGGTAAGGGACAAAAAAAAATGTGTTTGAGATAAAAGATGAGGAAAGTAGAATCATTATCACCCCAAATTATTTACTTAATTAGATGCTATAAAATATTAGTCTTTGAGATTTTTATTATATTTTTATCTTAAAGAAAGACTCCTCTAAGCTGGATATGGTGGCTCATCCCTGTAATCCCAGTACTTTGGGAGACTGTGGTGGGAGAATCATTTGAGCCTAGGAGTTTGAGACCAGCCTGGACAACATAAGGAGACCCCTGTCTCTACAAAAGATTTAAAAATTAGCCAGGTGTGGTGGCATGTGCTTGTGTTTCCAGCTACTCAGGAGGCTGAAGCAAGAGGATCAGATGGCTTAAGCCCAGGAGTTCGAGGCTGCAGTGAGTTGTGATCGCACCACTGCACTCTAGCCTCAATGACAGAGCAAGACATTGTCTCAAAAAAAGAAAAAAGAAAAGAAAAGATAAAAGACGGCACTAGGCATAACTTGAGTGGGATAATTTTAAGTAGTGTATCAGGACAATGAATTTTTAATTGTATTAAATATACAAAAAATATTGATATATATTTCAATAATCACACTTCCTATGACTACCTTAAGAACAGTTGTTAATTAATATCTGCTAGTGTACAGGGAATTCATATCTACTAGTGTACAGTAAAATATTATATAATAAAAATGTAAAATATTTTCTAAAGCTTTGGGCAGAGGCATACAGCAAAAATCTATATCAAAAGCCTTGGGTTATAGCACCATTCCTTCTTCCCTCAAAGACTAGGTGTCTCTGTGACATCAAGTTTCTTAAATATGGAAAAGGGACAGTTTCATTTCAGATGTCACTGACTGATTTAGATTTCTCTTGTAATCAGATTTGTCTAGTGATTTAAGATTACAAAAGTCACTTCACCCAGCTCTTTATGTTTGAAGAATAATGGCCATTTGACTCAATCCTGAGAGCCACGGTATTGTCAAGCCTTCATTATCTCCTGTGCTTTGAATAACATAATGTAGCAACAGAGTGCTTTGAGTTGTTTTTCTAGAGAGAGAGAGATGTGGGTTTGGATTCTTGCCTGCTGGCCCTGTTGAGCTTTGAGCTATCTGCTGTCTGGAAATAGCAAATTCAGTTTTTAATGGATCCGGCACTCTATGATAGCCAGGTTTTCATGGCACATGCAGATAAAGAAACAAGTTATTGATTTGGCATGTTTATGCCATGCTTAAAACAGTTCTCTGCAGCAGATTGTCCAAAGCCATTTGTGCACTTAACTCTATTTCTCATCTTTGGCAAAAATAAAAAAGTGTTTAAAAAGTAATTTTAGGGATGTTGTTAAATATCAGGAACAATTGAATAAATGTCTAGTTGATGAGATTCCCTATTGTTTTATTGATACATGTCCTTATACGAAAACCATGCTCAGGGTATGCCCTTGAAACACAGGGAAGTCAGTACCTCAATAAGTGTTAAATCCATTTCCTCATCCTCATTCTAAAGCCAAAGGAATGACCCAGCCTTGAAATAAGGACATACTGAAGAGCTCTTTCCGTGCAAAATCTGTGCTTTTGTTTATTAAAGTATCTTCCCTCTCAAAGTGACCATAGAGTTGTTACCAAAGATGCAGACATAGCTGAGCTGTTTCCTGCTTCAGCAGAGGGTAACCCTAGCCATTCCTTGCATCCTCATCAATGCCAACCTAATCCAAAGGCATTTTTCTCATTTTTAACCCTCGTCAGCTTGTGATTTGAGTAGCAGATTATGTTTAACAATTATACCTATACATTTTGGCCTAATTTTGATATCATACCTGTATATTTTTTCCTTTGCCTTTTCAAGATGGCATTATTCTAAAAATTAAGCATGATTTTTTACTTAACTTATTTTCTTACTGTAACTGCAGAGATGGGTAGAATCGAGGTATTTACAAATGGCAGAAATTCAGTGCGCTTAAGACGATATATCCAGAGACCCATAGATGCCAGAATTTTTCTCAGCCAGTTACCCTGAGGATTGACAAAGAGATTGAAATCTGAGTAGACTTTTATTATGATGATTAATATTGTAATAAAGCAACCATTTAAAGCATACCATGTAACCAGCACTATTCTCAAAGCTTTACATATGCACATAACTCATTTATCTTTATACCAACATTCTAAGGTGAGTATGCTAGTAAATTACAGAGCAGTATACGTGGAGATGGGAAAATGGCAGCAGGGCAGGAGAGAAGAGATAGGATGCCATCCTGTTCAGTTGATGGCATTTGTGACTGCCTTTTATGGACAGGTGGGGTCACAGTGCAGAGATTGGAAAGTTTCCTAGGTCATCATTTAAGAATACCCTACTTAGCAGCACCTCCCCATCCAAGAACTCCCAGGAATATCAGTAATAGGGAAAAGGCAAAGTTCATGATGAAATCCTTTGCTAACATTCAGTATAAAAGTATTAATAAATTAATCAACAGGTCTACATAGATATGGCAGTTACTGTATTTTCAAATTATTTACCACGCCTAAAAGTATCTGTGTTTCAACTGTCATTGGTTATATACTTCCTCTATGAAATTCACTAGTATAAGGAAGAAACTAGCAAAGGGACAAAGAGGAATGTCACTGTGCCAAGAGCCAGAGTACTTCCCCTCCATCCCGGGGCTGGTCACCTCCTGTTCTGTCACCAGTTGCCCTGGGTGTGTCCTTGGTTATCAGTCTTTGCACCCAGTTAAGATGTATCCCCATTCTCTTTCTCTCTTGATGATGTCAGAGTCTTGATACATACCCTGCCCCAACAGCTCTTTCTGTTTTTTTTTCCTGTATCTCCCCACCAGTGTGTGCTTACCAACCTTTCTTATCCCCATCCAGAGGACAAACTTGGCTAGCACACCATCTACTTGGTATATAAGTCCTGTTACATGCCAGAGTTAGCAAATAAAAATAAGGGACACCCCCTTAAATTCAAATTTCAGATAAATTGTTTTTTTTTTTTAGAATGTGCCATACAATATGTGGGACATATTTATACTAAAAATCCATTCATTGCAGAGCACAGTTGGTTCTTGCCTGTAATCCCAGCATTTTGAGAGGTCAGGGTGGGCGGATCTGTTGAACCCAGGAGTTTGAGACCACCTTGGGCAACATGGCAAAATCCTATCTCTACCAAAAAAAAAACTACAAAAATCAGCTGGGTGTGGTGGTGGGCGCCTGTAGCTACTTGGGAGCCTAAGGTGGGAGGATTGCTTAACCCCAGGAGCTGGTGGTTGTAGTGAGCTGTGATTGCACCACTGCACTCCAGCCTGGGCAACAGAGAGAGACCCCTGTCTCAAAAAAATTTATTCATTATTTATCTGAAATTTGTATTTACCTGTGTGCCCTGTTTTTAACTGGAAACCCTAGTTGCATGAGCATTATACATTCCACTTGGGCAAATTGAGGCTCGAAAGACAAACAACAGCACCCACAATGGAATGAAATACAAAATGATTGTAAAACTTCCCCTTCGTTTACTATAAAGGACCTGAGGAAGCTTCTTCCTATTCCTAATCCTATCCTTGTATATAATGCGCCTGGTCTCCCCATCAAAGGCTAACACGTGTGTCAGCTACAGTTTTTCAAACTTTTATTCCTTCATTTAAGAAGAAAAAGTTTTAATTTGCCTTTGGTTCTCTCAAATATGCTGACAAAGTTTTAAACTGGGGAACTTGTTTGGAAAATTGTTCAGAAGGCACAAAGAAAATTAAATTTAAAAGTGTCCATATTATATTTTCCAGGAAGAAGAATTTTCCAATCTCTCCCTACCCCCCAGAAGGTACACTTTGTTTCTCCGTGATACATTTTATCATAAAATATAATTAATGACTTCTTTGTAGCTGAAGTTGTTTATATTGAGACATACTGAGAAACATTAATGCTGCTGATGCTTTAAACAAGGAATATAGGCATCCACTAGAGAAGTGAGGAGGCTGTTACTGCTTTTTCCTCCTTTTTCTGCGCTGCTGACATTTGAAGACTGTCAAGGGTCCTGTGATTGGTAGTTTGGGCTGATGCTGTTTGCAGACTGGGCTCCCCAGGTCTGCCTTTGTCTTCCTCAGCAATATTTTTAACAGCAGCTAAAAGGCCACTCTCAGATGATTACCAACCTCCAACACGGATTCAGGGTTGCACAAAACCATTTCCAGATTTCTGTTTACAAAGAATAGTGAGATGAAAGTATTTCCGTGGGCCAATAATTTATTCTCTCTGGAGTTTTCGTGTAAGATTTAGAAGGCATGATTACAGTTAGCATTTATTGCACTTTTAAACGTATACGTTAACACTCTTGAAATTGAGAAACTAGAGAATTTTAGCATCTGGAAAGAAAGTAAGTCAACCAGCTTCTCCTAATGATTGATAATATTTTCCATTATTCAACACTCTGCCTTTGGGTACCTTTGAGAATTCCAGAGGCATTTTAAATGCACATGTCTCAAATAAAAATAAAGGAATTTTAAAGACTCAACTTTGTTTGAATTTAGCTATCGTTATGTGGTAGACACATGGGTAAGAAAGGAGACTATTCCACTTTTAATTACGTTGAAGTATAACAGTAATCCAGCTACAATGCTTAAAACAGAAATCTCGAATTCAGTTTAGGCTTTGCGGGTGGCAGTGGAGGGTGTCTTTTTAAAGCTGCTTATTTATATCTTTATTATTTACTTTTTAATTCTTATGGACACTTTCATTTCTAACTTAAAAGTTTCACTGGATATAGCTGATGTTTTTAGGATTTGCCTCGCCCCCTCTCCCCTTCGTCCCGACCATCTTCCCCTCCTCTGCTCCTTTCCTCCCCTCCCTTCCTCTTTCTTCCTGTTGAGAACTTCATTTCCCTGGTTTACTTTCTGTTAGAAAATATGAATCAATGAAATTTGGTAATACTTGCCTTAGAGGGTTGTCATAAGGATTCAATGGAAAGCATCTAGAATAGCATCTAGCACACAGTAAGTGCTCAATAAATGACTATGATTCTTATAGTAAAATTATACTTTCTAGGATGTCAGCTCTGCCACTAGTACTCACCACATGGTATATGTTCAGTAAATAACTGGTTATTTTAATGTGAAGTTACAATTATTAGAATTTAAGTAGGGATTTTGTCTATTTTGTTCAATGTTTCCTCAACACCCAAAGCAGTTCTTGACATGTGGGAGGTGCTCTGTAAATATCTGTTGATTGGAGGAATTAATAGGTTTTCGCTTCTAAAACCTCAGCAGGGTGTGTGTAGAAATCCTAATTCTTCCTAACAGTTGCAGTGGTCATGGGTTTTGTTGCTTTCAGTTTCTCCTTCCATGTTTGTTGATGATCTTCTTATACCATTCTTTATACTTGTATTTTCTTAGTATCCCACCTACTTTTGCATTTCCCCACACAATTTCTTAGGGGTTCTTGCTTTTTTTCCTCTGTTGTGAGCTTGGGCTCTTCAACATGGTGCATTTGGGTACCTGTTTCTCTTCTATTGGAGACAGTAATGTGAAAACTCAGTACTAGGTTCAATCCAAGGTTCATCCATTCTCCCTCATTAAGAGTCTTACACTATAGAGCTGGGAAGGCCCTTAGAGCTCATGGAGTCCCACCATCCTCCTCCATCCCTCCTCTGTTGTTCAGGGAAGAGAGGCTTTTTTGTCCTGTTGATTTAATACTCATCCTTCAAGACCCAGTTTAATTTCACCTTCTTTGCCTCTTTTCTGATACACACAGAGGATTGCTCTCACCTCTTGCTACCACTCTGACTTGTATATACCTATATTATTTGACATTGTGTGCTCATAGAATTCACTTCCATTTAACAAACATTTGAGGTTTTTCCTAGGAGGCAGGCAGAATAACTAGAGTAAGATGCTTACAATCCATTGAGGCAGGGGCCCCGTCTCCCCGAAGACCTTGAATTATGGACTAGAATTGAATGTGTTATATATATGAAGTGTATTTTACCATTCTTTGAATCTGGATACTATAACTATACAAGGCACTTACCCATCATCCCACAGCAAACACAGGGCTAAAACCCAGTCTTTTAATTCCCAGTTTTGTGCTCTGTCTTTGCAAAAATGAATACAGTTGGAATGTCCCAGTAGTAATAACCACAGCTGTGGGAGAATGTCCTAAGTAAGTTTATGCTTGGTTTTAATTATAAATTAAGTAATACATGCACTTAATACCCTATTCAAGGAAATTCTGCCTTTGTAACCTTATCCTAGAGACCCCTGTTTTCTTCTCCAGAGGCAACCACTGTTGCTGGTTTTGTATATATGCTTCTGGAGTTATTTTATGCATATACAAATACATACCTTCATGTAAATGTCAGTATGTGTTTTTATATAGATATGTGCTTTTTAAAAATTTAAATATTATCATACTAGAAAGTCTTCTGTTTCTTTTTTCACTTTACAGTATATCTTGGAGATAATTTCAAACAGTACATAAAGAGCTGCCTCATTCTTTTTTTAAAAATTAGCTGTATATATTATATACCAGTTATTCACCATATTTATTTAACTAGACTCTTACTGGTGGATCTTTGAGTGGCATCTGATGTTTTTGATCTTACAAACAGTGCTGTGCAGTGTATAATCTCACAAACATGTCATCTTATCAATGTATAACTATTACCTGTAGGATAAATTCCTAGAAGTGAATATCTAGATATTAGATGTGTACATATTAAATCATGATAGATATTGGCCGAGACCCACTCAGCAAGATGTTCCAGTGTACATGCCCATCAACAAGGTAAGACAGCGCTTGTTTCCCCACACCCCTGCTATACACCATGTCAACTAACTTTTAAAATCTTTCCGTATTAGGGAAACAAAGATAACTTCTTATAGTTTTAATTTATATTTCTCTTATGAATGGTGTCACTCAGTTATTAGAAATAGCCACAAAAACAGAGTGATTTGGTCTTTGATTTTAAACTTTTAAAATCCACGTTTTAGAATTTCTGACTCTTCCACGTGCAAGCTAGATGATGTTGGCAAGATACTTAAGTTTTCTTTGCCTTGGTTTTCTCCTCTGTAAAATGAGAATACTGCATTCCATAGACTCTAAGCCATTAAGTCTTATTAATTGTAAGACTCACCATTAATTTACATAACACTAAGGAAAAAATGCCCATTACAATGGTGTCTTAAATTGAGAAATGCTAAAATATAAAATAATGTGCATCTTAGAATCAATGAAATTTGCTAATACTTGCCTTAGAAGGTTGTCATAGGGATTAAATGGGAAGCATCTAGAACAGCATCTAGCACACAGTAAGTGCTCAATAAATGACTATTCTTGCAGTAAAGTTATAGTTTCTAGAATGTCAGCTCTACCACTAGTACTAACCACATGCTATATGTTCAATAAATATCTGGTTATTTTAATGTGAAATTATAGTTATTAGAATGTAAGTAGGGATTTTGTCTATTTTGTTCAATGTTGTTTTTTTCCCCAACACCAAAGCAGTTCTTGACATGTGGGAGGTGCTCTGTAAATATCTGTTGATTGAAGGAATTAATATGTTTCCTCTTCTAAAACTTCAGCAGAGTGTGTGTAGAGATCTTAATTCTTCCTAACAGCTGCAGTGGTCATGGGTTTTGGGGTTACATGGTCTTTACCTCTGCCGTCCTGTCCCCCATACACACCAAAACCTCTAGACCTTATCACAAATCACCTGATTTCATTTTAAAAATAACTAAGCCCTATGGAGCTCAGTTTAAACATTTAAAAACCTTTATTAATAAAACCAAAAACTTTGAATTGAAAGAGTTCTTCAGAATATTGTTGATATTTATCTAAACAAGAGTCAAAATGTCTTTACATAATCTGTACAGGATCCTAATAAGAATTTGGCAAGATTTGTGTAAGTCCTACATTTTAGAATTTGCATTTTTAAATATATTACACGGTCTGTACAAATCACGTGGTCTTGAACTATTGTTATTCAGTATATATTTCCACTACAGAAAGTATAAAGAAATAAGCCTTCTTTTTGAAGTACCACATTTTGTTTTGTTTTTTAATGGAACATGAGCTCATAGGAGTTTTTTCCTTTTTCTCAGCTATAAGAGTATGGGCTTTAAGAAAGTCTTTATTACTTCATAGAGTCTATATCCTTTATGCTTTTCTCTTCGAATTTCATACTTTTCTCACATTAGACTACTTGGCTTTATAGACTTTGCTTTGGTTAGTTTGGTTATAGATATCTGAATATTTCCATATTGCATAGGCCTCTCTGTTTTCAACCTTTGAGAATGTAGGATGTAATACTGATTTGTTACTGTATTTTATTTATTTATTTAGAGACAAGATTGCACACTGTTGTCCAGGCTAGAGTACAGTGCCACAATGATATAGCTCACTGCCACAATGATATAGCTCACTGCAGCCTCGAACTCCTGGGTTCAAGCAGTACCCCCACATCAGCCTTCTGAGTAGCTAGGATACAGGCACACACTACCATCCCCAGTTAGTTTTTTTTTTTTTTGGTAGGGGGAGGGTCTCACTATGTTGCCCAGGCTGGTCTCAAACTACTGGCTTTTAGCGATCCTCCCACCTTGGCCCTTCAAAATAAAAAGGATTACAGGCATGAGCCACCTCTCCCAGCTGGATTTAATTGCTTTAAAAAGAGGAGATAGGAAATACATTATGTGTTTTTATGTACATTTGTATGTGTATATATATGTGTATGTATAGATGTGCATGCTCTGTAAAATATGAACTCTGGCTGATATCAAGACTAGCTGAGATGACTTAATTCTCCACAGATAGCCCAGGTTTTCTGGCTAATATTATTTTCCCCACCTTATAAGTGTCTTTAAAACTCTGAACGGTGGCTGGGCACGGCATTGGAATACCTGTAATCCCAACACTTTGAGAGGCTGAGGCAGGTGGGTCACTTGAGGCCAGGAGTTGGAGACCAGCCTGGCCAACATGGTGAAACCCCATCTCTACAAAAAATAGAAAAATTAGCCAGGTGTAGTGGTGTGCGCCTGTAGTCCCAGCTACTCAGGAGGTGAGGTGGAAGGATCACTTGAGCCTGGGGGAGCGGAGGTTACAGTAAGCCAAGAACGCAGCACTGCACTCCAGCCTGGGCAACAGAGCGAAACTCCATCTCAAAATAAAACAAAACAAAACAAAAAACAGAAAACTCTGAAGGTCTTTGAGTGTACTACAAATTAAGTGTGGATATTGGTGCCTTAAGTTTAGTTGATAGGGCTCGAGTCAGAGTCTTGTTAAAAACTCAACCTGTCTTTTACAGTACAACCTGGTCCTGCTCCGGGGCCCTGTGTCCAGGAACTGAAGCATTCTTGTTCTTGCATGAGCATCTCCCCATGGGTGAAGTTCACTCCCGCATGTTGTAGAAGTCCACTTTTATCACAGACCTATTTTTGATGTGTTTATATGACTTTACAGTCACTAACCTTTCACTTGAAGAAGATAAGGTCCAAACCTGAAAGTTTGCTCTGAAAATTTGAGGCAAACCTATTTTCTCCTTCTGAAATACTATCACAGTCTGCACTAGGGCTTAGAACAACAGATTTAAATTGCTACCCAGCTGTCACCAAATTAGTGCCCCCCGAAGGTCAGCAGCTGCAAACACTTCCGTCTTAGGAATACCTTTCTAGGACTGATTAGTGATTCAGCTTTCTCTTTTTGTACTTGTTGCTTTAAACATTCACTAGTTCTCACTTCAGTTGTAACATGCACATGTTCTCATTTTAAACAAAGCCAAATGGTTTTTAAATCCATGGATGAAAAATCATTTTCAAATCGAGTATTCATGATAAATTTTGAATATGTAATAGATATGTACTTAAAACTTCACTCAAGGATTGCAAAATACTTATCTAAACATAGGTGTGTGTGTGTATTTTGTAATTTTCAGGACATAGTTTGATAATGGAATAGTGCTTGTTAGCATGTATCTCTATCAGGGTTTCTTCTGGCCTCTCTGGCTTCCTCCTTCACATTTCTCTTCATTTGTGTCTCTCTGATGTTGCTGCTGCCCATTCACAATAGAGTCCTGTTCCTTAGTAGGCCATGGCTGCTCAGATGCATCCCAGACATACATGCAACAGACTCGGGGGCATTTCCTTTTGAATGGTACCCCAGCCCCACTATATCCGGGACTGAATTCATCACTGTATTTATTACCTCGATGAATATTACATCTCTCCAGCTACTGAACCAAAACCAGAATGTCATCCTAGACTCCTCCCACTCCCTTTACCCACTACTTTTGATTGCTCTCATTTTCCCAGATCTATACCTGTAATTTATCTGGGTTTGACCTCGTTCTCTTTGTGGCAATGGCAATGGCCACAAAGAGAACGAGGTCAAATGTAGATAAATTATAGGTTCACTTGGTGGCAGTTTTCTCCTGAATTTCCTCATCTCTCCCCAACTGATTTTCCTATTTCCATTCTCACTGACTTCTCCCAAAACCCAATCCATTCTCTCACTGCTTTGATGGGGATACTTATAAAATGCCATCCAGACTGTTGATTCCCTGTGTAAAATTCTTATGTAGCCCTCAGTCACTTACAGGATACAGCCCCAGCATGATCCATAAGGCCCTTCCTGGCTAGTAGCTCCTTACCTTTTACCTCATATTCCATGCTTTCCCCAGTATGCTACACTCTCTGTGGTCTCAGTGTCTACTCATAAGTTGTTTTTTGTTTCTAGAAGCCACCGTCACTTCATTCATCTGTTTCATCTTTCCCAATATGATATAGTTTGGCTGTGTCCCCATCCAAAATCTCATCTTGAATTATAATCCACATAACCCTCACGTGTCAAGGGAGAAGCGAGGTGGAGGTGATTGAATCATGGGGGCAATTTCCCCCGTGCTATTCTCATGATAGTGAGTGAGTTCTCATGAGAGCTGATGGTTTTATAAGTGTTTGGTAGTTCCTCCTGCATTCATTCTCCTTCCTAGCGTCATGTGAAGAAGGTGCCTTGCTTCCCCTTTGTCTTCTGCCATGATCATAACTTCCCTGAGGCCTCCCCAGCCATCAGGAACTGTGAGTCAATTAAACTTCTTTCCTTAGTCGGGCACAGTGGCTCACATCTATAATCCCAGCACTTTGGGAGGCCAAGGCAGGTGGATCACCTGAGGTCGGGAGTTCGAGACCAGCCTGGCCAACATGGAGAAACCCCGTCTCTACTAAAAATACAAAATTAGCCGGGCATGGTGGTGCTTGCCTGTAATCCCAGCTACTCGGGAGGCTGAGGCAGGAGAATCGCTTGAACCCGGCGGGGGCGGTGGAGGTTGCGGTGAGCCAAGATTGCGCCATTGCACTCCAGCCTGGGCAACAAGAGTGAAACTCCATCTCAAAAAAACAAACAAACAAAAAGCCTCTTTATAAATTACCCAGTCTCGGGCAGTTCTTTATAGCAGTGTGAGAACGGACTAATACACCATCAGAAATCAGAGCTGCTGCTTCCTTCTAGGAGCTCTCCTGTCTTCCTCTACTCTCAGCTCCTCTGGGGAATTAGGTGTCCCTTTCATGTGCTCCCACAATCTCTGTGCTTCCCCGACCTCATTGTGTGTCTCCCCTAGATAACTGAAGTTTTTGAGGGCAGGGCTTGTGTTAACTAAAGTCTGTATGCAGCTCTGGAGGACTAGTACAGTGGCTGACACATAACAGATGTTCAGTGAAAGTTCATTTAAAGAAAGAAGGTGATGTTTTCCAAGGTCAGAGTTTCTCTTACACAGGTGCTCTAGTATATGTTTCTTTCACACATTTTTTGTATTCCATGTACCCACAGGAAGTTAAAATCATGTGTGGACAGCAGTGTTTCCACAGTATTTCCATATTTCATATTAAAAATCGATCTTTCTATTCCCAATTATGTTACATTTAAGTGAAATTAAGGGGAATGATTTAATAGCAGTCTGTTCTTTCCTCTGTAGTTATATAAAGAGAGTAAAGCTCCTTATAATGGAGCGATGCCCCCTCCATTCCAGAGATTCTCAAACTTGATGGCACATTAGAATCAGCTGGGGTGCTTTAAGATCTACTGTGCTTGGGTCCTACACATATACACAATGTGTGTGTTGTGTTGCTTCCAAATGTTCTAGAGAATAAGTTATGCTCATTGGCTTTATTATCGTTAGCCATTCCCATCTCAGCTGAGCACTCAACCTTGATCCTTTTATGTATCTGCAGTCAGCTCATTTTCCTGCTTCTGGCTCTTCTGTAAACTTCACCACTTGCCTGAGTCCTCTTCCCTTTTCCTTTGCTTGTACTGCAGCTCCCACCCCTCATGAATCAGTTTCTATTTGTATTGCTCAAATTGCAGACATGAGTTTGCCATTTTGAATTTCTAGTTTTACCGTTGTTATGCTTAATCTGATAACCTGACATTTCCCTAAGGATATTAAGTAGCTTATTAGATATTTTATTTAGGACTATGTTATGAATAACCCAACTCATGCTGGTTTAAACAAAGAGATCATTTATATTTATAATTTATTGGCTTCCTTAATTGAACTGTCAAGGTAGTTTTTGCATTAAGCAAAGTTTGATTCAGGACTCAAGTGGTCTCACCAGCAGCCTTTTCTTAGCAGGCTTTGATATATTGACTATTTTCAGGCTTACCTCCTTAGAGGTAGCAAAGTGGCTGCCCCAGCTCCACACCACACTCTTCTTACTTTCAAATAC
This sequence comes from Pan troglodytes, assembly GCF_028858775.2. Lineage (NCBI taxonomy): Eukaryota > Metazoa > Chordata > Mammalia > Primates > Hominidae > Pan > Pan troglodytes. Next base: position 27,077,636 of record NC_072403.2, read on the forward strand.
GAAGAAGAGAGATGGCATCTGTCCTGGAATAGCCAACCAAAGTTTCATCAAACCTGGTCGATTTGGGTTATGTACATTTCTCAGAATTGGGCCAGGGTGTTAATGTGTTCATTGACTTAAGCCAATCAAGATTTTTACCCCAGGAACTGAGGGTGCAACTAACCCAAGCATTGACTGGGATGTGAAGGATGACGCAGTGGCGAATGCCCCTAGGAGAGAAGAATGAATACAGGAAGGGCAAATAGCAAATATTCACAATAATGTAAGTTATCATAATATTATCTGTCAAAAAGTGTTCCATCAACATTTGAGTAGTATATATTTAATTCAAAATGTCATACATGTCGATATAGAAGAATTGTTCGATTGAACCATGTTGGACCATGTTGAATTTCTAGTTAAGTGAATGCCAGAAAAAGGTGTAATATGTTTTATTTTTATAAACAATGTAAAAAGGCCAGGCACAGTGGCTCACACCTGTAATCCCAATACTTTGGGAGGCCGAGGTCAGCAGATCATTTGAGGTCAAGAGTTCAAGACCAGCCTCGCCAACATGTTGAAACCCTGTCTCTACTAAAAATACAAAAATTAGCCGGGTGTCCTAGTGGGTGCCTGTAATCCCAGCTACTTGAGAGGCTGAGACAGGAGAATCACTTGAACCTGGAAGGCGGAGGTTGCAGTGAGCCTAGATTGCGCCACTGTACTCCAGCCTGGGCGACAGAGTGAGACTCTATCTCAGGAATAAAAGGAAGGGAGGGAGGGAGGGAGGAAAGAGGAAAGAACTTGTGTCACTGAATTTATGAGTTTAAGCTTTTTTGCAAATATTAAAACTGGCTTTACTAAATATTAGAATGGTACAGTAGAGTCTGAAGACTGACTTCAAATTATTGCTTTGCCATTTAACTACCTGGATGACCCTGAATAAGTTATTTATTTTCTTTGATCACTGGTTTTGTTTTCTGCTAGATGCAGATGTAAGTAATACATCTCAAAGTTTGTGAGTATCCAGTGAGATAATATGTGTTAAAGCATAAACACATGGTCCCTGACTTAAAATGGTCCGACTTACAAGTTTTCTTTTGACTTTACGATTGTGGGAAAGCAATACATGTTCAGTGGAAACTGTACTTGGAGTTTTAATATGACCATTCTGTTTTTACTCTCAGTACACAGTTCAATAAATTACATGAGATATTTAACACTTTACTATAGTATAGGCTTTGTGTTAGATGGTTTTGCCCAACTGGGCTAACAAAAGTGTTCTGAGCATGTTTAAGGTAGGCTAGGCGAGGCTACGATGTTCAGTAGGTTAGGTATATTAAATGCATTTTCAACTTAAAATATTTTCAACTTATGAATGGGTTTGTCAGGATGTAACCACATCATATGTTGAGAATCATCTGTAATGAAAAGTCAGAGTTAATTGTTACATTCAATTTTACTACCTCATTGGGTTGACTTTACCTGGCCAAAGAAAATATCATCATAATTAAAATGTAATTCTATTTTGCTAACACATTGCCTTTATTACTTAAAACCTCTTTTGTTTTCATGTTTTATTTTGGCTGAAGAAGCCTCAGAATGGCCTATATTAGAAATACATAACAAGATATTTTAGGATAAAATAAGAAGAGATGTGCTGTTCACTCACAAAATCTGAGTCACTGCCACAATTAAGAATAAAAGCTTGGGTTTCTGGGAAGCAAAGGCAAAAAGACAAACACAGCTAAATGCACAGCTCTCATTTTGTAATAGCAGAAAGTATATCATTCAAGAGGAATGACAACCTTGCTTAGGGCAAATCTCTAAATAGAATATATTCCATCAATCTTTCTGTTAAGGGGTGTTGAACAGCATAATGGACCATTGTACCATAAAACTTACAAGACCCAGTAAGATTTGAAACTATTTTGGACAGTTTTCAATGGAGGTGCAGTCTGTCCTGGGTTTGAATCTGCCTTTCACTCACTGTGCAACACTGGTAATTTATTTAGCTTCTCTGAGGCTCAGCTTTTTTGTCTCTAAACTGGGAATAAAAACAATAGTACCTCCCCAATGGGGTTATTATAAGGATTAAACAAGAGAATGTATGTTGAAGAGATTGGCACAGTGCTCTGAATGTAGTAAGTACTTAATAAATGTTAGTTGTTAAATAGTAATTATAAATTCTATCCATAAGTATTTATTACTGTAACTAGATATCTGGAAAAAAATATTAGCAGTGAGATAATTTTATTGTGATTAAAGAAAGCATGTGATTGAATACTGAAAAATATGACCAGGGTCCTTCAACTAGATAAAAAAGAAACCTAACCAGCTGGAAATCTAAAGGAGAAAAATGAAAATATTGTTCTGGTTCTCTCTGAGCCAATTAAAATTTTCTGTTGTTTTTAAAACAAGTCCATTTTGGACTAGAACTGAAAGTCTCCAACCTACTGTGAGTAGAAAAAAAGCCTATGGTAAGAAGGCTCAAAAAGTGAACTGACATATGTGAACCCAGGGTAGACCTCAAAATTTACAATTTCCCAACAGTTCCTGCACCTTAGAATTTTGCTTCGATGTGTGTAGACTCAGCAGCATGTTGTAGGCACGTTGATGTGTTCCAGCCATCCACTTATATAAACACTATTGTCTTACAGGAGACTATACATTCTGACTGCAGTTTACCAAAAAAAAAAAAAAAAAAGGAAAAAATGGAGTAATTGTACTAACTCTAGATATAATACAAAATAAAAATACCTAGAGTATTTCACACATACTAATGCATTGATGGTAGATAGCTTTTTAAGTTTGTCCCTTAAATAATCAAAGTAATAGAATATTTGGAATTATTAAATGTTAGCACTGAAAGGAGTCAGGAATTTATAAGGATCAGCTTAATACAGTCCCTTTTTTTTCTACTTTTTTAAAAAATTTAGGTATGGAAACGAAGGCCCACATGCAATTGGCTAGTTAATAATAAAATGAAACCTTGAAATCATATTTGCTGACTCCTAGTCTGATATGTCTTTCACCTCACCACAGGGTGTTTGTTTTTTGTTGTTGTTGGTTTTGGGGGGCTTTTTGTCATTATTTATTTTTGTTTCTAGCTATTGTTGATTTTTAATGTTTGCATTTCACAGGACAAGAACACCCTTTTTTCCCAAGTATTCTGTGATTCAAAACTCTAGTACACTCTGCCTTGTAGCAAATTGGACCTAACTTTTTTTTTTTTTTTTTTTTTTTGAGATGTAGTTTCGCTCTTGTTCCCCAGGCTGGAGTGCAATGGTGCGATCTCAGCTCACTGCAACCTCTGCCTCCTGGATTCGAGCAATTATCCTGCCTCAGCCTCCCGAGTAGCTAGGATTATAGGCACCCGCCACCACGCCTAGCTCATTTTTGTGTTTTTAGTAGAGACGGGGTTTCACCATGTTGGCCAGGCTGGTCTCAAACTCCTGACCTCAGGTGATCCACTTGCCTTGGCCTCCCAAAGTGCTGGGATTACAGGCATGAGCCACCAAGCCTGGCCTGGACCTAACATTTTTATAAACCCCTGATTTGCTCAATTAAATGTGAATTTCCAGGTTAGTTGACTTTGATTGGAGACCCCCATACAGATGGCAGGGGAAGTTATAGTGGTACAGTATCACACAACTACTCACCTAGAGTTCTGTAGACCTACTTGAGTTTGTATGAAAGACAGCTTCTTTGGCTTGACCTTTTTACTTGTCTGCTGGTAGAAAGCCACAGTAGACAAGGTCTCAGGGAACTTCCACCACCCTGGTCCCAAGGCAGACCTCTCCACAGCCATCGCCCAAAGAATACAGTGGCTAGGGTTGGGGCAGCAAGGTAGTGAGAAGAAGGTATGGCAGAAATTGCCAATGCCAGGACTAAAAGGACCTGCCAGCTAGTGGTGAATTTGGAATTCCTCTTTCATCAGCAATACTGTAAGTCCTCTTATCCCCCAGTTTTCCTTCTGCACCAGCTCCCAGGATGGGATTAAAAGGAGCGGGTTCCCAAAAGCTACTTCCAGGGCAGGGCTTATGATATACCAAAGTTCAAAAAACAGTTACAAAACAGTAGATTCAGTGTAAATGGCAATATTAGGTATATGTCTGTGCTTCCAAATTGTCTACCTTTTATATAGTATGATTTGCATAATAAGGCATAAAAGGAGTAAGTGCTACTTTTTTTCAAAAAGGCTGTGACTGGGCCAGAGAAAATTTGGATGACTGCATTGTTCAAAATCTGGTTGGCTCTGATAGATTTAGTTGTAGATATAAATATATTTTTTAATCATGTCTTCTGGTTTAAATATAGACACTGAATTTCAGAAATCCCAGTTTATGATAAGTACTGCCTTTCAGGGTGTTTGTCTCCATTACATCTAGTTCTAAAAAGATATGTAGTTCTGTATCAGTTTAATTTCAGTTTTCTTGTTAGGCCATTTTGGCGATCATTCCCTACATATTGTGATGACAACTACTTTTATATCATGTGTCTTCATTACTTTGGTGTGGTCGGTATTGTTATGTATATAACAGAAAAGTCACTATAGACAAGTCAAAAGCAATTTGATGCAAACTACCCATTATCCAAGTTTTGGTAGCAGTGAAACAGATACGTTTCATGAGAGAGGATTACTGAGAAGACAGCTGTCATTTAAAATTCCTAACACTAGAAAAAAACCATAAAGCTAGATGGCTACTCTAAAATGTTATTGATCAGTTCAGAGCATTCAGTTAATTATGTTAAGTTTTTATTGATTTGAAGTAGTTTCAGGGGAGATCTCTGCATTAGTGAAATGTTTTTATTTTAAAAATATTTTTTTAAAGGAATATAGTTTACTTCTTTCAAATAATCCCACAAATTTAGTATTCCAAAGAGACCACTTTGTGATTCTTTGAATTAATAAATAAGAAATATTTTCTAAGGCATCAATAAGACTTTAAAATGAAAACATCATTGTTTAACCATAGGAAAAAAATTTAACCTATCTGGTAATTAAAGCAATACAAATTTAAATTCCAATCAAGTGTTATTTTCATCTATAAAATTACTAAAAATTTTTGATTTGAGAATACAGAGAGTTGGATAAGCATATAAATTTTAGAAAGAGGCTAATAGTTCATATCATTTAGCTCAGCAAATCAGCTTCTGGAAATCTGTTTTGAGGAAATAATCTTAAAGACAGAAAGATCTCTTTGGACAAAAATGTTCACTGCATTATTATCAATAATAGAAGAAAAAGCTTAAATATCCATCATTAAGGAAATTAATTATATAAGTAAATCATGGTATACACACGCAGTAGATTAATACCCAGCTGATAAACGTGATTTATGCAGAATTTATAACAGTGTGGAAAACACTCATTATTAGGAGGAAAAAAATAGTAACAATTTTATATAAGTTAGGAAGTCAGCCCTATTTTGGAACTACATATTAATGAAGATAGAAGGAGATGCTGAAATTTTAAAAATCTCTTAAGCTCAGCCATTATACCTAAGGTCTTATTTATGTTAATATGTAGTCATTCCTTTTTTTTATTATTGCTTGTACAAAAGTAAAAGCTGTTCTCTTTCCAAATTATCTCACATGCCAAGTTATGAGGGTCATAATAACATTTTTATCTTAAAGCAGAAATATCTTTAGATAACACATTTAAGTTTTCCAAATAATTTCACTTCATTATCCTTTTTTTATTTGTGTTTTTCAATGTATTATTTATGTATCTCATGATTTTGCTGCATTACTCTTCTGGAAGAAATTGTGTTTCCTGGTAATTTCTCCTTGCTTGCACATCTGTCTACCCCCTAAAACTCCACACAACTAGAATTCTGAGACGGTATTTAGTGGCTGTTAGGAAGTCGAACCTATATATTTGTTTTAATTTTTTTTTTCAGAGGTTCTACAGAGCATGGGGATTGTTTAACATTTTCTAGGCACACATGATCCATTTACAAAGACAAAGCACCTTGTGTTTCTATAGTTATTTTTATGTAAAGCTATTAAAGGAACAGGAAACATCTTTCGGCAGCCTTTCTCCCTACAACTGCCCCAAAAATAGTCATTAGTATTAAACATAACAGAGACTAAAATTGTTTCCCATAGATCCTTGGAGAAAGGCTGCAAAGTAACACTAAAGCATTTGGGGTTATTTATAATAAAGCCTGTGCAAAAGAAACAAGATGCCAATTCACGTGTCAGGCAGACAGTGGCAGCTGCTTTGTTACTATGTGGCACTGTCCCATCCTAAATCAAATGGGAAATGGGTACTGTTTGACAGATACTGTCATCGGTACAAACATTATTAAAATAATTAAAAAGCTTCTTCTTCTTTTTTTTAATCTTAGGGACAGGCTGTTGGTTTGTTCGGGCTTTCCCAGCCCTGGTGCTCAGGACTCCATGCATATTCCTACACCAGATTTTTGATCTAGCCAAGCCTGAGCTACGATTTTTTTATCCCAGTGGGACAGTGTAGCTATGTTCTTGGCGTTTTCTGCCTATTACCAGTTAGGGTCTGTGAACAGAATCTCCATTTGTGAGACCTCATTGTGGATAGCACGCAGTGGTCTTTTCATTTTGATTGATGGTTCTGGTTCTGCACCATCTGGCTTCTGATAGGCTGCATTAATCATATCCTGAACTAAGAAAGTGTAGACATGTCTGCTTAATATGTACCCATACATAATGTAGCATTAGTTATTCATTCAGCTTGCAAAACAGTCATAATGTATGCAAGGTCTTTATATAGTAAAACATAAATATTAATATGCGACCCATTAATGCTGTTTTTACTTGTACTAACCTCCCACTAGTACATTTGTTTATGAAGATTGAAGAATTAAGAGAAAGAAGGCCATGTGCACATTTACATGAACACATATAGTTTTGCTGATGTCTCCTATAAATTTAGAGTGATGTATGTCTGAAATACTTATTTGCTCATATTTACTTTATATATATGTATCTTTAATTGCCTCTTGAAATACAGGTTAAATGCAAGCTGCAATACAGATTAATTTTTCTCATGTGAACTGCTTGCATCAAATGTAGGTCATCCATTTGCCGGGGTCGTGGGGGCGTATGTGGCCGTGCTCTTTTGTGCTGCCTCTGGCTGGGCCCACTCTGTCCCCTGCTGTGTGATAATGTCGAGAAAAAAAAGAGGGGCCAGCAGAGGCCAGATAGGAATTCAGAAGTCAAACAAAGTTTGCTCCAGATTTAGGACTGTCATACTTTTCAGGAGCTCAAATTCGGTTTTAGAAATTTGCTAGGACCTTTTCCATTTAAGAGAGATTTAGTGTGCATTAATCATAATCCTTTCAGTACCTAGAGAAGGGAGGGGAAGGGGATTTAAATTCTCCTGGGAAGTTACCTTGTACAAAATTGCTAGAGCATATTTCTTGAGATAGCAAATTAAAACCATAACTTCATAAAACACATTTTATGTTTTATTAATTATGTTTTGTCATAACAACACTGTATTCCTATGTGGTTACATCTTCTTGTATGTGCCCCAAATTCAAAGCATGTGTTTTAATGAATTATACTATTGCAGAATAAGTGAAGATTAATGCTTGCGTGCTGCAGAATACAAAACATAATCCACGCTGTAACAGTAATCAATCATCGAATAATGCATGGGAAACAAGGCAAATGATCGTAGTTTTTGTTGAGAAATAAGTAAACTACAGCTTCTGCTTGAAAAGTAATTGCAGTGAGGTTTAATTAGTCACATAAGCTCTATGAGCAATACCAACAGAAATTATATAAAATGTAATGCAGGGATTCAAACTGACATCTTAAGAGTTTCAGATATTAAGATAACACCATGTAGAAAGCTGGAAAAAAATAATTTCAGAAGTAAAATTAGTACTTTAATGTCCAGCTCTCCCCTCTCTTATTTTAAAGCTACTTTTAACTGTTTCTTCCAATAGTTTAGATCCCATTATTGTTTAATTTCTTCTATTAAGTGATTTTTTAAAATATGCCCACCACTAAGAGCACTGCATTGACAAACCAAACTATAAAGTAGGAAATCTTATGTAAATAGTCTATGACCATGAACTACTGATGTAGTTCTAGGAATTTGTGAAGAGTGCTAATTTTGCTTGGAGAAGGCAGAGTTTGTGTCTTGACTTTGCCTCCAAACTAGCTGAATGATCTTAAAAACAGGTTCATACTGACTGGCCTATTTCCAGATTAACCCTCATTTTAAGATGTAATAGTCTGAGTGAGATTTTTGTCTTAAAAAAAAAGTTTAATAACCTCAAGCCTGGTTTCTTATCTTGAAATTGAAGATCATCCCTGCCCTTAGTTTTAGTTGTTTGTGAGGGTCACATGAGATAATGCACGTGTGTTATAAACTTTTAAGTACTATAAAAATATATGTACTGTCATTTTTATTGATTAAACTTTCCTGGATTTCATCTGCTACATTCATGAGAGTATGCACGATCATAGGTTCTCCTCCCATGTCACAGTAAATTTTAAGAACCAATAAAATGATGAATACATGTGTTTCCTGGCGCCTGAATTTCTCTTCTGTAAGTTCCCTCTAGAGTTTACGGGAGAGGTTAAAAACTACTTTTCCCCGGTAAAGGACCATATGCTAGTTGACTACATAATTACAACATAATTTAATTTTCTTCTTCCAGCAACATAGAAACTATTGGACTGTGCTTCTTTAAAATTAAGGACATTCATCTGGAAGCTGGGACAGGACTGAAAGGGAAGGTATTTTAAACCAAACCATTTCATTCGCTCAGGAAGGCAGTGCCAGAAAGACAGCTTTCAAGAGGCCAGTGCTCCGCTTCTCCATTGGAGAACGGGTGCCATCCAGGGGGGAGGCATGAACAGATGGATAAGTTAGAGAACCTGACAGCTTTCCTCTCCCTCCACGAGTCGTCAGTAGACTTTGATTAGAAATGTAATAAACTCCCATAATGCCAAATAAACTTCCTTCAAGTATATAAATACCAGAACACGAGTGATTTTCTTATTTGTAACATTTTAATGAATCTTAATGTTTTTGCATTATCATGAATATATCAGTGTTTACATTGGTCTTGCCTCTTTTTCATGTTACCAGCTTGTCCAAAGGACAACCAGACATGTGTATGGTTCTCCAACTCAGGGAAATCACTGTAGGCCATGTTTTGTGTTTACTTAGACTTCAAGTGAAGTTAGGTGTCCTGTGTATGCTTATACCTAGTGTCATAGCACAGATTTATATGTGTGTAAACAATGTGTTTGTAATAGGACTCAATAGTCTTTATATACAGTTTTTTAAAACTCTCATTCATTTATTGTCACTATACGCAAGACGTTGAAAATACAAACAGTAAGATTCTGTGTGGTCCCATGTCTTGACACACTCTCAGGCTGTTGGGGAGGATGGAGATGAACAGCTAATTTTAATTCTGAGATTCATATGTAATGCCATTACTACCCACTATTAGTAATTACTGTATTATTGGTAGTAGTGTTAATAGCAAAGCGTAAATGTGTTTTAAAGGAACCTTGTTATAAAAGTTTAACTGAAGGTCATTTGAAACTTTGAAAGCACAAAGTATTCAGTGCTAGCTTCATACCTGAAAAAGGTCTGGGGGACCATGACTCATTAATTATTTCATTCAAATAAATCTATTGCTCTTTCTCCTAAAAACTAAAAATGTGTACTTTTTTTTTCTAAGATGGATATTTAGGGGTTTCTCTAAACTGTTGTGGTTCTTGTGTCAACTTCCCAAGAACACGATGGTCCCAAGGTACCTTTTTGAGTTTCATATTTGCCTTAAATTGTAACCAAGAAAACCAAGAATACCCATCCAAATAACTTGTCCAGTGCTTTTTCCTTCATAGCACTGAACTCTTATATGTTATTTCTTTGGATGCCTTCTCAAATTATAAAGGTAACACGGAGGAATTACTTCCTAGCTGTCTCTCCTATACTGCAATAAATTATTGTCCTCTGCTCTTCCCAAAGGCCTCCAAGGTTATTGACAGCCCCGACCAACGTCTACCATTGCCATCCCCTCGCCCCCACCCCTTACTAAAGTGTCCCACCCCACACCCTTGAATACAGATTAGAATCAAAGAAGGAACTATTGGGAGGAGAAGGGGGTTGGGACGGTCATGCATGATGCAGTTTGTCAGCATTAATGTGAACAAAAGGTCACCAAGACTCATCAGATTGACAACGGAGAAAGAACATCATTCTCTGCTTTTAGAAATTCCTTATTTTATAATTTACCTAGCATGCTGCCAATTATTTAATTTTGAGTTAAAGATATTGTTCTTGGTGAAAAACCTATTTATTTTTAATCATAGTTGATTAACCTGTATATTACTAGTTATGAGTTATTTCAGTTATTTACAGTTTGTACTTGACCGTCACCGCCACATGCAGATTTATCATAAAAAGGAAGGAACTATTCTCCTTAATTTATTTTGTTTTTCACAGCCTGTTATGGTTTTTAAAAGGAGATAAGGCATGAAAAAGCCCTGAAACAATGGGCTAAAGTCATCCTCTGAATATGTGAGATATTTTTTATCTTTTCAGAGAGTCTTTGTAATTTAGGGACGTTTTAAGAAGTAAAACACATATAGAATGGGATTTTTTTTCTTTTTTAAAACAATCATTTCATTAGGTTTCTTTATTAACGAGTCTATTCACAGGGCAAAATGACAGCATGATAGCTGTTTAAGCTCATTGTTTTCAGATGGCAGAAACACAGAATAACAAAAGGAAAAGCCTCCAATATAGTTAATATAACCAAATGTTAGAGGAGGTAGGAAGATGCTTGTCAGAATCAAATAACTTATAAGCCATGGTGTCCATATTTTTCCCAGGAGTGGAAAGCCTTAATATCACAGCTATTCAATTTTTCATTCCACAAACATCCATTGTTTATAAACATTTCTAGAACAACGCTCTGTGTAGCATACGCATATGCCTTGTGCTCAAAGACAGTTTGCCCTTGTTCCTTTTAGTCTCCTTTCAGTTGTATTCTTGCTGTTTTATTCATTTTCCCCCTTTTCCCTTTCACATTAACAAAGTAATTCACTTTCATATGTATTCCTAGAGTTGTATTTTTGTTTCAAATGATGATTACATCCCTCAACCCCAAAATGTCTGGGTAAGTAGTTTATGGCCATCTGTATTCTGTCATGCAAAAGAAGATGGTTCTTCCAAATAAATTCAATGACTCAGCCATAATAACCAACATTTGTGTGTGTGTGTGTGTGTGTGTTTGTGTGTGTGTGTGTGTATGCTGTATGTGTGTGTGGGGAACTATCATTTTATAATTTCAACCACAGACAACCATAACCCAGAGCTTTTTAAATGCCCATCCTTTCACAAACATAATTTTATTTCTAACATTTTTGTAATCCAAATGTGCTAAAACATCTAGGCAGCATGCTGTATATCAGAAAGAGTAAGTGCTTTGCAGCCAAGTGAACCTGGCTTGGAAAATGCTTTCTCTCATTGACTAGCTGTGAAACTTTGGGCACGTTTCCTAATCTATCTGACCCTCACATTTGTCATCTGTGAAACAGGGAAAATAGTATCTATTCTGTGAGAAATAAAACTCTGAAAACAACTGATTCATAGTCAGTACTCATAAAATCTCTTGCCTATTTCCTTTCCCTTTCTTCTAAATAATTTCTTGGATAATATGTTCAGTAGTCTAGACACTTGGAAATGCTGAATTATTAAATATTTTCATGTTTCATTTCTCACATCTTTCAATGGCAATTGAAAAAAAATACATTACCATAAGACTTAAGAACCTGGACATAAGCATGGATTAGCTCAGTCAAGCCCATCTGTATACATGAGGTCAAAGTCAGGTCCCACCCCAGAGAACACTGTAAAGTCAAGTTTGTCTCCTCCGGCAGCAAGCTTCTCCTTTCTCCTTCTGTGTGCCCTTCTTGCTGCTTATGGACTCGGCGACCTCGCACTGTCTCCAGTCATGCACAGTCAAGCCTGCTTTCAAGAGAGAATGTGAGAGGCACGTCCATTACAAGATATACATTATTGAAAAGGGTCAATAGGAGAGTCTCCCTGGCTATTTTCATTTTAGCAGAAGAGATGGGATTTAAGCCAAAGTATTAGCTACTAATTGTTGATTCTCATGTGTTAGTGAACCTTTCTGTTTTCCAGCAGACTTTCTGGAACATGTCAATTATGGTGTCCCTGAATATTATTTTTAATTGGCTCTTTCACCTTTAAGTGGCTACTTTTGATGACTTCTGACCCACAAAGAGATCCACAAATCACTGGAAACTGTTCCCTTCTGGCAGAAACCCATTTCACTTGTGACCAAGTCGTCCAGTAAAATGCACAATGTCATCAAGGAAGGGAATTGGGAACAGAACAGAGGATGTTACTTACAGCAGAACTACTAGCTACAGTTATTCCTGGTCATCAACATGTCCCAGGAAAGACTTAAAGAGCAAGAAAACGTAGAGAAAAATAACTTCTACCTTTAGTGCAAAATCAGTTTTACTGTGCCTTTCCTTTCTTGCCTTTTTTTTCCCTTGAAGCAGGGTCTCTGTCTCTCAGGCTGGAGTGCAGTAGTGTGAACATGGCTCAGTGCAGCCTCAACCTCCCAGGGTCAAATGATCCTCCCATCTCAACCTCCCGAGTAGCTAGGACTACAGGCACGCACCACCGTGTAACTAATTTTTAATTTTTTGTAGAGATGGGGTCTCACTGTGTTGCCCAGGCTGGTCTCAAACTCCTGGACTCAAGCCATCCTCCGGCCTCAGCCCCGCAAAGTGCTGGGATTACAAATGTAAGCCACTGCTCCCAGCCTCCTGTGCCTTTCTTTAAAGTCTTTACTTTTAGAAAATATCTGAAAGCAAATGAAAATCTCATTAATAATGAAGATAATGTATTACAAACAAAAATACCTTTTTTTCCCCTCAGGTAAATTACAAGGGTATTTTCTTCACAATCCCTAATAAGGGAAAGACTGTAAAAAACGCACAGATAATTGTTGATAATCTCAGCTTTCTGCTGACTTTTTGCTTCTTTCTTTGTTGTACTGTTCTGATAGAGGATTTGGGTAGATACGGAAGATCAAGGAGGAGGAATATAGAGGAATTCACTTAATTGCTAAATGTTCCCATGAAACATGAATGATACACTGTCAAACACTGGATTATATACTGCCTTGGTGTGTTCACTTAATTATATCTTAGCAACTAGACTGTACATTTCTCAAGGGTAAGGACTATGTCTTATGTCTTTGAACACCCTTAAAGGAACCTAGGCTAGTAGTTGACATTGAATAGTTTCTAAGTAAACTCTTGCCGACTGGAATTGTATTTACGGCAAAGCTACTTGCAAATTACTTGCATTGAGACCAAATGTAAACACTAGAGGAGCCAGACATGGTTTTCTTTGGACACATCTTGGATGTGCCTGATGTCCTCCCCACCTGCCTTGGGCATCCCTTTATGATAAAACTTTAATTCAGTCAAACTGGTATCACTGCATGTTTTTAAGAGACTTGCCCACTTTCTGACCAAATTATCCATCTACCCAAGGTTCTCAGTCAGGGTTGGTGTCACTCTATCAAGGGGCTATATGGAAATAGGGAGGGGTTGGTCGTTGCTAGTGGTGCTACTGGCATTACGCTCCCAGGGGCCGGAGATGCTAAACATGCTAAATGTTGCACAGCACAGTCTGTCACAGCAAAGCACTGTTGTGCTCACAGTACCGCTAGCGCTCAGCATTAAAAAACACTGGGTTCCTTAAAAACTTGTCCTGCTTGCTATGTGTATTAGTCCGTTTTCAGGCTGCTGATAAAGACATACCCGAGACTGGGAAGAAAAAGAGGTTTAATTGGACTTACAGCTCCACATGGCTGGGGAGGCCTCCGAATCATGGCGGGAGGCAAAAGGCACTTCTTACATGGCGGCGCCAGGAGAAAATGAGGAGAGAAGCAAAAGCGGAAACCCCTGATAAACCCATCAGATCTCATGAGACTTATTTACTATCACGAGAATAGCACGGGAAAGACCAGCACGGGACCCATCACCTCCCCCTGGGTCCCTCCCACAACACATGGGAATTCTGGGAGTTACAATTCAAGTTGAGATTTGAATGGGGACACAGCCAAACCATATCACTACACAAGCCTTATATTTCACCACTCCCCCCTTGCACGCTATATTTAATCCTTACTGAGCTACTTCGTTCTGGATCATGCCAAGCTCTGTCTACTTCTACATCTTTGCAGATTTTATTTCTTAGGCTCCTGACCTACTTTCTCTTCTAGCAAATGTTTTTTAATCCTTCAGGACTCACTCAGCCCAGGCACCTCCACGAAGCCTTTGCTTCTTACAAACCCAGCCTGGAATATGTGGCATCTTTACGTGCCTTCAAAGCACTCTGTGCTTCCCTCTGCCAGGACATTTGTCCCAGTGAATTATGGTTATTTACTTTCATGTCCTCCCACTAGACTAAAACCTACTTAAGAATAAGGTGTATGTCCCCGTGATTCACTCAGTGCCTGACACATAGTAGGTACTTAATAATTTTTGAATGAATGACTCAATCCATGACATTGTCAGGCAGGAATTAGTTCATTTGGCAGATATTCACTGTGTATTCCTCATAACTTTATGCCAAGGAAGAGTCCTGGCATGAAGCAACACTGGCATTTTGGATGGGGAAGAAACCTTAGGAGTGAAGTAGGAAGAAGGGGTAGAGAAATTATCCACATAAAAGAGTTAGCTCAGGCTTTATTCGCTCAGTAGCCCTTAAGACTGTGAGTGGGATATGTAGTAGGAGGGACCCAGCCAACACTGTTCAAAGTTTGGAGCTTGGACCCAGCCAGTCCACAAACATATTGACCCAAAATGAGGTAG